>NC_139677.1:6300156-6900156 GCF_964106915.1 Podarcis gaigeae | reverse complement strand
TTCTGCCTGTAACAGCACAGCAGATGAAGTTTGTCCCATTGCTTATCTCCATGCAAGGAAGCACATCTGCAAAGCTGTCGATGAGGGAGGAACAATCTGATCTAATGGGAGATGGTCCTTGGCAGGACAAAGGCTCTTCTGGCAACTTGGAGCTTACCTAACTATTGATGAGTTTTCTGAAGAGATGCATGGGAGGTTCTATCAGGATCTATTGACAACTGGGCACAGAGGTCACCAGGAATACTGGAAGTGAATAAGTTACTGCTCCGTGTTTGCCTGTGTGGCACAACCACAACAGATCATGCACCAAATATAGAGCTGATTCGGGGAGCTGATTCACACATGCAAGTTAATCCTGGATCAGCAGGCACCAGCCTTTCTAGGACTTTTTGAGCATTGCGCTCTCAGATCACTTCTCTTTCTGGGATCATACATAAACAAACAAACACACACACACACACACGGGCGGGGAGATAGAAAGAGAGAAAGTGTGTGCACATGTGCATCATTTCCCCACAGAATAATCTTAATAAAATTCAGATCCAGTGGAATTAAACAGAGCCTTGAAAAGGGTGGAAAGTGCATCACTCTTGCAAATTCAGCTCATTACACTTTTCAAAGGAGAAAAAAGCAAGCACCCTCAACACCTCACGCTCCCACTAGTGCCATATCGACAACGCCTGTCTCATTCCTCTGTTGCTGGGCTCCTTCCTGACAGAAGCCCATTCCACAACAATCTGAGTTGCGAAAGAAGGAGGGAGCCTGACAAAAGCCAAGAGCTTATTCTGTGTCTCTGTGGCTCCTGTCTGCAAGGAACGTTGTTGCACATGCTTAGAGCCTCTATTGCCAGTGGGAATTTGAGGACTTAGGATGAGTCTTTGACTTTTACCCATCACCTCTGTTGTCTGCTTCTCCCCCACCCACCCACCCTTTTGAAACTTGGCAAATAGGATAAATGAGAGGTGGACAAAAAACAGGATTGGGAAAGACTGGCTTAGGGTGAGAACTGGTGTCAAGGCATTGCCAACTGGGCCAGAACTCTTCAAGCAGCAGGCATGATGGGTGACAAAGATGGGCTAAGTCAGCCACTTATTTATTATTATTTATTTAGAAAAGAGGGACGCGCGTGGCGCTGTGGGTAAAATCTCAACGCCTAGGACTTGCCGATCGCATGGTCGGCGGTTCGAATCCCCGCGGCGGGGTGAGCTCCGGTCGTTCGGTCCCAGCTCCTGCCCACCTAGCAGTTCGAAAGCACAATTAAATGCAAGTAAATAAATAGGTACCACTTTCTAGCGGGAAGGTAAACGGCATTCCATGTGCTGCTCTGGCGCCGGTTCGCCGGAGCAGCTTCGTCACGCTGGCCACGTGACCCGGAAGTGTCTTCGGACAGCGCTGGCTCCCAGCCTCTAGAGTGAGATGAGCGCACAACCCTAGAGTCTGTCAAGACTGGCCCGTACGGGCAGGGGTACCTTTACCTTATTTAGAAAATGTCTTAATTGCTTTAAATTCAAAATAACCTCCAAGTGATATGCAAAAAACAGGGGGCATTAAACACTTCAAGAAGTACCTCTCTGATGAGCACAGACCATAGGCCAAGACTAAAATATTAAAGTAACATATTGTTATGAATCTGTGAGTGCAGAACACCCTGAATTCCAGATTAAGTCAATGCTAGAATTTAATTAAGGTTGGGATGTTAGAACGGGGAAATAACCAGACTCATGTGCATTCAAGATAGACCCAAGTGTGTGTGGACTCGCTGATAAGCCTTTGTAATCGGCATTTGTGAGAGCTTATTCAGGCAGACAGACATCTTAAATTGTGAGTCCTCCCTAATTCTATGAAATTAACACAATTTCTACCATTGAGGTCATCAGGTTCAGAGGCATAATGGGTCTGGGTTTTTTTTGATGTTGGAGAGCTGGTATTATGAACCTCACCACCAGTTTCCAAAGCTCACCAGCACCACTGTTTCATGAAGGGCAATGAATGGGTGTGTGTGTTTTTGTGTGTGTGTGTGTGTGTGTGTAAGAGAGAGAGAGAGAGAATGCGACACAGAGAGAGACCCAGGGACAAACAGAACATAGTTCAAAAGAGACACTTTACACAATGAGCTACCAGTCACCAAGTGATGAATCAGTCCTTAATTGATTGTTAGGACAGAGAATGTTTGTGATAAAACTACAAAGAGAATGCACGATCAGGGCTCTATAGCAAGTAATTTACTTGTTTCATATGCAAATATATCTGAAAATCACAGAAGTGGCTGCTTATCCTCATACCACTGAGATTTCAGAAACAAAGATTGTAGTTGAGGTAAAAAATAGAATCTCCAGAACTCTGACTATCACTTATGTCTCTCATTTATTATAGGAACATATAATTATGTTGTTTAAAATGGTTAATTAATGAATTCCCTCATACGCACGGCACTTTACATTTCAGCATGTGAACATTATTAGATTACTGCAAGTCACCAAAGCCAGCTCTTAGGAGACAGTTGTCCTGATCCAGCTCTTGAGAGTGTGCTTTAGAGAGATCTGAAAGCTCTAGTTGCATCTGAGACTGTCCACCCAGTCATATATTTTAATTTACATCCAATTGAGGCACATGAAGTGCAGGTAGGTAGACCGTCTTCAGGACAGAAATGGGAAACATGCATTTTGATTAGCGTAGGCTTATATGTCTGATCTGAGCCATTGCTCTACCTGAGAATCATGCTCTAGTACACAAATATCCTCAGGAAGATTGTGACCACTGTCTCAAAAGAACACAAATATTTGTGGCAAAAGATGCCATGTTGCAATTCTGTTCATTGGTTTCGAATCCTTTTTTTCTCTAATTCAATAATAATAATAATAATAATAATAATAATATTGCCACTGTTTAAATCCAAGCCATTGTTACTTGGGACAATTTCTAAAATGTCCTTATACTAAAAATAAAAAGAGGAAGTAATCTAAGGATGTGCAGAGCCAAGATGAGATTTTCCTCCTAATCTTCATTTAAAACAGTTCGATCCCCTTGATATTCCTCAGGCATCTTGGCAGAGGAGGGACCTCCCTTTTTTTACTTGAATTTCTCTGTGGGCATAATTTGGGTGGCGAGTTTATAACCACTGTAATCCACTTCTTAGAACGATTTCATATTGCACGTCGAATCCTGCGCAGAGATTTTGCCAATGGCTTGAAGTACATGACAATACCCTCTAGATGGCACTGTTTACTGTCCTTAGAAGGCTTGGAAATTTCTGTTTTCTAAAGGAGGATCAGTAGCGAACTGACACGGTACTGTCACAACCTAATCCTGCCTTAAATTTATGTCAACAAATTCTCAAAGGCTTCTGCAGAAACAGGATGCTGTATTTTCCACTTGCTCTTTGCAACTGTTTTGCTTGTTGTAACAAGAAACTGAACAATAACTATCAAAATTTATAGATATTTCACTATATAGAGATATAGATGATAGATAGATAGATAGATAGATAGATAGATAGATAGATAGATGATAGATAGATAGATAGATAGATAGATAGATAGATAGATAGATAGATGATAGATAGATAGATAGATAGATACATAGATAGATAGATAGATAGATGATAGATAGATAGATAGATAGATAGATAGATAGATAGATATTTCACAATGTCCACTGGGAGTTCAGTTTTTCTGCTAGCTATTATGATTGGTTTAATTGCACAGCAGAGCTACATCCATGTTGCTTTGATGAGTCTGCATTGCAACACAGCCCACTCAGAGCACTACTTGGGTCTCCTCCCTAGGGAGTAAGGGTGTTCATGACTGCAGCCACAAGAGTGCTTTCGCAAAGACAAGGACCTTCCCTCATCGGAGGCTTACAATGCAACCTCTATACATGTCCAGCCCAGAAGGAAGCCCCAACTGAGTTCACCTAGCTGGGAGCAAGCAGGAATGTCTAGGACTGCACTCTTTTCAAAGCCATTGGTGCTTCAAGTCGTTTGTGCCGCAAATGCAAACGCTGCTTTGGACAGAATGCTTGTTTGCTTTACGAACGACTTTCTGCCACATTCATAACTACCCTGTGTTAACCTAAGCAGTGAGAGAAGGGCTCAAAGGTGATTTAAGCCTCATACACGAAAACACTCTGAATGTTTTCATTACATCAATTACTGCTATTTTGTGTTCATTAGATCAATTACAGCTATTTAGATGTAAATGTCTTAAATTAGGATTAACAACTCTGCCACTCTCTCTCTCTCCTTCGCTCCTTCTCCCTTTAGAGAAGGGAAGGATAATGGAGATAAAACTGTAGCCTGCCAGAGCCTGGTTCCAAGTGAACCACCATAAGTAAACTGAGCTAAGCGGAAGGGGACATTCCTCCAGGTGAGGCCCCCGAATGAGCTGTGCAGGAGGGGGAATGCTAGCAGGTGTAACTTGTTGGTGAGAAGGGGTTAAAACTTTGCAGTGCCTGCATACAAAACTATGATACAGCCACACTTGGAGTACTATGTGCAGTATAGATATCAAAACGGATATTGTAGAGCTGAAAAAGCTGCCAAAAGGGGCGACCAAAGTGATCAGAGGATACAACACGTAAGGGGGTTGCGTAACAGAGCTGTGTAAAATTATGCACTGTGTAGAGCAAATGGATTGGGAGGAATCCCCCTCCCCGATAATATTAGAAGATGGGGCCCGTCTAGTGTTGGAAGATTCAGGCAAGACAAAGGGAAGTAGTTATTCAGTCAACATATAATTAAACTATGAGATTCACCTTTGCAAAATCAGGATAATGGCCGCCAACTTAGGCCCTTGTCCTGACCCACCACAGCTCTTCTTACGTTCTTGCATAGTGAGGTCTGCCATCGTCCATCTGTGATGCATCCCCAGGACCAGAAAAGCCTCAATAACACAAAGCATGTGTGCAGTGGTGAAGTTGACCTTGGAGTGATTCACTTCAGATCCCAGGTGAAGAGATCGCCTGCCTGCCTGCCTGCCTGCCTGCTCCAGTATACTCAAAAATACCTCCGTGCTCACGGAAAACCAGGCATCATACAGACAATTTATAGACCTGCCTTTACCCAGCTCCTTCCCAACCAGCTGCCCGAACATCTACTGATCACTCAAACAGTTCCATCATTTCTCTGGGCTTCTTCTTATGCTTGCGACATCAGGGGTAGACTAACTGGTACCTTCTAGAGATTGCTGGACACTGTCTCTCATCATTCCTAGCTGGCATGGCTGAATCAAACTGTAGTTCAGCAATATCTTGAGAACCCTGTGTTGGCTGTCCATCCAACACGGCTCCACTCTCTTTCCCTTCAAATGACTCCTCAAAACCGACCTTTTCCACGAACCCTTCAATTCAATTCTCTAGTCCCCATGCCTTGCTGGAACTAAGCCTAAACAGATGTCACTGCAATAACCTATATTCCTTCCTTGTTTGTTAGCGAATAGGGGTTTTTTTGTTTTCAAGGTCTGCACCCTTCAAAGCACTTGTAGAATGATAGAGTGAGGTGCACAATAAAATTGTCAGTGCTAAAATAGTTTCTAAGAAGTTACTTAAGTAGACTGGGAGAATAGAAATACAGTCGAACCTTGAAAGTCAAACAGAATCCATTCTGGAAGTCTGTTCAACTTCCAAAATGTTCAGAAACCAAAGTGCGGCTTCTGATTGGCTGCAGGAAGCTCCTGCAGCCAATCGGAAGCCACGGAAGCCCCGTTGGACGTTCAGGTTCCAAAGAACGTTTGCAAACTGGAACACTCACTTCCAGGTTTGCGGCGTTCGAGAACCAAAATGTCTGAGTACCAAGGCATTCGGGCTCCAAGGTACGACTGTACTCTAAAGGCAACAGACATAGCAGAGTAGGTGCCAGATACCCTTTGATGGAAGATAGCTATTTCTTCCTGGTCAGCTCCCAGCTTACCTCTGCTGGTGGACATACCTGGGGACCTCAGCAGCTTGCCAAGCTGATGAGGATGCAGAAGTTTAAGGTGCTGGGAATCCAAGCCAAAGGCATTAAGGGTTAGAATCAGCACTTTGAATTGGACTTGGAAATTAACTGATAGCCTGGGAATCGCTTCCATAGTTGGCAAGGCCAGTTCGCAGAAGGCTCTTTATCCCAGTTGCCACTTCCCAGCCCTTCCTCTTGCATCTCCTTGTGTTGAACTATAGAGCCTAAGCCCCTCTCGGGGCAGGAATCTGTTCTCTTGTACCTGTAAAGCACCATGTGCAATGGCGACACTCTTCTGACAATGATATTCAGGAAGCTGTGTTTCGTTTCACTGGGAAGAACTCAACCACCTGACCTGCCTCTCCACAAACTCGCTACCCACACAACCTTACAGCGTAGAGTAGCACAGTCCAGCAACAGAGGCTTTCTTATCAGTATGGCTGTGGTTTTCTCTGTCTACCTAGATGTTTTCTTGGCTCCAGACTTAGCCATGTTTAGCACCATGTTTGAAACCAAGGGGATATAAGTTAGTTGTTTGTGACTAATATATTCCATTGATTTCAGTGGGTCTAAGCATGACTAAGTCTGGGTCACACCCATTGTTTGCTAAGTTCTTCATCAACGCTACACGGATCTTTGAATAGCAACCCTCTTTAAGTTCCTCCCGGAAAGTTCCTATATTTGCAATTAAGTTGTTATCTTTTTCTGTTTGGCTGTGACTTATGAAGCATCACAATTCACTTAAAGATGCCCTCTCTGTTTTGCATTCCCTCTTGTGAGATCTAGAAGTTTGATAGGATGACCAGTTGTTCATCCCACTGTTGCCATCTGAAGTACTTATGATGCTCCCAGCAGACGATGTTTTATGGCACCCACAAAGCACAAAGGGTACAGGGCAACCTGATAAGAAAAAGGACAAAGTGACTACTTTTTATTGACTGTCTGTTGAAATATCCATTGTCCTTTATAGGCCGGCTCAATGCGTAATCAGTAGACATGGGATACAGCTAAGAAAATCCTTAAACAGACTAAGCTTCCCAGAAACACAAACTATTTGCTCTGCGTCTTTACTGTGGCCTTTGTTAGTCTTGGTCAATAATATCACTGTTTACCTTGATGATTATCAGAGCCCTTTGGCTAGTTAATGCCTCTTAGGAATTTAGCCAGTAAATTGCTGAATTGGTCCACAGTGCTGGGATTAAGGGTATCTTTGTGGCTGATTTGACATCTGGCTCACCACAGACTCCTCTCCTTGCAAACGTTAATTATGAAAGCCTTGTGCAGGAACCTGGAATGAACAGAACACCATAAGAAGAAGCCCAAAAACCCATCTAGTCCTGTGTTTTGTTCTAGGAGTGGTCAACCTGACACCCATAGAAAGGCCATAAGCAGGACAGAGAGCAACTGCGCTCATCTCCCCCGATAATGAAGGGGAAAGCCCCCATGCCAAATCATGATATTCAAATGCAGAAGCAAAGAAAGAAAAAATACTTGTGGCATCTTCATGATTAAACAGGAACTACCACCAGTCTGTTAGTCTTTAGGGTGCCACAAGGCTCTTCGTTGCTTTGAATCACCTGCCCCTTTGGAAATTCATGTCCAGAGATGTCATTTGGCAGTTTTTGCTTTCTTCTTTGTTACAAGAGACTTAACCCTGCTCTTGGAACAGGGCTCCAGTTGTGGAAAAGTACAAAAATACTGGAAAGAATTCTGCTCTCCGTGGCTGACTCCTTCTCACACAACTTTTCCACTGCTTTCCCCACCCACCTTTTAATCCATGTGAAGATACGAGGATAACTGAAATTACTTCAGGTTTTTTAATCAGACACCACTGTCAAATATTTTCTAGTGAGGACTGGTTTATCAGACTGGTTAGCTGAGAAATAAACAGATGCCAATTTAAAAAGAAGCTTACTGTTAAATCAGGCATAGGCAAACTCGGCCCTCCATATGTTTTGGGACTACACTTCCCATCATCCCTGACCACTGGTCCTGTTAGCTAGGGATGATGGGAGTTATAGTCCCAAAACATCTGGAGGGCCGAGTTTGCCTATGCCTGATTTAAATATATCTGAGTCCTAAGCAAGAGCAGGACTAAATGTTGAAAATGTCACTTAGGAAGGTGCTTCCACTTCTGATTCTCCACAGGCCAGTTATACAGGAAATCGTATTATCATCAATGAGGGCACAGATCACCTGAGGGCCATGCCCTGTCATGCACTGGTTGGTTGCTCATTTAATCACCCTAGTATTAGGTCCAATCGGGTGGGGAGGGGGGCGGTGGCAAGGGAGTAAGATATAAGCCTCTGCACAATGTAGCTCCTTCACTTTCGCCTCGTGCGGCAGATCACCCTCCCTCCCTTCCTTTATTTAGTAGGATGTGTTTGGCCTTGCTATGGACGTTGTTGGTCATCTGCCTTGTGGCAGGGGCCTGGTAGGATTTTTTTTTCCATTTGGCTGATTGGCATGGGCCATTTGGTTTTTGCCTACCGCATAGCAGTCATCACAGCTTTGTAAGGTTTGGCTGTTAGGCATTGGATCAGCAAGCGGTGGGGGAGGGGAGGTGTGGCCATCACCTGCCCCTCCATGCGGATAGGGTATTCCGTTAAAGGAATCCAGGGGTTGGCCTGGATATTGTCCGAAGCCCGCAGAAGGTTTGGGCCATGCCAGGACCCCAAGGGAACCACACTTGGGTGAGCTCAACACTACTGCCATCATTCGAGTTCCCCTGCTGGTGGTTCACTCTTAACAGACTCCTACAAGGGAGGCAGGAGTCTGGTTTAGTATGGATGCCAATGCTTAAGCCAATACCACTCACATTCTTTATTCAATAAAGTTGTGGTCTAAATTTTGCCCATGAACTTAAATTATGTCTTTTATGGTTTTATTTGTATAATGCCTAATAAAGGTTTGATAAGTAAAATTATGTCTCACTGTGTCATTGTTTCAGGGGCTGGGTGGTCTCGACACACAACACAGGAAGATAGGAAGCTGCCTCATATTGCGTCAGACTATTGGCCCAGTTAGCTCAGTATTGTCTACCCTGATTGGCAAGGAGAATCTCCCCAGCCCTTCCTGGGGTGCTCGAGAGTTGACCCTGAGACCTTCTGCAAGCAAAGCCGATGCTCCACAATTGAGCTGTGGCCCTTCTCCCTTCACTTCTATTCAGCTGACCTTTGTTCAAACTGCTAAAAGAGAAAGGCTGGTGTTTGTATTGATTGGTTGTGATACATTAGTTGTGCTTAAACTTAGTCCTGATAAGAGGAAAGAAAGTCAAATAAATAAAGTTTGCGATTCTAATTTTTGCAAATGTTATTATTTTTGGACTAGCCCTGCAAACAATTACGCCAGAAGCAACAAACCATACAGATTTACATCATTCCACTATTTGTCATTCCAAAAAGCATTCAATGCCTCTCTCTTTCTGCAGACCTGGCCATGAGTGAGTTGACTTTGCTACCGTTCAGGCCGATGATAGTTTCGGATCCTACAGCCATTATTCAACTGACCAGTCCTCTGGACTTCAATTATTCATCACTCATTGACTTCATTAGTGCTGCTTATTTAGAAGAACAGATTAATAACAGAGACTTGAATATTGTTTGTTTAAGTGTGTGTACACCCTCCCCTGAAACCCTGCCGCCAGCACACAGATAGCCATTTAGTAAAACACTGAAAATCAATGTTGAAATGGAGAGAAAAAACATGCTAATAAGCAAGTTGTATATTTATAATGCAATTATCTGACCTCTTAGAAGGCATATAATTTAATGTGGTTATAGTGCACCATATATCTTGCAGTGACTGGAATGGAAGCTGTCCTTGGTGAGTAAGTGCTTATTGGCCCAAAAGAGAGGGGCAAAAAGGCAAATTTGTAAAGCAACATTGTGCACAACGCTGAACAGGAAACGAAAATGAATGAAGTGGCAGAATTTGGACAAAGATGAAGTTCCCCTTCAGCTGATTGGGTATATATATACTGCAGATACATTTGCTGTAGAATGTCAACTCACAGATGGAGTTGAGCCAGATGATCCATTGGTGATCTTGCTGCTCTATGGTCTGTGAAGAGCTCTAGGGTTGTGAGCAGAAGAAAGGTGCTGTAATCCCAGGCACACTTGCTAGGCAATAAGTGTCATTTAGCTCAAAGGGACTTACTACTAAGCATACAGTCTTGTCACCACAGGCCTAGAATAACTCTTACGCCTCGTCACCTGTTTTTCAATTCCAGGACTTCGCTCTAAAAGCAATGAAAACCTTAAGGAAGAAATCCCCATTGCTATTGTGGTATCGTCAAAAGAATACAGGAAATTTCAGTTACCATAGCAGTGAGGAGCTGAGATGTTCTGCCAAATTAAAATCAGCAGGCTTCCTTAAGAAAAAAAGAGAATTACTATTAAACTACTTTAAGTATATTAAAAGAGGTTTTTGGAGACGCTATATGCCAGGAAAGAGGAACCTGTCATCCTCCAGATGTAGTTGGGATACAACTCCATCACTCTTGACCATTGGCCATGCTGCAGGTGGCAAAGGCGGGTGGAGAAGTCCAAAGTATTTGGGGAGGCACAGAATCCCCACCCTTGATATAAAGGGACCAGAGCTTTTTTCAGCCAGAACGTACCAGAATTCAGTTCCTGCACCTCTCAGGTGAGTGCCATGTCATTAGAAGAGAACAAGGGAGGCATTCATGGTGAGTTATGGCACTTCTTTTTCTAGAGTAAAAACAGTCAATATTTGTTCTGCATTTTCTAATGCTAATGTATAATGTCAATATGTCCATTTTGGTGATGAACTAACCTTGATTTAATCACTCGATTTGTACGTTTGTCATGCATGCTGTCTTTCTCCCGCAATTGAGGGGGCCCGGGCTGCACAATATTGGCGTACCCTGTAGCGTGTACACATGTCAGCATGCCCTGTAGCACGCTTGCGCCATGAATGGGCCCCCTCTGCAGCATGCTGACATCTCTCACACACGCTGCAGGGAAAGCTGATATGGCATGCGAACATCCCACAGCTCACACATCTGACGTGAGCTCACCCAGCGGTGGGCATGCACAGCTGATGCAGAACTAGGGGGGGGGGGGCTTCACTGTATTTTTGGGGAGGGGAGGCAGCTCCTGCCCTCCCCACTCATGACATTTGTGGATCTGTTCAGGTCGAATTGGTTTAGAGTCTAAGTGTGCTGAGAAAACAGCTGATACTGAACACAAGTTCTTTGTCTAGGACAGGGGTAGTCAACCTTTTTATACCTACCACCAACTAATGCATCTTTCTTGATAGTAAAATTTCCTTACCGCCCACCAGCGCTTGATGGAAGGAGGATTCAGCTTGTGCCGTAGAACCCCCTACTGCCCACCAAGAATCCTGAAACACCCACTAGTGGGCGGTAGGGACCAGGTTGACAACCCCGGGCCTAGGACCTGATTTTAGATGCTAGGTTATATTTTTGTGTGTTTTTATTTATACCTTCTTGTAAGACGGCAGTACATATTTAAGTACTTACCAGAAATAGTTGGAAATTGTGCTGTTGTTGTTTTCCAAATTGGATGCAAGTGATTGTTGTGCTTGACACACATGCTTTTATTTGCAATTTATTAACCAACAACCAAAGAGATGGCGGCCTGAACCATTGTGGCCCATTCCACACAATGTCTTTGGACCTCTCCAGATTGTGGTGTAAAAAGTTACAGGACTTACAGAGTAATGCACAGATTGGAAGTGAAGCGGTGTGGCCGTTCTGAAATGTTTGTAGGCAGAAACAGTATTGAACGTGGGATCACACATGCCTGCCCCAGTAGCATCCAGAGCACAAATCATTATGTGTAATAAACAGGATATCATGCATAAAACACTCCAGTCAATAGCACATGCAGCACATACTGCAAGGACAATAACCTGCATAAATAGGATTACGATTCTTTACATGACCGCTCAGAATTCAAGTGGTAAAAGTACTGGATTACAGCCTCCACCATGGCTTTTGGTAAGGAACCAGAAAGACCACTTCACAAACCTGCTGCCTGTTTGGGGCATCTGTTTGTAACCGAGGATTCTTTGGCGATCACTCGTAGCCAAGTAAGATTGTCTGCCATAAACACAGTTTTAACAATGAGGCCATAAGTGACTATGGAGGCCAATTCTGGATCCACACATCCTTCCACAGTGGGGACATTGGTTTCCGGGTGGGAGTTGATCACAGTGTAGATTTGCCAAGCGTGCCTTCCTCCTAGCACGTTTCTCCCTTGCGTCCTGAGTTTGAGCGTCTTCAAAGCCCATGACACCTTTGGTAAAGGCTGTTCTCCAACTGGAGCACTTGCAGGCCAGTGTTTCCCAGTTGTCAGTCTTTATACTACATTTTTTTTAGATTTGCCTTGAGAAAAACCTCTTTTGTTGACCACCAGCATTACTTACACTTACCATTCTTAAATTAGGAATAGAGTAGTGGCTTTGGAAGAGGATCATCAGGCATCTGCACAACATGACCAGTCCAATGAAGTTGATGTTGAAGAATCATCGCTTCCACACTGGTGATCTTTGCTTCTTCCAGTACACTGATATTAGTTCACCTGTCTTCCCAAGTGATGTGTAAAATTTTTCAGAGACACCGTTGATGGAATCTTTTGAGGAATTGGAGATGGCGTTTATAAGTGGTCCATGTTTTACAAGCATATAGTAAGGTTGGCAATACAATAGCTTTGTAAATAAGCAGCTGTGGCTACAGAATCAGATGATCAAGGCGACGTGCAGCTTCCTGCCTTGGAGCTGAGGAGTCTCATGTTGTGAATCAATATGGAGCCAGCCAATACAATTCTGTCTTTATAGGCCACTTACCTGCCTATGTGTGTGAAAGCATATATATGCACATATATGAATGAATCTTGTTCAGCAGCGGGGATTATTAGATCTGGATAAATCTTTAAGCTGTTCAGGCAGGCACAACTCAAACTTATTTTTTCTTTCCCTCCTTTTCTTCTAGGCCTCTGAAAAACTGGAAGCTGGGCCGTTTTAGCTGTCTGGTTCTAATTGTGAATCTTCATGCCTGCACTGGGATGGTAAGAAATGTCAGTTACTAGCATGTGCAAGACAGAAAGGCCAAGACTGAACATTGTGAGGACATCTATTAGAAAAGTTCATTCATCAATATATGATCACTGCTACTCAGTTAAAACGTGTTAATAGTCTGTAAAACCATTAAATATTAGGTCTGGGAATAGGTAAGTGGATTCAGATTGGAATCTAGGGCAGGGAAAGGCTTCAGGCCAAAGGAAGCAATTTTATCAGGACCCCTGGCAACCCGGCTGCAGTTAAATCAAGGTGCTGCAAAATGTGTGCCCACATTTTCATTCATCAAGTGGGCGGCTATTTCCCAATGTCATAAGGAGAGAGACTCCACACTTAGGTTGGGTGCAGACTTCCCATGTGTGGGTCTCCCACTGTCAGAAAGTCAGAAAGTGATTCCTCCTTGCTTTTGCAGTGCTTTGCCCCTTGAAAATCTGCTCTGGAGTTTTGGGGGACCCTCTAAAACAGCCATGGGGAGCTGCAAGGGAAATGGCCTCTCCCCCTTCCAGTGGCAGGAGCCTCTTCGGGATCAGGGTCTCTTCTGTGAAAGGAAGGATTTGGTTTGATGCAGTGACACCCTTAATAGCAATTGTCCTCAACTTTATACTGATCTCCCATGAAGGGACTAGTTTGTGTGCCAGTCTATAATTCTCATCTCCAGACCATGATCTAGAGCGGTCCCTGAAAATACAAACATCTGTTGTTTTTGATCTAGTGGTTCAATTCTCCACACACGCCGTGTACTCTGCCTCCTGCCCCTGCCAGTTTGAATGTGATGTGCAGGACTGCACATGGACCTACATCAACATGGCCACTATAAATAAATATTTTACATGCTCCATTGAAAAACCATATGGCGGATCCTTTGATGTGCTGTACATGCATGCACAAGAGTTCATGTTCATGTTGCGAAGGGAGGTGCAAATGGCATGTTTTAGGAGTAGAAGAGGCAAGGTGATATGAATCACAAAACCTCATATGTGAGCAGGTTCAGGAATTCGGTGTAATGACCAGATAGTGACTCCAGCCAAGCCTGGGTATAGATCTGTATGAGGTAAGCTTGGTTCACACCCTCAAATCATTTGTCAGAGACGGATGTCAGCTTAAAACACCTTGCTTCTCAATGGAGACAGTTCACGTCTGGGCAAGACTAATCAATCTGTGGGTAAAATGAAGGGCTGAAAGATCTAGTGATATGTAAGTCTATTGTGCCCCACCCACCGTTAAAATACACTGAAGATACACAGATGATACAATCCCCTATGTGACAATTGTGTGGAGGACCTCCAGTGTGGGACTTCCATGTGTGAAATAGCCACCACAGATTTCATATTACCTAAAACACAATGCTAATCAATGGAACCAGTTCACACATTCAGTTTAAAGCTTTTACCAATTCCAAAATGTATATTTATCGAGGGATGGTGTGCACATGTAAATGAGTTCTCGGAGATCAGGGCCAGCAAATGAGGCAATTGCCCAAGGTGGT
Organism: Podarcis gaigeae; assembly: GCF_964106915.1. Classification (NCBI taxonomy): domain Eukaryota; kingdom Metazoa; phylum Chordata; class Lepidosauria; order Squamata; family Lacertidae; genus Podarcis; species Podarcis gaigeae. The sequence goes on along the minus strand of NC_139677.1, from coordinate 6,885,673 downwards.
GAGCATGATCTGCACAGATTTGTGCTCCCCCAGCCCATTTTAGCTGTCTGGCTAGCCGATATAACCATATGGTTATATGGCCATACTTAGAGGGCCATTACCTCACCAGGAAGATAGCCTGGCTATTCCAGGAAGTGAATCCACACTGGATCAAGCCTACCCACCCCCCAAACTCAGATATGAATGTGTGAACCAGTCCCCAAGGTGTGGTAATCAGCTGTAGAGAAGTCACATGTTCTACAGTCATGTGGATGTGACCCAGAAGATGAGGAATTAATTCTTACACATGCAAGAGTGAATCAGCCCTACACCCAATGCATCTCTGCATGTTTAGCTCCAGTTTCTACTTTTAAGAGAGAGGTCAGAGTAATACAAGGTGAGAAATGATGAGTTGATCATAAGGTATTCTGAAGTGCTTTATTTATTTATTATAAGTCCTACTGTTCTTCACCCAAAGGTCACAGGGTGGTTTACAGTATAATAAACAACATGTATTCATAACGTAATAGCCATACCATGCAAACATTAAAGAACAGTTATAGCAATAGAATTCATAATAAGCTACAGTGTCAAATTATTCATAAGTTATTTCAGTCACTGATACACTCATCTGAGAGCCTGCTGGAAGAGGTGCACATTCATCTGTTTCCTTAACAAAAAACAATACGATCACAATGTTTTATGCTCAAAATTCCATGATTAAAGCATAATATGACTCATTTTCATGTATTATGTATTTATACCATTTGAGCCTGTATGATAAGATGTAAGCAGTTCCCTTTAGCTCTGCTTGACATGTGCTCGGACCGACTAATTAGAGAAAGGAACTTGTTCCATTTTCTGAAGTCCATCAAATATTGTCACATCAAATATTATATGGGGGTGGAGGATGCTGTGGTGAGAATGACAAGAAACGGAGATATGCAAGACTAGCTAGTATTTCCTACAACTTAGAAGCGGAAGAATAGATTAAGCTTTTTTAATACAAAGCACCTCTTTGTGCAGACCAGGCCTAAAGAGGGTTCAGTCAAGATTCTTGGAATGTTGTCACTGATTCATTGGTAGGGCTTGCTCTGTGCTTGAACAAGCATCCTTTGGAAATTATACAATCTGCTTCCCCTCAGACATTTTAGAGATAAGGCAGCCTTAGACTCCTTTCAAGGGTAATAATTAGAGGTATATTTGAACCACAAGCTGTCCAGATGCTGGAGCCCTCCTCCTTGAGTGACAACAATCCTTGAGGGGCCCACGTCTTGATGGACTTCCCCCTTATTCCACTTCTCCCCACCATGAGCATTCCCAGCCGTTTCATGCCCTTACCTAATTTCCCCTTTATGTCTATTGACTTCTTCTTTGCAAAAAGAGCATGTCTACCTGCTTTCCATAAGAACATAGGAAGATCCTGCTGGATCAGGCCAGTGACCTGTCTAGGCTAGCATCCTGCTCTCACAGTGGCCTACCAGACGCCTGTGGTGAACGAGTACAAGAGCAACTCTCCCCTGCTGTTTCCAGCAACTGGTTTTCAGAATCCTTAGTTCATGGCATGTGCTCCACGTTCCACCTCGGTTTGTTCCTGCTGTATTGTCATCTCCTTGTTTCCCAGCAGCCTCACTATCAGAATAACCCTGTCACCTCTCCATGTCTAGAAGAACTATCTTCTGAGAACTGACCACAACCTGCTTCTCCAACCAGCGTTTCCCTCCCCCCTCTCTGGGTTTGACACTTCAGCCAGAGGGAAACCATGAAACCATGGGACTCCTCCACTCAGGCATGACAGTCCTATTGATCCAGGACAAACCTATTCCCAGTCCCCCATATTGGACGAGTATTAATTTTCCTTCTAGAAAATTAATAAAGCCAGCACAAAGCATCTAACCCCTTGGGTGCTACAAGGCATGGTTTAGCAATTTATCGTGTGAGGGCCATGCAAAGAGCTTAGTCCCAAGCCTGGCTTCTCTGAGAGGTTAACAAAAATGCGGCAAGCATGCAAACATTAACATGATCGATTGCGTTTCAAGCAAACACAGCCTTGCTTCTCTAACGTATGCGGCCTCTATTAAGAGCAAGGACATGTTTTACAGTTCCCTACTTGGGAACGTGTTGAATTTAAGTCCAGCAGCAGTTAGTTTAATCCAATTTGATTATTATTTCTCTCCTCAAACCTCCGTGAGGCTAACCTTGTGTACCTGGAAGAAGCTCATTTGTGAGCATAGGGTAATCAGTTCTGACTACAAGTTAAAGTTATCCTTAAGCAAACAGAAAACTATTCAGCATAGCAATAAAGTTAAATAATTATTACCGAGCTATGTGATGTGACTACAATGTGACTTTGAAATGACTGGGATGTGATTAGAATCAGAATGTGATGCATCTTTGATGATACCAGAAAAGAAGGGTGCCATAGCTCCCTGATATTACCAGTAGCAGGAAAAACGACATTATTAACGCCTAGAAAGACACCATTTCCAGAAGGCAGGGCAGGCTTGAAAATGGTTGTTAACTCTAATCGCTGATAAATACACTTAAGAGTTTGATATAAAGGAGGAGAGTAAGTCGGGGAAAGAGTATAGACCACAATAACCAATATGTATGAACCATGTCAGACTCTCATCCTCACTAACCATTGTCCATCTGAAGGGCTACTCATGGGCATCCCATAGACCATTTGGGTCAGCATATATCCTTCATTGCCCTCACATTCCTGTGCTGCTTTTTTTAGAGGTTGATGTGTTGATCAGTCCTACCCTCTACCTATTAATCTACAACTGGGCGATATCTGTTATTGGATTATGTCTGTTGGCATCAGAGCATCCTTCTGTTTACACAGACCTCTAGCAAGCAACGTTTCTTTTTTACAGTGAGAGCTCACATTGATCTACAGAAGCTGATGTAGTGAAAATATCACCTTTCAAATCTCTTAGGCTCCATAAAGAGGTGCCTTCAAAGAGTGGTTGGGTGCACCTGTTCCAGGTTTTGTTTCCTTCTTGTTTTCACTCTTCAGCTGCCACACACAGAATTTCTGAACTCAGAGTATCCCTGAACACTCTTATACTTCTGGTAGGGGGTCCACTTTGTTTTTGCTTCCCCCTGCCCCCAGCACACCACATGTTTAGTATTTCAATTTTAAAGCCCCCCCTCCCTCGTTCATTGGAATCTGCTCTGACAGGGGCATGGCTGAGAAGCGGGGGGCTGCTTTGTGATGGTCACACAAAGGCTGGCCAATCAGTGCCATGCAAATAAATTCAGGAAACGAGAAGAACTGGTTCCTACAAGATTACTCCTTGGAATTAGGCCGTTGTCAGGCAGGTGGTGCACTTAACCAAAAGGGCTCACTGCTGAAATTATGTACATCTGCACAACTATGCAGCGTGAGATTGCACTGGTGGAAGCAGTATAACATAAAGAGGGGCTTGGTCACACAAAGTTAAATGAACATTTGCAGCTGTTGTACACCTATTTAATTTTCGGAGTCCGTATGATGCTACCCACAAACAAGGCCAGCCTTTATCCCTTTTGCCTGTAAATGTAGGATAGTCTGATAAATTGAGAAAACCAGGTTCCAAACTTTTCCACTCAAGGTCGCAGACAACTGCATATGAACCACATTAAAAATTTCTACATCAGATAATGTGCAGAAATCTGAAAGCCTGTGCTGAGAATTTACAATTGTTTTCATTTCTTTCTTGGCCCTGTTCATAACTATTTCCAACACACTCTTGCATGGAGGAGCGTGTTTATATATATTATTTTGATCCCTCAGATATGCACAAAACGAGAAAACAGCAAAAGTGTGTGTTGAAAATCTACACCGGCCTGTGTGTTTTCAAAAAAAACCCAACAATATGCACAAACAGCTTTCTGCACACATGCCCTGTCGATTCTTAATTGGCATAACAGAAACAGCGAACGCAAAAAGCAATACCTGCTCTATGAATGAGAAAGATAGAAATCCCACCCTTTACAATGGGAAAAGTGATGACTTGCCTAGAGCTGTTCAGATGTCATCCTGAGTTAGCAAGCGGGATCGTGTCCACAAGCCCTGCCCCCATTTATGGTACATATACTGTAGTATAAAATCTGAAAAAGATGGTGTGATTGGAGCATCTATCAATTCAGGGGCTCTAATCATGTGCAGGGACGCGGTTGGCGCTGTGGGTAAAACCTCAGTGCCTAGGACTTGCCGATCGTATGGTCGGCAGTTTGAATCCCCGCGGCAGGGTAGGCTCCCGTCGTTCGGTCCCAGCTCCTGCCCACCTAGCAGTTCGAAAGCACTCTTAAGTGCAAGTAGATAAATAGGGACCACTTTATAGCGGGAAGGTAAACGGTGTTTCCGTGTGCTGCGCTGGTGCTGGCTCGCCAGCTGCAGCTTCGTCACGCTGGTGACGTGACCTGGAAGTGTCTTCGGACGGCGCCGGCTCACGGCCTCTAGAGCGAGATGAGCACGCAAGCCTAGAGTCAGACATGACAGGCCCGTACGGGCAGGGGTACCTTTACCTTTAATCATGTGCAAAGAGCTTAAGTACATGCTACTAGTAAGAAAGCATATGTGAATGAGCCAATGACAGAAAGAGCTTAAAAATCACCTCAAACAAAACACATTCTACCATCAACTCACATTTTCTCCATAGAGTTTTTAAAATACAGTGGTACCTCGGGTTAAGTACTTAATTCATTCCGGAGGTCCGTTCTTAACCTGAAACTGTTCTTAACCTGAAGCACCACTTTAGCTAATGGGGCCTCCTGCTGCTGTACCACCGCCGCCCAATTTCTGTTCTCATCCTGAAGCAAAGTTCTTAACCTGAGGTACTATTTTTGGGTTAGCGGAGTCTGTAACCTGAAGCATATGTAACCTGAAGTGTATGTAACCCGAGGTACCACTGTATGTAGATTTGTAAGCAGCCCACAGTTTTTCACCTGGCTCCAGGTAACTACTGGGTTCAGGATGAAATATTTCCAGGGGTTAGCTGTAAAGGTTAACAATTTCTTGTCAGTGTTTTGACTTTTGAGTTTGACCCTTATCAACGAACTTTTCTTCCTTGTTTATTAGATTTCATTGTATTTTCTACTTGACTTTGATACATAATTAAGCTGAATAGGAACTTATTTTTATAACCTTGGTTTATAGGGGTTATAAAAACTTTTGAAACAATGCTTCCTTGTGCCCCTTCCTTTTCAGTGGTCTGGCTGATTCACTTTCCTTACTTGCAATAATAAAAGATGGAGACATTTTACGGGGGGAAACAAACTGATTCAGTAAGAATTTGAGTTTGGTTCCATGTTTTACCCATCCAAGAATGCTTCAGAATTATGGCCTAGAAAAAAACCCACAATGAGTCCAATAACATTTACTTGAATGAACAAAATTCAAGTTAAGTGGCCCTTTAGTTGAATGAAGGACTGTAGCTGAGTAGGTCACATGTTTTGCAGACACAAGGCTCCAGGTCCAATGCTTGATATCTCTTGGCTAGACTAGGAAAGACTTTGGAGAACTTCTGCCACTGTGAGATAGACCATTGGTCTGACTTGGTGCAAGGCAGCTTCCTATGTCCTAATGATCACCCTCCAAGTGGAATGATGTTCTTTAAGTGTCCACTATATATTTGGTAAGGGACGCGGGTGGCGCTGTGGGTTAAACCACAGAGCCTAGGACTTGCCGATCAGAAGGTCAGCGGTTCGAATCCCCGCGACGGGGTGAGCTCCCGTTGCTTGGTCCCTGCTCCTGCCAACCTAGCAGTTCAAAAACACGTTAAAGTGCAAGTAGATAAATAGGTACCGCTCCAGCGGGAAGGTAAACGGCGTTTCCGTGCACTGCTCTGGTTCACCAGAAGTGGCTTAGTCATGCTGGCCACATGACCAGCGGACAAACGCTGGCTTTGTGGACAAACGCTGGCTCCCTTGGCCTATAGAGCGAGATGAGCGCCACAACCCCAGAGTCGGTCACAACTGGACCTAATGGTTAGGGTTAGGGTTAGGGTCCCTTTACCTTTACCTATATATTTGGTATTCTTTAACATCTCCACTGGCAAAAGGGTAGGACATAGTAAGAATTTATCACACAATGCCTAGCAGAGAGCTCCTTAACACTACCAAATATAAACTAAAAAGCCAAACTGGTATCAGTAATAATAAGAATTGGACTAATAAGAACAGGCTCAAACGCCATTCACATGTGCTCTAATGTATAAAGTTTCACATAAGTATGCCTGTGTAAATATGAGACTGCAGGGATAAATGATTAGGCCTTGTGCAACCATGGTGGTATAAAATCCTTGCAATTCACATACAAACCATTGCTGCAAATCACTGTAAGGAAATCTCTGTCACAAACAGTGCCATCTCCCATTTCCTTACAATCAGATGTACACTATTATCTGCAAGTTGCTTCATCGCACATTATGTTCCCTATACGAAGGCACAGACTTTCTTAACTTTCTGAACTCAGAATCCTCTTCTGAAACACTTCTGAGAGCAAAACACTTGGCCCACAGGTAATATGTGCAGAGATCCTAGTTCATAGCCATGTGCAAACTGCCACTGTTGCATCTAGAAGATATTTGGATTTAGGGCACAAATCTAACACAAGGAATAGGAAACTGACCCTCCTTCCCTGTCCTGCCCCCTCTAATCTGCCTTGTTTTTCTTGCAGTCGGTAAGACTGGAAGCCTATGTTGCATTTAATATCTGCACAATGTTAAGACCTGAAATTATACTGACAGCAACAATCACACAAACTATAATAATTGGGGCCTCTTCTAAGCCTCCCCACTGATCACCACAATAAGAACAAAGCAGCAATAATATCTGTGCTCCCAACTCTCCTGGACCAGAATAGGGTGAGAAAACAGTGTGGAAGGCACTTGACCCCAGGACTGCAGTGAGAGACATTTCCACTAGTGGATGGTGCTCACTCAGACTGACAGGGTGGAAGGTAGTAGGTTAGAGACCACTGACAGAGCCACTTCCTGACTGGTTGTAGAGAGGCAGACAGGCTCTGTAGCCTATTGACTCCACTTTTAATTTGTCAGGGGAGCATCACCTGCCTTGGGAATGGGATACTGTCCTTCCCTAGAATTTCATGTCCTCCTAAGGACTTGCTGAACTGACAATTTAAATTGGAATACAAGAAGGGGAGGTGTGAGGAGGTCTGAGAAATAAGGTAAAAGAAAATAAGTAATTGAAACTTTATGTGTTTTTAATTGTTGTTAAGTTTTGATTTTTTTGTATTTTTGTGTTGTTTTTATTTTGTTTATTTTTGTTTTTGATTTTTAAAATACCAATAAATATTCATTTTTTTAAAAAAGAATTTCATGTCCTCCTGTTGGTGTGCTGCACACTCTCACCCCGGCATGAGAGCCACTGCTTTAACTCATACAATGTGAAACCAGCCACACACCACACAGATATTATCATCAAGAAATGGTAATGAGGAGATGCCGTTTCGTTGTTAAGAGTCAACGGAGGCAACAATAGATTCTACTTCTCCTATAATTTATTTAAAAATAAAAATTAAGAATAGGCAAGCATCTCCCATACTACTTTCCAACATTTTAATTACCCAGAAGAAGCTGTTGCCATGCCCCCCTTTCCCATCAAAGTGTTATTAATAAAACAGACTTGTGGTAGCCTGAATGCAGCCTGTACTCTATGTCTGGGCATTGTTATTCCCTCCAATATTCTAACCTTCTTTGCTTCTTTCACTGAGTACATAGTGGGGAGAATGGGATCATGGCTGCGAGCCTGCCCCTAATCTCTGCACATCCATTGGAAGGGGCAAACTGAATTTCACATGCATACAAGAGTCTGCACGTAGGCTCCATACGTATTAGCAGAACCCCAGATCCCACAGGATTCCCAGCTGAATGGAAGAGTCTTTTGTATCGCTTGTCTTTGTCACACTGGGATCCAGCCTCGTGGTAGCTTACATAGCAGTTTCCCCTCTCATCAGTCCTGGGAGGTAGGTTTGGCTAAGAATGTCTGGCCCAAGACCACTTAGTGCAGGCATAGGCAAACTCCGGCCCTCCAGATGTTTGGGACTACAATCTCCATCATCCCGAGCTAACAGGACCAGTGGTCAGGGATGATGGGAATTGTAGTCCCAAACATCTGGAGGGACGGAGTTTGTCTATGCCTGACGCAGTGTTCTCTGTGGATTTTGGGGGTTTGTGTGTGTGAAATTTCCAACTCGTCTCATCTCCTTAGTCTAAACTGAACTTTCCATTTGCTACACACACCAGATCTTGATGAATAATATATGGTAAATGAATTTCAACTTATTTACTCCTAGCATATTCATTGAGCTTGTTTTTACCACCACGAGTTCTTAGTTACACTGGCATTCCAAATTAATCTTATTGCTTCATATATTAATCTTATTGCTTCATATGTGTGTATATATTATTTTAAATGGGCCAAAGGGGAGGGCAATTTAGTTATGCAATTATTTACATAGTGATACAGTAAAATGTAATTAATGCAAGAGCCAAAGATGGCAAAAATAAGCAAAAACTTTCCTTTTCCCCTTTTGTCCTGGATTTGCTACGTTGTCCAAGACCCATAATACAAAGTAGGCTGACTGATCAAATTCCTCAAATCAAGAGGTGCAGGGGAATGTTGGAATTGGATGATAGGGCTGTTTTGCTGTGTTTTTGTGTTGTTTACAACAGAAACTAATAAAGACACACAGAAATGAATAAAGACAACTTCCTATTCTTAAATAGCCTTTCAATGGAAGTTCCTCATTAGGTTTTAGAACCCTGATTTTCCCTTTTTGGGAAAATTGCAATGCTTGGGCTCTTGTGTCATTTTATTCTGATACCACCTTGTGGAAGGCAACTAATTGATCATGTTTTCTGTTGATAAATGAATAATGCACCCGACTCCTCCAGAGAATAAACAGGTATTTAAAAATTCAGAGTAAACGATAGTGTCTCATTCTGTTTCATGTGGTTTTTAAAGAAACAAACATACAAACCCAAATCCTTTTTTATATATAGAGAGAGAATTCTCAACTGACCCTTAAGAGGAAAATGAGAAAGGTGTGCAAGAGTCAATGGGATGCAGACTGAAGCTGGAGTCAGAAAAAGATGAATTATAGATGAAGAGGCATGTATTAAATATAACATTGAAATAAGTTAAAGAGGGCAAGGGAACCATGTTTTATACAGCAGTGGTCAGGATGGAGCCCCTCCAGCAGAACCTTCGGAGGATATAGGGCAGGGACTGGGAACCTTTGGTCCTTCAGATGTTGTTGGTCTCCAACTCCCAGTAGCTCCAGCCAACATGGCCAATGGACAAAGTTGATGGGCATTGTAGTCCAGAAACATTCAGACTGAGATTGCTACAAGTTCTCCCAAGCACTAACACTGGGTCTATTACATGGAATTTGCCTGTTTCCTTGGGGATCCTGCAGTGCTGGACCTGCTATTGAAGGCTGCAATGAGGCCAGGCAGAAACAAAAGAACCTCTTACAAACTAAGAGGAACTATCCCAGAACCACACTGAAAGAAAATCTTAAGTGAAGCCATGTCTGCAAGACAAGATGACAGTCCTCCTACCTTCATTGGAATGAAAATGTCCTGTTTCAAAATTAAAATGAGGACAGAGTTTATTGTATTTTTAGGGATATTTCTGTGATCCACCTAGGGCCCACCTGAATTGGAAAGAAAATAAAACGAATGAATAAACAAGTAAGTTTAAGCAAGAATAACAGATCCTGGGATCTGGAAGCCATGTGTTTCAGGAATCCCTGAATACTGGCAGCAGTCTCAGGTATCTGCTACCCACCTCTGCCTTTTGGAATGGTTATGGAGTTGTCTTGTAAAAAATTGTGTTAGACTGAGCTTTGAGCCTCTTCCTTGAAATCTCTGCATGGCCAAAAGCTACTGGGGGTGCATTTCGTCTCTATATGCATCGCATAAGGACTCATCCATACTTGCCTTTGCTCTGCACTTTCTGTGCACAGATCTAGGCTCTCCAGGTCTGTGTCCAAGTGGACACAGTGTCCCCGCCCCGTGCCCCGGTGATTTCCCCAGGGAAACCCAGGTTTTATTGCTGAATCGGAGCAAATAGCAATCCACAGAAAACCTGGTTGCCACTTGCTCTGATTCAGTGGTAACAAATGGGTTTTCCCAGCGAAAACACCAGGACAAACAAAAAACTACTCCAATTTGGACCTGGAAAACCTGGATCTGTGTGGCAAAAAAGGAAGTGCTGGTGAGCCCCAATTGTATACACATGGTATCTTTCAACCACTACCATGAAGTGCATAGCATCACACACTACAACTGGTGATGTTCTGAATTGCTGTTTACAGGAGACAATTAATGTTTTGTTCTTTTTCTCCCAGTATAACTTTAACCTAAGAACCCTTTTCTTTTTTGGAGGACAAAACTATTCTAAATGAAAATAGTGCATCCAACAATGGAAACAAGCCGCCAACCCTCTTGAATAGGTAAGAATCAGAGCAGGAGTGTTCAAAGTATGATCCTATTTTTACCTCTGAAACAGTGCAGGATTTGGGGAAAAGCATAGCAGGCAACACACATGGGGTCATGTAATGCAGCATAACAATTCTTTCATGCCCTTTAACAATTCCATCATGCTTTGGAACCAGTCTTGCAGACGTGGTATGCGCACTCTCTCCACTCCTTCACCCCAGCCATTAAACGGGAGGGGGTGGAATACCGAACACTACCGGACCCATGACAAACCTCTGTGGAATTTCACTCCTTATCTCCTCCTACCCGGAGAGCAATCCATTAACTGGTACTCCTTGAGTGCTCCTTTTCAGCCATTTGTACACCTAATCTATTCCACCACCTTTTAACCTGCATTTCTCCAGCTGACATATGGGAATGTCATGTTCAGGATATTGCTGTCAAAAGCCAAAAAGCTCACTTGTTTTGCATTTCCATCAACCAGTGGGCCCTATAAATAGCATTATCTTGACCTGCTCTGAGCAAGAACTGGAGAGCCAAAGTGTGCTGGAAGCAAGTCGAGAGTAGGCTGGGGAAACAAGAAAGGCTGTCAAGCACTCCTCAGGCTGCAGGATGCAGTTGTGGGCTGCAGCTCGGCTTGGTGGGTCAAAGATGTGCCTTAGCAAATGCAGACTGCAACCCTAGCCCTCCAATGCTGGGGTGGGTGGGTGGAAAGCCTACCAGGTTCTGACAGATTATTCAGAGCTCGATATGTGTATTCATAAGAGTTTTAGAATTGGAAGGGACCTCTGAGGGTCAACTAGTCCAACCCCCTGCAATGCAGGAATCTCAACATGTGGTCCTCCATCCTGTTTGAAACCATACCTGACCATGCTTACCTTTGCAAAGGAGCTAGCCGTTTCATTGCTGCACCACTCAGATGCAAGGCTGACAGGGTTCAATGGGACTGACAACCTATTTTGTAGCCTAAATAGTAAGCATACTTACTGGGGTAAGCCCATCAACTGACCTTATGCCTGAGTGAATTTGAATTGAATCCAGATGCTAGATATATTTAGCACCATTTTAAAACACACACACGGCAACCAGCCAGGCACTTGAAAAATACCTCCAGGGCTGGCACACCTGGGCTGCCACACTTTGGGAAGGCCAACTAGGGCTGAAAAATGATCTACATGGAGCAGCTGCTGGACAGAGGGGTCTACATTGAGTGAGTAGGCAGGTGAGGGATGGTGGCTAATCCTTGGGTTTGGGAGAGAGTGATGGTGGCAAGGAGCTGCACTGGCCTCTACTTGCCAAGCTTGCTGGATGTGTGAAGGATTTGGTCTACAAACATCTCACTTGCTCAGTCACCAACAGAGACATACATAGGGGTTGGTTAGGTTGGCCCCCGCCCAAGGTGCAAGGCCAAGAGGGCACCAAAATCACCCTTCTCCACTCTGGCTTGGAATAGCTAGGAGAGAAAGTAGCAAATGGAAGGAGGCACAGAGGCAGACATAGGAACCAACAGAGGAGGAGAAGGGAAGGCAGAGTAGGCCTGAACTCCTGACCCCCCGCATAACCATGGAGGAAGTCGCTGGTGGAGAGCAAAAAGCGATGAAAATAAAATATTTTGAATTTCTTGTCCATGGTGTCTCCTGGCTTCAGAAGCTCCAAGACAGCTCCTTGCCAAGGGCACAAGGGAGCCTAGGTATGCCTCTGGCACCAACATGGTTGCATCAGCAGGGGAGGCAGCAGCCAAAGTGGTCTCTTCCCTTTGGGGAAGCTGCAGGATTCAATGCCAACTGTAGCTCCACCCAAAGAGAGAGGGGGGGAAACAAATGAAGGCAGCAGCCCCTTGTCACCCCTCCACTGCTTGTTGCCCGCTTGGGTGAGCAAAGGGGCTGCTACTTCCAATCGCTAGCCCTCTGACAAGGTGGGTCCAGCCTCAGCCTGCAGCTCCACTGCAGTGTCACCCACTCTGGCAAGTGAGTGGCGGGCAGAGCTCCCAGGGCAGCAGGTGCTGTCTCTACTTCAAGCCCCAATCCCAGTCACTGTGCTGGCCAATGGGACACCTCTGATGCTCACTCACAGTGGCAGACTCTGGGCAACACCAAAATCCCTCCCCCGCCTTCTTCTGTTTTAAGCCATTGTTGCAGCACCCTCTTGGCTCAGCGCCCAACCAACCAGTTGTGCTCTCCCAAATCCACCTCTGCCATTCACAGCAAGCTATGGAGGAGGCTTCAGGACCAGCCTAGTGGGCCCTTTGGGTCGGTGCCGCAGGAAGGATGTGAGGGGCAACCACCCAACACACTCCAGATGTCAAATGTGGGGGCTCAGACCCCTAACAAATGTGACATGAAGGCTGGCAACATCAACCCTGCTGTGTGGGCATCCCTTGCAGAAAACCACAGTGCCTGGAGACAGACAGGTTGTGCGTCCACAGCAGTGACCAGAGGAGGAATGGCCGCACAGAGAGAAGAAATGCCATGGTGCACCTGGACGCATCCATCTGCCCCGGCTGCAACAAAACATCTCTCTCCAGTAGGAGTCTCTACAGTCACAGCAGATGTTGTAACTCTCCACCGATTTGACTTCATCCCCAAAGGCACACTCTTCCATTGTCTCCTGAGACGGACGGATGCCAACAACAAAAGACCCCAAACTTTTAGTATCTGAGTCACAGAACTGCAGAGCTGGAGGAGACCCAGGTCATTTGAGTCCCAACCCCTGACTCTACCTCCTTGCTGTACTCAAGCTATGGAAGCAAAGCAGGGCTGGAAGGACATTCGAGAAGCTGTTCTGATGTAAATATAAACTAAACCAGTTTTAACAAACTCCTTCCTGGCTGCGCTCAGGCTTTGTTTTAACCTGCCATTTCCCGGCCCCCATGTCGCCGTCCGAGGCGAAGGGTACTCTGCACGCGCTCAGAGGAGCTGAATGTTTTCCCCCCTGTAGGTAGGCAGGTAAGAGTGGGAAACAAACAGGGAAAAGGAAAACAGCGTATGTTAAGGCAAGACTAGAGCTGGCCGAAAACAGCCGCCTGAGCGGACGCCCGATCAGCCATTCTGCACAAGGGCAGCCTCGCCGCCCGCCGCCGCCCGGCCCGCGGAGCCGGAGCAACTGGCCCACTCGCCCTTCGCCGCGCTGGCCCCGCCCTCGACCCCGCCCCCGTGCCGCCGGCCAATCCGGCTCGGCGGAGGGGGAGGGCGATGCAGGCTTTGCGCCCGCCCTCCCTGTGGGCTTATTGAGAGTTATATCAAGAAACCCAGTTCGGAGCGAGCGAGGAAGGGGAGAGCGAGCGAGCGAGCGAAGGAGGGAGCGCGCGCCGGAGACGGGAGGAGAAGCCTGCGCCGCCCGCCTTGCCTTGCCTTGCCTCCGCGGCCAAGCAACAGCCCGCCAGCCTCGCCCCCCGCCAGGAGGTCCCGGGCAAGGCGAGGGCTCTGCGGAAAGAAGTTGCGCGCTCAGTTTCCCGGCGGCGCGGAAGGCGAGCGCAGCGCCAGGCGCGGGCATCGGGCGGCCGGGGCGGCAGTGCGGGGCATGCCCTGATCCGGAGGAGCAGCGCGCCGGGCTCGCTCGCCGGGCTGCGCGGCCGCCTTGGCCGGGGCTGGGGAGCCGGCGGTGTCGCCTGCGCCGCCGCGAGAGGGATCGGCATCGCTTTGATCAGCATCCTCCTCGTCATCCTCAGAGTAAGGAGGAAGAGCAAGTAAATAAGGGAGGGGCCGAGCGGGAGACAAGGTGGAGGGAGGACGAGAGAGACGCGCCGAGAGAAGCATGGCGAACCCGGACGGAACTGTGAATTTGTTCTCTGGAGTTGTGAATTTGCCACCGAGAAACAACACCTCTGCTCTGGAGGAGGAAGCGCCCGCCTGGCCGGCTGCTTGCTGATTCCCCTTCCACCTCTCCTCTCCCTCCAAAAAAGGGGAATTTGGTGGCTACCTGGGTGCCCGATGCATTGTGCGGGGCTTTCTCTGTGTCTTGGTCCTGGAAGATCGGATCCTTCCTCGGCTGCTGCTGCTGCAGTTCATCGGCACACGAAAAAGCGGCAACGTAAGTGCAAAGTTCCATATGCTTCTCTCTTTTTTGGAAGGGGAGGCATTTTTTAAAAAATAAAATTGATTTTAATGTATATTCCGACGGGAGGTGGGGAATCTCCGCGTTGCTTTGGGCTAGAGTTTGCTGGCTCTGCAGCTCCTACCTGCCTGCATCAGTGTAATGGAAAGGATCACGGATATCAACGCGTAGCTTTTAATGCAGATGTCAGATCAGTGCTTCTGACCAAACTCTCCCCGCCTCCCCCTCCCCCAATCTTATAAGGGCGCCTGGAGCTTTATTTGCTCGCATAAGGACATCTGAGCAGAAGTCTCTCTCTCTCTCTCTTTCTTAAGCAGCACTATTAGACTGCAGTATTTATGTGTGGCAGCTGCTGCTAATAACACATCCGGAGGGGCAGCCGAGTGTCACTGACTGCATCACCCCCCCCCCCATACAACCCTCATAACAAAAAACAAACCAACCCCCAACAGCATCTTTCTGCATTTTCTTTGTAAACATCTGGCTTGCTGCTTCTGAGTTGGTTCAAGGCTGCCTCCTCCCCAAATCTTCTGTTTATGTTGAAGTTGAACCTTCTCCGGCAGATGCAAGTCACATACACTGGAACATCTGGAAAAGGTGACATTTTGGTTGGCTCTGGGGAAGAAACTAGAGGTCCTGTTATTGTCTTCCTTAGTTAATAGAGATGGGAAGTAGCCAGAGAGCTACTGCAGAAGCAGCGGTGTGAGCAGTTTGTCTGAATCGTTAAGAGATCCTAGACCATCTTACAGCACTAGCCTAGGATAAAACACACAAGCAAGAGGAAGGGGAGGAAAATGTAGCTGGGTAATTTAATTGGGAGAAGGCAGGATACATGATGCTTTAAATTGCAGTAGGCATACAATTCATGCTATGCATTTTAAAAAAAGAACTTCCACTAAATTTTGGCGTGGAAGGAGAAAGCATTGCATGGTATGCTCAGTTCAATGGACTGATTTGAACAAACATGTGTATGTGTGTGTGCATGAGAGAGAAGAAAACGGCTCCTCTCCCATCAATCTTGTAACTAGTTAATTTCATTCTGAATGTGTGGTATGCTGGCACATTCATGGAGAGGAACTGCTTGCACACACAAATGAGAGGAAGGGAGAAAAGCAGGTGCCGGGTGTTTGTAAGTGTGCTGCAGAAACGTGGAGCAGGGCTTGGCAGTTGCATCTGGTGTCAGTTAAAATGAGTCAATAACACTTCTTTTTTATTGTTGTTGTTGTTGTGATTGTGTTGACAGTGGCTGTCTGGAAGCAAGAGCTCTGATGTGATGCATCCTGCAGTCCTCCCCTTGCGAACGAGGCAGCAGCATTCCATCGTGGAAACCTTGAAACCCTGAGAAGGAGCTATAAACACATTATCATGGACCTGAGGGATTTTTACCTGTTGGCTGCCCTGATTGCCTGTTTAAGGCTGGATTCTGCTGTGGCTCAAGAACTTATTTACACCATCCGAGAGGAGCTACCGGAAAACGTCCCCATCGGGAACATACCAAAGGATCTGAACATTTCTCACATCAATGCCGCCACAGGAACCAGCGCTAGTCTTGTCTACAGACTGGTCTCCAAAGCAGGGGATGCCCCTTTGGTGAAAGTGTCCAGCACCACAGGGGAGATCTTTACCACCTCCAACAGAATCGACAGAGAGAGACTCTGTGCAGGAGCTGCCTATGCTGAAGAAAACGAGTGCTTCTTTGAGCTGGAGGTGGTGATTCTCCCCAACGACTTCTTTCGGCTGATCAAGATCAAAATAATTGTGAAGGATACTAATGACAATGCCCCCATGTTTCCCTCCCCTGTCATCAACATCTCCATACCTGAAAACACTCTGATCAACAGCCGCTTTCCGATCCCGTCAGCCACAGACCCCGACACTGGTTTCAATGGGGTGCAGCACTATGAACTTTTGAATGGGCAAAGTGTCTTTGGGCTGGATATCGTGGAAACTCCAGAAGGGGAGAAGTGGCCTCAGCTGATTGTGCAGCAGAACTTGGACAGGGAGCACAAAGATACCTATGTGATGAAAATCAAAGTCGAGGATGGAGGAACCCCCCAGAAATCCAGCACAGCTATCCTCCAGGTCACAGTAAGTGATGTCAATGACAACAGGCCGGTTTTTAAAGAGAGTCAGGTGGAGGTTCACATACCAGAGAATGCCCCTGTAGGTACCTCGGTCATTCAGCTGCATGCCACAGATGCAGATATAGGAAGCAATGCGGAAATCAGATATATTTTTGGTGCCCAGGTTGCTCCTGCAACTAAAAGACTCTTTGCTTTAAACAACACAACTGGGCTGGTGACAGTTCAGAGGGCCTTAGACCGAGAGGAAACTGCCATCCACAAGGTGACGGTGCTGGCCAGTGATGGCAGCTCTACACCTGCCCGGGCAACTGTTTCCATCAATGTGACTGATGTTAACGATAACCCCCCTAACATAGACCTCAGGTACATTATAAGTCCCATCAACGGCACAGTGTACTTATCTGAGAAAGACCCCATCAATACCAAGATTGCCCTAATTACGGTCTCAGATAAGGATACTGATGTGAATGGCAAAGTGATCTGTTTCATTGAGAGAGAAGTGCCATTCCACTTGAAGGCTGTTTATGACAACCAGTACTTGTTAGAGACCTCTTCCTTGCTGGACTATGAGGGCACCAAAGAATTCAGCTTTAAAATAGTTGCCTCTGATTCTGGCAAGCCCAGTTTGAACCAGACCGCCCTAGTAAGAGTTAAGCTGGAAGATGAAAATGACAACCCTCCAATTTTCAGCCAGCCTGTAATTGAGCTGTCCGTTTCCGAAAACAACCGCCGTGGTCTGTACTTAACAACTATTAGTGCCACAGATGAGGACAGTGGGAAAAATGCAGACATTGTTTATCAGCTTGGCCCCAACGCCTCCTTTTTTGATTTGGATCGAAAGACAGGGGTTTTGACAGCTTCCCGAGTCTTTGACAGAGAAGAGCAGGAGAGGTTCATTTTTACTGTTACGGCCCGAGACAATGGCACCCCTCCCTTGCAAAGTCAAGCTGCTGTAATCGTTACAGTATTGGACGAGAATGACAACAGTCCCAAATTTACTCATAACCATTTTCAGTTTTTTGTGTCTGAGAACTTACCAAAGTATAGCACCGTAGGAGTGATCACAGTGACTGATGCAGATGCAGGAGAAAATAAAGCTGTCACTCTTTCCATCCTGAATGACAATGAGAACTTTGTTCTGGATCCTTACTCTGGAGTTATAAAGTCCAACGTTTCTTTTGACCGAGAGCAGCAGAGTTCCTACACCTTTGACGTCAAGGCCATCGATGGAGGACAACCACCTCGTTCTTCTACCGCAAAAGTCACTATAAATGTCATGGATGTTAATGACAACAGCCCTGTGGTCATCTACCCACCTTCAAATACTTCTTTTAAGCTGGTGCCTCTCTCTGCTATCCCTGGCTCTGTTGTGGCTGAAGTGTTTGCTGTTGACATTGACACGGGAATGAACGCTGAGCTGAAATATACAATCGTAAGTGGAAACAACAAAGGTTTGTTCCGTATTGATCCGGTGACGGGTAACATTACCCTGGAAGAAAAACCTACTCCTACTGATGTAGGGCTGCATCGATTAGTGGTCAATATCAGTGACCTGGGTTATCCTAAATCTCTGCATACCCTTGTCCTTGTGTTTTTGTACGTCAATGACACGGCTGGAAACGCCTCTTATATTTATGACTTGATCCGCAGGACTATGGAAACACCTTTGGACAGGAATATCGGGGACAGCAGCCAGCCTTATCAAAACGAGGACTACCTTACCATCATGATTGCTATTGTGGCAGGTGCCATGGTGGTCATTGTGGTGATCTTTGTCACTGTTCTGGTCCGCTGCCGCCACGCCTCCCGCTTCAAAGCTGCCCAAAGGAGCAAGCAAGGGGCCGAGTGGATGTCTCCCAATCAGGAGAACAAACAGAACAAGAAAAAGAAGCGGAAGAAAAGGAAGTCTCCCAAGAGTTCCCTGTTGAATTTTGTTACCATTGAGGAATCCAAACCGGAGGATGCCGTTCATGAACCTATCAATGGGACCATTAGCCTTCCAGCTGAGCTGGAGGAGCAAAGTATAGGAAGATTTGACTGGGGCACGGCCCCACCCACCACCTTTAAGCCTAACAGCCCTGATCTTGCTAAGCATTACAAATCTGCCTCTCCACAGTCCGCTTTCCATCTTAAGCCTGACACTCCCGTCTCTGTGAAAAAGCACCACGTGATTCAGGAACTCCCTTTGGACAACACCTTTGTTGGGGGTTGTGATACCCTTTCCAAACGCTCTTCCACTAGTTCAGATCACTTCAGTGCCTCAGAGTGCAGTTCCCAAGGAGGCTTCAAGACAAAGGGCCCCTTGCACACCAGACAGGTAAACGAGCACTTTTACTGGTCTATAAGTACTGCATACAAGTGCCCACTCAACCAGTACTAAAGTGCCAGGTTATATTTTCTTTCACTGTAATTTTAGCTTAGTTATAATATGCATAGAGCAAAGTGGGGGAAATACCTGCCCCTTTAGTATCTCTCTGGGGCAGGACTATGCATTTTTAGAATGAATATGATGGTCCAAAGTTGTAAGTTGCCAACTTTTTTTGTTTTAGAAAGAATGACATGCACACACTCACGTACAAGTTCATTCATGCATTCACACGGACACCTACCTACCTAGTCAGAGGTTAAAGGCAATTGTGTGAAGTTTGTCAAGAACATCTTAGTATAGAGGTTTACTGAAGAAGAAAACATATTTTTCAGTCTGCCAATTTCAATTCAAAGGGAAAAATATATATCTACATATATATTGAACTTTTCAGGATTAAATGTGTTAGCTTCTGATAAAAGAAAAGTTGGTTACACACGAGGCTGGCTTAAGTTTCTTTTGTTTTTGTTGATTTCAAACTGATTTGGAACATTTGTAAGTTATTGTCGTTCAGGGGGTTAATTTTTGTTCTCACAAAGGCTCAAAGATTGTGTTGCACTGTGTTTGTTTGGCAGGCTATAACTAAGCTATCAGGAAGTCTTCCTCTGTTTTGAATTACAACGATTTTTGTTGTACAGTAGTAAAGTTGTGTGTCTGTTAGACAAGAGGATTTTTGTTTTGTTTGTGTTTTTTTTTTTTAAAAAATGGCCAAAGTACACTTTCAGAACGAATGCATTTTGCTTTGAATAAAACATGAATTATGCAGAGAGAGAAATCACTCCATTGTAAATATGTTCTCATACTATAGTGCATAAGTGATCTGTCATTACTCATTTTTAAGCTGTGAAACATGCCATATGAAAAAAGGATTAGGATGTTAGGAAAATTCGTATTTCAACCAAATCCAGCATTAGGGGTTTTTTTTTTGGGGGGGGTATTGTTTCTTAGGTCAAATAATTCCTTGCTAATAAAGATTTAAATGCGGTGCTGTCTAATTCATTTCACTGGTGCTTGTCTTTTGCTACTAAATTAGAATGTCAGGATCGGCCTGTAGATGGCACTAAGGTACTATGTGGCTTGGGGCTGGCTAGCTGCCAGTCCTGCAGCAGATAAGAAATGGGGGAGGGAAGGTTCAAACTGGTACTAAAGCCAAAGAAACCTTTTATTTAATGACAGTCGCACTGAAGCGGCCGGTAGTTAAGCTAGCGTGTTTTGCAGTGGCTCCTTAGTGCTTAGTTTTCATTGCATCAATTGTCTAAGGCTTTAGCTGTCAAGCACATATCGCTGTTGGCATTATATTCTCTTGGGTTTTGGTGGATTGTTTGGGCTGATCACAGGGGCCATAGTCAAGAGAACAGGGCAAGATACTTTTTAATAGGTTTGTGCCAGGAGAGGTGAATGGTGACCATCCCCAGCTGTATGTTATGCTTCTCAAAATTGCATCTTGACTTTTGGACAACAAGGCACTATATTTAAAGCCCACACTTAGGAAGTATCTTGTTGAAGTAATGGTCCCCAGAACACTCAATAAATCCCTTAAAAGACATTTGAGGGGGAAATCTTCACACAGATATCTCCTTCAGAAGTATTTCAAAGCATCTTAGGCTCCTAAAATAACATCCACAGTCATTTATGCACTTCCCTCCAGATAACAACAACAACAACAACAGAATCATGACACTCACCAACCATTAAACCTCTGGATATCAGTAGAACTTGAGATTAGATTGTGCTCTCCCCCTCTTTATCATCTTTTATTTTTGTTACTCAGATTTCTCACATTATTTTGATGTTAAGCGCTTCTGTTCCACTTTAGTTTTCATTTCCTGGGCTCTGTTACAAGAATGAGTCTTAACTTCTTTGAGGAGTCAAATGGAGATTAAGATCACAAATCCAAACCGATTTACCTGGCAGAGCATGTAAGCACCACCCAAGAGACTCAAGGATTCAGGGTGAGGGAAAATTAAACGCAAAGTGTTCCTCTGTACTGTATCTTCTTTATTGTAAAAAAGAGAGAGGATAAACACTTGACTTACAGTTTTAATTGCATCACAACTGTAAATGTGGATTTGCTATTTTTAATGATGCATAATTGGATTGTGATGAGGGATGGATAAGATCCAAAGTGATTCAGACAGCACCTTCTTTCACTGGTAGATATACAGTCCCAAATAAGGGTGCTCTCTAAGCTAGTGGGATCCTGAATGTTCTTTGTCAGCAGCAACTAGGCAACCTTCATTTTAACCATGGAAAGGTGACCATATGGTTTGAGGTGTTGATACTTCCCAGTGAGTAGTTAAATGGATGTTGGTTTACACGTCAAGGCATGATATGAATGCTAGATTCTCCGTTTCATACGCGATTAGAAACACCAGTATCAGGCTATAGATCAAAACTGGTACACTGTGACTGTGGTTTTCAGTGAGTGTTGCAATTCATGATGCAAATCTCCACAGATAGTTTTGTTTTCAAAAGGTTTTGCTCAGGCCATTCATCAGTTTATGGTTAGTAGTCCTAAAATACTGGCAAATAGCACAGTCCTCTTGAAGTGCACAAACCCCATTGAAATGAATGAAGAAACTATTGCATAACTCCTTTTAGTTCAATGGTGTTTCTGCGGGAGAACTTGGCATGTTTTATACATTGTTATCAAGAGAAGAACGTCTTGGGTTGTTGGAGGGCAGCAGTAAGTGTCTTACTGCTTCATTATTATTCTTGATAGTTTCTATTTTGGTCATTAGGTGGCTAAATATGGGATGTAGCGTCATAGAAGAGTCTCCCAAGCAAACTTTGCAGAAGTGGAAGCTATAGAAGAAAACGGCTGCACTCTTGTGTGGATCAGGTTTATTTCATTCAGACTTGTGAAGGAGAATTCACCACCATAGATTGTGCTATATCTTTGCACCCACCTTTAAGTCAGCTGTATAATAAAAAAATGGAGCAGTCCCAAAATCGGCTGTCATTTTTCAACAGTTGCTCTGTTAGGAATATGCAAGAACACATCCTTTGCCTAGGTTAAGCTCAACAACGTAGCCCTGATTTAAGTAACCAGTCTGAGTAAAACTAAAGACTAGGAGACAATGCAGTTTGTTTTGCTCTGAAGATCCTAACATTTGAAAATCATCCTTATTGTGAAGGGGGAAGATTTTTTTAGTACTGTTGGGTTTTATATTTTTTACCCGACATTCCTTTAAATAAGTCTTGCCTTGAAGCAGGCAATGTTCAGGTTGTTAGTGATTCCACCTGAGCCTTGGTCTATTGGATTGTATTTGCATTTAAAAGAAAAGAAAAGCCCACCCTAGAATCCTAGATGACATTGATTAATTTGAGGTAATGGACTCATCCTAAGATTTGCAAGACTAGCAAATAAATACTCAGGATAATGAATATTTAACAATAGAACTTCGTGAGCTGCGATGGTTTATTATTATTATTATTATTATTATTATTATTATTATTATTATTTTATTTTCTGAATTCCTTAACAGAAATGTCAGCAAAGGTATTTAGAACTGGTATACCAATAATGTTAAATGCAAGTGTGTAAGTTTAAGAGCAGAACCTGTGGCCTTCCAGAGGCATGGGAGCTGCAAAGAATTCTGTTGTCATAAAGGAGAAGATTAATGCTTTGAGTAGACAAGGTCCTGAAGGATAGGTATTGCTGCCTTAGATGAAGCCGCACCAATTGGACACATTGGCTGTGGGGAAGAGACCAGAAGCATTTCCTTCCATTTCCATCTTAACCACAGTTTGTCAAGAATTGCTGTTAAGTTTTACATAAATTCTGCAAAATAACAGAAAGATGAACCAAGCTTTTCAGACTGGATAAGGCTAATCTGAACACTCTGATTTTAGTCCCACGGAAAGGCAAAACCATCTTGCAGGGCCTGAGATGGAATATTTCCCTTGGTTTACGGCTCATGGGCAGTTGAGTGCAAATCCTCCAGGTTGCAAAGCAAGGATTCCAGCACAGAGCCACAATGATTAGGAACTGTATTAATTAGTCTTCATCATGTTTATTGGCACTGGGCCAACTGAGTACTTGAGCAATGTTGTCTCTCATAAGATATGATGGGATGCATATATATATATATATATATGCTTTCGTAGATTTTCACGGGTACAGGAATGCAGGTTTTGGTGTCCTCGGGTGTCTTCCCGTGTAAAAGTTGGGGTGTCTAGGCGACGTTTCGACGAGGTCTCACTCGTCATCTTCA
Organism: Podarcis gaigeae; assembly: GCF_964106915.1. Classification (NCBI taxonomy): domain Eukaryota; kingdom Metazoa; phylum Chordata; class Lepidosauria; order Squamata; family Lacertidae; genus Podarcis; species Podarcis gaigeae. Next base: position 6,862,518 of record NC_139677.1, on the reverse strand, counting down.
GGCTGGTGCTTTCGGCTTCTTGTTACTGGAACAGAGCGGGATCTCAATGTTTGAGTTCCTATAAATACTGTAGAGGGGGTGTGGTGTCTAGCCTCCAATGTTCTGGGCAGAGAGGAAGTTCCCAGGCTAGAAGAAAAGAAAGAAAAGAAGAAAAGGCACACTAGCCTGGGAACTTCCTCTCTGCCCAGAACATTGGAGGCTAGACACCACACCCCCTCTACAGTATTTATAGGAACTCAAACATTGAGATCCCGCTCTGTTCCAGTAACAAGAAGCCGAAAGCACCAGCCTGAAGATGACGAGTGAGACCTCGTCGAAACGTCGCCTAGACACCCCAACTTTTACACGGGAAGACACCCGAGGACACCAAAACCTGCATATATATATATATATATATATATATATATATATATATATATGATAGAACCTTAAATAATCGTAGAGGAAACTATAAAATGAATATAAGGCTCCCTTAAGCAATGCAGAAAACTCCTGACAAGAAGCTAGTGCTGTAGTTAACTAAGCTAAGAAGGCACAATCCCCTCCCAGGTGGCTTGTTGTACTGTGATTTATTTCCTTATATTTACTATAAGAGCTGATACACACCAACAAAACCTCTGTTAAGCATTCTCATAAAACTAAGATTGTAGGCAGAAAGAACAATTGTGGAAAACCACAGTGGAACCGCATTGTGTAAAGAAGCAGGCCCACACGTTCCGTCAATCAAAACATTTTGGTTTCATGATTTTGCCTATTTGCTTATTTTATTTGTTTAGCAAAAGTTACATACCACTTGATTGTCGTAAAACCTTTCAAACAGATTACATGGAACAATAAAACTTACAGTAAAAAAAACAAAACAAAATTAAATAATGGATTAAAAAAAAAAAAGATTAAAGCATTTCAGCGTCTACATGTCTGGATAGATAGCCTTGCCTAAACTAAATTTGTTTAAGTGTGGCCCAAAAATCTTACAGCAAAGGGGCCTGCATGACTCGCATAGGCAGGACATCCCAAGGTTGTCGGTGTTGCCACACTAAAAGGCTGATTTCTTACAGCCGTGGAACAACCATTATGTGGCAGCCACAAATGTTCCAATTCCACAATGTTTAGTTAAGAATGGCAAAAATATGTTCTTGCACTGTGTTATATATATATATATAATCTATGTGTGCGTGTGCGCACAAACACAGATATATATATATGTGCAAGTAAGAAGTAAAGATTTTAAAATTGTGGCAAGACTGAAAATGCTGTACATTGCCCCATTCTTATATAACTTCTTCTTTTTTAAAAAAGGTAGCAGGTTTTGTTCAGCTGTCTAAAGAAATTCATCTCTGAGCTGAGACCAAGCATGGAAAATGTCGGCTGAAAAGATATTCTTTTTTTTCTTTCTTTTTTTAAACGAAGTGAAAAGCATGTGAAAACAGGGGGTTGTAATGGAAATTGGAATATAACCTTAAGCGATAATACTACTTTCAATAGCAGCAGTAGAAATGCTAAGGAAGGCATTCAGTTTAAACTGCAAGAAGCTTCCTAGTTCCTTTTTTTTTTTAATTCACTGGGGATTTTTTTATGCATGTGGTGGTTTTTCTGTTGTGTGTATGAATCATTAAGGTTTGTTTTTCCATTGAAGTGCAATGTATAACTTTCTTAAATCGCATCACATGTGTGTGTGTGTCAGGGGGAGGGAATAAGATGCTAAGAGTTCAGCGCTATCAGAGGTTTGTAATAGAGTTCCTTTGTGTATAAGGACAAGGAAGGATCTTCTAGTTACCATTTCAGATTTTCATTTTCAAAGGATATATTTTTCTGGCACAGCAAAACCATATCAGCCACACTTTATTGACAGCAGTTTTATTGTAGCTGGAGGCTTTACAGTAAGCTGTTTATTGCTGTTCCCTAACTCAGTTGACAGCAATTGAGGAATTAATTTCCTTGCCCCCAGTGTGCTTTCTTGGGTATAAACAACAGATGTTTAAGATATGAAAACAGTGACCCATTTACATTTGACAACTTTTTAAATACACAGTTCTACTTGGCCTAAAATTAAGCGGAAATTTGGTTTGGGGCAGAATGAGATCCAACATGTTCAACATTTTCTGGGACGAACTGTTTTCCTCAACAGCAAAACAGAATTCTAGGATTTAATATTTCTGTGAAAAGTGATGTTCATAGTTGATGTTTATATTTGCTATAGACAGGCAGCTATTACTTCCCCTCCCTTTGTTGCCCTATCTTTCCCACAGCCAATTTTAGATCGTAAACACCTTGGGATCACCTATCGTTTTCATGTTTTGCTTATGTATAATTATTAATAATAGGCAGAGATGCACCTAGGTATTTTTCATCTGGGAGTAAATGGCAATAATTCCTGTGTAATCCATTGATCACGTTGTTTCTTGCTCTGCGTCTTTCTTTATGTATCAGTTACTTTTCAGCCTGCATAAACTGCAAACCCCAACAGAGTACATAGAGACACCATAGTAATTCATATAAAATGTAGCATCTATTATCCCCCAAAGATCTTTCCACACTGTAGTCAGAAGTATCCATGTCCTTCAGACTCAAAGATCCCTCTGCTCCTTTGCTCCAGCGCAGTTGTTGATTCAGTCAATTCTCAGTGGGACAGGATAGCACTGAGGACTACTTTACTGTATATGCTAACATTTCCTACTTAGAAATAATGCCTGTAAGATGAATCTCCACATATAGAAAACACGCATTTTTGTGATGCATGAAGTTTTTTTTCTGCTGTTGCAAGCAAATAGATCAGGCAGTAACTAAGCACAATTGCCCAATTCCTACACTCAAGATGGAAATAGTACTTGAGGTGTATTTATTACACTCCTTTATGCATTACAGGACTTGAGCCCAAAGCAGCTAAAGTTAGTACCAACTAACAGCACAATCTTATGCATGTTTACTTGGAAGTAAGTCTTGCTTTCTTGGAAATGTGTTTATTATTTCAGTCTAAGGCAATCCTATGCTCCCTTACTTTGGAGTAAGTCCAGCAACTAACACCAGTTAAACAGGCAGCAGTTTGGGCAGCATCTAAACCAATGGAATGACTTTGTATTGTCTGATGCCCCGTTGCTTTGATAGAACAACTATATTGGGTTGGATTGGAGAGCTCATGCATTTTCCTAGGTTAAAGGTAAAGGTACCCCTTACCGTTAGGTACTCTAAGGTTATTCTTGATTCATCAGACCAAATGATGTAGCCTAGCAGGCATGTATTGTTTGTAACCAGGTGCATGACAAGCTTCCTGTCTTTGCAGCAAAATCAATAGCATTTTTGAACCATTGGAGGTCTACCTTATATGCTTCATGGGCTGCAGTTGGCATGATGAATTTCCTCCTGAATTGAAATACCGTATTTTTCCCTCTATAACACGCAGATTTTTTCTCCTAAAAAGGAAGGGGAAATGTCTGTGCGTGTTATAGAGCAAATGTGTGGTCCCTGGAGCCGAAAAATCATGCAAAAATCAAATCGCGGCGCTGCACGGAGAAGCGAAACCTGAAAAGAGGAAGCGGCTGCTTTCCTGCATTCTGCCTCAGGGTCTTACTGCCCACCCGCCTCTGTTTCGTTGCTGTGTTTGCTGAAACGGAACAAAGAGCAGGGAAAGCCCCTCCCCTCCAAGCAAGCAGAGGGGAATTCCTCTCTGTGCTGCTGGGGGAGAGGGAGAGAGAGGGGGGAAGGGAGATAGAGGGGGGGAGAGAGAGAGGGGGAGGGAGGAAGGGAGGGAGGGAGAGAGAGAGAGAGAGAGAGAGAGAGAGAGAGAGAGAGATGGCTGGCTTGGGTGGGGGGAAACTTTTGCCTTTCTTTCCTCCCTCCCGTTAAATCCCTCTCCTGCATTCTTAGCCAGCTGCTTCTCTGCACACCCCTCTCATGTCCCTTCTTTGTTTTTCCTTCACTCCCCACTTAAAATGTGGTTACAAAGCATAGATCCACATGGATCCTCAGGATCTTTGCATTGGGTCACCCCAAATTCACCATCAGATCACATAGCATGTCCATGGCTACAGCCTGCCCCCCCCAAATCACGCACCCACTGTTGCCTGGGGCTGCAATGGTGCAAAAATGTGGTTACAAAGCATGGATCCACAGGGATTCTCAGGATCTTTGCATTGGGTCACCCCAAATTCACCATCAGATCACATAGCATGTCCATGGCTACAGCCTGCACCAAAAAAATCACGCACCCACTGTTGCCTGGGGCTGCAATGGTGCAAAAACGTGGTTACCAAGCATGGATCCAGAGGGATTCTCAGGATCTTTGCATTGGGTCACCCCAAATTCACCATCAGATCGCATAGCATGTCCATAGCTACAGCCTGCACCAAAAAAATCACGCACCCACTGTTGGCTGGGGCTGCAATGGTGCAAAAACGTGGTTACAAAGCATGGATCCACAGGAATTCTCAGGATTTTTGCATTGGGTCACCCTAAATTCACCATCAGATCACATGTCTGTGGCCACAGCATGAAGCCCAAAAATGATACATCCACTGTTTCATTCAGAATGTTTTTTCCCTTGTTTTCCTCCTCTAAAAACGATGTGCGTGTTATGGTCAGGTGCGTGTTATAGAGCGAAAAATACGGTATATCAAGATGCACCAAAATTGATTCTCATGTTACACTGGGCCATTTTTTGCAAGTATTATGCATATTTCATAGTGTGTATGAACACTATAACTTGAGCTGGTCGCTTAGAAATGTCAGTTTCTGCAATCTTGGGTTTTCACTTGGCATTGACAAAGATCAGCACAGTGGACACAGCAAACGACTTCTGGGTCACATTGCGCACTGTTCACATTCATTCAAACATGAGGGCAGTCTCTGGATTGGCCGTGCTTTTCTAAAAAGAAAAATAATGTGAAAAATAAGTATTTCTCCTTCAAACAATCTTGATTTCACAAAGTGGGGCATGCATGAATTACTTTTTAAAATTTATGTGAGATTGTGTGTGTCCTCGGATGTGTGACTGTATTCAGATGTGAGTCACCTGATTAGTAGGCAAGGGATTCCATCTATATTTGAAATGTGAATTGGAATGCATGTCTTGAAGCACTGCGCTGTCTTGCGCTGTGCATGTACTTATGGTACCTTACTATACCTGGTTCAGGCCTAATGCATATACCAAAAAAAACAGGGTCCATTGTATTCTTTTGAAATATAACTATTGCAACTAAAGTTATTTTGATGTCTAAAAGCTGGTTGCTCTGCAGCCTACCACTGAATTTCTTGAAACTTAAGTATTACACCATGCAATTTAATTGCATCACTGTACTTTCAAAGGAACCTAGGCACAACTTTTACTCAGTTGCGCACCATAGTTGAAAGCGGCAGCCAGTATTTCTATTCTAGCACCTAGTAACAGAAGATTTCCTTAGAATCCTAACAATAAAAAGAAAAAAGATTCAGTAGTAAATACAAGTAGCTGTGTTTTCAAGCAGTGACTTCTAATTATAATAGCCCCCTTTCTGTGTTTCTGCAACAAGATAAGCAAAGGAACTTAGTACTGTTGAATCAGATCTACAAACACTGCCTGTTTATCACATATTTTGGGTTTGTCTGAAATTCCACTGTAGTGTGGCCTGAGATTCGAAAGTTAACTAAAGTAGTGCTGATTTGGAATAATGTTTTATTTGGAATGTGCACGCAGTATTGGCAGAGTGATTAAATAAATCTTTGTTAGGCTGCAATGCAGACAACAATAATAGAGGTTTTGGGGTCAGGACCTCAGCTGAGAAAAGAGCTGACCAGCTCAAGTTCCTCCTGTGCAAGTATTCCGTCCTACATTCTGCCTTCTCCCTGTAGTACAGCAGTGCATTGTTAAAGTGGCCTGTTTTAGATTTTCTGCATGTACAGCAAGGAGGGAGGTTTTTCCTCACTGGAAGTATTTACTTACGCAGAGCGCAGTCCAGCCAAAGTGCAGCATTCTTAAGTCCCATTAATTTCAATAGGTAAGTTAAGCCCATCTCCCCTCCTGAAATCAATGCAGCTTAAGCTCTTTTCTGCTGCTTTTCTGCACCCCCCCCAAGAGCGTCATGCTCTGTTTCCATGCTATTGCTTTCTCCTGATTCCCCTTCACACACACATTCTCATTACTCTATTTTTCCCCTCTCAGAATTTACCTCCCCTCCCCAATTCCCACAAATGCTTTTCCTCCAAATTTCCCCTGAATGAACTGCTCCTTCCTCAGTTTCTCCCACCATATATTGTATTTTCTCAATCCCCAACGTCAATTGTCATCCCGCCTCCACTTCCCCAGTTAATTGCTTCCTCTACCCAGTTCCTATTTCCCCCCTCAGATTCCCTCTTTGATTAACAAATACCTTTTGAAAAATCATCTTGCTCGATTACAGTGAGTTTTATTAATAGAAGGTGATAATCAAAATTCCAGACAAAAGTGACACGCAGTGTGATATGATCACAAGCAGTTGAGGGGTGGGGCTCCCTTTCCCAGAAATGACACAGAGTTTCAGCCCCCAGGAGATCCATTTTCTGAGAGACCCCCAAGATCTTCCATAGAGTCACTGAAATAATTGTGCCAGGGCACGCCAGTACTTATTTTAAGGCAATGAGCAATGTGACAATCCCACCCCACCTACCTGCTATTAATGCATGTGACAGATACCTGCCTTGGTAGCAGAGGAACCAGAAGATGGGTAAAACCATACATCTACAGCTGAGTGCATTTTCTTGTACGCACAACTGCAGCCAAGGGCAAAGCAAAAAAACCATCACGGGAAGCTGCCTGTCTGATCTGAACAGTGAATACAGAAGTTGGTCCTTGCATTGCAGCTGCTATAATTTCTTCTAAAAGCAGTGTTTTTGAAGGTGCTGTGAGAACTGTGGAAAGACCTATGTCTGATCAGTCCTTCTCAGCACTGCTGTGCCTGGAAATTCTCTCTGTCACACACACACACAGAGAGAGGGAGAAAGAGAGAGAAGACGAATATAGCAGGGTTGGGGAAATGCATGACTTCTTAGAAGTATAGGTATTCGAACAAATGCCTTAGCATTGTGTGAGTCTGACGGACACCTCATCAGACATTTGTATTTGCGGTGTAATTCCTAAATATGAATTCGCCTTAGAAATCAGAGGCAGGAATATGCCACTTCCCCAACCCAACTTCCCTTGTGAAATGTCATTACACTTACCAACATCTTTCTTTTTAGCTTCCCATTCATGTCATCAAAGGCTCAAATTCTCTCTACATTTTGCTTTGGACAAAAGTGGGGATTTAAAATAAGGGATATGTGAGTGGTGCCCTATCCTGACAATTCTGCTAGTCTTCTGAAACTCTCTTAGCTCCCTTTTTGCCCAAGCAGGAATCTGTACAGATTTGCCTTGACATTTTGCTTCAGGCAAGTAGCAACTCTAATATTTTCTTCCAAAATGCACAGGAGGGGGGAAAGATCTTCCTCCAGCGTCAGGCAATGTGCCGCCTCCTACCAGTGGCTGGGAATCACATGTTACACTCAGGTCTGTCTTGCAGGCTTCCCATAGGCATCTTGCTGACCACTGCGATGAACAGGATGCTGGAACAGAGGCTGGTCCAGCAGGGTCTTCTCATCTATGCTTGAAATGAAAACCCTACACTTTACACAGGAGCATAGGAAGTTGTCAGACTCTCCATCTAGCCCAGTAGTGCACTAACAAAGGCTCGCTCAAGAGCTCCAGCATATAATCTAATACCTGATCCTTCCAAATGGAGGGAATTGAAACATCATGGAATCATAGAATTGTAGAGTTGGAAGGGAGCCAAGGGGCATCTAGTCCAACCCCCATGTAGCCCTCCAACCTCTTCTTAAAAACCTCCAGAGAAGGAGAGTCCACCACAAACAGCTCAGTGGGAGATGGTCCCTCTTCTGGAACAGATGAGTCCGCCTGCCATTATTAACTAACGCAAGAGTTGTGCATTTTGCTCTTGGCTACAAACTCCAAAATGCCACATGAAAACATGTCAGTTAATTTCTCTCCGCTTTTGCTCCAGCACTTGATGGCAGATACCTAGACTCGTAAATTGGTTCTACTGAAAAAGCATTGGCCTTGTTGAGTTGGAATAGCTCAGCTGGTAGAGCATGAGGCTCTTAATTTCAACGGTGTGAGTTTGATTCCCAAGTTGGGCAAAAGATTCCTACATTGTAGGGGGTTGGACTAGATGACCCTTGGGATCCCTTCCAACTTGATTCTATGAGGGTATATAACATCTGCACAGCGTAGCAGCAGGTTTATGCCTCGCCCCAACACTGCCCAGGTAATGTTAATATGGGATGCTCCATGAGGAGGCTCATAAACAAAGCTTGTGCTAGTCTCTCCCCTCAGACAGAGGCAGAAGGAGTACAAATCTGGTTTTCATGCATACAGACAGAGCCATCTTTCCCATTGGTCTTAGTGGTTTGTTGCGCCAGGGCGCTGGCTCTCAGGGGCGCCCTAGTGAGTGGGGGAGCTGCGTGGCTTTGCCGGCAGCCTCCCCTTTCCCTGAACGCCCGCCAGCTGCGCCCTCTGTGGCTGACGGGCGTGCAGCCTTCCCAGGCTGCCTTCTCGGGCCCCCCGATGCTGCAGAGCATGTCCACTAGCACGTTTCCTGCTGTGTGGAATGTCCATATATCACATAAAAACCATATATGTGCTGACCTTTGGTTTCTACAGAAGGGTAGGTTTCCAGAACCTGTTCTTAATTTGTTTCAATTTCAAATGCTACTGGTGGCAGGAACAAATTTCAGTGGGTTGGTTCCAGATGTAGTTATGTTTCGAATACACCTATTAAAATCAGTGGGATAAATTAGTCATGATTAACTTAAATGGCATTGGTTTTCTATGGGTCTCCTCTAAGGATGTCTATGTCTGGAACCAACCCCTGGTGCATGGGCAAGATTTGAAATTGCTTTCAGAATGTGACAACAGTAACCTGCAAATGTCTCTCATACCCAAGCTATCAAAATTCACCGTAGCAGGAGGTAGACTAGACGTCAGTAAAAAGCTACAGCAGTAGAACCTCTGTGTGTGTGTGTGTGTGTGTGTGTGTGAGCGAAACCAAGTGCCAGGGAAATAAATAAATAAATTCACATCTGCATCTGTCTAAGGATAGTAAACCTGGCCTGTTGAAATGTAATCTCTCATGTACTGTGGAGACAGACTTTTTTTTCTATTTGAGATTTCATCAGGTTTTATTTCAAAAAGCTGTTAAGTCTGTCAAACATTTCAGTTTGAAAGAATGCTCCCACAATTTTTTTCTTTTGTTATTTGTATGCTACAAACGAAGCAGAATGTCAGTCACCAGAAATCCAGAATGAGGAGAGTGATATATGGTGCGTTTTTAGTTTCATTTTTAACACCCCCCCCTACCTTTTCTCCTGATAACAAAGATTAATTTGAAAACTGACAAATAATAATATCGGAGTCCCTTTTCAGATGCTAATATAAATGTGTTTTGGGGTAGGATGGGGGAGATTGCATCTGCAGCCTCCATCATGTTCATAATAAGATCTGAAAAGTGATGGTGTGCACCAAATTTCATGTGGGGAGGTCTTCTCCACGTGACCAGGACCAGGACCTGGACCTCTGCTTTTGCAGCAAGAAGTGTTCATGAAATGTCTGAAAGGAACTTATAACGTGGTTAAATATAGATGGTAGAGGAACTCTTTTCTCTACCCTTACAAATCCTCAGATGTTTTGCCCAAGCAGAAACCTCCAGGTTTAGAACGTTGGACTTTTAACGGGTACCATGTTTGGGGGCTGCAACAAGTGATGTTTGAGCTGTGTTCTGCAGAATCCTGCAGCTCCTTAGAAGCTTATCTGGGTTGCTCAGTGGAAAGATCAATAATGGATAATGTTCTCCAAACGCCTATTATTTGCCATCACCTATTTCCCTTCATGCTTAACAGCACACACAGAATACAGGGTAGGTGAACTGAGGCTGCCATTGCTGCTTATTTGGGGCAATAGTGGGACCCAATAGGAATGGCCAGTGCTCTGCGTGAATTGAGAATGTGCTAGAACAGGGGTCAGCAACCTTTTTCAGCTGTGGGGCAGTCCACCGTCCCTCAGACCATGTGGTGGGCCGGACTATATTTTTTTTAAAAAATGAACGAATTCCTATGCCCCACAAATAACCCAGAGATGCATTTTAAATATGTTAAAAACATGCTGATTCCCGGACCATCCACGGGCCAGATTGGGAAGGCGATTGGGCCGCATCTGGCCCCTGGGCCTTAGGTTGCCTACCCCTGTGCTAGAAGATGTGCCAGAATTTCTGCAACAGAGAGGTTGTTCATCCAATAAACCAACGTGAATAGGGTTTGTGCAGGCAGAATACTACTCTTCTATTCAATGGCAGCCTAAAAAGCTTGTGGACAGGGGTGCAAATTCTATATTGTCAGTTATTAAATTAAAGTTTAATGAAGAAATGTTTCCCTTTCCTTTTGGAAACCCTAGATAAGGTGGTTTGTTTGTTTTTAAAGTCAAAGACAGGCTTTGTAAAAGCAGCAGCCTAGGCAGAGTGGCATTGCTTCTGTGTTGCGGTTTCAGAGGGAAAGGGGAAGTCTGGTGGCGTGTTCCTTTGGGCAGTAGCAACCAGCAAGAGGTTTTTTGCAGGAAGACTTAAGGGCAAGTCCCGTCTATCTAAGCAGTAAAAAGGTAGAATTTCACCAGGTGCTGTTTACTCTTAAAGGTTCACAAGTGGAAGGATGGTGTGTAGAAGTGGGAGCTTAGCCTGGGCGAAGAAATCATATCATTGAATATAGACAAGACTTGAGGAAAGGCCTTCAGAAAAACTGCATGATTGTCTTTCCCAGTATTTTCCCTAATTCATGTTTTCTATGCTGATCATTCCAGATGTCTGCATGCACTCGGAAACTCAGACAAAATAAATGGATTGCAGAAGATGGTCATGTGTGGCGTCCACTAACAAACACATACAGCATTGTGTGTTTGTGTTTTCCCAGATGTGTGAGCACAAAACAGTACAATTGGGCATTACCTTGCCATGGCTGTTAACAATGAGCTTTCGCATTGACTAGATTGCAGTGAAATCAAAGCCTCTACAAATTCCACTGTTACCAAGCTTTGCTAATATCTAGGATTTGGCCTTCCTCTCTGCTTTAGCAGTTGATTAAGACATACTTTAATCCCTTGCAGGGCACTGAGAAACTAATGGCTTGTGGAGTATTTGGGTCTTTAAGCTTCCAGTGTGGATGGTATGAAAATGATGTCATTTGGCTGATGTTTAAATATATTTCTCCTTTAAATAGATGTTGCTGCTTCCTCTCTCTCCCTGCCCCCTGCCTCCCCCTTGCTTCCTTTTATCACCTCCCACTTAATTTCCCCGCGTGTATTTATTCTTGGTAAGAAGTATGTGTGACATGTATCGGAAATCTGGGATTTCCTCCCTAGTAAATATTATCACAGAGCAGAGAGAGACTGAGACAGCTTGTGTGGGATCTGGTCTAGCACAGCTGAGCCCTAGAAATGCAGAGCACCGCAGCAAATCGGTATTGAAACAAAGCAAGTCACTTCTTTATATTTCAAACAGTTGGGAGCACTTGTATTTATAGAAATGGTTGCGGGAAAAGGCTTTCAAAGGCACAGGACAGCAAGTGCCACTTGCAATTGTTGAATCAGCGATGCTAGCAAAGGAGCAAGGCAAAGGCAGAAGGTTGCATGGTGTGTGTTCAGGTAAAACACACATTGAAGTCAATGGGCTTCACGGGGAGATGAATCCCGGATGAAAGGTTCCAGGCTGTGTTTTTCAGTAAGGAATGAATAATGAGGAGGAGTGTTTTGGAAACTGAGTGCGGGGTTTGCTTCATAGACAGTATGGCAAAGCATCTCCTGCCTAGAGGCTTTTGGACGAAACTGTACTGGAGGCCTGAGGCTTGTAGCTTGTCTGTGGCCTGCAGGCCAGAAGAAGGAAGGCCCTGAGGGCTGGAGACAGAGTGCCTCCTTACCAAGCCAATCTCCCTTGCCAGCAATGAGACCTCAATTTCTTGCAGGCAAGAGCTGTTGCTACAGATGCAGGGGGAGGAGAGGTGGGTAATGTGAAGCCCCTACTGAGTCCTGGTCTTGTTCTGCAGCAGGGGCAGTGATCTACACCCTGGGTGGAGGGATAAATGAAGACATGAATTGGTGTCTGGAGGGTACATCAAGACTTTTCAAAGTGAAGTGGGCACTACCTGGTCTCTGCTTGAGGAAGCAAACTTGGGCAGGTACAGTACTGCCATGCAGTCTGGCTGCTGCCTTCTTCACTCCTGCAGTAGATTTTTCTGGAACAAAAAATGCCCCCTCACCCCACTGCATCACATTTCCAAAGTGGAAAGGGGCATTTTCGGAGACTTGGGGTGAGTTGGGGTACATTTATTATATTTCTGAAGATAATCTACTGAATGACTCCAGGCTGCTACTGCTTATTGCAGCTCACCAACATTCGAACCCTTGGCCAGGAGGGTTCTTTTTATATCTTTGCTCAAATCCAGTCTATATTTGTCATATTTATGGAAATATGCAAAAGCCTGCAAAACGATCACTTTGAGAAGTCATTCCGCATGCCACTCTGGCAAAGGGCATAATCCATTGGCAATCCATAACAGGTGTGATGTCTCTTTGTGTTTTATGATTGAGGATTGATTGCTGGCAACCTTACAGACAAATCCCTAAGCAGCATCAAAGCAGGACTTTTGAAACCACAGGTCATTATAGCTTATTGGCATTTTACAGGGCAGATTAAGATTTCATCAACTCAGCAGCATTATAAGCACAGAAAAGAAACATGAGATGCCGGTGGTTGAACCTGCGGAAAACTGAGGAGGAATCTGGGTGTCCTGCGGGTGTGATAGAACAAGGGTTGAGAGAACCTTTGGCACACAAGGCATTGCTGTTCTCCAGCTGCCAGCATCCCAGGCCAATGGCTACGCTGGGCCATTGGGAGTTGTAGTTCAGCAGCGTCTAGGAGGCCAAAAGTCCCCCTATCACTATCAAGAAATAGGAAATAGCTACTGCCTTGTTCATGTGAGGTCATAATAACAAATCCTGGTGTGTTGAATTGACAGCAGCACAACTCAGACAATAACTTTGCCGAGCTATCCAATGATGGCTGCAAAGAAGGATTCAGCTGATGGACAGCGAAGCATGGAAGTCCTAATGCTGTAGCAACCCCCAAGCACTGCACCATCAAAGAAACAGAAAACCAGAAGTCAGTATGGGGTGTGAGTGGGTGTGTCCATCATGAATTATTTTAAGACCAAAATATTGGGAAAAATTTACCAGAAACAGGTTCCTTAAAAATGTAGTACTTTCCCCTGATGTAGCAAGTTCTCGCTTGAAAAACGTTGGGAATGAGAATATTTTAAGAGCCTGTTTTTAGCACATTTTACATTTAAAACAGCACACACACGCACACACCTTCTTCTGCATCCAGTGTTTTTGTTTCTGACTTCCTGCTTCTAATACAATGCAGCCAGATTTCAGTAAGAATGTGCAGGACTGACTTGGCACCGTGAGCTGATAAGCAGGCTTGACACCTGTGCAAAGGGAGATCTGAAAACGCTTCAGAGGCAAACTACCGTAGTCCCGGTACCAGAGCCAGGCAAGGGCCACAGGTGACTGATACTTTGAGTATAATCTAGGTGTGTGGGGTTAGTGGCCTGAGCTGAGCCATGAGCTAGGTCAGGAGCATTGCACTGCAGTGTGCAAAGAGGACTTCTCTTTTGTTTGGGAAATGGTAGAAGGCCTGGCTTTTAACGACACAAGATCTTGCCAAACTGCTTGCCCATTGCAGGGATCAGTTACTTATTTCAGTGACTGAAATGGACCCTGAGGCCATCATACTGTAAAGGTAAAGGTACCCCTGCCCGTACGGGCCAGTCTTGACAGACTCTGGGGTTGTGCGCCCATCTCACTTAAGAGGCCAGGGGCCAGCGCTGTCCGGAGACACTTCCGGGTCACATGGCCAGCGTGACATTGCTGCTCTGGCAAGCCAGAGCCGCACACGGAAACGCCGTTTACCTTCCCGCTGGTAAGCGGTCCCTATTTATCTACTTGCACCCGGAGGTGCTTTCAAACTGCTAGGTTGGCAGGCGCTGGGACCGAGCAGCGGGAGCGCACCCCGCCGCAGGGATTCGAACCGCCGACCTTTCAATCGGCAAGTCCTAGGCGCTGAGGCTTTAACCCACAGCGCCACCTGCGTCCCTGCGTCCCATCATACTGTAGGTGGTAGCTAAACTTAAGCTTGGTTGCAGCTCGATACAATTTATGGCACAAGTATGGCTTCCGCCCCACTGTGTTTTTTAACAATGTTCCAAGTCACTTGGATAAAAAGTGACTAACAAATCTAACAAACAACGATAAATAATTATACATTTAAAACCAGCACCATAGCAGCAATGACAATGGCTAGTGGTCATTGCCCTGCTCCTTTTCAAGGATGGATTCTTTCCATGGATCCACATGTGGTGGAGCTGTAATAAGGTCAGACAGTTTTGGGAAATGATTTACAATGAGCTTAAGAAAATGTTCAAATGCTCTTTCCCTAAAAAGCCTGAAGCCTTGCTGCTAGGAATTATGGATAACGGAATCCCGAAAAGGTTCAGGAAAGCCTTAATGTATGTTACCGTTGCTGCCAGAATTTTAATTGCAAAAGGCTGGAACGGAGAAGATATCCCATCCAAATCAGACTGGCAAAATAAATTAAGAGAGTATGCTGAACTGGCGAGACTATCAGCAAGGTTACAAGACGTTACAGATGAAAAATTTGTTAAGAGAGTGGGACATATACAGAGTTTATGTAAAAGAACATTGTCAAAATATCAATCCGTTGCCAGGTTTTGATTGAACTTCTATGTGTAAATAAGATAATTTTATAAAAATTTAAAGTAAGCTAAACAATGTGGAGAAAATAAAGTTAAGTGCGTATTCAAGGAATCTACTCTGGGAACATAATGGGAAGATTGGAGGTCATGTCAAATTTCATTACAAAATGATGTACAAAGCAAGTACCAATTAAGGAATGAATGACTGTTTAATTTTATTTTGTCTTTAACATCTATTGATCATTTTTGTTATACAGTTTTCAACCAATGAAGCTTTGTAAACCCCCCCCCCAAAAAAAAAAATCCAAGGGAAAACCCACTCCTTAGCGATAGAGCAGAACAAATGGAGCAGAACCGATGGAGCACTCAGAGCTGTGTTCCCTGGGGAAACAGGATGTGTCAGGTATATAACTCAAACAAAATATCTGTATGGGCTAATTTCTAAACCTGGGGAAGCCAAATCTTCATAAATTGTCATCAACATACCTGGTCACTTCATTTTCCTGTTACCTGGTGACCTTTGCTGTTGGTAAAGACAAGGAAATTAATGGTAGCTGAATGACTTATCAGAAATATCATGTGACACATCGATCCTGAGACTGTACTGCTTCAAAAGCAGACAGGGTGGAGTGTTTAAATATTCTACTATGTTAAAAACAACAACACAACACCCGTCTTGCCATGTAAATCTCACATGTCAGGGAAAGGGCTAGGGCAATGTACACATGGCAGTTTAAAGTGGATTTGCGAACTCCCCTATGTTTTTGCGCCATCTACCTAGAATCATAAAATTGTAGAGTGGGAAAGGACCTCAAGGGTCATCTAGTCCAACCCCCTGCGATGCAGGAATGACAGCAAAAGAATCCCTGACAGATGATCAGCCAACCTCTGCTTAAAACCTCCAATGGAGGCGAGTGCCCCCCGCCCTTTCTTAGAAAAGATGCCCATTCCATCTGCTATGGGACAGCCCTTTAGATAGTGTATCACCATGATCTCCTCATCCAATGGCAGCCCATTTATATCACATTTCCCCCCATTTAGTTAAAAAAAAAAATCTGATCCCTGAATAAAGTAGTAAGGGGGAAATCCAACACAAAATTGCCTGTTACCCAACTCTGGATGTCCTCAGGGATCAGCAGTGTTGTTTTTTATGTGTGTGGTGATGCATTGCAGGGTGTAGTCCATCACTACACCCCCTGCTTCCATTGTGGGAGGTGCTCCATGCCTGGCTGCACAACACACACACCTTCTTAACCCACTGTTTTGTGCTATTCTGATACACTGGAAAACCTAGGTAAACAAATACCTGTCTGCATGCCCACAATGACCCTTGGGTTTCAAGAAATTTGGGGAAAAGAAGTGATAACTGAGGGGACAGGAAGCAGTGCAAAAATACCCCATCAAGTGCACAGTTGTGGGCGAGAAACATTGAGCTAGTGTTCAATTGGAAGCGCTTAGGTGGGGACAAATTTGTACCAAAGCACACACAGAAAAATCGAAGCTGTGTATGTACAGTGGAACCTCGTGTTATGGAAAGGATCCGTTCCGGAGGCCCGTCTGTAACATGGAACTGACGCAAGCTGAAGCGCTGTGTCTGCGCACACGCGTGGCATGATTTAGCGCTTCTGCGCATGTGTGAGCAGCGAAACCCCGAAGTAACCCATTCTGGTACTTCTAGGTTGCCGCGGGACGCAACACAAAAACACGTAACCTGAAGCGGATGCAACATGAGATATGACTGTACATCAAACCTAAGTGTACATTAGCATTCTGGCATGTGCACAGCCTAGCTTTTCAATCCAGCTGGAACTATTTTACCTGGGGAGCATTCAAACATGCAAACTTCACTGGCAACCTTCTGAAGTACTGTGGTCCTACCTTGTGCAAGTTTTTACTGGCAAATTATCAGCTCTTAAGACCAAGGATTAGTTACACTGACTGATGCTGTTAATCATTTCAAATAGTGGCCTACTCACAAAGCTTTTAACAAATAAAATACTTGCCAGCCAGCAGGGGGGTTACCAACAGCTTATGGAGGGAGGGCATTATTGACGGGCAGCTTTGGAATCCCTAATAATTATCCTATTATGCCAGTTCTGTGATTATCTCACATTCAAAATGTGACAGCTGCAGCTTGCGAGATTGTTAGGCCCCAATGATTATCATAATTCTTAGCATTTATACAGTGCCTCGGACTGTTCAAAGACCATCATTTATGTTATCTCAGTAATCTTTATAACAGTTCTGTAGAAGGAAGGTTGCAGTTCAGATCCTCAGCTATTAAGCTTCCTTAAATCTTAATCAGATTTTGGACGAGGGGTGAGGAACCTCCAAGTGGAGGGCAGATGCTGCTCTCCAGCTGTCACTGTCTGGCCCTTGACTATCCGTAGGCCGCCCTCCTCCACAGCCTTCCTCTGCATCCTCTTCAAGTGCTTTTGCCCATCTGGAATATGTCATTGCCCTGTGATAATGTCTTTTGCTTGCCTGAGCGGAGACCTGCATATAGCTTGCCGTGAGCAGAATCATTGCTCCACCCAATGAGCACCTCTGGTCCTGCCCAACAGTGGCCTGTGGCCCCAAAGGAAATGTGATCCTTGTGCTGAAAAACATTATTTCCTCTTGCTTTAGACTTCCTACACTCAGAATGTTTTGAGAAGGACTGTATATTTAACATCTTTCTCCCTAGACACAGACAACCAAATTTGGTTATGCTCTGTGTTTTTAAGGGGGGCATAGCTCAGTGGAAGAGCATCTGCCTTGCAAGCAGAAGCTTCCAGGTTCAATCCCAAGAGACTCCAACCTTTTTATGTTTTCTGGAGAAGAGAGAAATGGTTATTAATAAACCAATATTAAGTCTGCGGTGTGAATTTGTCCATATTCTGTAAGCTTTCTGGTTTAGCCAGGTCATATTCTCAGCTCTACCAAAGGACTTTGTTACTCCTTTAAGCACATAAACTGCATCAGAAAGTGGCTTTTTAAATTAATGACTTCAGCTTCAGTGTCAATATCCAAAAAAAAAAAAAAAAAAATTTGGTTTCACACTGCGAGCAAATAATAAGGCTAATTCCACAGTTACATGGTGAAAAAAGCAAGCAGGTTAGACACATTAGTTGTTTTTCTACCTTGTGAAGAGGCTTTTTCTTTCATCTTCCTTTTTACCTCTTTGATAATTTCTTTTATAATACCCTTCTCTTCACTTTTGATCTCTGTCACAGCCATTTTTAACATTGCTTCCCTTTTCCGAACTAATTTGCTTGCCTCTTTATCTGCCAAGGGTGCTCCATCCAGTCGAGGATCTTCTCCTCTATAACATCTTTTTAAAAACAAAACTGCCTACAAGACAGCAAATCTGATTTGCAGTCAGTACTTACACAGTGGGAGTCATTTCCCCCTCATATCTGATACTGTTGGCTGCTGCTTCCAATTATGCCCTCTACTAGAAGCACAACTGCTGAGGTAACGGAGTTCTGTGATGAAGCAGACTACTTCAGTTGCTAAGTGTGTGTCTTAGATTTTCCTCTTGCTTCCCTGTTTCGTTGCCATATATGGTGGGCCCAAAGGCACTCATCCACTTGCTACCATGTAATCCTCAGATATATTTTAGGGTCTGCATGAGAGCTGATCATGTGTTATTTGTTAATCATGAGGTCATAATGATATGGATAAAAAACAGGACAGAAGACAATGCCCAGGTTCAGACATAACAAAAACCATGTTTTGTTGTTACATGAATGAGCTGGAATGAGCCTTGGGCTCATGTTCTACTCCTTCTGCTTCTCTTGTGAGGTGGAGAACTTTCAAGATTCCTCTCATCATTAGTAACAAAACCTTGTTCTGAACTTAACAAGTGATGGGTTACAATTTGTTAAAAGTGAAAGATAAAAAGCAGGATGGGTTATTAGGGTTGCCACCTTTTATTTACAGTGGCCCCACTGTCTTGTGCCATGTATTTCCAAGTGTGTTCCTCCAAAGCAGGCATGCTCAAAGTCCGCTTTGGGGGTGTAATCTGGCCCACTGGTCGGTTTATTCCGGCCCCTGTGGCAGTTTATCCACTGGGGTAAAATCCTAAAAAAGAGTTCAACAACTTCAATCCTAAAAAAAACACTCATCATCTCTCTCAGAAGTGTCTAGACTTTGGATTACAATCTGGTAACCTGTAAAATGCAGGCTCCTCTATTGCACATACAACATGTAGAGTCTGTGTACAGAGATTAGGAATGTATGAGTGTCAGGGATAGGAACACCAGACCAACTTCCATTTGATCTTAATATGCCAGTTCTTTCCTATTCTCATCGGCATTCTTTTAATTTTCCTTGAAGCCCCCACAGTTTATACCCTTGAACAGGACCACCATATTTGTTCCCAATTTGTCCTTTAGCAAAATTCACTGAAAATTCTACTTCTCCTATTATTTACAGAACAGTGAAGGACCCACAAATGATCCACATTTACTCTAGTGTAACATATGAACCAGCAAAAGAGGGCAGTTAAGTAGCATACTCCTTCATGTTTCATCTTGCCTGTTCTTTTTAATATTGGATAATGGGGATGTTTTGAAAATTATCCTCATCCAAATTTTGCCCCGGCCTTTGATGCTCCTGTCCTTGTTTCTTGCTGGTTCTTTTTGGAGGATGGTAAACACTGTTTTTGTCAGGTTTGGGGAAAGGGTTAGCGGTGGAGCACAATGCATACCAAAGTTCTTAGGTTTGATCCAGTTGGGCATCACCAGAATAGGGCTTGGAAACACTCCTTTCCAACCCAAACCCCAGAGAAGCACTTGTGATCATTGTGGACAGAACTATTGAGCTAGACAGCCCAATGGACTCACTCTGCAAAAGGCAGTTGCCAGTGCAATATGCTTTCTGTTACAACAGTAGGACCTAAACAGAGAGAAAAGCAGAATAATGTTGTTCTTTCCAGAGGTCACTTTGGAAACAGAATATTGGATGGACCTTTGGCCCTTGCTGGCTGGTTGCTTCTTATATTCCTTTGCTGACCACTGTGGCTTCAGTGCAGGCTGTGATCTCAAGCACGGCAGTTGCGGTGCCAAACATTAAAGGAATTTGCGAGGAATGTTTTTGTTTCTTATTTTTAAATATCACTGTCCCTCCTTGAGGATTACAATAAATGTTCTGACGCATTGGATTTTTTCTATAGCTGAAGGCAGAACGATCCTCTCCTTTCCTAGGCTATACGTTCTCCTGATTTTTAAGGGATATGTCAGAGAAAGAACAACAGTAATAGTTGATAATCTGCAGATTTTATGGACAAGCAATTTTGAGTCTGACTCTCATCCTGTAAAGAACAGCAAACTCCTTCAGCTGGAACATGAAATAAAAGCTGAGCTGGAAAGGAAATGCAGCAATTCCCCCCCCCCCTTTTTTTTTTTACATGGTACTTCATTTGACTCATGCAATGTTATTTAAAGCTTAGGCTGCAATAAGCATTATTTGCAACATTGCCTTCAAAACCAAAACCAAAATCCTGCATAGTAGGTAAATGAGCTAAATAAGAGACCCTAGAGATACACATAAAAATAAGAGTCTCTGCACTGTAGAATCCCACACACTACATTCTTAACTCTCACCAGGAGTAAGTCTACGGAACCAGAAGTGTTGCAGAAGCCAGCTATACAGGGGCTGTGCCTCCCATTTTGCCACTTGAGGTGAAATGGGAAAGTGCCTTGTGACAGTTGCCTACCCCACCTGTTCCATAGATTCCGGCAGAGAAGTAGCACCTGTATCCGTGCCAATTTTTTACAACTTTGTGCCATTTTCTGGTAAATCTCATGTGCTCTGCAAGAACTTGCATGATTTCGGCAACATCTTGTCAGAAATCGGCACATTCTCACCTGAAGTCAGTATTGATGACAGTGCTGTTCCTCCTCCAGCAGCAGAGGCGATAGGGCAGGCTGCTGCTCTGCCTAAGCCTGGAAGATGGAAAACAAGTCTTTAAAATAATGTTTTGTGCTGGACCGTAGTCACACGGCCAAGTTGAGTGTGCTTTGGATCTCCCCATGCCCACCATGCTCCTTTTAGAGGACTTTCACTGGTCTCAGAATGAGCAAAGTATGCCAGCTTATGCCAACCTATCTTTGGCTGAGCTGGAGTTGGAGACTTTATGCCAACAGAGAGGTCTTGCCCATGAAGTCTGGATGGCAGCAGTGGCTTTTCCATCTGTAACGTGTAACATGTGTCAGCAATAGATTCTCCAACCAACCTGGAGAGTTGAAGCACAGAATGGAAAAGCGTCATGTGGGGACCATTTACACCTTTGTATGCATAATTAAGGACTGCCAAGCAATATCTCTAATTATGTTTGTATGGCTGGCTCATACATCATTTATTTTTTTATAGAAAGGATTTGAAGGCCTGACTGATGAGTGGTATATTATTCCTGGTAGGATTTTTTGTTTTTAATATGTTTGTTGGATTGAGTCTATCAATTGCAACTCTTCATATTGAATTTTGCTGATCTTACTAGTTTTGGTCCTGGTGCTTTTAAAGTACATTTGCGCTGTTGTTTTCTGTTGCTGATTTTATTCTGACGCAGTTTTAAGGTGTTCTGCCTATGCTTTATTTTTATACTTTGTGAATGGACAGTATAGAAATGTTGTGAATAAATATGCAAATAAATAACAGCTTCTTTATTTACAAGTTTAAAGCTGTAAGCTTCTTTGAAGGCCTTTAGTTCCAAACAGTGGGTTCTAAAAAAACACCAAGTTAATGTATATGGTGGCAATGGATATCAGCATCTCTGTGGTACACACGTCACATGCCTGCCACTGATTTGCCTCTTCGGGTCATGAGGCAGAGGGCTGTGTGTAGAGAAACTCCATGCATTTAGTTTATACATGCACAGGCTCTGCATAAGGCCAGATTAACCCTATGTGGAGGTAAAGAAAGGTGCTAAGTGGACACACTTCCTCCTTTGCCTTCATGCACTCAGTGACTTGGCATTGACCTAAATACAGAAGCATTCTCTCAAAAAAACGTGCACATGAAAATAGGAACGCTCCTATATACACATGCCACAACAACATTATTACACCTTGTGAGTGGATGCTCAAGGTTTGCCTCCCAAGGTTGACCGTAGAACACAGAAGAAACCTAGATCTTAGGTTGAAGAAGATCCAAAGAATAGGATGTAAAAGTCTTCTCCCCGCCCCCAATGTAACTTAACTCAGGTTTGAACCCATAGTGAACAAGGTGAAAGTTGTGGTGCCTTTTATCAGATTAGTACTGATAGTTCACAACAATGCCCTGGCCCTATAGCAAACAACTGGTGTACAAAAATCTGGAATAATTGTGTATACCCGTGTCTGAACCATCATTTTCATATTGTCTTAATAGGGTGCTTGGGGGACTTTTCATATACTGTCTGATGGCCAAATCTGTCTACTTCTGTCCCTTGCCGCTCATATATTCGGCAATGGGTCTGTGCCATGGAAGGTGGGGGAAGAAGGAACTCTTGAATTTTAACAGAAATGTGCGTCTCTTTGCACTTTCTCTTTCACATGCAGATTGGTGATGAATCATTTACATCCATGGCAATGTATGAGCAGATGCCTCTAACTGTTTTGTAGTAGCAGTTATCATTGGGCACACACTGTGGCTCAAAATGCCATGAAACTAAGAGAGAGAAGATAAAGCAAAATCTATTCAGACTGAAAACAAATAAGCAATGCAAAAGCTAATAGTGCTTCTTAGTTAATGCATATTGATTGCAAACCACATTGCAGTAATCTGATACATGCTTTGGTTTTTATTCTGGTTAGGTAATAAATTATTACTGGTTGCTTGAACACGAAATGATTGGAAACAGATCCAAAATTAGTGCAAAATATACAGTCAACAAGTGCAATGTTTTGTTTTTAAAATGGAATAGCCGATGCAATAGAGCAGAATTTCTGTGTTTAGGTAGTTCCATAAATCATGAAAAGCAATAGATTGTATGAAAAATGAAAGAGAAAACAATTCATAATTTCATCCTTAATTTGAATTATAGTGAGAGTCTTGAGAGTCACCGAGAATCTTTCCTCGCTGATTCTTAAAACATGTGTTTGTTACCTTAGTGGAGAACATGGCAAATTATCTATCTATGGGTAGCACAGTCTAGTCACAACTCTGCTATGGCACAGAAATGTACCCTAGTAAGTGCTGGGCTTTGGGAAGGAGGCGTGAGGCTCTGGCAGTGTCCTAGAGCCCTCCTGTCTCCTTCCTGAACGTGGGAAAGAACTAACTAGGCTTTGGGAAGGAGTCAGGAGGACTCCATGACCCTGTCACAGCCCTCACACTTCCTTCCCAAAGCCCAGCACTTACTAGGCCTTGGGAAGGAGCTAGAAAGGCACCCCCTTATCCCCTGGGGGGAGGACTGCTCACGCTGCCCTATATCTGCCTCTGTAGAGGCTTCACTGCCACAAGCACAATGCAGTACAATATAGATGGAGTTGGCATGGCTATATTTAACACCTGTTGCCACTGAATATGAGAATTACTGTGAATGCTCATCACGGAGCACTCCTTTAATAAGAGGAAGCAGAAAGACAATAGTACAAACTGAGCTGGCTTTTCTGAATAAGTGGTCCTGTCCGGTGTCTGAATCCTGGCAAGATACAGACACTGTGACTGAGTGGTTCCTGGTGAATTGCCTGTCCTGCCCAGAGCTGCCTCTCCCTGAAGGAGCAGGCACACAGTTTGGGGTGCTTTTGCCTCAGTGGCTAGAAGCACCTGTTACCAGATGCAACTGGTGCAACAGCTGATAGACTGGAAGAGTTTGATCACAGTAGATCAGGCACTGGAGACTTCAAGACTTTATTGCTTACTTCTGAGTAGACTGTATTCTAATTGTTTCCATCTGGAGAGTTACGCGCATAAAACCAATTGGCATTAAAAGTGCTTAACTTGTTGTGTATCACAGCCATTAGTGTTGTGATTAGCTGGCAACAGAACGCTCATATTTTTAAAGCATAGGGTCACTTCCTGAGGCTTCTGAAGCATTTGAGTGTTTTCCCCATACTACTTATCCATCTCAACAGGCTTCCAAAAAAGGGCTGCAACTATTTTTGTCTTTATTTTTCACATAGGGTAGGAGACTAAAGGAATGTCTCATCACAGGGACAGTCCATTTCAGAGCCATGAACACAACACAGATTTATATTAAAATATATGCAGAGTTTCTGCATGCCATGCAGTGCAGAATAATTAATTGAATAAGATATAAAATTGATGTTTTCAAAGGGGGAAATTTAGCAAAGCAAGGGAGATGAGCACGCTAGTGTCGGAAATTGCATCAGTGGTGTTTGCATGGCATTGCCGAGGACAGCGATTAGAGAGAAAAATCAAAGCTGTTTCATTAATCAAATCAATTCTCTATTGTAACAATGCAAAGATGTTATGTCTGCTGGCAGTCTGATTTGAAATCAAATGTCTATGGATTAATGAGTGCAAGATGATTGCTTCCAAGGCTGTTTTTGCAAGCAGAAGATTTTTTTTGGGGGGGGGGTGGAATTGGAAATGTGGCGCTAGACGTATCTGGCAGCACAGTTTTGTTCTGAGATTCCAGATGGGCTGTCTTTATTATCATAATCACATGAAATTAAACATATTCTTGGGTGTATTCATTGAAACGATAGTCCTGGATCTTCATGTGGGTGAAATTGGAAGACCACAAAGTAGAATGAGCCAAAGTACATGAGCAGCAAATTTTTCTAGTGCAGTTGATGGATTGCACCATTTCATATTTCAAGTGGGAGCCTTTATGTATGCCCCATATTTAAAATTTTAAAAAATGTGCATAGAAAAGTACGCCATGGAACCATGTATTTAGGCTAAACGTTTCTCTCTGACATTATTGTTTTCTGTGTACAGAAGTTTAATCTCACCCCACATTCTGGTATAGTCCTGTGAAAGAACAATTAAATGATTCTTCAGATAGTGTAGCTCCCTTCTGAGTCAGATAATCCATAACTATTATTCTGGAATTCCTGCACTTAGTTGTAGTATAATGAAAAAGAAGATCAAACTTTATATTTTACATTTTTCAGAGGTTAAGTGCTATGATACCTTTTAATGTGCCAAACCTATGCTCACTGAAGAATGAATCTCATAAACTACTCTAGCATAAAAGAAAGCTCATCTACTATTAGAGGAAGCTTCCCGGAATTAATTCAGGTACCATTCTACATTCCCCTTGGTCCCTTTTCTTCCTTGAGAAGTCTGTTTGCTCTGGTTCAAAACTAAATTGATGGTATATAAATGCCCCCTTTTGAGTTGAACAGTTAATTTTGCAGATTAGAAAGAAAAAAGAAATCCTTGTTCTGATGTTTCATCTCATTCCCCATGGTGCTATAGACAAATAAGAAGCATATAGCTCTTACTGAGTCAAGATTATAGTACAGCTTCTCAGGAGAAAATTGGCTGGCTTTCATTCACTACATAAAAAATGGCCAATTAAACATGGAAGCAGCAAGAAGCCAAAGTCCTCCTGTTGTGAGATGTGAAAATTAAATTGCTCTCTGCATTGGCTTGCCCCTTTTTCCGTCTAAGTTTAGCTCAGTGTTATTTCCTAATGTTCATCTTAATGTGCTTAAGGCCGATTGATGCCAAGTCTTGACTTCATGAGCCTTATTTGCTCAGATTAATTTTTATTCAAGGGGTAACCTCACTGGCTTCCACAAAAATCGGACCAGTTTCCGTTCTGAGGGCCAGTTTCCACACTCATATGAATCAGGGGGGTGAAATGAAGAATTGTGGGAACTGTAGCTGGTTAAGGGTCTCCTAACAAGTTTTAACAAACTACAATTCCCAGGATTCTTTGCAAGCTGGAAGCCACCATTTCCCCGTGGGGTGTCAGTCTGGGGTATTCCCCTGGGGAGGGGAAACAGCAGCTGCAATTTTAAAAAATGGTGGAATGTCATCCTTCCCACCCCAAATATCCATGAACAAATTGATGTCTGAGGCATTGTGGAGAAAGCTGTCATCTGTCAGTCAGCGGCTGTCAAGAACAGCCCCACTGCCATTTCCATAGTAAGTGGCAAAAATTATTTTTGTTCTCTGTTTTATTATTTTAAATATCCCTAGTTCTCCACCAACAAACAGGATAGAGGGACATTTATGCACAGCGGTTGTTTGAATGCTCTCCTATGCAAAAATCCCTGCACACAGAAATCTAACCTGCCAAGCTGAGGGGTTTAGTCTACAATTCTCCTTGACATGGTGTGTTTCTCTATGGAGCATTTTTCATTGGGGAGTGTGCCCCACCTTCATCTCCACACCAGCAACTTGAAATGCTACAGTCATGGGAAATCTTGCTACTCAAAAGTTTCAATCTCAATGAGTTCAGTAGAAATATCATAGTATTAAATATTTTAGGACTAGAGCATTAAATTATATGAAGAAGGATTGTGAGACCACTGGCTTCACTTTACTTGCAGTTTTTATATATGATATTTTCAAGCATTTACAGAAGTAGATTAGTTTCTTGGGAAGCAAATAACACAGTTGTGTGTACAATCTAGTTTCCAGCACTGACATACAGTGCTACCTTGGTTTACAAACTTAATCCGTTCCGGAAGTCTGTTCTTAAACCAAAGCGTTCTTAAACCAAGGTGTTCTTTCCCATAGCAGTGGAGGATTCAATTTACACTCAACAGGAAGCAGAATATGTTCTGCTTCCAAGGCAAAATTCACAAACCAAAACACCTACTTCTAGGATTGTAGAGTTCTTAATCCAAGTTGTTCATAAACTAAGCAGTTTTTAAACCAAGGTACCACTGTATATTCCTTAATGAGAAACCCACTTTGGAATTCTCCACAGGAAATCTTGTGTGTGTCTGTTGAAATCAAGTGTATTTACAATCCGAGTTCCTTGTCAAAATTCAAATACTTTTTTCAAGGTTAGTATTGGACCAACAAAATCAACCAAAAATGTGGCATGCAATCATATATACTTTCCATCAGTGTCAACAACCCAAGCATGAGACAAGTTCTGGATCCAGATAATTTTCTTGAACTTCACTGATAATTTGACAAAACCTGACATCAGAAATAGAGCAAAGTTGGAAGGCTCCATGAGGAATGGAGAATGGGCACTAACGGAGGAAAGCAGGAAACAATCTGTTTCTTTTCTCCTGCAGTCCAAATTCTGGGCAGTGTATGGTATGAACAGGAAAGGAGTGTGTGGAAAGTAGCCAGATATTTGACCTTCTTCTCCTACTGCCATAGCAAATCTCTCCAAATCTTTCCTCCAAGCCTTTTTCTCTTGGAAGCTGTGTGGAAGCCCATTTTGTCAGGATGTTATTTACACTAATTGCACAGCAGAGTTTCTCTAAGGTAATGAGTGTTCTGCCATGTTTGTAAATTTTGCAAACTGGCGGAACTGTTGTGTGGCAAACCAATGCCAAAGATACTGCAGGGTCTGGATTCCCCCCCACTCCCTGTTCTTCTGGAGTTGAAAATATTTTGTGTTTTTGCCTGATTTTGTTGATCCACATAGCGCTGAAATTGAGTGAATGCAGAGTAGTGTAATAGCATAATATTTTGCAATGGTCCAGGGATACAACCATAAAGTATTATATCTTAAAGTGCCACGAATGCTTTGTGAATGCTGTCCTCAGAATGCTATCTAGGGAGGTGTGGGGTGTATTTAATTTCTAAAGAGACAGTCAAAGCACTTTGAGCATGTACATGGGCCCAATTCAGACATAATGGAAAACCATGGCTTCATGGGATGTGACTAAATCACGTGAGCCAGGGGCTGCCACACTCCCTTTCTCACATGAAAATAGATGTTCTAGCTTCTGATTGTAAATACCCACACTTCTGTGAGATCCAAATGTGGGGAGCTGTGGTTTATTTAACCTGTGGTTATTGAGAACAAACCAGGATCAAAATGTGGTTCCAGATTTGAGCTCTTCCTTAAACCACTGGTTAAACAAATGCAGTTCGTGGCGTTTGGGTTTTGTGGGTAACTGGTTAGTTTAAAGTTGGAAACAAACGCTTGAATACACAAGCCTAAGGCTCACCAAAGCTTCTTCACATAGCACAAACCAGGGTACACCATTACCTGGCCAGATTCTTCAAATTTATATATGGTGTAGATTACAGACTCCTGTGTGAAGCTTTGCTTGCGTACTTCCATCATTAGTCATTTGCATTCATGTTGTGCCTATTCAAGCATAGCCATTAACCATTACTGTACACTACTGACAACTTCATAACCAGCAGAGTCAAACCGTAACCCTGTTGAGAAATGTATCATAAAATGAATGCATGGAGCATAGCAGGATTGCATCTGTTGGACCTGCCCATAGTTTCCCACAAATTCAAAGCGTTTATTTTAATTTATTAAATTTATATACCACCCTTCATCTGATGATCACAGGAGTGTGGGCAGTATTATGTGACATAATAATGAAGAAGACATTTTAGCACAGGTCCTGTACAGAAGTTTGATGAGCATGTTGTGTGCTGTGGGCACAATTCTTATTCTCCAACCCCCAGGTTGGAGGTCTTGGGGGGGGGGGGGCGTGTTGTTGCTGCAAGTATTTCACAGCTCATTATTATTCCAATGTTATGCTTGTCCAAGTATTATAGTTATGATATGTATATGTTAAGGACACATTTTTATGATAAAAAATGATGAGGTCAGTTAGACGCCATATCATATTCTTGCCTGTTTTTGTAACTGTACACTATGGGATATTAACCTCAATGACTTATGTGCAAGTATGTTGTTTTAATGGAAAAGGAAAGTTCTATTGAAGGCTTTTTTTAAACTTGCAAATGGTGTCTTGCTTAATAACCTCCACTGGATATTTTATTTGCATGGCTTGGGGGAAGTTTGATCCTGATACCAAATTGACCCAGTCAGATTTGTATCAACAGAGGGTTAAACATCCAATCTTAACAGTCACAGTTTCCCCCCAAAGATACCTGGACTGTTGTTGTCAGGTAAGGATGTTGAACGTTCTCTTTTAGAGAGCCCATATTCTCTGCACATGACTTTAAATTCCCAGGGGTTCCCTTGGGAGGGGACTGCATGACTGTTGAAGCAATTTAAGTCTGTGATGTAGGCATCCTTTGGGACTGAAGCGGAATATAGCAAAAGAAGGGATAAATTAACTCTGTTGGTTTTACTTTGGGCTTCTTCTTCCCTTCCCCTCCTATTCTTCATTTATTTTGTTTACTTCAGGACCAGGCTTCCTACTGAGTTCTGCTTCATGTAGGGAAAAAGCTTTTTTTGCCTAATTGAAGAGCACTGTCGAGCATGTTACCGACTGTAGACCTTGCTGTAGTTAATTAGCAAACAAGTGTTTTATTTTTAAAGAGTTCACCAGATGATCAATCACAGATTTTAGATAGTTGTCTGAGTTGCAAATTCATCGTGCTACTGGAATGAAACTGGGTTTACAGGCTTAAAGTGGTACAATCTCCCTCCCTTGGGGATGGGGAATAGGGGCGATGATGGATGGGCTGTGCTTGAAATTATTCATTTGCACATTATTCATATTAGAATTCAAGAAATAATTATTTATATGGTAGGTAGCCTAGCTATCCTTCCTCAGTGGTATGTGTGGGCTTACTATGTATACGAAATAATATGCTGTGGTGTTTTTGATCTTTGCCTGAAGTCAGATGTGCACTGGAGAGAATGAAGGAGGCCTTGTTTCAAAGCAAAAGCAATGATGTCATCTCTGAATCACCAGGGTTATTGATGGACTGACTCTCCTAGCTCTGGCAAGTGGAATGAGGTGATAACAAGGCTCATCTCCTGTGAGGGGATATGTCTTGCCCCACAGTTGTGTGAATCTTTAAGCATGTTTATACCAATTACAGTACTTCAAATGGCTTACAACAGTGATGGCCAAACTTAGCCCTCTAGCTGTTTTGGGACTACAACTCCCATCATCTTTTGCTAACAGGACCAGTGGTCAGGGATGGTGGGAACTGAAGTCCCAAAACAGCTGGAGGGCCAAGTTTGGCCATCACTGGCTTACAGTAATACAGTATCTGCTAATACAGTAGCCTAGAACCCTTGTACCTACAGGACCGCCTCTCCCGATATGCCCCACGGAGGACTTTAAGGTCCATATATAGCAATACCCTAGAGGTCCCGGACCCTAAGGTAGTTAGATTAGCCTCAACCAGAGCCAGGGCCTTTTCAACACTGGCTCCAGCCTGGTGGAACGCTCTGTCTCATGAGACCAGGGCCCTGCAGGATCTGATTTCTTTCTGCAGGACCTGTAAGACAGAGTTGTTCCACCTGGCCTTGGCTTAGAATCAGTTTGATTCCCTCCCCCTCTTTCTTTTTTCCTTTCTCCTTCTGTGTTGGAACTCCTATTTGGGGACTTCCCTGGCTTTTTTCTGGCCCATGTAGGACCAGTCTGGATAGTTAGCCTTGGTGAATACTTGACGTTTTCATCCCCAAAAAAGTTTTTGATTGAGTTTTCAGTGAAATGAGGCTGCATTTTAATGTTTTAATGTTGTATTTTAATCTTGTTTTTAAGCAGTATTTCAATCAATTGTTTTTATAATTGGTGTTAGCCGCCCTGAGCCCAGTCTTGGCTGTGGAGGGCGGGGTATAAATTATTATTATTATTATTATTATTATTATTATTATTATTATTATTATTATTATCATCTGTATGAATCAGGAACACCATTCAGGAGGGTGACTGGGAGGCAACTGTCCACCATAGGTTTCTTGCCTCAAGTGAATATTCTTCAGGTGTATATCTATTTCTAGTTATTAAGAGGTACAATTCCCAAAACCCGAGTCGAGCAATACTTTATTAGGACTAACAAAAGTGATACAATCAGTGAGCATTTATTTAAGTGCTCCTGTACTCTTCATCAGGCAAGGTGTTAAGCAAAGTTGGAGTTGGGGAACAGAAGGGGATGGGAACTGGCTGCTTGTGGAAACCTGAGAGTCTGCATTGGTCACAAGACGAGGCGTAGGAAGCTAATGTATGAGGTACATAGCAGTAACCTCAACAAATTGCAAAGCGATTTATGTTAAGAGCATTTGTTGAGGGTACCAGTGACCAGCGCAGTTCCATCAAAGAACAGACTTTGAACCTTTTTATGAATCTCACCTATCCTCGCCTTGAGATCTGAGTTTAGTTTGCACTCTTAAAGGGATTGAGACAACAAGACCAGACACTCTGGCTGTATTTGTAACGGAGCCTTATTTGGTGCTCCTTCAATCTTAACTATCTGGGGGTAGGCTGCAGTTGCTCTGCAACAAGGGGAAAGCAGTCTTTACATGCTCAGAGGCACTTTTAAGCTATAAAACAGTCCTTGTCACAAGTCTTCCAATGTTGCACATGCTTAGGCAAACAAGATGGTAAATATATCCATTGCGGCTACACACAGCAGCATTACTAATTACTCCTTTGAGTGGGCATCCTCTTAAAACTAAAATACTTTTGCAAAGTGCTACAATTTAAAATATGATGAAAAACAACAACAGGAGCAATACACCCCCTATGATGCCAACTATTAATATTCAATGCTACTGAATTTAAAGCAAAGATTTACTAATTTTATTTGTCAAGTTGTTCAAGTGGAAAATCAGTTTTTCCCTGATGGGTTGCAGGTGTGGGCATTGTGCAGGGAACTAGGGAGGCTACATTGGTTTATAACAGTATTGAAGACTAACAGAGATCAAACTCTGCCTAGCTGGTGAATTTATTGTGTTTGTATATTTGTGTGAGAGAGACAAGCTACAAAAGGCAGGAAACGGACTTGGTACTTCAGAGGGGTTCAAGAACCCTTGACTGTATAGACAAAGAAGAATTCCATTTTCTGAATGCTGTTCTAGTCCAGCCTTAAAAAGGAGCAACCAAAGTAATCCCTCTTGAACAGACTCAGGTGGAAGAATGCCAGCACGTTACATAATAAATTGCATACTATCATGTGATAGAGGTCCCCAGTGGGACCTGAAACCTGACATGCACAAAGAATAAAGCCAGTTTTCACGATGTGTTGACTTAATTTCCAAACATCCTTTAAAATACAGCTAGATTTCTGTCATCATCTGAGGACTGAATCAACAAGGCTGTGGGAGGCACCAAATTAATTTTGCATCGGCATTCTGGATGCTGCTGATAATTTGGTCTGACACTGTGGCTATGGGTTATGACTGCAACAAGCGGGAGTGATCTGAGTGGACATTGCAGGAGCCAAATTTAATAGACTTACTACTGTAATTTTCTGCCTGGAGGACAGCAGAGACTTTCCAGTGTTCCTGCAGCACAACAATTGGGGATTACTACGTAACAAGTCCGCAGGATTGGGAGAGGACTGAGAGGATTAATGGAGTATGACAAAATTGCACCTAAGGGGAAATCTTCTGTAGCAGTAGCTCTATGGTAATGTGGTAGACCAGGCAAATTGGCAATTGCTACTGATCTTTACACATGCATGTCTTCAAATAAAGTGTGTCAAAGTCAACTGGGAAGCAACAGTGGAGCTAAGACTGTCACAGCTGCTTATGTCACCCAACACACAAATCGCTTAATGCTATCATTTTAAGTATTTTAACATCAGAGTACGTTAACCATTGCTAGACCGTGGACACAGCACGAAACAATCTTGCACTCTGTTCTGACCTCTCATACCCAGCTCAATGAGATCTTAAGAAACAAGACTCAAAAATGTGAAGGACTATCACAAGTCTCTTTGGGGATAATCTCTCTGTCAACCAATTTGGAACATCCTGTTGCATTATAATATGACCAAAGAAACAGAACTTGGGGCAGTATCAGAGAGAACAGGGCAGATTAAGATCTCAGTCACTTCCAAGTAGCTTTATCTGTGGTAAAGGAAATTTGGAACACAGCTAAGACAGGGCAAAACATGTTCTGAACCCAGATGATGGTTGCCATTAACACTAAATGCTGATTTTGAGGTTGATAAGATTGAGATCAAATCTTGCCTATTGTACTGTGTATCCCAGGTTCCACTAACAAAGATCAGTTGGTGATGGATACATGTGATCAGTACCTCAAGGAGCCCCTTCCAGAGTCATGCGCTAGCTCGACACATATATCCCAGATTCCCAGCCATCAGATACCAATTCTCAAAGCACAATTATACTTCAGTATCATTCCAAACCACTTGTTGTTTTTACAGAAGCCACATTTTGATTTAGGCAAGGGACTGTGAATAGGCTCTGCCCATGAGTTTACTCCTGATTCACAAAGGATGCTTTAATCCTTGCCTGCTTCCAAAGGTAATGAAGGCTGTGGAAGGAATTTCCCGCTTATGAAATTCAGCTATTAACTCCTGTGCATGTGCAAAGAAGCAGCACTGGTGGAGGAAGAGGTGTGCGGGGGGAGCACACCGCCCCCGGCAGCGCGATCCCAGTGGGTGCCACGCCCCTACGGGCACACCACGCCCCCAGGAAGCATGCCAGCCCTGCCCCCGCCTGCTCTCCGCCTCTCCGGTGCTGGAGCGTGAAGCTCCGCCACTAAAAAACAGGCAAATGGAATGAGGCATTGGATATGACTAACAATACAAGAACCTCTGCCAAATGCTCTATTGCCCATTGCCTGATACCTGGGAGATAAATAGTGTGCAAAGGCTATTTCTGGCCCTATTTATTTTTTTGCTCGATTTGAATTCAGTGGGCAGAGTGAGAAAGAGCCCTTGCCCTGTTGTGTTTCAGTTTATGTGGGGGAAAGAAGCTAAACTGCAAATTGGTGGGAGGAGGGCTAAAGTGAGCTCATGGGCTACCAATTTCCTTTCCAACTGTTCTGCCACAGACGAGCATAACCATGGAAATGGAGCATAAGGCAAATGAAGGAGCAAGGTTGTGCAGATTGAAGGAAACTCTGTGAGCATCCATTAAATTCTATGGGAAATATTAAATGTGCTGTAATCAGCAAGACTGCTGAGGGTCCTCCCTAGAAAGTGTGAATACTTGGAACAGAAAACAGGCTTAGCCACTATACCAATGGTGCCCTAAAGAGGACATACTTTTTCCCCATGCAAATGAATGGCCACCACGCTGTATCCCTAGTGGGGATATTTTGGCAATAAGGGCAAAATCCACTCACCACCCCTGAACCTGAGCGCCTCAGTCTCCACAAAGAGAGACCCCACGGGAGGTACAGAGAAGATTCTGTGTTGCGCTGGCTATGGGTCTCCAAAAAGATAGCAAAGGAAGAGGCAAAGCTCCCAAATGGTTCTGAAAAATAAATAAGACTAGTCCTTGCAAAGCAGTAAAAATGGCCAACACATTTTGGTTGATGACAGCCTACCTATCAATGCAGCATCTCTTTTGCTTTTGGTGCTTTCTCCATACACCCAACCAAATATTTCCCCTTCTCTCCCTCCCTCCCTCCCTAAGTTCACGACAGCAGACATTGATTTTATTAAGGGAATTATGATCCCCACTCCAAAGCTGCACTCCAGCTTTGACACATTAAAATCATATGCTAAAATCTATGTGTGATGTCTATATTTACTTTTCACCTTTAGTAAATCAAATCACAGATTTCTTCCAGCCATGCAACAGGGAGACCCATTACAGTACTGCAAAAGGAAACGTAACACTTTATTCCTTTAGTCTCTCTATTAAGATTTACAGCTTGGGGACTATGATGGATATTTTCCTTTTATCCTCAGATAGGGCTCTCTTGTCTCTTCACATCAGTGTGTACCTGGCATGTAAGCATACATTTAGGCAGAATTACATTTTATACTTGGACAGCAGTGCTACTGAGTAAAGGCCTGCTTCTTTTGAGAGAGACCTCTCTCATGGACGTACAGTGGTACCTCGGGTTACAAATGCTTCAGGTTACATACACTTGAGGTTACAGACTCCGCTAACTCAGAAATAGTGCTTCAGGTTAAGAGCTTTGCTTCATCATAAGAACAGAAATGGGGTTCCAGCGGCGTGGCAGCAGTAAAGGTAAAGGTAAAGGTACCCCTGCCTGTACGGGCCAGTCTTGACAGACTCTGGGGTTGTGCGCCCATCTCACTCAAGAGGCCAGGGGCCAGCGCTGTCCGGAGACACTTCCGGGTCACGTGGCCAGCGTGACATCGCTGCTCTGGCGAGCCAGAGCTGCACACGGAAACGCTGTTTACCTTCCCGCTGGTAAGCGGTCCCTATTTATCTACTTGCACCCGGAGGTGCTTTCGAACTGCTAGGTTGGCAGGCGCTGGGACCAAGCAGCGGGAGCGCACCCCGCCGCAGGGATTCGAACCGCCGACCTTTCGATCGGCAAGTCCTAGGCGCTGAGGCTTTAACCCACAGCGCCACCTGCGTCCCTGTGGCAGCAGTAGGAGGCCCCATTAGCTTAAGTGGTGCTTCAGGTTAAGAACAGTTTCAGGTTAAGTACGGACCTCTGGAACGAATTAAGTACTTAACCCGAGGTACCACTGTACTTTCGAACGGAGAATAAAGGCCTAATATTTGTTGAGAATAAATTTGAGTAGTGCAGCACTGGGTTTCCCCTGAGCTCACTCTTCAGGACGCATCATGTGTAAGCAACCTTCTGCCATAAGGTTATCTTATGAAGTGTCTGGGAGATAGAACATTTTGCACCAGTGCAAAAGAGCATGAATTGTGACACAATTCAGCTAGCAAAAAGTCACAGGTGTTTCAGTTGTGTTGCAAGCATGATGCTATCTTTTTTAAAAAAGATCTGGGTGTTGGGGGCGCTACGTGAAATATGTGTCAACATCAGCTGAAATCTAATGCATGGGCTTCCCCGTCCCCCAAATTATGTTTTGCTCAACCTCAACAATATATTTTAAATAGATGAAAAAGATGAAAAAGATTTAAAAAGATGAAAATAACAATAACAGGCAGATCAGCCATCCTCTTCTTAGTTGTTGTTGTTTGGGTTAAGAAGTGTTCTACGATGCTCTGTTTACATTGTTCTTTTTATGTTTGCTTGAGGGCTAGTGTGCAATTTATAAATCCAATTAGGCTGAAAAATACAGATGTAATTATTAATAATCTCTATCATGTACTTCAACGGTCACAGCTACTCTTATAAATCAGAAAGGAGATGTGGTCTTAAGCTGCATTCCATTTTTAAAAGGATAAACACCGCACTGTACTAAGAGGAATTACTCAAGTTGATTTCAGCTGTGTTAAAAAAGCAAATACTTTCCTAATTCACACTTGCTTAGGGAACAAATGATGTCATGAACAGCCTATAGGCATTATGGGGAATGTGTTAAAATGCATGCCCTTTTCAGATCCTGTTATTGTGGAGCTGTAGGGGGACTGAGGATCTACATCTGATCTACACATATGCATTTCCATGTCTGAAATGAACTTATGATCAGTGCCGCTTCTGGGCTTTAGTAGGTTCTTGAGCAAGGTACCACCTGTGGACCCGTTCCTTCACTTCAGGATGCCAGTGCCTTGCTGCTTGTTCTTTTCCACTAGGTCCAATCCCAACAACCCTCAAGAGGGAGAGCACAAGGATGGGGGGGGGAGTGCGGTTTCGCCTCACTCTTGCCATTGTTTGCATGCTCAGAGGTGTCAGGTAAAGATGAGAAATGGCAGCAAAGAGGCTGAGAAGGACCAGGAGTCTCCAAAGAGTGGCTCTGGGCCCTCTGCAGGGATGTGATACCTACCCTTGGTGCAGGCCTTGCCAGGCATGGAGCCTTCTCAAGTGGTTGAGAACCCTGCAGAGGCAGGCATATATGTGTTGGCTTATTTTAGTCACAGGAGGCTAAATGTTGTATTTGGGGATGGAATCCACTCTCTCGATGCTGTGCACCCTCCCTCCCTCCCTCCCTCCCTCCCTCCCTCCCAAAGATTGAGCTTCAGCAGTAAGAACATCTGAAAAGTGCTACCCGCTTTGGAGTATGTTCTCACCTGAATGACAGAGAATGGCCTCTCTGGCCCCTTTACTCCCCAAGAGTCCTCTGAGATGAGAGGTGATTGCAGCGAAGCCTTGATACCTGACTTTCAGCACATAATCTTCTCTAAGGCCTGGGGCCTTTCTACATAGAGCTAAGGGTTATATCCAAGGAACTTCTAATCAGAGTAGACTTACTTAAAGTGGTCAACCTAATTAATGCATGTCCATTGAAGTCACTGGGTCTACCCTGAGCAGAAACTAGTTGGCGACAGTTCTGCATTTTCACACATGTTGGAGTTAGTTGTGACCTAAATACTGTAGTAGGGGACAGTGCATCTCCAGTATCTGCACTGCTGCTGCAAAGTCA
Organism: Podarcis gaigeae; assembly: GCF_964106915.1. Taxonomy (NCBI): domain Eukaryota; kingdom Metazoa; phylum Chordata; class Lepidosauria; order Squamata; family Lacertidae; genus Podarcis; species Podarcis gaigeae. The sequence goes on along the minus strand of NC_139677.1, from coordinate 6,825,501 downwards.
TATGATAGAGGGAAGGGGCATTGGAAAGAGTCATTCAGGACTGTGCCTGCTTGGGAATTTACAAGCCCTACTACACAAAAGTGACATCATTAAGTGTGTAGTCCCAGATCCTTTATTAGACGCATTACAGACCTCTGCAGACTCTAATAAGCCAAGGTATTACCCAAAGAGTAGAAGAGCACCATTGCCACAAATTCAATGCAGGAATTCAATAATTGTAGATTTTGCATCACAAATTTGGGTGGAAACTACACACATATAAAAAAAGGCTGTGAAAATGCTTTAAAAAAACATTTTGAAAAATACATTGAATTTGATATAGCTCACTGTCACCAGCTAACATCACATTTGTTTATTGCACTTTACAGCAAATTTAAAAGATTTCATTTGCAGCTGTATAGCGGAGTCCTTAGATTAATATGATATATATGTTGTAATTAATGCCAGTTGAATGCATCAGGTCCATAAACACTGGTGACTACTGTATGCATTCACATGAAAACATGAAGAATGTGCCAAAGTAAGTGTGAAGAGGGAATCTTGCCTTTTGCCCTTATCAACTGGATTGTGTATTTATTGGCCACAGTCTTTATGTGGAGAATGTGCAGCTTGCCTGAGGCATTGTCCAGTGCATATGTGGAGGCAAATATTTGCCTAGGCTGTGCAATGTGTGAAGCTCATCTTGGTGTCATCACACTGTGTATATTCTCCATGCCAACATGTAAATGTGTTTAACAATTTGCAGTCGTCATATGGGACAGTGTTGCAAAGGCTTCTGAATTTAAATCCAGCTGCCACACTTGTCCTCTGGACCCAAACATGGAAAAATGTGTGTACAGTGGTACCTCCGGTTACATACGCTTCAGGTTACAGACTCCGCTAACCCAGAAATATTACCTCGGGTTAAGAACTTTGCTTCAGGATGAGAACAGAAATTGTGTGGTGGTGGTGCGGTGGCAGCAGCAGGAGGCCCCGTTAGCTAAAGTGGTGCTTCAGGTTAAGAACAGTTTCAGGTTAAGAACGTACCTCCGGAACGAATTAAGTATGTAACCAGAGGTACCACCGTATATAAATGAGGGGAGATCTTGGACATAGCAACAGGGTTTTTGAGCTTTCTGCTGAAACAGCTTGAGCTGCTGAAGAAATAAGCTTTTATTCTGATTACTTTACTACTTCAGTGCTGCTTCCTGTTATTTAGCATAGCTCTCTATTATTTTGCCTGTGATCCAGGGGGTCATGTTGTTTTCCAGGTTGCAATTTAAGATGATTAAGGTCAGCATGTTCTGCACAAGTGCATGGTAGTGTTCTTGCATGGTTCCTGTTCATTTCAATTGTGCTTAGAGAGAAGAACTTCTCCACTGAATGCAGCACTCTTGTGAAAATATCTGTGATGGGGGTAGCTGAGCTTTTATATCAGATAAGCATAAGCCCTCTAAGGCACAAATAACAGAACTACGGTTTGTCAGCAGTGGATCTCTGGAAAGGTGAACACTGGCATTATCTTTTGAACTGCCCAAAGAGCTTCAGCAGCTGGGCAGTATAGAAATGAGGTGGTCTTTAAAATATATTTAATACATACATATACCTTGGGGGAATTTCTTCAAATAACCAGTTGTATTTTTGGAAAGTTTTCAAACCAGATGTCTTTTTTGCTGCGATCCACCAACCAAGTAAGACCATTACAACAAGCTGGTTTAGTTAGAAAAACTCTGCACAATAAGTAGTGTAATATGGACTGAACCACTGTTTACATTTTTGAACTAGAAAAGACTCAGTAGAGATGCTTTGCTTTTTGTCCCTGCCAAGTAATGCCTGCTTTTCCAACTTGTTTTGGCAATGCACACAGTATGGTTGAGGAGCATGAGTGATATAACCTTACTGTGTGATGTTTGAATCCATGACTCCACTTTTCATTCATTTACTTCTTAGCTAGGTGAAACAATTGGACTCCTTTGTACAAAACAAATCAAAACAGCACATTTCCTCACCCCCGTGTCTGCTTCTGCCATCCACCCAAAACAGTGAGATAAATATTATTTCCAAGCTATTTAAAGCTGCAATCCTGTATTCTACACTCACAGTATGAACTCCCCTTCACCAGTTGTTACATTATGGACATACATATAGCAGCAAGTCAAATGCCGGCTCAGCAAATTGCTTTCCCTGACAAGAAGATGTGTCAGCCCTCTTCCATGCCTCTCCCTTGTGCATCAGAGGAGCTGCATGCCATTTATTTTCCCAGTTTTAAAAGAGGATAGATGTGACAATGCATTCATCTTACATCTTTACATTTTACATCTTACATAAAATAAACGTTTTAAAAACAGTTGCAGAACCGAATGCATGCACTGTGTTAGTGATATTATTGGTAAAACCAATACAAGTAGTTTTTATCTCATTTACTCTGTACCATGTGAGGAACTTCAAAGCAGGTCTAACAGAGAACACACCCCAGAGAGTAGCAGCACTAGCAAGCCACCTCCATCGCTCTTCGAAAAGTCATATTTGCCTTTACACAGAGCCAGACACTCAGTAACTTCATTGGTGGTAATTGAATAAGCAACTTGACTCAAAACCAAAACTCTATAGTAAAATTATGCAATGCAAAGACACACAATATTATTTCAAAGTGCAAGCATGCAGAATTTTGAATGTTACTCTACAGAAACAAATTCTTTGCAATCAGGGAGAGGGTGAGGCTACAAACATTGCTCCCTGGTGTGCTAATTTATAGATTTAGTGAGTTTTGTTTCTTTTTTACTTTCCTTTTTTAAAAGGTTAAAAAAAATAAATCATGAAAGTGCAGTGTTTCCAACCATATTGGATTGCCCCTGTCTTTCAGTCTGAAGTGCATCTTAATTTTGTTAATGTGACAGAAAAGGAAGAGAACAATTGTTAAATTGAATATACATGCTGTGTCTTTGGAAACACATAAACACAATTTTTATGATTATTTTGTGAGCTCATCCTTCGTCCTTCATTCTAATTTAGTAGGTGAGCACCAAACTGAGAACATGGAGGGCGATTTGGGGATACTTTGATAGAAGGGGCATGGGTGGGAATTAGAATGACAAAGTCTAGAAATGTGCTTCAAAATTGAACAATCAACATTGGGAAGAAAAAAGTGTGTGGAAAACAGAACCTTGCTCCTGCTGACAATCTAAACAAATAGTCCTGCTCTAGTCTTGCATGCAATAGTTGGTTAATCCCCACATGCACCCAAAGATGTGTCTAGCCAGTTCAGTGGAGACTCAGTGAGTATTATGAAAAAGATGGACTTACCCATCTGCATTAGCTGCATACATCAAAACCTGTTTCTGACTGCAGGTCTTCATTATGGGATTGGGGCAGATAAGTGGAGGGAAGAATAGGCCATACCAGCACCTGCTTGACATTGATAGGTGAAACATGGATCTACCTGTTTACCCAATGCCAGTTAAACGGGGGGTTGGGGATAGAAAAGAAACTTAGCAGTGTAATCTTCCTGAGATGTAAGCCCATTGACTTCAATGGAACTTACTCTCAGGTATGTGCACATAGGCTTGCCACCTCAGCCTCCCTTGGCCCATGACTTGCATTTTGTATACCATGATGTTAGTTAATGTAAAAAATAAGAAGAAGAACACAGTTGTGCTCACTTGGAACAATTCCAATATAATTATTTACTACTCAACAGTTATTATTCCTCAGTAGTTAATAAGCACATATTCCTGCTATGTGTGTATGATGTGGTCACTATGGATTAGTAATAACATGGTTTGAAAGCATGGCATAAATAATAACAGTTCATGTGGGGGGTGTACTCCTTCCATGTACCAGTACAGGGTAGGCAATATTTTACAAAAAAGTAAGTACATGTTCACTGGACTGGTGAATGAATACATTTTCTCAACACATTCTTTTACAAGGGGGGGAAAGCTGCAAAATTCAGATATTCATTCTATTTCAATCCTGTTGCTATGTATTTATCATGTAAGTAGTTTAGATAAAAAGATTCTATGCATTTATCTGAGATATTTTGTCTACTTTATATCTACCACTCGGCTGGAAATTCACTAAGCACATGTATAGCAAAGTAATGCTTCGGTTTGGATGGTGAAAGCCAGGCTTGCAAATACCGACTTGCCCAGTTGCCTTGATGAATTGGAATTGCTTGCAGGTGATTGCACAGCAAAACATGACAAACTTTGCTTCTTTGATACCACAAATGTGTGGGTAGGTGGGAAGATACAAGACAAAACAAACCCCATATATGTGAATTAGGACATTTCTTGGACTTATTTGCAAGGCTGGTGAAAGCTAATGGCTGACCTTTATAAAATTGATATTTGTACATTATAATTTAAATATTGACAGAAGAAAAGATACAAGGTTTTAAAAATCACTGTATTTACAAATTGTACTACATTCCATTTTTTGCTTCATTTTGTTGAACACTTTAAATGTAAAGCAGTATGCCTCTCATGCCTGTCAAATCAAAACCCTATTTATTTACAATATATCTCTATATCTATATATAACCTAATGTAATTGCAATTTTATCTCATTCATATAATTGTATATATTTATATTCTGTGACTTTTAAAGTCTGTACTGAAACTTAACTTTGCTTAAATGTGGACTTCTTTCAACTTATATTTTTTAACTGATGATTTTAAGGCTATGATCATTTACTAAATGTACCTTGGGGGAAAATTCACAATAAAGTTTCAGAAGTTGTTTTGTACAATGTTGAGGCTTTGTCTTGAATTTTTATTTTTATTTTTTGAGAATTTGAGTTGGTGTGATACAATGGGCTGGAGAGACCTAGCAGTCTTTTCTGAATTGCATACATAAATAACTTGATATTGAAATGGCATAAATGTGGTGTGTCATACAATGACTGACTATTCAGTCAAGTGCTGTCTCATTTTACGTATGGAAACCTGGCACCCTCTTGACTCCAACAGCACTTTTTGAGAAAATGCAAAAGGCCATAACCTAAAATTCTTTGTAGCTCAAGGTGCATGGGTTGAGATACACAAGAGTACTCAGTGTGAGCACACATGTTTGCAACTCTACGATAGAACTGTTGTCGATGCTCCCAGTGCATCTTCAGAACCAAAGCATGCTGGGTTTCTGATGTAGGTCACAATGGATGCAATCCAGAGGACTCCACATCTAAAGACAAACCCCCCACCTCCATGTAAAGCACTTGACTTCTCTTTACTTGATCGTTCAAAACTTGAGTGAGCTCCTTCAGATAACCTAAAATTCCCCAGGTGGAACAGCCTTGTAGATACAGTCACATGGAGAAAGTAACACATGAGGCTGGCTCAGTTACGTTGATGGCCAAATTTATGCCATTTGTGTGAGCATGTGGATTCACATAGTGAGCCCACATCCATATGTGAGTCATTGATGGGAAGTGGTGCCCTGCCAACAAAATTGCCCTGGTTCACAAATTACTGTCTCTAACTACACAAGGGCTGGAAAGTTTTAGAGCTAGGGCTAGTTCACATATGGACCTGTTATATTTTCCGAAGCAGAATAAGAAGATGGGGTGTCTCGTGGTCATGGGGCGACTGGGAGATTTGCACACTTAAGTTTGACCTGTTACAAAGACTTGGAAATGTGTTCAGCGATGGTGTCTATCACAACACAACACACATCTCAAGTATTATGGGGAATACCCACAACAGAGCAGAAATATAGAACACGTGAGGATAAATAATTGTTGGATATAATCTTACAACCTTTACAGACTCATTGGATGATATCCACTGTTAGTCATATTCAGAGTATACCCACTGAAATAATAGACCTAAGTAATTGATTGCAGTTTATCTGCTCTGAGTATGTCCTAGTTAGCTATCACCTATTGTTTGATTAAGTGTATAAAGTAAAAAAAAGCAGTGATGGTATACACCTTTGAAGTGGTACCACTGACCCAGTGAAACTGAGCACCCTCTAACCCAATGGAGGTGGATGAGGTTTGAAGGGTACAAGACACTGTCCATGCCAAGTAAGCTCTGAGGAAGCAAGAGAAGACCTCTGCCCCCTGGGGTTCAAAGGGACATCTGGAGTGTGAGGTTATGACTGAAAGTCCATAGGCATGTCAAGTCCATTCCTGTGGGATGGCAGCTTCCTTAATGGTAAGATTTCTTTCACTAAATGAATAGTTAGAGCTTAACAAGGTACCTGGAGTGAAGGTGACAGGATTGGTGAGCCATGTGCAAGATTGATGTGAGGTTTAAGAATCTGAGGTTAAATTTCATTTTTTAACTGACTAATAAGATAAATTAAAATATGCACTTTAATAGCAAAAGTTATGCCTTCATTGTATTGACTTCAATATCCCTACTATAGTAGCAGAATTTATTATCAAAATTACCACCTAGGAAACATTTTTTACCATGGGAGCCTCCTCCACCTTCCTATTAATGTCACCTGCTACAGATGATGCACCACACAACCTGCATAGATACAGGAGAGGTAGAGAGGGAGTCCTTTACGCTAGGTGCTGTGGTTCTTTGGAAATATTTTCATAGAAAACCTTGCCATTCCTTGCTTGTTGGAGACCCAGAAAAATGTAAGCTTTTAAGGAGCAGAATGTGACCTAGCCTCAAGTTGCTGCATTGTAGTGCTATCCTGAATGTTGGGAGCTACCTTAGTTTTACAAAGGTGGGAGAGAAATGTTTTCAGCCAATCAGTAATCCTAGTGTTAACACACAAATGGTACCCAAATAAAAATACAGAATAGGAATATTTATCCTTGATACAGAGAAAGGTGTGGCCTGGGAGAGGAATTGGGAACACTGCATTTACACAGGGCCTGACCTGCTTCTGAGGTAATGCATTGCTACTTACTAGCGTTCAATCTCACCTTCCTTAGTACAGCAAAAATTACCAATAAAAAGAATCAATTTAGTTTACCAACTTATCATTCACTTCTTGAACAAGCGAGCCTACAGATTGGTTGCTATAACACTGGAAACCTCATGGGTTGCAACTAAATATGACCTATAATCTCTGACCATGCTATCCACATACACAGTTATGCGATTACCTGATTAGAGAGAAGAGGGGAAACTGTGAAATTAGCAGATTCCTTCCTTCTTGACTCTGTATATATGCAAGGATACTGAGCAGGACCCTTTACTTTAAATTTAGTATCCCAGAATTTAGGCATAGTAGTTACTGGGGTAACCATGTGTTTATCTGGGACAGAAAAAAAACATATGAGCTTTTTGAGTGATAGTTATACATACTTGGAATATTCAACAATAATACATGACCTATGATGGGTGGATCACCAAATGCTGTTGGACTACAACTCATATCAGTCCCAGCCTGCACAGACAGAGGTCATGGATGATGGGAGTTGTAGTCCAGCAACATCTGTAGGGCCACAAGATAGTCAGCCTGATCTATAGTGTCATTTAATAAGGCTTGGTTTCAGAAGTTACAGATTTTCCTTGTGGTTCTTCCTTATACATAGAAAAGCTATCTAGGTGTTTGATAAAGGGTTACAGATTCAGTTTTAAAAGACTGAAAGCATATATCTCATCATGTTTGCCTGTATTCAGTCAAGATTTCATTTTAAACCATTCTTTTTTTAAAAAAAATCTGTAAGTAAGAGTGCCTATAGATAGGGGCCTGATGTCACAAACAGATCATTAAGAAAATGTGAATGAATGGTTGTTTTTTTTAATGTATCAGATTTCCCATGGGAAGTGTAAACTGTGATTAAATGAAGGGAAAAGCTATGAACTGGCATTTTGACACTGATTATATGGGGATATTGTGAAAAATGTATACTGTATGCATGACTACCACAGTGATCGCATACAAAACACCCATCTGGAATCACCCTAAGGCAACAGAAATGTTAGCAAACCTTTTAAAATTCTGATTCAGTTTTTTAAAAAAATGATTTCTAGTTTGACCCACCATAGTTAATGTCCATTGACATATTCATGCTACTAATACATTTATTTCTCAAACGTGTTGGGATCATGAAAAATGTCTAGCTATTTACAACAATTATAGAATTGTATTCATTCTTTTCATCTGAAGTGGGCTTCATATTTCTTCCTCAGATCAATTTGACAGATGGGGTAATAAATCAGATGTCACAATCTATGCAAACAAACAAGAGTGTGCTCCACATATTTTACTATTATTTCATCATAGTTTATGTGGAAAGAACTTGTTATCTTGGAGAATAAAATCTAAGATATCTCTTTTCTTTACTGAGAAAGTTGTAATATGGTTTAGTACCACAACCCCAATTTTTGAGAAGTTGTGCATGCACCTTTCCGAATCACTTGCATGGACTATCTCTACGTATCTTTGTGAATATACATGTAGAGCATCTTTTATGCAAAGGGAACTCGTGGACATCAAGGTGGGGCTAGTTGTACAACCCCATGAACCCACCTAATGCAATCATTGAACATGTGGCGGTCTTCTAAAAAAGCCCTCCATGTTTTTATGCACCTTCTGGGTTCTAATTCAAGTGCTTCCTTGATCTTTTAAGCAAAAGTCACTTTGTTAACTTCCGGTCTTTTGATGATGTATATTCATCTACATCAGGAGATGGTTGTTTGTCCCTCAGATTTGAGGTCAACTAAATACTGGTCTGAAAGGCAGTTTCATGTAAATTAATTATTTGTGTTATATTTGATAAGGGGAGAGTCTTCTACCTTTCAGAGTGCTGGAATATCTACAGTATATGCAGCACTGTTTGTGATAAAACAGTTTGAAACTCAAGTGAACTCGTCAGCAACTGTTTTCATGACAGAATGTGCTTCATAAGTGGAACTTAAATGCTTTCATCTTTGAAGACTGTTTCTCCTAGATTGAATGCATGGAGAGTATTTGCAGCAGGAGCGTGATCCTCTTCATTCTCGCTTGTTCACTTTCATTTCATAGAGGGGGGAATATTTGTACTTGCAGGCACTGGCAAGCAGACTTTAGTCACAGCGTGGCAATAGGGGAAAACACAGTGTGTTTTGGCAACCCCTGACAAGAAACATACATTACAACTTTTAAATAGAAATTTATGGGGAAATTAGATGTCATCTCACATTATAGAGTTGCACAACTATAATTGTATTATTATTATTATTATTATTATTATTATTATTATTATTACTATTTATTACATTGCTGCAGGCTCCCAGTAAATGTATTTTCCATTGTTTTGTGCTTTCTGTACATTAATCAATAACTTTATTGTTATGGTTATGACTTGAAAATATGGGGCTAAGTCTGAGGGCCACACATGTATATTACAAAGAGAAGCTTGATTTGTGATCCCAGGGCTTCCCTATAAAACTGTATGCACACACTTGGAATCTGTGGAAAATATTAGTTAGCCTAGTTGACCTAAAAAGGGTCAAACCTGTATTATATTTCAAACTTTGTCAGCCAGATGCACTTGGTAGTGGCCCTTAGTCCAGATTTAGTAATGAATGTAAGTAAGTAATGAATCAGTGGTCTCTCTCTCTCTCTCTCTCTCTCTCTCTCACACACACACACACACACACACACACACACTTGAACTCTCTGGGAGCAGTCTTTTGTCTTTCCAATCTGCCTCCTGAGGGGAACATTTTAGGAAGCACATTCATTCTTCTAAGTTGCTGAACCACTCCCATTTTAGTTCATATATACTGAAGTCATCACTGCTATTATGTCCACTTGATTACAGAGCCAACCATATGTGAGGGGGTTGGGGAATCTTGGCCTTGGGACCAAACAGTACAATCCTTAGGAAAATAGAAGTTGGCCATTCCTCTGGGCAGTAGCGGCTGGCAGGGTAGCCTTGATCTACTGGTTTCCCAACGCCACACGTCATGCTTAGTTACCAAGGCAGTGGGGAGCTTGGCATGGTATGAGCGCAGTTGTGTGGGCTTGACTGCCGCCCCTGCACTGTGCTGAGCTTCCCACTGCCTGCCCACCAGCCCCATTGGTAATTGGAAGTGATGCAGGGTGCTGGGGCATCAGTACAGCAATGGATCCCCACCCCCACAGCCCTGTTGGCCACTGCTGTTGTTGGCGTTCATTTGTCTCAAGAGATAATGGAGTGTGCTTCCGGGGATGAAGTCAAACCGCTGTATTAGCAGCACCAAAGTGACTTCCCCAAGCACAAGCCTGGGTAGTGTGTATGGAGGTCCTGGGCTGCCCAAGTGACAAGACCTGCCCACACCCAGTCTCACTGATGGTGTCCACAGGGAAGCTGAGCAATACATTTGGCACCAGCTTGGCTGAAGGAGTTGCTGGAAAGAGGTGTACAAGGAGCCATCCAACCACCTTAGGGTCTCCACTCTGGATCTGTGTAGGGTTTACCCTTTAGCATTTTTTCTCTCCCAGAGATATCCCGCAAGGCAGCAGAGGTTGAGGATGAGAGTTTTCCTTCAGCTAGATGGGCTGTCTTCCCAGGTTGGCAAGCTCCATCTGCACCTCACTTCCCTATTTAGCATGTGTAGGAACCTGGTTTAGCTGGTCAGTTGAAGCCATTCTCAGGGTACAGCCACTGTTGCGTGTAGACAGCTTCTAGGGGCCGCAGGTGAGAGCAGAGTGGGGACCAAAGGTGGACAAACTACACCAGAAGGAGCATGACGTGTCCCCCACCAGAGGTGCTATCCCTCCCCTAATACCCCATTTGCCCCCTGCTCTGGGAGTACACAGGCAAGGCCTGAAGGTGATGGCTATCCCTTACCATTTGATAAGCTGCCTCTGTGTAAATTCTTCTTAGCAGACATGGAAATACCCCTGTGATGGGCCTATTCTTCATGGTTTTAATATGAAAATGTAGCAGTGGCTCCCACGGAAGTAGCTGCTGCACAAGCCTGGCACAAAATTGCACAGGCATCTCGCTCCTTCCCCATCACGATCTGGCAGGGATGGTACCTCCTTTTTCCTCCCCATAAGAATCAGTGGGTACACATGCACATTATTCCACCTTATAACTGTATCCTTTACATGCAAATAATTTTAAGATTATTTGGTAGTTCATTAATGAAAACAGGAACCAGTATAGCATGAAAGACATGAGTAGTTTGAAACCACCTATTCATGTCTATAAGATCCAGCCATTTAATGTACTTTTCATTTCCTTTTTTGCAAAACCCTTTAAGAAAAAGAAAATGTTTCTATTAATAAGCCATTTAAATTAGTAACCATTACCTAACAATATTTTCAGTGCTAATTTTTTAAAAAATAACAATACATCCAAGCTTTTTCCATAATGCTTTTTTCTATCACACCCCCCCCCCCTTTTTTTAGGTCACAATTCACTGTCTTATCAAAAAGAGTGGGTGGATTAAGATTCAGTTGCATGAGAAAATGCTAAATGGAAACTTCTCTGTGCTGCTTTGACTGCAGCCAGAAATGTGGTAATTAAAAATTGAGAAGAACCTAATCCTTTCTTTCTGAATCCAAGTGGCTCTGCCACCTTGTAGCGTAAGTAAGTATGGGGTTGATTTTACTCAGTGACAAAGCTGTTTAGATGGATCATAAAATATATTTGAGAAAGATGGTGACAACTGATGGATCCTATTCCAGGCATGCCATGTCTCCCTTTCTTTTTAAAGTCAGGCCATTATTTTAATGATGTATTTTAGTCCTTTAATCCTTCGTCTTGAATATGTTAACTATAAACCAGCGAGTGATTCTACTCACTACTACCTCTACAAAATGCCCTATTTCATAAATAATGTTCACATTATGTTTTTGATTGTTTAAGCCAATTCAGGTACATTATCTCATCCTTGCTCCTGCTGCCTTATCAAGTAAGTGTGTCTGACTCTAAAATAAAGGGGCTTCCTTAAGGCTACCTAGCAATGAAGTTTTCTCCATGGGAATTCTGGCACCTAAACCTGGCCCTCACACAGGGAGCAATCCAAACCCAAGATCAGCTGGAATGAGTGTGGAGTTTGGAGCAGGCAAATCTCTGGCTGAGGTTTGGCTCAGTTGGGGCTACACTGGCTGAGGTCCATCATCCTGGCTCAGCCACAGACACAGAGGTGTAAGTCTTCTTTAGCTGGGGCTTAGCTAGCTGAGCCAAGGCTGGGATAAGTCCTGGGTAAGTTCTAGGGGCAGGGCAGGGGGAGATTTGGCCCGCTTTCAAACTCTGTTCCAGTCAGTCACATGACCAAACAACCCAGTGTGCTGCAATCCAAACTCTATTTTAAAGACTTGTTTTCCTTTTGCCAGGCTCAGACTACCTCAGCCAGCACAGTAGCTGACCTACATTTTTTTTTGGGGGGGGGGGGTTGAAGCTTGAACTGTTATGGGGGTCCCTTCGCAACCAGCAACCAGCTCTGGGTAACCCCTGTCATCTTCTTCAGTGTGGTTGTTTACAATGTCTGTGCTACTGTGCTCTTAAACTTCGGGATTGTTGAAATATATACAGCAAAAGATTAATCCATTTGATTCGTGCAACTCAAATTTCCAATGTGGACTAAAGTTGCTTCTGGAACCCCTCCAGGATCAAGAGCCCTGAAACTTAAGCTTAATTCATAGTTTCATAGTAGAGCAGCCCCTGATCCAGCAGTCCCCCGCTTCTACACAGAGTCTGGGTTAGGAGTGAGCTACAGCAACACAATTTACCCTGGCCTTTGAATGCTCCTCCATAAACATGGGCTGCACCATGTCAGGAGAAGACTAGGCTAGAGAACCTCTCTCTGACTTGATATTCTTTTGTGTGGCAAAGCAGTCAGTGACAAAAGCAACGTCAGTGAGAACTAAGCTTTAGTTACTCTGCTAAACCATCTATCTTAATATTGTACCATCATTGTAGGACCGTGCCACAAAAGGGTTGATGGTGCAGAGACATTCCAAGGAAGCATGGGGAAGGAGCAAAAATAGCAAGAATGGAATGTGAGAAAATTCCATTACATGATGTATCTAGACTTTGATGTGACATTGAGTGAGGGTAGGAACACACTGAGCAGTCTCTTTCCATTCCATGCTTGTTTCACACATTCAATGATAAGTCTATTCCATCCATTTTTTTAACACACACATAAAATTGCATTACAATTGTACATATTTTTGTATACAATCTTACCCATAAAATATTGTTTTTGTTTGCTATTCTATAAATCTCCCCCAAAATATGCATTTTGTTTGTATTTCCTCCAGAAAAAAAGAAACATATTTCTGAAATGATACTACAAAGTTAGGGAAGTGTGAAATTTGATTGTTACCTGTCACTTGTATGCAGACCAAACAAAATTCTCCTCCATCCCTTAGCAAGGGTAGCAATTCATGCAGCCCCAGTTAACACAGTGAATTGAATTAAAATATATCATTAACACAAGTGAGATACTCAGAGTGGTTAAGTGTAATAATCACGCCAGTTATAATTCTTTATCATGATGCCTTCTATTCAGGATTGAAACATACAGTACTGGAAATCAGGTTACCATAGTGACGGAAAATTCACCACTGGCACCAGGAAATGTTGTCCTGTCTGTCTTTGGTGCCCTTAGATCAAAACAACATTTTTCTCTTGAACTGAGTTCATAATGTATGTGAGAGAGTGGATATCTCCATTCTTCTTTGCTATTCCAGGATCATGGAAGAACAGAAGCATAACCTCTCAGTAAACACTAACAAAGGGGATTATTTATGATAAATAGCTTCTTCTGTGGCTCTGAAAGATGGTTGCATAAAGAAGGACCTGAACCAATAGATTCAAGTTACAAGAAAGGAGATTCTGACTAAACATCAAGAACAGCTTTCTGATAGTAAGAGCTGTTTGACAGTGGGAATGGACTCTCTCTGGAGGTGGTAGATTCTCCTACCTTGGAGGCTTTTTAAAGCAGAGGTTGGATGGCCACCTGTCATGGATGCTTTAGCTGGGGTTCCTGCATTGCGGGGGGTTCGACTAGATGACCCTCGGGGTCCCTTCCAACTCTATGGTTCTATGATTCTAAGGCTGTTGTCTCTCATAACAGTACCAGAACATGGCATGTGAATGCAAGATGTGGCTTTTGCAAAACAGTTCAGAGAAATAGTTTCATATTGTCCGTATTTAGCACTATAATCTTGCCTCACTAGACCTGTACTCTCTTTATTCCCACCCCCACTGTGACACAATTGCCATCTCATCAGAAATAACAAAATGACATCATCAGAAATTGCACTCAGAAGTCAAATATATTTTCCTAATTTGTTCTGATTAATGATTGCATTAATCACAATATGGCAGATGACAATGTGGAAGGCAGTTTAGGTAAATGATTGTGAAATGTTTTTGGAGATGTGACAAGGCAGTATATTACAATGTTTGAGCTGCTTCTAATTTTAAATCCCCGTACTCAAGAAGAGTGGCCAGAAAGTGGATAAATGTGTGAAAGAGGAGTTGCTGTTATAAGACAGAAAACTCCTGTGAAATTATGGAAGTATTACAGGATACAGAGTGAGCATGGGGGAATGAGAGTGGGATAACATTTCTTTGTGCAAGCAGAAATCATTGCACAGGCAGCACAATTGCCTTAGCATTATGCTAGATTCTATGTAAAATTGTTGTTGTTGTTGGAATTATATTCCACCTTTCTACAAAAGTACGCAAGGTGGCTCATACAAAATGATAAGAGCATAAGAAATTAAAACAGCCTGTTGAATCAGGCCAGTGGCTCATCTAGTTAGTCCAGCCTCCTCTTAGTCCAGCGTTATTTTTTGGTTTGTATTTTTGTGTTTTCCTATTGTAGACTGCCCTGTGATCCTCGGATGAAGGGCTCTATATTAATAAATAAGATCTGAAGCTCTCTGTCTGGTTAACAGGGAATGTCATTAGTATTAACTGTTGTTATTGTTACTACTGATGTAACATGGAATCAGAGCTAAGTCAGAGTAGGGGAAATCACATGAAAGGAAAAGGACCAAGGAAATGAGATGCACACACCCCAGATCTAAAGGGAGTGAGCAGGTTACTACAGAGGAGAGAAGGCTCTAAGCAGAATTTGAAAACAGATAAGCAGTTTCGGATCAGCCCTAATCTGGAGCAGGCTTTTGCTACAGAACAATTTCAACATGGGATTTTGCAGTGGTGAGTTTCCCTATACAGTACTAGCACAAATGTTGTCTGCTGCACAAGGTGTAATGCTGAATGCAATAAATGTGACCTGCAAACTTGACAGAGTGATGGGTGGAAACTTTACATTTGCGTGGAAAGAGTATTCCACTGTGGGGATTATCTTCTGTGGTGTTCCAGGTGAGAAACCACACAGCCTACTGAAGAGTTTTATTCTAAGAAAAATTACAGAGAGAACCAGGTGGGTAGGGAGAATCTAAATTTTGATTCTGAATGAGGAGCCTGTTCTTATATTGCTATTGGAGATGAACTAACTCCATTGTCCTGCACTTTTTAAAACCTCTTCTGCAGTTCTTCAGATAAAAAGGCACAAGAGAGTGACTTAGAAAAGAGGGAAAGAAATCGAGATCCAAATATTCCCCTAGGAACCTATCAATGGACAAAAAATCACATTCCCTCCACTCACGGCATGCACTAGATGATCTCCTGGCACTCTTGCAATGTTGAAAAGATGAACAGAAATTTTATATTCTCAGGAAGCTCCTGAGTTGCTTCACCATTTTCTCTTAGGTGAGTGGGCAGCTGTGCCATGAGGACTGTATTCTGAATTATAGTTTTGCTGGTATAATAAAGCCCGGAAGAAGAGAAATATATAAAACTACTTCCATTTCCATAGAATAGTAAAAGGTCATTTCCATGGAAACAAGAAGTCTCAAACTGTAATTTTGAAAAGAGCCTGCCTTTGAAAAAGCCTTGCTCTTAAACAATGAAATTTGCTCTAAAGTTACAAATCAAATTGGTGTCTGTGAAGTAAACAACACAGAATTTTTGTTATTTTCAAACTGAAGTGATTCTTACTAGAAGGGGTTTGTGTACGTAATAATGAAGCTAGTATTTTGTAAAGTTTGTAGGAGACGGAGCTGTCTAGATACCTGTTTGTTTTTGTATTCATATGCTGCTCAGACTTCCAGAATTTATATATCAAGAGTAAAATCCTAATATGTTATGACCAGTGAGAGAGTTTTCCATTGTCTTCTCTAAGGAGTAGGAACACTACGGGTTTTGTGTGTGAGATTTCATTATTTTCAGTTTCATTTACTGCCTTTACCTTAAATGACAAAAGGGCCATGTACTCTGCTTGTCTGGGCAAAGGGCAGAATTCAGCTTCCAGAGAAACTTGCCATTATTTTAAACCAAAGAGATATATCTCCTTCATGCATGAAGAATAAAGTTTACAAGGTGCACAAACACTGAAAGTACCAAAGAGGGAAATGGACTAAGCTTTGTGGAGTCTCCCTGAAACCAGTAAGATTTATTTATATAAAGTCTTATACCAGGGTACGAGGGGGAAAGCTTCCTCTCACCTTTACCATATTTTGCATGAGCCTTGTGGGGTGTTGGAAATTATGGTTCCTCTGCCACAGACTTCACAACTCCAAACTCTATAGGATAGTTCTAACTCACTGCAATCCTATACCAGTTTACCTGGGTGTAATCTCATTGAATTCCATGGCACCCACTTCTGAGTAGACTGTATACTCAGTATACAGTACTTACGATATATGTAAATTCATATATTCTAATGTGTATTTCAGAGCCCACCCTAATGCAAATTTTGTGAGTCTGCTGAGAATTTATTGTTAGAGATCCCTAGTACACCTGGACCCTCTCTTCATTTCCTGTTTCTTGGGGATAAAATATTCACCTACTTTATTTCTGTGGTGTAAATATGCTCTAAAAGAAAGAAAGAAAGAAATTAAGACCTTGGGGCTGCAGTCCTCTTCACACTTATTTGGGAGTGAGTTCTGATGAACTGTTTCAAGATTTTCTCGAGTTGCCTTTTAAAATATAAACCCCATTCTTGCATAGCATATGGTAAAATAGAATCTGGATGTGAAGAGGGCCTGATAAACAAATTATGGTTTTCCCTCTGATGTCATCTTCATACTTCACTTATATCCCTCATTTCCACTTCAGCATTTCAAAGCTTTGAATCAGAGCTGTTCTTTCCCTGCCTAACTAAAAAGAACAAAGCCAGGTTTCTTTTCACAGACCCTCTACCATGTTCTTTTGTAAAGCTGATATGTTGTTGCTGAGCAACAGGAGCATCTAGAACTGTCCTCATGGATACATATTCAGGTAACAAAATGGAAAAATATGTAACTGGAATACCTTATTATTTCTTTTTTCATCGCAGGTACAGCTTGTTTGGAAATAGGAGTAGATAGGGTAGGTGGCAGCTACCTGCAAACTTTTGCACTTGGATCTTCTGTCTTTCCTAGAGTCCCCATCCCGCTAATAAATAAGAAAAATATAAAACGAGTCAATGGAAGAGAGTCATAAAAAAAATTAAAAGCCTATATCCTCCAAAATCGAACGCAGCAGAGATTATGGAGCAGTAAAACAATTAATACAATCACCCCACAAGAGCCTTTTAGAAATCATTGGCATGCTTAATGAAAAGAATGGACCTGGTAGCTTTTATAACCTCTATACAGACCATGCAATTATTCAACTCTTCAAAGTATTTTTAGTCTATCAGGTAGACATTGCAGTAATGAAATGCAAGAATCTCACATGATTACCTAATCCTGGGGGATATTAAATCTCTACATTCTATAGGAACAAGACTGATGTAATAGTCCAAGTTGGCCCTGCATAAGCCACCCCAGAGTTAATTTTGTAGCATCTATGTTAGCGCCAATAATATTTTACCCAGTTTCAGGGTTCATTTTTCAAGGCTTCCCCGCCCCTCACAGCAGCCATGGGCAGCCATTTTGAAGTGTGCGTGGGCTGAACTGGGATGCCTGGTTCAGCCTGTGGGAGTGGAGAAACAGGGCATTGACTGGAGCAGCAACCCAGTCTCTATACCTTTAGTTAAACACTGTAGGCGACCAGTGGGACAGGAGAAAAATTTCCCTGCCTATCACATACAGATTGACATTTAATATTTTATTTTTTAAAAAAGATAAATAAATAAGCCAAAGCTGATGCTGCAGTAAGTTCCAAAGTTGAAAGAGAAGAATTGGTTCAGCCCCACCCACCCTCGTTCATGCCCCTGGAACAGCCACCCAAATTTACCACAAGTGAATTGGGATGTTCAGCTGAGAGACCATTTCAGTTCAACTCCTAATACCTATACAGTAAATGTGATCAGTAATGGTGTGTCAATGAACTGTTGACTGTCTTAGCTTTTCTGTTCACCCACATGAAAATCCCAAAATGGTACCTTCTGTCTGCAGTTCTCACCCATATGTTGCTGTAAGGACAATGGAAAACCTCACAACATCCTTGGAAGTGCTGTGATGTTCATAAGCATTGCTAATGTTAAAACAGAAAATGTTTCAAGTGTTTTATATGGTCTCTAGATTTAACTCAGAATAACTCTTAGTAGGAGAGGGTGTTGAAGCATGTCTTTCCAATGGAAGAGCAACAACAAAATATTTCAGGGCATAAGGAAAACATCAAAATATGATTTGTCCATCATTTCATTCTGTGATGACAGGAACTGTGTGTTAAAATGCCAGCAGTATGGTAATCACATCAATCATAATTTTTTCAGGAAGAACATGGGAGCATATTGTAATATTGTGTACAGTATTATTTCCTAGCAGAAGTCGTCATGTGGGTGTGGAGGAAGTTGGGCTTCTAGTGGCTTTCCAGTGCATCTGCATTCACACAGATACTTCAGGGTCTAGGCACTGCAATTCCTACTCTAGTTCTCCCTCAAATAAAAGGTTCTGTCCTGAGCCCATTCATTTTGGGTGAAAATAGTACCTGGCTATTAATCATTATGATCAACACCATTTGTACAGTACCAAAAAAAAGTCCCAAGTGCTTCACATACATTATGCAGCTGTAATCCTTACAACTTCAGGAGGTATGTCAGTCTTACTATCCTGAAGCTGAGAGTCAAGGTATGGCACCAGCTCTATACTAGCAAAATACCCATCATTATTATGTGTGTGGCATGTGTGAATGTGTGGACGTAGGGCCTTCTTAAGAGTTCCTAGGGACAGTAGACTATCTCTATACTCTCTGAGTGCATTCTGCCTCTGGAAGACAGGCTTTGTTTTTCCTTCAAGTGTGTTCCTCTTGCAGCCCTTTAATCTTCCTTGTAGGGGTGAGTAGCAACTAAGAGGAATATGTTTAGCCCTTTGTTAGTGGCTATATACACTCTTTACTATGCCTTGTGGATAGCCCCCCCCCCCCCTGATACAAGATCTGTTATAAAACATAAGCAGGCTGCTTGCTTGACTTTTATTTGCATTCTTTATATCTATTGCACCTCCGTGGCTTTTCTATCTCATGTGTCAGTCATGTATTGTATCAAGCAACCTTGAGACTTGCTTTCTGAATGCCTCGTTCTATTTCATTTCGTTGTTGGCTTTTTAACAAAAACATTTTGAAGTTTTTATTGCAGTTGTTTTCCATAAGCAGTTAAAATCTGCTATAATTAGGAGGACATGTTTCCTTTTAAAGTTGTTCATTATATTTTTTTTTATCACTGTTTATCCTTTCACGTCCCCCCAACCCAATGTGGATGCTACAGGACATATGGTGTTGCATTGCATGACGGTTGATCGTTATATATACTTGTACATAACTTCTGCTTGAATACTTTTGTGTGTGTGCATTTAAGATTCATTTTTACTTTTATATACGGACTCCGTTAGTGTCCCTTTGGGAGAATGTCGGGCAACTTACATGTAATAATACATGATTACTATAGTTGATTACTTTAGTATAACAGCTTGGGGCTTTATATCCCTCTTTCTCTGTTTTTAAATAAGCGATAGAAGGTAACCTGGACACACGAAAATCTATCCAGATCCAATTCACAGACATAAACCCTACCATGTGAGGTTGCAGGGTGACATCAGCTATCCCTGGCCCTGCCAATGTCTCATGCCGATCGCAGCCTTCACTAGCCATCTGTGAACAAGGATTATCTGCACAAGGAGGAATCCCAGGCCAGTCAAGTTTTCCCTCGTGTGGAGGTGCCTTATATGGTTGTACAGTATGCATGCCTAGGTGGCAGAGGGTGGGGCTCACTGGGGCACAATCCCACAACCTGCCTCTTGCACTTTTAGTACGTGCAGAGATTTGTGTGACATCGCCTCCCTTTCAGGAATACTGAGCGGGGGGGGGGGGAACACCCCTGGAAGGTGTGTGTGTGTGTGTGTGTGTGTGTGTGTGTGTGTGTGTGTGTCAGGGTTAAACAAACATTAGAAGGATTGGAGAAAAGTCACTCTTGCACAGAATCATATCATGGAATAACTGTATATCTTTAGCAACACACATTTACCTCTTCTTCATTAATGTGTTCAGAGGCCTCCAACTGTCTTGGAAAGCAACATGCTAGTCTAAAAAGCAGGCTACTAGGCCAGGACAAGGGGCAAAGCCAGGCTAGGAAATCTTGAACCACAGCTGAAATAAGTGAGTCACAACTTCTTGGACTTCTAGGATAGTATAATTTTGGCAAATGTTGACTCTCTTCTGTTGTCCCTGTAGTATCAAGAATGTGTCACTCTCTACTTCCTAATTTCTTGAGCAGAGCAAACCCAAGGGACTTAAGAGGGAATATTCCAGCCTCTTTGCTGAAGCATCACTTGGTATCTTCTGCATGAATCCCAGCAATGGCTAGACTACCAAGAACTAAGGCAGAATGTAGCAAGTGGTTTATCATCGGGGAACCAGGCGCCTGGTTATATTCCAAGCTCCTTGAGTTATTCTAGCTGCCAACCAAGAAAAGCAGCATAGTTGGCAACTGATCTCGGCCTGTGTGTGTGCACCCCTGGCTGTACCACCTGTGCTTCGGATGATCGTCTCTGTGCATCTCCCTGAAGTCATTTGAACCTCCTGAGTTTCCTCTCCAGAACTGGGATCTGCAAATTGGAAGGAGATTTCTAAAGAACGTGAGATTAGGGTTACAGGTTACTTTTTGTACTCAGTTTGTGTATTTTAAGAGAGGCAAGAGTAAATTCCTTTCTTCTTGCCTTGCTTTTTAAATGAATGGGAGTGAGTGATGTGCAAGAATTTTTTTCAAAAAGCATATGTCCCTTCAAATTGTTTGGGAAGCTTATTATCTTATTGCATTTCTCAGTGACTGTATACTATAGATACTTTTGCAAAGCACAGACTTGCCTCTTTCCCCCCTTCTCTTCATGACTGTCTCTGTTAGCTTTTTCTCTTCCCTGAATTGTTAGATTTATTTTTATCAGTATATGCTGACTTCATTATTCATGAGTAGTAGAGTGAAATGAAACTACTATAGGAATGGGGAAAAGCATGTTACAGTAGTTCCAAACCAGTATAACAAGGAAGAGTATTTTGCAGCATTGCTACAACTGACTAAATACTTTGTTGTCCTTGTAAGAGGCTTTTTGTTTCAAAGATACATTTATGAAGTTCACCCTAAAATCATTTATATCTGCACTTTAATTTATTTTTGCCATCTGATTGCTGAAGTCTGTCAGAATATAAATTTTATTTACTATTCCTTGCAAGACTTGAGCTTATGGTGTATATGGGGTTGACCCATTTCACAAGCACAACAATTGTTGAGGTAGTTTAGGGTTAATAACAGACCCAAGGTCAATCAGGGATCTTCAGCAGCTGAGCAGCAATCTGACTTTCAGGTTCTCTCATCTGTGTCTCCCCTGAGACCATCTGAGGTAATAATGAAACACATGGACTTCCCCAGAGACACTTCTCTTCAGGAATCACTTTTTAAGGTGTTTCGCTTTTAAGGAAGAAGTGCTGCAATGTTGTTGTTTTCAATTAAAATGATCAGTCACTTTGGGGGGCACAGCTGTTGAAAGTGGCTCACAGTATATAAAAATGGAATGTCGGCAACAATCTAAGAACAGCAAAGGCAGCAACAAAACAGAATTGTTGTCCATGAAGAAGGATATTGTTCAATACCAATATATGCCCCCTCCCCCCATTTTGCACCAACTTGAGGTTTACTGCTCTTCACTGCCACCTTACTTTAATTTTGGAACACTCAGCCGAGCATCTTCCATCCTCCAACATCCAGCCACATCAAAAGGATTTCATGGGCTGATTTTTGGATTAGCATGCAAAAGGGGCGGAGTTTCTTGAAGGATTAATGTTAACACCACAATTTGCTTGATAATTTCAACATAATGTGTGTTGCATCGTTTCACATGATACAAGAACCAACAAATTGTTGAGCACTCTCAACAGCAAGGGGAAAACATTATTGAAATTTTTTTCTGGATGCATTGGCACTTTGGAATTTACTGCCAAATACTCGTGGGAGATTTGCTCCATCTGTCTCCGGCACCTAACTTGACATGAAATCATGAAGACGTATGCAAGACAGGGGACAGACAACTGATGTATTAAAAATCCTCAGTAATCAGGAGCCCTTTGAAATACAATATCTGGCAGACCAACAAACAAAAAGCTCTCCCCCCAACACCCTTTTCTCAAGCTAAATGTTTGCCAGGTGTCACCTGGCCTCAACAGAGCTTATGGCACCTGGCAGTATTGATATCAAATCTGTCCAAGGGTGTTTGTGTGTGTGTGCGGAGTTCCACACGTTGCTGTTTCCTGATTCCCAAAGGGTTTACTCAGAGACATAAGGAAAGCCGTTTGTTATTGGCTTCCTCCACTGAAGAGAACAGCTTTTTATATTTAGTGGGAGGTTCACAGTGGCACAGTGAAACTCACACGGGTCCCCAAGCTCCCATGTTTCAAATCTCTCCAGCTTGTTTGTTCTTTTGTTCGCCTGTCATTGTGCAGTGAACAGCATGGCCGGTGTCTGCCTTCAGCATCAGACAGAGATGCCAGCTGGGGATAGGTGAAAACCAAAGGCCCAGGGTAGCCGTTGGGAGGAAACATGTTTACACTGATCAGCTGCGCTGCCGAATTCTAGGTGGGAAAGAATGAGGCACTTCTGGGAGGACGGCAGTTCCATGTGGGTTATGTCATCTAATAGCAGCTTCTGGAGTCCCCTGACAATTTCTCTTTGCTTCGGATATCAGTAAACTTCCAGGCCTACTGAAGTTCTTAGAGGATTGTTGTTTTCTTTGAGCCAGGCAGATCAAGCTGCCTTCAAATGTTAAAATGAGCTTAGTTCAGTGGCCAGAATGATGTTATTGTTGTTTTGTTCACTTGTTCCTCATGGACAATGGCAGTTCACAATCAGGCAGCATAAACACTTTTACAGTTACTAGCGTCACATCAAGATTGATTCGTCATCTGACATTTTGGGAAATGCCATTTTTAAAGAAAAAATCCTTCATGTTGAACTACTCCTATTATTTATTTATCTGTTGTGTTTATATCCCACTTTTTTCTCCAAGGAGGTTAAGGTTGCAAAATGGTTACTCGCCCCCCCCCCCCCCCGTCTCATTTAATCACCACAGTAACCCTATAAAGTAGATCAGGCTGAGAGGCAGTGTCTTGGCTAGGGTCACCCAGGGAATGTCATGGCTGAGTAGGGATTTGAACTCCCAGATCCAAGTCCAGCACTCTAACCATTATCCCCCACCACCTCTGCAGTATTTACTATGGGGTGGAGTTTTTGTTTGAAATTTAATTTTCTTACCAGATTTCATATAATTTTACATCAAAAGTAGTATGTGGGAGCAGTGTCATAACTTTTTGGCAGGTATTCGTAGGTAGCCAAAATTTGCAACTGTTACAACCACTGCACCTCCCCAATTTCAGGAAGGGACCGGTGGGAAATTATCTCAGAGGTTCTGCTGGTCTATGTAGACAGTTAGAGGTGCTATATAAATCTGTGTATTTTAGTTTGAATGAAATTTCTGATCTCGGAAAAACCATATATTTATTGACACTGCATTTAGACTTTATATGTAAATCTTTATTTATGGGTTTTTTCCTTGGTACTTCGAAATAAAGAAAAAGAAAGAAAGAAAGAAAGAAAGAAAGAAAGAAAGAAAGAAAGAAAGAAAGAAAGAAAGAAAGAAAGAAAATCCAACTATCCATCTCTTGGGCAAAATATGTCTTTGCCTGCTTTCTTATTCTGACTTTGTTTCCACAGCAAGGAACTAGGAATGGAATACAGTTTATCTTCCTTTGTGTTCTGTTACACTCCTTGAGCAGGAAGATATTTCTATATTCTAGGTTAGGGCATATTTCTGGTTAGTTAATCTGACTAGTTTAAGGGATACCCACATTTTCACTGGGCTAGCAGTGGCTGGTAGCAGCATTCATATGTCTTTGCTGTGTGGCTGAGCCTAGCTACCATTTTAATTTCCCATAATGCCCTGATGAAGTGCCACTACAGAGCAAGGTGGGAAATTAAAATGGCACATAGATGGCTGTTTGGAGCTTGTGTAGGTTGGAGTCTGTAGTGGCCCTGCCAGCAATCATAACAAGAAGGTTGCTTTTTCAAATAGATGTTCAGATTCTAATGCAGGGATATCCAACTCCCAATAGATCTACTCACAGTATAAAAAAACTGGCAGTGATCTACCCACTGTCATAAAAAGACTGGCTATGATCTACTGATCTACCCAAAGTTGTTGAGCCAGAGATCTAACAGGATCTACCAGGAACACCACACGATCTACCAGTAGACTGCAATCTACCTGTTGGACATGGCAGTTCTAATGTATATACTGTTACCGAGATATAACTTTAAGTCAGTTTTTATCACAAGGAAACCATTAAGACCAATGGATTTTCTAAGAGCGGCCGAACCATCCAGAACAGTGAGGTATCCTCCAAACCTGCAATGAGCTGCAGTGATTCCTCTCTGAGATAATAGAAGCTTAGAATAGTTATATTGGTAGAGGTGGCTTCAGTCTAGCAGCATTCCTGAAGAGATAAAAAGCAGCCCTTGAAATGATAGGTCATTAGCCCTGTTCAAAGAGAACAATATGCGATACGCTCTGAAAGAATGGCAGTTGAGAAGCCTGAGTTCCTCTAGGAATTCCCTGGATCAGAAGCAAGCGACTTTACCCTTTTGCGTGCAAAGTGAAGTACGCTTAAACATCCAGCTACCGGGTTTCTGAATCAATAGGACAATTCTGAAGTCAGGTTTCAGAGCATTGATGGAACAGCTGGGGTGGTCAAAATAAGACAAATTCAAACTTTAGGTACTGTATTACCTAGCTCAGGTTTCAGGTTTCAGCAAGAAGTTGGGCAGAAGTAAAGGCAATGAACAGCTCCACGGCAGATTTCTTTTTGTGTACTCCTCTTTATTTATTTATTTACTGAATTTCTACCCTTTGGATTTGACAGCTAATAAGCAGTCCATGTAATTATTCTTCTGAATCCTCTGCATGCATGTTTCCAGTGGAGTGGCATTAGTCAAGATATGACATGGGAGTTAGTTCGACCCTGGGCTAAGGATATCTGAAATATCCTCTGAGGAATTTATCAGAACTCTCGACTTCCCAAAGAATCCCTCGGATGCTTTCACTTAGGAAAAAAATTCAATGACAACTGTATTTTTGGCTTCACATATTAAGGAGGCCATTTCAGAAGTTGTAAACAAATTGTGTTCTAGCAGCTGGAACAATTTATTGAAATAAGCTTGATCAGATTGTAAACAATCTTTGACAGGCAGCCAATTTTGAGAGGAAGGACCCTCTTGAAAGAAAGGGGGGATAAACAGATGGATAAATTGCAGAGGAAACAGAGTTTAAGATTTCTTGAGAGAACCCTGAGGCCATGAAACTGAATCCCAAAGAACAAAACCAGGAAAGGGAACCTTTGTTCCAGTGGAGTAGTTCTGGAGGGCTTCGTTTAGGCACATATCAGGGTTGCCACTTAGTAGGAGTATCAAAAATCCTTCTAGTTTTGACAGACACCAGGTTGCAGCTGTGATATAGATGTCATTTCAAAGGACCTGTGATGAAATGAAGTGGGGGAGGGAGGGGTTGAGAAAAAAGGTGGCAAAGTACAGAATTCAAGCCAGTGGCAAAGCCAGATCCTTGCAGTAATGAAATGATGATCAGAGGATCTGACAATCAAAGCAGAGTTCTAGTAGTATCAGACTAGACTCTGCTGCACTATAGAACTTCTCTGTAGAATCTTGCTGATAATGTCAGGAGGTTTCCCATATGAATCCCATTTAACTACGATTCGGAAGGAACATTAACATAAACCACTGCATTTCAAGCTGGCAACTCATTTGTGAAGGGCCACAATTTGACACCCACAATCGTCTGTTGCGAAGCCCTGCTGCTGCAAATGCAACAGATCCACCTTAATCTGGAATTTTGGGTGGAGGTAATAGGAGGAATGGAGAGAATTTGCTTGTCAGAATACTAGATATAAAACAGTTCTTACCAAGATTGATCAGGGGGAGGGTGCTTGCCAGTGAATGTAGTAAAAACTGGATTGGATTGGATGAATTTTGAGGGAAGACAAAATGTCTTAAGCCACCTTTGGGCATGGAGGGGCTGCATTTCCAACCATACGTCTCTGCTGGCCCCTCCTCCTCCTAGCCACCCATTGGGAAGAAGATCTGACGAGAGGAGCCTGTTACCCTTGTCACTCAGTGCTCTGCATGAGCCAGCATGGTGTCATGGTTAAAAGCAGTGGACTCGTAATCTGGTGAACCAGGTTCGCTTCCCCGCTCCTTCACATGCAGCTGCTGGGTGACCTTGGGCTAGTCACACTTCTCTGAAGTCTCTCAGCCTCACTCACCTCACAGAGTGTTTGTTGTGGGGGAGGAAGGGAAAGGAGATTGTTAGCCACTTTGAGACTCTTTCGGGTAGTGATAAAGCAGGATATCAAGTCCAAACTCCTCCTCCTCCTCCTCCTCCTCCTCTTCTTCCTCTTCTTCACTTCCTCCATAAGGTGAGGACTCAAGGGGGTGATGCTAGCAGCCATGGTTCCACTTTCTCACTTCAGGCATGACAGTTGTGTGAGGACAAGCACCCGAAGGGTAATTTAGCTTGAAGTGATGCTTGCAATGAGTTTGGAGGGTCCTGATTAGAAGAGGGTGGAGGAGATACAAGAAATTCCTTAGGGAGCAAAAGGCATTTCAGTAAGCCTAGTGATTAACAAAAGCCTAGTGAAATCCCCCCCCCCCGACTGGGGTAACGTATGGTTGTTCATCCATATAGGTTTCTCACTTTGAGATGGTCACACCCTGACATAGATTTCTCACCTACCAGGTCTAAGGGGGGCTTCTGTTTCCTCCACCTGCAATCCGTAGGAGAACAACCTCACACTGGGAGAATTGTGGCTTCTCCTCTAGGACAGGGGCTACTAGTCTATAGCAAGTAGCCCTATCTGGTGATTGTTTTTGCTCTGCTCTTGAGGCCCATCCTCAGTCATGTTCTGTAGGCAGAATTTGGAAAGCAAACATGAAAGCTGAAATTGATTTTATCAAGTGCTCCCTAACTCACACCTCTTGCCATGGGGAGACTGCTTACATCACAGCAGCTACTACTAAGAATTGTGTTACATCCTCTGGCTTAGGGACTTGCCAAAGATCAGAATACATGAGATCATTCTGTAGTTTATCCATCTGAAAGGACTTAGTAGGTAAATGGTTTTTACTTCCATCCTCCAACACCATGGGATGACATCCATTGATCTTCTCCCAGGATGGCCACTTGGGAAAACACCTGAACTGGTTGCTTGGCCAGGCTTGAACTATATCTAATGCATCATTTATCTAAATTTCTTCACAGCAATATTTCATATTGAGTCTGATAGTTGTTTGAAATGATTGCATTTAGTAACACATTACAGTATTAAGATTTAATGATTTCTTCACATCTTTGCTTAAGTATGCAGAAGCATCTCTCAAATCTCTCAAACAGTAGTGTTTTTATCCCAGTTATATTTTACTGGCAAAGTCCAAATGCAGTTTATAATGTTTGCCTGAATTTGAGATTTTGGGAACACAAGAAGCTGGCATAAAGCAAGTCAGTGTAAGAGATGGCAGCACAAAGTTATAGCAGATCCAAACTCCATTCAGCAACGAGCCTAATCCTGGCAGAGAGAGAAAAAACAAGCCTCTAAAATACTGTTTGAATTACGCCACCCTTTTTGCTGTCTTAAATTATGATGGATTTCCAGATCATGTGACCAAGCTGAACAGGCTTAGGATCCAACCTAATTCACCCCCCTCCCGGTTCCACCACATCACACCCCTGCTTAAGTTTACACCTAACTTGTCTCATCCACTTGGGGGCTGGCAGAGCTGGGATGGGAGGGATACATTGTGATAGGCAGCTCCCCATTTATGTGGGGGTTACGTTCTGAGGCACTGAACGTATTTGAAATACACCATTGAAAAAGCCCATAAACATCCCCCTGACAGGATGGCTCACTTGGTTAGAGTGTGGTGCTGATAATGCCAAGGTTGCAGGTTCGATCCCTGTATGGGACATCTGCGTATTCCTACATTGCAGGGGGTTGGACTAGATGATCCTCAGGGTCCCTTCCAATTCTATGATTCTATGACTTCGTTCCACTCTGGCCCCACCCCTTTTTGTGACATTTCTGTGACGTTTTCAGGTCATTCTGGGTTTGGCGCGATGTGTCTATGTGCAGTTGCGCACATATTGGATGCACTAAAATGGCAGCTGCCTGTATATACCAGCTGAGTTGAGGATGAGTGATTTAAGCTGTCATATTCTGGCTATGCCAAGCAGTTTATGGCTTAGTCAGAGATCCACTGGATTCTAACCCACTCATCCTGCTGCAGGATTGCTCCCTAAATTAAGCTGGGTGATATTTAACTAACCTTTACTCAGAGTAAAATGAACGTCACTAAGTTAGGTCAGTGAGTTTACTCTGAATAAAACATAGTTGACTACCACCCACTGGTATTAACCATATATCTTCATTGCTATTATGTTATGTATTTTTATTTAGTTTATTGTTCTTTCGAGTTTTAATATACTATTTTTTGAGCGTTTAAAGCTTTTTTATTAGAAAGGTAAGATATAAATTTATTCAGGTCAAATAGAGACTTGTATACATATTTTAAGTTTTTGCTTCACTGTGCAATTTCTTTAAGAACCCTGGAGTTTTGCATATATAAACAAGAGTTTTTGGATTGTTCCTATTGTTTTGGAAACCATGTGGGAAAGAACCTCAGAAAACCTTAGTCAAACCCTTGTTACAGTCCCTGCTGTGGTTGTATGTTCCTTTTAAGTCTATGAGGACCAATCTTTGTGCTGAGCTTTATTGAAAGTTTAAATTTATGCCAACTCAAAACAAGTACCCAGTATAATACAGTTTTAGAGGGCAGCAAATACATTAACGTCCTCTCTCTATCGGGTCTTTGGTTATAAATTAATAAGATTATTAAGGTGCGGTAATTGTAACAAATTTCATGAATCTGTGAGGTTATTTTCCTCTTATAGTTTAATATTTTGCTCTGTTTAATAGCATAATCCTTTCTTGTGCAAATTAAATGTAATAACTCTTCTTTATTCATTTTGCTTTGAAAAAGCACTTGTAAAAGAGAGTGGATATTTAATGACAAGAGCAAAAAAATATTGGTACACAGTCTAGCCAAAGCCGAACACATGGTTTTTATAGAAGAGTTAAGCATTTTTCTAACAGCACACTTTTGTGCATATTTATTGAGATTCAAGTCCTTTTGTATTCAATGGGATTTACTCCCATTTCAGCGCTCATATGATTGCAGCCTTTGGGAACAAGCCTATGCACAAAATGCTGGTGTAAGGCAAGCTGGTAATAAAGTTGTAAATGGATATTGCCAAAGGATTTCCTCCTTTAATTCTTGTTTCCCTTCAGATCATGTCCATAGATTTTAGTTGATCACTCAGTTCACAGAACCAGCAAGTTGGCCAAAGAAACAGGCAGTCCTGAAATCCTGTGTGAAGATGATATAGCCTTCCTGTCTTTCATGTATGTTCAATACAATCAGAATCAGGGCTCATAGAAGCCACCAAAATAAAAAAGTGGTGCTTTGATATACTGTACTTTAAATATAATGAATTTTTTTCTAATATTTTTGTGATGCTTTCTGTTGTTTCTGTGCACAAACCTCTTGGAGTACCTCATACTAGAAAAGTAGGCTATAAAATAAAAAAGTGATACAGTGGTAGGAACAAATCCCACAGTTTGTTTTGTTCTTGTGAACACATCCTTTGCCACAGAAGACAGCAAAGTGTTGATCCCCAGTGGAAACTAGGCAGTTCTATCCAGATTTGCTTTCCTACTATAATGCATCTTAGTTTAGGTATTTTTTTACACAGATTTGACACATTTCTGTTATGAATCAGTTCCCTCCCACATTTAATACCTTTGCCACTGTTCAGTATTGAGATTTGTTGGGAAAGGGACTCAGTCTTAATTCACAAAGCAGTCAACAGATTTGTAAAAAGAAAACTCGTCTGTGCTTGTCAAAGATGCAGGAATTCATTAAACTGTATTTAAAGAGCACATTTATACTTTAGGGATTTTGATGATAAAAGTCACTTTCCCTTGCCAATGTCATGAAGCAACTGTCATAAAACTGTGGCACTTTTATTGATGCTAAAAATCATATGTAATTTGACTTTTACAGCAGGTAATAGAATCCTTCTGGTTTACTGTTTATGGTTTATTGGATCATTCCAAGGTTCTCTTAATTATTCATCCTCATGAGAATGACAATTATTACAAAGGGGGTTTGGCGAAATCTTGCTTTGGTTCAAATAACCCGACACAAACAATTACCAATTACAATTTTTGGCCACAGCAGTCTATGTCTTGGCCACTTTATTCCAGAGTAGCAATAGTTGAGTAGAAAGTAGATCCGTAGTTCATCATTTAAGAGTGTCAGAGAATAACTCTATGGCAGTGGTGGGGAACCCCAGATTTGGGGGCCAAATGTAGCCTAGGCCCCTTCATTGAGTCCTTGGGGCTCTCCCTCAGCAACACCTCTTCTCCCGACCAATCCCTGCCCCCAAGGCTTCACTTCTTACTGGCCATACTCTAGACCATCCTTAAGAGCTTTTGCCTGGAATGTGGTCTTGATCTGTGATAATGCCTCCTGCATTCTAGATGAACAGTTGTGTGTATTGAAGCCTTTGACTTCCACATGGCTAGATTACAACCTACTATATCAAGCATCACACCTGCTTCTCCATCCATTTTTGCCTCTGGCCTCTCCTACCACTGGTATGTGGCCCCTGGAAGGTTACTCACGAGATAATGAAAAAGTTTCCTGTCCTATGGCCTGGTTCCCAGTGAAGTGGCAAACCTGTGTGGCAGGAGGTGTGCTCACAAGATCAAGATGGAGCGAGAAAGAGAGAGGAGGGAGACTTTTCCATAGGAACTGGAGAAGTATGGAAGAAATGTGGAGGCATTCTAGCCTCACTGTCTACATAGCATGCTAGGTTTCTATGTGCAGGAACTTATTTATTATTTAGGGAGGGTTATTCCACCACCTTCAATGTGAGTGATATATGCCAGATATGGATTTGGCACCTGAGAAAGAACAAAGGGCAGGAATCACCTAACAGGTCCCTGCACAAGGACTCATGCAGTTGGGCTTTCCCCGTCCTCTTCCCTCATATACCAAAATTGGTTTTGGGAGTCTGCGAGACCCCTCAGAACAGCATGTGAGGGGAGGGGGGTCATTCCTTCTGGCAAGCTGAAATGATGAACTTAGCATGAGGTAGAATTCTTCCCTAGGCCTATATCATGGTGGCCCATTCTGTGGCATCAGTGATCAAAATGGCACAGGTAGCAGGTATTTGTGGCATCGGTGGACAGGAGCAGAAGCATCCAAGGGCTCAGCTATGGCCTAAAATCACTCCTTCACTTCCATGTACTTGTGTCCTGCTATGCTGTTGCCTGCTGTCCAGATCAGTAGACTAGAGGCAAAACTACATGAAAACATCAGGGGTATCTGAACTACAGAGAGCAGCTGAGAAGCTTAGTCTCATGCTCAGAGCTGATTTGTGGCACACTTGCCCCCCAGGCTAGCTGCTGCTGCTGCTCCATATGATACATTGGCAAACCTTTAGTGCAAAAATACCCATTTTGTTCTCCATACCTTTGATCTCTCTTCACTCAATGGAAATCTCACTGTCTTTCAAAAAACACTTAGTCCCAGAAAGTGTCTGAATGCCCTTCCTTTGATGAGATGTGACTTCAGCTTGACATGAACATGCCCATTCCAATAGCTGGGTAGTAAGCCCCAGGATAAGCCATAGCTCAGCTGGCAAGACACTGTTATATACACGATAGCTGCTTTGTCATAACTACAATAAAAATTAACCTTTTGGAAGCTGTGTAAAGTTCCAGTCATAAGGGCCAAAATAAGCTGTGAAAACAAGGATTAACTTCCCAGCAACAATCCCACCAGAACAGAAGCCACTTCCTTTTCAAATGAAAATGAAGCACATACAGGCGCTTCTGTATACTTAGATGAACATGAAAATATCAGCCTGTTCATTTTTCTTAATGTCTGTGTCCAAACACTAGGACCAACAAAGAATCTCTTATCGATGCTACAAAGAAAAAGAGAGAGATGAAAGCCTGCAAACCGTGTGTGTGTGTCTTCAAGTGCTGTGTTACCTGTCCTACAAGTTCTCAGAAGTTTCTTCTTCCACAAAAGAGACTTCTCTTTTTCTTCCTCATTCAAATGGCACAAGAATTTCTTTATAATTTCTTGTGAGTTTGGTGGGGTTGAGCTTATCTTATCACTATCTTACCTTTTGCTGCAGATGATACATCTGTTTTCTTTCACACATGGTTTGCAGGCTTTCATCTCTCTGTTCAGAAGAGATTCTTTGTTGGTCCTAGTCTTTGGCATGTCTCTGCGCCAAGACAAAAGTGTGGTGCATCCTTATCTGAGAGATGTTGTTTCCAGATGATGCAGACTTGAGGAAGCTCTACAGAGACTCAGCTACCATTTTGCTCAAGCCTGCAGGGAGTTGGGCCTTGCCACCAGCCTGATGAAGACCAACATCTTGGGTTAGGATGTCGCCAGCATTGGTGACCACATGGTTGAGGTAGTAGAACATTTTGTCTGTCTGGGTTCCACCATAGCCAGCAATCTCTCCATCGACACTGAATTGGACAAGTGTATCCGCAAAGCAGAAGTGGCAATGGCTCACATCTCCAAAGGGTATGGAAGAATGTGGTGCCAACATCCAATACCAAGGTGAAGAAAGTCTACAAGGCTTATGTGTCAGTCAGGAGCAATGCCTCAACGCCTTCCATATGTGCTGCAACAGGAGGATTTTGGGTATCACATGGCAGGACAGAATTCCAAACAATGATGTGCTCTCCGAAGCCCACATTTCCAGCATGTTCACACTCCTGTCTCAGCGACGTCTACACTAGCTTGGTCATGTCTGCTGAATGATGTCAGGATCTCCCAAGGATGTGCTCTATGGGGAGCTGGCTTCTGGCACCATGCCCATTAGCAGACCAGCTCTGTGTTATAAAGATGTCTGCAAACATGACATGAAGGCTGGCAACGTCAATCCCACTATGTAGGAATCCCTTGCAGAAGACCATGGTGCCTGGAGACAGACAGGTCCTGCATCCGCAGCAGTGACTAGAAGAAGAATGACTGCTGGGAGGAGCACAGAGTCAAGAAACGCTGTGGTGCATCTGCAGCAGCACATCCAAATGCCTTCATTTGCCCCAGCTGCAACAAAACATGTCTCTCATGTATGGGTCTCTAGAACCACAGCAGGCACTGTAACCTTCTAAGAGCTTGACCTCATCCCCAAATGCGCACTCCCCCATTGTCTCCTGAGGCAGATGGGTGCCAGCCAGACATTTGTGTAGTGCTCAGTGCTCTGTAGCTTCGCCGACTGCCCAAACTTCCTGACCTGAAAAGGCCCAATGGAATGAGTTGTCTCATTACGTCTTTCCCTGGGCTTTAATTGGGACATGGCAAAGTGGGACAGCTGGCTACCAACCCCTTGAGTGTAGGGTGCTAATTTTGTTTTTAAGGGAAGTGCTCCCTTTAACTTTTAAGAAATCTGCATTGTTTTCTTTAGAAGGAACAGGTGTTTAGGCACATGACAGACTTCTCACACCCAAGAATGTAATGGCATTTTCAGGAAGTTTGAGAAGGAAGGCTTCACAATGCAGACTACCAGATAGATGATTTGCAAATTAAGCCGCAAATTCTCTCGGCTACTTTTAAATTAAGGAGAATGCAACAACAAAAAAATTCCACAAAATAGTTACCCCACTCCCAAAAAAGATTTTATTTCCTCCTTTGATAATTTTTGAATACAGTTTCTTTTGTCATTAACTACAATAATGAAGAGTTGACAAGGAGTGGGGGGAATGGAAGACATTTTCACCACAGCCCTAATGTGTTTGTGTGACAGAAAAAATGTGTGCTGATTAGTTCTTTACTCTGTTCTTGTACAGACTGTCCGTGACACTGATCATTTAACTTGTGACTTTGCTTTTGCTGTAAAGTCTAAATTATTTTCTGAGCGTTTTCACATACGTTGCTTAAAAAGCTCTTTGAACCTCTCTTTTGCTTTTTATGTGAATTCATGTACATTGTTGACATAGGCTGGAAAGTGCCATATTTAAAAAGCGTGGCTATTCTGTAACTTGACATAGGAAATTAAAGATGTTGTCTTAAAAAAAAATGCCTTTGAGTAAAGTCAGATGCAACATAATGAGGCTGGTTTAGAAATAGCCAGACTAATTTGCAGATTGGAGCATAACCCTTCTTCAGATTTTGCACGTCTTCAAATTTTGCAATAGTCTTGACTAAAAGTAAAGGACCAAATACATTTTAGTATAAAACACATCTGTATAGTGGCATAAAATATGTACTGGTATTTAAATGCATATTTTGCAATAAAATATTTTGGTAATATTTAGATACAAAATTTCATGCTTTTTTAAAATGCAGATTAAAAAATGGGACAGAAAACACTTCTGAATGAATATGTGGGAAATTGACACAGTACAGAAATAGACTGATCCATCCAGCCTTCACCTCACCATATTCAATTTAAACATACTGTTTCCTCTTCCATGGCAGTCCGTATTGCAAATGTTGTTTTTTTTGTGATTATTTTGAATGGCACAAAAATGGCTGCAAATTGTACTGATTTGCTTGCATCCATGAATAGCTTATTTTCCAGTATCACCCTGCCAAATGGTAAAGAGATTTTTAAAAATAATATATCAGATTCTGATGGATGATAAAATGGTCATCTGCATACACCACTACATGCATGTCATATGGGACTGGGATTTGGTTCCTCAAGCAACCTTTTTATACATAACATAATTTTATGAAAAACATGTATCTAAATTGTGTCTCCTGTAAGCTATTGTTTTAGGAGCAATGAGGGGCCACAATTTGACTGAAAGTGGGGGCAGTGTCTGTCTCTCTCTGTGTGTATACACATTTCATCAAGGTGCCTTCAACTCTCCCCCACCACCCCAGTAATTTGATTATGTTTCTTCTGTTACTCTTTCTTTTGGAGTGGTGTGGGAAGTCATTCTCGTAACACGGAAACCATCTTGTGACTGTGACGCCCCAGAGAACAAAATGTTGATTTGGAGCTGGGGACATGAGTGTAATCACCTGTTTTTGTAGAGCAGATTTGGAAAAGTATAGGGCTGGTTCACACATCCACATTCAGCACTTGATTTGCATGTGAGAATGAGCCATTTCGTCTCATGTCATCCTGAATGCAATGCATTTCAATGGAATAAATTCATGTGCCATTCATTCCGCTCCCCCTCCACCCTTCTATTGATTAGCTTGAGGAGGGAAGTGGCGCAGGAGGAAAGGGTTGGACACAAACGTCTGCTTTGAAGTAAACAACAACAGACGCCCCAAAGCAATGCATGAAGGATCCTGATCATGGGTCTCCCATAGCACGATTAGTTGGGCCTTCAGCTGCTAGTCACTCAATGTTGAGTAAAGATGTGATATGAGGGGGAAGCCCACAATTTGTCATGCTGTCTTCCATTCCCCTTCTCTGAAAGAAAGCTAATATTGATCTATATATTACAAGACCATTCTAAGGACATGGGGTTGCTCATGCAGAATGTTATGAAGGGTAAGCTGTGCCTCGGGACGTAACAAGGGACTTGGTAGATCAGATCAAAGGTCCAGCATCCTGTTTTCATCTGTGGCCGCCCAAAAACTCGGAGGAAGAGCACATCTAGAATATGGATGGAACAGTACTCCCTGTTGGCACTCGGGGGTATAATTCCTCTGAACATGGAGGTTCCCTTTAGATATAACAGCTAATTGCAAATATGTGCAGTCATATCACAAATGTGGCTTTCAATCATAGGATCATGGAGTTGGAAGGTATCCCCCAAAATCATCTAGTCAGACGCTCTACAATGCCGGAATCTCAGCTGAAGCATTCATGACAGATGGCCTTCCAAACTCTGCTTAAAGACTTCCAATGAAGGAGAGTCCCCCAGCACCCGAGGCAGACCGTTCCACTTTTGAACAGCTCTTATGGTCAGAAAGTTCCTCCTGATGTTTACTCAGAATCTCCTTTCTCGTAATGGAGATTTGCTTGTCATGATGTTACCCCACATTTTCCAGTGGTGCTACTATTGCACCTGGTGCTGCATGCGCTATTTGCACTTCAGTCTGTTTATCTCTTGCATTCTCTGTCTCCTCTTTGTTTCTTTGAATCCCCATAGCTGAGATCAAGGCTGTATCGGCCGTCTGAATCTCTTGTTGTTGCACTTGAGCTGTGCCAGATACTGCTATCATTCAGAAGCTTAGCAAGGGGATTATGTATTGAAATGATTCCTAAGATATCTTTAAAAAGAAGGAATCTGTAAGAATAAAGGATTTGTCCTGACTTGTCACAGATGGATTACTGCATGCAATACTATAGGGTGATAAAGTGATGGCGTGCAGTGGTAATCCCCCTCATTGGCTTATCAGTTTGTTTACTGTTAACATACAGTCATATTTTTCTTATTCATGATCTCTTACTGTACCTCAAAGCATATTTGCTAAAACTGAAAGCTGTTATCTCTAACAACATCTAAAATCAAGGATGCATGTTTCTCTGTTTGTCTGATACTGTTAGGAGGAATCGTATTATCTGTAGTAAATTGGGCTGGCTATACATAGTCATTTCACTTGATATACATTATAATTACCCATGCGCATCAAGTTACCTGTACAGATTCATCATTATAGACTATTCTTCATCTTTAGGGGAAGGGGCATAGCTCAGTGACAGAACACAAGTTTTACTTGTTCAATGCAAGTTCAAGTGCAAGCTCACAGGTGAGCATGTCTCAGAAAAAACTAATGTTGGGCTGCTGCCAGTCAGAGTATATACGTATTGATCTACTCAAGTGGTTGTTAGTTAGATTAGTATCTGCTTGAGTGGATGGTAGTTGAATCAATGCACCTTCACATCTTCATAATAAAGCTCTAGCTTTTTTCCTGATTTTAGTGCTGAACTTGTCTGTAATCCGAAAATAATAATAATAATTTATTTATACCCCGCCCATCTGGCTGGGTTTCCGCAGCCACTCTGGGTGGCTTCCAACAAAATATTAAAATACAATAGTCCATCAGATATTAAAAGCTTCCCTAAACAGGGCTGCCTTCAGATGTCTCCTAAAAGTCTGGTAGTTGTTTTTTCCTTTGACATCTTGTGGGAGGGTGTTCCACAGAGCGAGTGCCACTACCGAGAAGGCTCTCTGCTTGGTTCCTTGTAACCTCACTTCTCGCAGTGAGGGAACCACCAGAAGGCCGTTGGCGATGGACCTCAGTGTCTGGGCAGAACGATAGGGGTGGAGACCCTCCTTCAGGTATACTGGACTGAGGCCATTTAGGGCTTTAAAGGTCAGCACCAACACCTTTAATTGTGCTCAGAAATGTACTGGGAGCCAATGCAGATCTCTCAGGACCGGTGTTGTGTGGTCCCAGCGGCCATTCCCAGTCACCAGTCTAACCACCACATTCTAGATTAGTTGTAGTTTCCGGGTCACCTTCAAGAGCACATAAGAGCACATTGCAGTAGTCCAAGTGGGAGATAACTAGAGCATGCACCACTCTGGCCACATAGTCCGTGGGCAAGTAGGGTCTCAGCCTGCATAGTAGATGGAGCTGGTAAACAGCTGCCCTGGACACAGAATTGACCTGGATGACACATGAACAGAGTTCCATGGTATGAAAGACTGTAGAGTTGGAAAGGGCCACGAGGGTCATCTAGTCCAAGCCTCCTGCATTGCAGGAATATTTTGCCCAGTGTGGGGTTCAAACCTACAACCCTGAGCTATCCCAGAAAACTAGCTTAGCATTGTAGGAAGAAAACTAAAGAAATGTGCTGATGTCCTTTTTCTTTACCTCAACATGTACTGCAGATGTTTTGCCTGAGGACCCACCTCCCCAAATGCCTCAGATTTTGCTTTAGGTGCAATTAAATGGTAAGTGTATTAAGGGCTAATGAGTGACTTGATTCCATGAATCAGCCCTTCAATTGATCCACAACATATTTGTTTACTCAAGATGGCAAACCAGGTCCTGTGCCAAATGCCTCCTTGTTTCATGGAAATACCAGGCATTTGAGAAAATAACAGATTCTTAATGCTTAGTTAGTTGCTGAAAGCTTTGCTGATGACACATTAACAGTATTATTAAGACTATTGAAACAAAAGATGTTAGTGTCAGCAAGTGTGGTGTAGTACCCTATAATTGGGGAATAATGAGAAGAGTTGGGTGTGGAGGGAAGGGAAGGGAGCCAAAACAAAACAGATGGCTGGCTCAGGCTTACCTAGGAGAAAGTCCCATCAGACTTAATGAGGTCCCCTTCTGAATGGACATGGAGAAAGTTGCACTATCACAGAATCATGGAGCTAGAGCATCTTGTAAAGCATCTAACTCAGTTCAGTGCTCAGTGAAGAAGACCCAGAGCTGGCGCATTCGCAGCACATGGCTGTTCAGGGATTTGCAGAGTTGACATACCAAGGCAACCATAGAGACAATCCCTCAGCCCACCAACTGCTTCCTGCTCTCTTCTGCTAATGCTAAAAACTTGGCAACTGCTTGAGAGATGCATGGGTCATTATCAGTAGATATTTACCATAATTAATGGTAAAGAGCTCGGCAGAGGGTTACCGTAATTAGATGTTCACGAATATCATAGTACAAATTGCAAGACGTGAGGCATGTCCCACTGTTTTCACCTGAAGTTCATTACATAGGAGTCCATTAGAATGCTGTACAGTATCTTCCTAGCAGGACTTGGGAATGCAAAGCATTCATTCTGGCAGACGCAAAGGCTTTTTGACATATTAGCACATGCAGGTTGTTAATTTAATCTGCTGGATGAAAGTTGTTTTCTCCACCCCTTCATCTAAATCATCAAGAATGCTGAAGATTAACAGCACTCCACCAGAAGCCTCTCTCCAGTTTGACAATGAACATGTGAAACCTCTCACTTTTTAACTCCTCAAATGGATTGTGGTGGCTGCTTCATGGGTGTACTTACCTAGAGCAGAGGGGGAGGAGGTATTCTGCCACTTTGCATTACAGCTCTCCACCTGAAGTGATAGCTGGTTACTTATTTGCTTGCCATGTTATGCCAAAGTTGATTTTTGTGTATCAGAGATGTTAAGTGTAATGCAAATGCCTACTACATATTCATACATTTGTTCTTAGGCTAAAGTGCTTTGCTTGTAAAGCCATCTAAGCTGGAGATATGTGAGCACCAAAAAGGCAATTACTTCACTCCATCAGTTTGGACTAAAAAAGAATACCATTAAGCTCTTTGCTTTAAATTTATTGTTCTAACAGGGAACAAGGAGAAGATTCTGTTGGGACACAAGTACAAGTATCCAAATTAGGAAGCTTTTATTCAATTATAATATGACAATGCCAGGCAGCTTTGTTTGCACAATCTGTAATTTACTAAATTTATGCACCTATCACAAGCAGTGTGCATATCTCTCTTCATTGATAATTTATCACATGGCGGGCGGGCAGAGTAAAGAAAGCCAAATCTAACACAGAGAAAATATTTCTTTCCTTCTTAAAGACTCATGCAAAATAAAAAGCCTTACAGATGCATGTTCTCCACTTGGTGGCTAAAATATGAAGTGGTGATTCTTGCATTGTGAACAGGTTCATCATAGATCACCACAGGCAGAACCTTCACACTAGCCAGAGTCACCTCAAATGCAACACATTTCACTGGAGTCACTTCACTGAGTCAGATGCCCATCACCAAGTGCCGAAAGGCAAAGTGGTGATTAGAAGAGATGTCAGCCAATCCGAAGTTATTTGTTGTCAGAGAGGTTTCAGTAGAATTTTTAATTTGGATCCCAGAAATGCAAGACTAACTGCACAGCAGAGAACCCAAGTCACCTTGAGTATGCCCAACAGGGACCTATGGTCACTTACTGACTAGCACATGTGTTTGCAAACAGCTGGCTGTTGAATTCACTTTGCATATGCAGATAGACTCATATCTAAGGTATAAAGTGGCCTGAGTTCACCAATGACAAATTTAAACTAGATTTAAATTTAGTTATTTATTTTGAAGCTTATAGCTTGTTTCTTTTTTAAATCCCTGGACAAAACTGAGGTAGCAAGACAGTATGAGGATTCCTGGATAGTGATAATAAAGGAAAACAGAAGTGTGATCTACCTACACATGCTCTTTTGTCCCTAGGTGATAGGCATCCTATTCTGGGAGTTATACATTAGTGCTATCACATTCATGTCTTGCTTGTGGGATTCACATACATACCTGGTTGACAAGTGTGAGAAGGTAGATGTTGGTCTGATCCAGTAGGTCTCATCTTAAAGGTAAAGGGTAAAGGGACCCCTGACCTTTAGCTCCAGTCGCGGACGACTCTGGGGTTGTGGCGCTCATCTCGCTTTATTGGCCGAGGGAGCCGGCATACAGCTTCCGGGTCATGTGGCCAACATGATGAAGCGAACCAGAGCAGTGCACGGAAACGCCGTTTATCTTCCCGCCAGAGCAGTGCATATTTACCTACTTGCACTTTGATGTGCTTTCGAACTGCTAGGTTGGCAGGAAGGTCTCATCTTACTTGCCATCTTATGTGGCTGATGGTGGATCAACCACACACGCTGGTCTCTGCCATTACACAATGCCCATTAACAGCTTGAGATGAATTTGAATGTGAGCAACTATTCCTTTTATTGTTGACTCAAATGAATTGCTGGTTTGTCATTTACCGCTGTGAAGCAGCTGTTGGTAGGAGGATAAATTATCCAGCAATATAACATGCTCATTTTCCAGAATTACATATTTACTTTCTGAGAAATAGTTAATGAAAACTTATCTGGAAGTTGAATGAATACCGAAAAGGTTGATAGAATGATTCAAAGACTACATGCGTTAGGTAATCACAAATAATAATTTTAATAGACTTGAATTATAACCTGAGAGTGTGCATGCAGATGGTTTATTCCTGTAATTGTGGGAATATAGACTACAAATGCATTATTTTTTCAGATATTGTGCTGCTGATATACATTTGAATTTATCAATCAATTATGGAAATGGAATAGCCTACATTTGTTGGCCAGTATGCTGAGTCTACGATCTCCTCCCACTCATCTATGCCCCCCAAAGTGTGTCTGATGGGGTGGACTATCATAAAAATATTATTAAGAAATAGTAACATATAGGCTAACTTCCCCAGACTTTGTCAATAAAAAGTAATGGTGTATTCAATGGTGACTTTCTTTCTCACTAATTATAAACCACAATATAGCTACTTTCTCTGCTAACAGCAGCAGTTTCTTCTTCTTATTAAAAAAAACCCCTACTTTTTCTTTTGTTAGGAGTTTATTGTTACACAAACCAGGAAAGTCTTGTCCCTTGTCCACTGCCTTGTCCCTGGCTAAAAAAATATGAAAATATGTTAAAGTTCTATAGTACCTTCTTCACTCACTCTGGCATGCCATTTCTGTCTAGAAAGGCCAATGTCTGTGTTCTGATGCTGACTCCTGTGGACTGAAATCTAGGTCAGGACCTTCCACCCTTTTCTTCTTGCATGCTTGGGAGCGGTGATGACTGATTGCTGCAAAGTGAGTTCAGAATCTAGCATCTGAAAAAGATGCTTAAGGTATTTGGCCAGTGCTGGGAGACCTGCTGTTTAAAGTAAACCTTGAAAAAAAAATAGCACCTGCCAGATACTCTAGGAGTTGGATTGGTGGGGATGGGAAAGATTTCCTAACTATTTCTAGCTTATTTAGTTCAAGTAATGTTTTAAAAGATCATTATCCCAAACTGAACGTTTGGCAGGAGCACTAAGGCATACAGGGAGCTATTGATGAGTAGAAACCATCCAGTTCATTCCTAAATTGGAGCAACTCTCCAAATGCAATGAGGTTATATATGTATAAAGCAAATGAAATGAGGATATACATCCCCATTTGAGAATGTCCATATGGTCATAGGAGCTGCATGTGTACCCTAGAGCTTCAGCAAGGACAGAGAATCAGGGTAATTCTGTATTCAATTGCAGGACAAAAATGGCGTTCATTGATTTTGCTGACTTTATATTTCTACAGAAAGCAGTGCAGAATCCTAGGTTTCAGCTGGGGAGGAACTGATTGTGGAATGGACTTGGGGTCTACTGCAAATAAAAATTCTTGGCTTTCCTAGAAATTGTTCCAATCCTTTGCCTGAGGAGAAAACCTCTAAATTGAATTTTCATTGTAGTGAAATTTTAGTAGTTACTCTAGATGAGATTCACATGTTTTGTACCAGCTGTCTTCTAGTCAGCTCTCTGCAACTCAGTTGTCAAATGCAAATGGCAATATTAGACTTTCATTGCAGTGGCCTGTTTTCATGTCCCTCACAAAGGGATGTTATACTGATGTTCTCAAGAAATGGAACTCAGCCTAGATGTGTGATAATTCAATTGCACAGGTTTTTAGAGAGGTATGGATGAATCTTTTTGCATTTTTTTAAGCAGAGAAAACAGAAGAAAAATCCCTATGAAAATTTATCCTGTCTCAGTTGAACGGGGCAATACAGCAGCCCTTTCTATCAACACAGAGACTTCAGAAGCTGGTGGCAAAGACTGTAGGACAGATATCTCTGGGTGCACCTTAGGCGTCAGATGGTCACCATCTCCAGGAAGGTCTATGTTCCATTGCTGGTGGGTGGGGGTGGAGCAAGAAAGAGAGGATCAGCAATGATGGGAATGATTAAGTGGCAGTTGTTCATCTCAGGAAAATTCAGGTGCAAGAATGCTAAACATGATGCTTGTTTAAGGACTTTGTGGGCCAGCGCCAGGAAACATGGAGGACTGTGGTATATGCAATTGGGTAAAAATGTGGTGTAAACATTTTCCTTCTCCTAGAGCAGTGAAGACTGAGAGGGGACATGATAACACTTTTCAGATACCTGAAGGGCTTTCACAGAGATGAGCCAAAGGCTGGTTTTCTGCTCCCCTACAGGGCAGGACTATATTCCATTCTTTTAAGGAAATAATTTATTGCTTCAAGCTATCTTGAAAAGTGGTTTGGAAAGACTGTAAGTAAATTAACCTCTTTTTTAAAATGGACCCTTTGGCTGCCTCTGGTTTCTTCACCTGCCTTCCCATTTTCTCACTTCCTT
Source organism: Podarcis gaigeae (assembly GCF_964106915.1). NCBI lineage: Eukaryota > Metazoa > Chordata > Lepidosauria > Squamata > Lacertidae > Podarcis > Podarcis gaigeae. Next base: position 6,781,941 of record NC_139677.1, on the reverse strand, counting down.
CTGTTACTTTTGGTTTACTCAGATACCTCACTAGGCGACTTCTGGTCTTGTAGCAACACACCCCTCATTTTCCTTCATTTGCAGCAGCACTTTAAGCTTGTTGTTTTAGCATTAATGTATTTAACTCTCCCATCACTATTTGCTTTTCTCTCGTTCTTTTTCCTCATATTTTCCTGAACTATTCTTGTTCTTATGCAGTGCTAAAAGCCTATGTGAGCTAATGCAAACTGTGATTCTAGGTCTATTGATATGAAAAGGCAAAGGCTCAACACCGACTCCCTGAAAATCATGGTTTGCAAATTGTGATACAGCCTGAGGAACATCTTCCTCCCAGCTCTGGGGCAAATTTCCACCCCTTTTTCCCTTGATAGTTTCAATTGTGGTTTATGTGTGCACTGATATTAACCATGGTTAATGCAAACCATATTCTTTCATAATAGGGCAGCAGACATGGTTTCATCCATTTTAACCTCTCAACCACCCCCATGAGGAAGGTTAGACTCCCTGAACAATCCTGTAACTTGATCCACCAGGAAGAGCAGGGTTAGGATGCCGTGGATCTCTGGCTGAGCTGGAAGGTTCGTAGCACAGCTGAGCTATAGCAGTGAAATGCTCATCCTTGGCTCAGTTGGAGATATGCTAGCGTATCTCGCCCATTCCAGCTCAGCCAGCTCAACCTGACCTGCTGACCTAAGCCTGGTGATTTTAAGCCAGTGTTTAAGCCCTGTAAAAATGCCATCATTGGGGCAGAACCAGAGAGGGGAGACTAAGGCTGGATCCTGAGCTTGATCAGCTCAGTCACATGACCTCAAAACTCGACATAAATAAAGGTGGCAGAAATACAGGTGGTGTAACTCAAACTGGATGACATAGCTCTAACTCTATTTTAGATACTCTTTTTTCCTCTGCCTGGCTTAGAACAGCTTAGCCCGTGGTAGCCCCACTGCTGAACGGAATTTGGAGCCAGTTTATTTAACACAGGCTTAATTTATGCTGGGTTCTTCTGCATAGGATTTCTGCCTAAGAGAGAATGGATTGCGTGTTGAGGTCCCCAATCCACCCCCCAAAATAACTCACAACGGACACGTAATTTTTGTTTAAGATTTTTGGCATGATTTTGGCCACAACTTTATTAAAATACAAACTGTGAGTGGTTGTTTAGGCATTGGTTAAGACTATCTGTCCCCCCGCCTGGGGACAGAACTGACTTCCGGGCACCACCGAAAGACAGTGCGGGGGAAAGCAAGTCGGGGAAGAATTGGAGCTGAGACACAGACCCTCAACTCTCACCCGCCTGCTCCCCGAAGGCTTGCCGGCCCTAGTCCCATTCCAGGGATTGGACGAAAAGATGGCAAGTCCCAGGATTCCTTTAACGGAATTCCCTTTCCGCAGCAACCATGGAGGGGCAGGCCCAGCCTATCCTGAACCCCTCCATGGAGGGGTAGGCCCAGCCTATCCTAACCCCTCCTCCACCAGATTTATAACCAATGCCTAACCACAACCTTACAAGTTGTGACGATTTGCTACGCAGTAGGCAAAAACCACCCAGCCAGCCAATTTGCCAGGTGGAAAAATTCCTACCAGGCCCCTGCTCAAAGGCAGACGACCCCATGACAGGCATAGCAAGGTCAACGCAACAAACCCCTTATTCTAGGGCGGGTGGGCGGGTGATCCGTTGCACGCAGCAAAAGAGAAAGTACAAGGCTGCGTGCAAAGTATTTAAACCTTTTACCCCTCCCACCAAAATTGCAACATAACTTTTGCCCCAGCAACTCGGCAATCCAATCAATGCCCCCTGGCCATCTTGGAGAACTTACCCAGCAACAAAGGGGTGGCTCAGTAGACCCCACCGCAACACGTGCTCTCCCTGAAGGAGAAACACGCTTTGCCCAAAGTCACCAAGTGAGATTTGAACCTGAGTCTTGGTCAGTTGCAGTCTATAGCCACCTCTATAGTCACTGCATCATGCTGGCTGTCTAAAACTAATACAGTGGTACCTTGGGTTAGGAACTTAATTCGTTCTGGAGGTCTGTTCTTAACCCGAAACTGTTCTTAACCTGAAGCACCACTTTAGCTAACGGGGCCTCCTGCTGCCGCCGCGCTGCTGCTGCTGGATTTCTGTTCTCATCCTGAAGCAAAGTTCTTAACCCGGGGTAATATTTCTGGGTTAGTGGAGTCTGTAACCTGAAGCATCTGTAACCTTAAGCGTATGTAACCCAAGGTACCACTGTATATAAATACTGCCATAGTCCGGAATGGGCATAGTTGAAGAAAACAGAAATTTGATTTCAAAAGACCTCATTTGCAAAATGAAGTGTTTGAGATCACCACCTGGTGATAAAAGCAACTATGAATGCTGAAACATATAATTTGCTTTTGTTAGTTCTAATATTATTCATTCTCAGACAACAGAGAATATATGTTCTATAACTGAGGGAGGATCCAATAATTTGGATATGTTAGGATGCACTTTCTTTCCACCTAGGATTGCATAGCACAATCTGTTTAATCACTATATTGAATAAAGCTGTATTATTCTATATGTTATTTTTGTTTTAGAAAAGTGGAGGCTTTTGTTTTTAATATTAAAAATTATCCCTTGCTTCCATTACTATTTCCCCAGAGGTGCAAATATTGAGGGTTTGGTGATCTGCAAATCAATTTATTGGTTAAAAGGCAGATGATTTATCTACTACAAATATTTATTATGTGAGTGGAATATTTACTTCCAGAAAAGAAAGAGGAAGCAGTCTTCAAACCTTTTGTTTTTTATGAACTGGAGCTTTAAAACTGTACAGGGACTTGCAATGTTGCACTAAATCCCAAAGTGGTACATTAGTCACCAAAGGTCAACAGATGCAGCCAAAGATCCATGAGAAATTAATTTTTCATGTGGCTTGGCAATTTGTCACATGCAAGCACAGTTCTTTTATGCAGCTATGCATTGGGGGGCACAAAGAGAGAGAGGATGTTGGAAGAATGTATTTTAAGTTGTCAAAAACTGGTTCCATCGATGTTAATTGGATTTTTAGACATATAGCAATTATTAGGAAATCCACCTAACCTATCATTGCAGAACTATCATTCTCATTAGCTCTAATTGAGATTGATTCTAATTAACGGGATATCTACCTTACTGCCAATGGGATTTTAAATCTTAACTAGCTGTTTTGTGGATAGTGGCACATTGTTAAAATTGTTACAACTGTTAAAATCAGCTGGGAAAGTCTTGCTGCAAATTCTTCTATTAGGGGATGAGATCAGTGACCGGTAGGAGCAAAACCTGGGCAGGTGCTGCTGTCTGAAGAAGTCATTGTATCTTCCTATAAGTTTTGGGACAAAATGGCGCATGTTTTGAACTCTGCCTTGAGTTTAATTTTCTGCCTGCTCCTGTTTTTGCTTGTTGATTGTGTTTCTTTTCGTCTATTTACTGGGGTTGGATTTTGTTTGCTGACATTAGATGCATTGATTTTATTGTTTATTCATCAGGATTTTGTAAGCCATATTGCATATATGGCCTAAGGCGGATATAGCCACACATAGTTAGAGGTTCCTCCTCTCTACAGCACATATATAGGAGGAACCTTTAACTATGTGTGGCTATATGCGCCTTAGGCTATATGCGATATGTATATATATACTGTGTGTATGTATGTATGCATATATAGATAGATGATATAGATATAGATATAGATATATCCCTATACTTTGAAGGAAGAAAGTGACTTTGCAGATCCTGAACAGATTGCCCATGCTTGTACTAATCTACTGCAACAGTTGCTCAGCAAAAGACAATTGTCTCACCTAATTCTGATGCTCCTCTTCATATTCATTTGATATTTGTTGTGGAATGGGCACTCTGCCATTCTTCCTTTTCTCACTTTCCTGTGGAAGTGTAACAGTGTTAATAAAAGCTATTCTTAACTATCACTTTGCAGTCTTGATTAGTTTCAGTATAATTTCGCTTGGTGCCCTTGGAACAAACAAAAAGGCAAATGCTTTTATGGAAGATAAATGCATGTGTGTTTAAAGGAAGACTCCCCTCCCTTCCTTTTCTTTCATGGGTTAAAACTACCTGCAAAGTGCCTGCTTGTTCATTGCATCCTCGTCTCTCCATCCAGCAGGGACCATCAATCATTTTGAAGCTGGTGATATTTTTTCTGCAAGATGCTCAGGTCTTTTCATATTGAAGGAACCTTGATTTAATCAGAGATTTAAAAAACCACCCTTTTAACTGAACACAGAGGACCCCCTTTTTTGAGTGATATCACATTTCCACTGTAAAATTAAATCAGAAATATTGCAGATGTATGGTAGTGAAAGAGACACGCAGCCAATTGCTTTGTTTTCTTGACAGAAGCAAATCTGAATTCTAGCAATGAGCTGTTTTTGCTGACTGTGTGGCACAGGCTGACTTTGGATCTTGGCAGTTTTTCTGTGAGCAGTAGATTGCTAATTTTATAAACTTAAAGAGAATCAGATCAGACATGGAGCTCCGGAAGACACTAATTCATTAGTTCCCTGCTTGGCAGAGAGCTGTTTCCCATCAGGGGCGAGCCAGGCTGGCTTCCTGTGCAGGTGGAAGACTTCACTGCTAGGCTGTTCCTTGCATTTTCTTTAGAGCTGATTACCATTAAAGTTAATTAAATATGTTTATTCTTGCTGCAGAGAGTCATAATAAGAACCTGCTTTTAATATTTATTCACTGCTGCTATTTATTTATTTATTTATTTTGTTAATCTCCCGGTTTGTGCGTGGCTATACAGACAAGCACCAAGGCATAAAGTTATCTCTGAAACCCCTACCCCACACCCTGACAATCCAGTCAACAACCGACTTGATCATTTCACATGAGAGGGTTGCTCAAATATTTTCCTGGCAGTCTACCAGCCTGCAGAAACTCTCTTCCTGCAGCTCCTATTTGACACCATGTCAGTCATGGGCAGTTTGTTTTTATCAGTTCTTGGGGTGTCTTTCAGTACAGTAACTGACTGAGAAGCATAATAGACTCTGCCAACAAGCCTTAAATTGCTAGTCACCCCCCCACACACACACACACTCAACAAAGCGCTCAAACAACTGGATATAATTCCAGGCATTTGTATGCTGCTTAAGTGTGTTCAAGGTGCTTAAAATACATGTGTGCAGCAGGCAAAGGTTCTGCTATCTTGACCAGGCAAGGCTATAAGGCCAGCTGTTTCCTGATATTTATTCTTCATCTGGCCAACTGGTAGGTTTCAGCCCAATGGGATGATGCTGCATAACCCCGTTCTCTTCTGTGAGAAACCTTGGCCAAAACAGTCTGTGGTTACTTGGTAGGCTAAGTTCCCTAGCTTCAAACCATGAAGCTCCTGTGGATGATTTTCAGGGGGTTCTGGGTCTCATACTGCTGGTTTTGGTCTTGTGCCAACATCAACTAAGGGTCAAACTAAACATCACATTTAATACATTGCCTGTAGCTATGTATGTGGTTTTTTTTCTTACTCAAAAGGAACTGTGTGGGGTTGACTCCACAGTGGGGTATAACCTTTCCCTCACCAGCTGTGAGGGAAGTAAGCCCCATTGAATTAGGTAGGACTTCCTCCTAATGAAGTTTGTACAGTGGTACCTCAGGTTACATACGTTTCAGGTTATAGACTCCGCTAACCCAGAAATAGTACCTCGGGTTAAGAACTTTGCTTCAGGATGACAACAGAAATCGTGCTCTGGTGGCACGGCGGCAGCGGGAGGCCCCATTAGCTAAAGTGGTGCTTCAGATTAAGAACAGTTTCAGGTTAAGAATGGACCTCCAGAATGAATTAAGTTCTTAACCCGAGGTACCACTGTATAGGATTGCAGCCTCAGTGAGGAATGCCATGTTTCAGAAGCAAAGAATCCAAAAGTGTAACTGGACTCATTTGAGAACAGTAATTTTACTTCCCAAACTTGATGAGGTCTGACAAGGTCACTCTTGTCACATCCTGTATATCATTTCAGAGTCTCAGTGGGAGGTAAGATTGCAAAGCATGACTTCTGAAGGAGGGAACACTTTCACTATCAGCTTGCTTGCCTGAGGGCCCAGAGCTAAGGTAGAATGGAGATTGTATTAGGAAGGTCCTCTTAGATTACAAAATTACGAGAAGAACCTGCATTTTCATGCCCACTCACTGTGGAAAAGAAATATTGAATAACAAACCATTGCTTTCTGATGCCACAAGGATTCTTTGTACTGAGCTAGAATGGAGACAAACACCTTTGATTGCCTTTCGTTGATGTTGGATCCGCAGCAGGGGCTTGTTATCTTGCAGAGGTACGAAAGCACTTCAGCTGTAAAAATTCAAAGGAGACAAGGAATTTCTCTAATTGGCCTGTAACTGTCTGGGGAAAAGCAAATATATTGCATGTAGCAAACGTCTCTGTTTTAGTAGCTCATATGCTCCACTGTCCCTATGTTCTGGTACCTGTCTTGGGAAAAATCACCCCGTATTATTTCTATTCTGCTTTTTTGGAAGATGTTGGGGGAAATGCCTTTTAAATACATTTACTTGTAAATGTACAGTAAGCCTGCAACTTATGTCGGGGTTACGTTCCTGGGTTTGCGGTTAAAGCCAAAATTGTGTATACAGTGGTACCTCAGGTTACATATGCTTCAGGTTACATACGCTTCAGGTTACAGACTCCACTTATCCCAAAATAGTACCTCAGGTTAAGAACTTTGCTTCAGGATGAGAACAGAAAATGCACGACGGCGGCATGGCAGTAGCAGGAAGCCCCATTAGCTAAAGTGCTGCTTCAGGTTAAGAACAGTTTCAGGTTAAGAACAGACCTCCGGAACGAACTAAGTATTTAACCCAAGGTACCACTGTGGTCAAAACACATTGTGTTCAATGGCAGGTGGAACTGCCAAAGTCATTTTTCACAGAACATTGCCCCCATTTTAATGTTTTTGCTATGTGTGTGAAGCTGAATGCACACAGGTTAAATGCGCCTAAGATCCAGGCTTACTCTATATTAGCAAACAAGAGGGTCTTGCAACACAATGTTGCAGTATAAAGTGCTGCCTGTTGGGAATTCCATTCCAGCAACTCCCATTTCATTTCTCTTCCCAGCCATTTTCTGCTTCTGCAGCCGCCAGTCAGCATTCCACAACTGCAGAGCATACTCAGTCCTCATTGAGCTGCTTGTGGTTGTTTTTCTTCTGCTGCTTTTAGAGACTTCTTTCCTAAAAATGTGTTTGTGTGTGTACTTCTGCAAATCTTGGAGTTTTCCCAAGCCTGCTGCTACCTCTCTTATGTGAGTGAATAGTGCTGTTTTGGTTGCATGAGCAATGGCATGTGCAGTTTGAAATACAGAGAATGATATGTCTTTATGAAGAGTCTCACCCGCCCCTAGACCTGTATAGAAGCGCTGATCTCAACTTCCCATAAAGTCACTAACAAAGGCTTTCAGTATAAAAGGCCCAGATCAGCAAAACCATTAAGTCATTGCAGCTGTATGCTGTGTTTGGAAAAGACATTTGTTTGAAGGGTGTGTGTGTGTGATATTGTTTTAGAATCTTGCCTCCGAGAAGGAATAAGAGGAGACTGATGTCTTGATGGTGGTGGCAGTGTCAGAAGCAGGATGGTTTTAATGTTTGCTTCAGGTGAAAGGGAGCAAAATTAAGGAGAAGCAAGCAGCTTCATGAAACTGACAAGGTCTCACCTCAGATGTTGTGCTGTGGCATGCCCAACCCAGTGGCGGTAGTTGTCCTTCTGAGCAACCACACATGGGTATAGCAATTGAACAAGGGTGCATATGTGTAAATTCCAGTGTGCCCAGGCACCAAATGTGTGATTCACATGTACAGCAGATGTGTGCACCCTATTCAAATTGTACACCCATGTGTCCAGTGGCTTCAGAAATGGGGTCATGTGGACTAGGGAGAAAACCACGCTGTTGCTTGCCCATCACATGCAAGAGGAATCAAGATATCATCCAAACATGTTTGGTGTGTCACAAGTTGTGCAGGATTACAGATGCTGGGGAAAATTCTATATTTTGGGAACCTGGAATGGGGACTGGTATGGAATCAGGATGTTGGCCTTGGCTAGTCCAATGTATCTACCCCAAGCTTTAGGGTAGATAGTTCACTTTTGTATTTGTAATATTTCAGCCTATTTCTGTATTATTTATAAAGAAAACTTGCATCTCTCTCTCTCTCTCTCTCTCTCTGTGTGTGTGTGTGTGTGTAAGGACTATATGTGGTTCAAAACCAGAGTAACATCTGGCACACAAAACCAAAATACAAAATATGCTATTTATAACTTGACCATCGTGTTTAGTGAACCCCTATTTAAGTAGTCTGATAGGTGATAATTTTCCTCCATTTCCTTTTGGACTGTGTGACTTTCACTTGTGGCACTCCCCCACCCCCACCCCGTGTCTTCCTAAGTGTTTAAAAACCTCTTCTAGACAGCATGTTCTCAGCTTTCGTGGATGGCATAAACATATCCAATGGTACTGCATGAAGTGAAAAAAATTAGCTAGTATGTATGCTTTTTTTCCTGAAGAAGCGCTCTTTCTGTTTTCCTGTTTGTTTCGAGATTAAATATTCATCATAAACACACTGTTATGTGCAAAAAACTTCATATTTTAAAAAGTAATCTGGCTCCTTGAGCATCTAATATTAATTGTACATTAATAGCCATATATGCAGAAAAGTAACAAAATTGGAATAATTTTTATCTGCCTGTTACTTACCAGTCATCAATCACTGAATGGCACCTTTAGTTCATTCAAAGAAACTTTGTACAGAAGAAGAAATGGGAGATTTTTGTATGAGACTGAAAAGATCCGTGGCTGCCAAGAGCAACAACCCTGTCTCTCTTCCTCTCCTGTCCTCCCCTTCCCCATGTGATATCTAATAATCCAAAAGGTGATGGATGTGACAGCACTCCACTGTATTTTCCTGTCTTCCATAACTGTAGAATATCCAATGAATTGCAGTGGCATCAGAGCATGTCTTCGTCTTCTTCTTTGGCGATCACTCATAGTCAAGTAAGATTGTCTTCCATGAACACGATCTTAATAGTGAGCCCGCAAGTGACTGTGGAGGCCAATTCTGGATCCACACGTCCTTCCACAGTGGGGACATTGGTTTCCGAGCAGGAGTTGATCATGGTGAGGGTTTGCCAAATGTACCTTCCTCTTAGCTCGTTTCTCCCTTTCATCCTGAGTTCGAGTGTCTTCAAAGCCCACAACACCTTTGGTAAAGGCTGTTCTCCAACTGGAGTGCTTGCAAGCCAGTTGTCGGTGTTTATACTACCTTTTTTTTTTTTTCCTTGAGAAAGTATTTAAACCTCTTTTGCTGGCCACCAGCATTACGCTTTCCATTTTAAAGTTCAGAACAGAGTAGTTGCTTTGGAAGATGATAGTCAGGCATCTGAACAACATGACCAGTCCAACATGATCAGAGCATGTGTTCCCTATATCTCATTCTAGCTGCCTGATATGAACATGTGAAGGGACTCCAATGCACAAGCAGGCCAGCCCCAGGCCTGAGACAAGCCCCAGGCCTGAGGCAGTGACTCACACATCAGTCATGCTTTCAACTGACATGTGATCAGCATCAGTTGAAGGAGATCCTCTGGTCTTATGCTCCTGATTGACCAAGGAGAGAACCCCATGTGTGCACATTGGCTGTTGATGCAATGTGAGCATTGATAACTAGGAGGCAGGGGCAGCCCACTCATGCTACCCACTCACAAATGTAGCCCACTCACAAATTCATACTAAATACCTGAAGACAGTTTATGACTAGAAGTTACAGGAGAATGGTAAGCGGGGGGAGGGGGGATATGGGGCTCAGTACCCTCTCTGTCATGCAGGGAGGGTAAATGGGCTTGTTTCAGGCAGAAATGTGGGGAAGGGAATAGGTGACGGCAGGAGCTGGTGTCTGAACAGTGTAGGAACACTTTTAAAAATGCTTGTCCTAGCAGGTGGTGTGAGAACCAGCAGAATATATTTGGCTGGCATTGATGGGCCTCCCGCCCCCTAACAGTATGCAATGTTTGATTCTGGTCTGACAGATTATTTTATATTATGTAATTTCCCCCATTTCCTGGGGCAATAGGGTTTTCCAGGACACCTGTATGTGGTGACTTTCCTGATAAGGAGAAAGTACTCAAAACTCGATTTATTTTCATAATATCTGTGTATTGACAAATACACCGGGAGAGCACATTCCTTGGCTTCCATCCAGGTAGGTAGGGACATGGTTCTCAATGCTCTGTGCTCTGTTGTGGTGTGAAATGGTGACTGATTGTTTTTTAGTTCATGTGTGAGATAGTGAAAATGGCTCTTTAAACTCTTTCCACTACACTTTCTTGATGGTCTGTAGGATCTTGTTCTGTGAAATGAGTTTTCCCTTAAATATGTATAAATAGAATGGGACAAAAGTTAATTCATCTACATCCTCTTTGTATGTGATGGATTGTCAACAGGATGAGTGAGCTGTCAATAAGATTTTTTTTTTCCCTTAGGAAAGGGAGACGTTCTGTACCCTTTTCTGCTGGGCTGTTTGCCTGTAAGTGTCAACCATTAACTAACACACAGTGCTTTTATCTGGGGGAACTCAAAGGTGCCCAGTATCAACACCTTTTTTCCCTAAAATTAAAAATTAAAAAAGCACTGCTAATACCGATAACCTGTTTATAACATGTGGTCTGTCCTGTGTGAAAAAGTACAATGTTGAGCAATGTTCAGGTGAGCAAAGTTCAATGTTGAACTTTGTAGAAAGGGACGCTGCTGCACACAGATGCTGGTGTTTTGGCAGCAGAACCTAAAGCATGTCCCTTGTCTGGTGTTTTTGTAGTGATTACAGTTATTTGCATAAATAGTGTATCATTGTTTGTACATTACTAACCACAACTAAGAATACAGGACAGAGAGGATCTGGTTCAGAGACAGTATAATCCTCCATGTGAGTCATTTGCAGAGGGAGTAACTTCTGACGGGTGCAAGCACAGCCTGGTGGCAACTCAGCTTAGCATGGCAGATAAACATGGTTGGTGGCACAGTACAGTAATTGAACAAAGCATTGCTAGGAAGCGGCACCAATTACAGTGGGTTTTTCAGGCCAGATGCTTCTTCCTCCACACAGTTTCATGACTTCAAAAAAGTGCCATTTGATTGGCTTTTAGTACATTTGAACACCTTAAACATCCATTAGAATTCCCAGCAAATAATGCCATAAGTGACATTTTAGGAGGATCCTGCTCAGAGAGAATATATGCAGGGAAAGTGTGTGGGAAAATTATAATAAGAGTTGTTTCTCAAGGTGGAGTTGCACATCTTGGGGGGAAAAAATCAAAATGCTTGCTATACCTCCCCTCCCCATCACCCACCCTAGAAGGATAATGTCCCCTGATTTATCCCAGATTTGATCTGCCTTTCCCAACATATAACAGAAGCCTTTGGGTGGAGGAGAAAGGAAAAGCAAAGGAAAGCCGTAAACGTCTGCCCTGCTCTTCTGAGCTTGCTTTGAAAGTGTTTAAAGTACACTGCCTTGTTGGAAAGGTGTACAGGGTCACTGCGGAAGAGCACAGGCGTATTTGGCAATGGAGTTTTGAATTCTCAGAACACTGTTAAATGAGGGCCGCTGCAGCTGTGATAAAACTGATGTAATGCTACGGCATTGTGCCATCTATTGTATTAGAGCTTCATGGTCAACACGCACTGGATTTATGCCTCTACAGCATGCAGGAGAAATTTTATTTGGGTTGTTAGAGAAGTCCATCAGGTCCACGTCAAAGTCATTTGGAAGGTTGTTGGTGAGGCACCAGATTCTACGTGTCTGAGTCTCATTTGCATTAGAAAGTATGAGACTCTGTTCTTATTAAGGATGACAGTTCATTGCTAGCTGTTAAGGTACTTAAAGTGTTTTGTCTTAATTAAAAGTCTTCAGCTTTTACCACCTTAATTGATGAGCACTAAAATCCTTTATCATCCCCATCATGCTTCTGAACCCATAAAAGAACTAACCACACTCCATCATTTCTCTCCCCCCCCCCTTTTCTTTTTTTAATCATTAAAAAGAGGAAGGCAAGATAACATGAGGAATAACTGTGTTTATAACCTTCATGAGAATCTTGATGCAAAGTGCCTTCTGCACCTTATTTTTTCCTGCAGTGCTCTCTGAGCACAAATGGAAAAGAGGAAATGTGTAAGATTATTCTAAGAATCATGGCTGGTGCTCATCAGAGAACAGCGGCATGAAAATTCACTCAATGGCATGGACTGACAGAATTAAGCAACTTTAGGTGGTAGAGGTAAGTATATGCTTAACCTGTAAGTGAGGCTTAAAGGGATCTCACCATTTATTCAAGGAGCTTTCCCTACACAGAGGGCCGGCCCTTCCATGAGGCAGAGTGAGGTAGCTGCCTCAGGCAGAAAATTCTGAGGGGCATAAAGTGGCTAGAAAGCTGTGTCACAAGGACTGCCCTCTCTAGCTTGCTGCTCTTCCATCTCCAGTGTTAAAGTAAGTAAGGTTTTCCCAGACATGTCCTATTTTTTCAGAGGTAAAAATCACCATCCAGGCTGATTTTTTTAAAGGTTTACCAAATGTCCAGGTTTTTATTTTTGTACCATTTGTTTGTGACACAGCCAGCAGCTGGCGGAGTGAGTGATGCTGGGTGGACTGGGACAACCTGCCAGGGGCCACTCTAGGCCTCGTGTTGTTTCTGGTGACCCCCAGCCTTCCTGGGGCTCTAGGCCCTGTGCTTCTCCGGCCCCCTGCCTGGCGCAGCCTTCCTGGGGCCGCTTAGCCTCACATCGCCTGGAGACGCAGCGTCTCGTGAGCAGGAGGCCAAAGAAAACAAAGGGAAGAGAGGGAAGGAGGGGGCGGGCGAGGCAGGCGTCAGTGACAGATATGAGGGATGGTAGGGGGTCGCCCCGAATTTTTGTCATGAAATGTTGGAGGGTATGTCATTTTCATTTTTAATTACCATTATTAAATATTTGACTACAACTTCTATCTTTTACTGCACACACACACACACACCATTTCAGAAAGAGAAAGGTGAAGGAGTCAAACATATTATTTTTATAAAATATACTTGCTCAGATAAGTGGTCTAGAATTACATTGTTAGTGTTTTGATGTTTCTCAATCAGGTTTGTGAATATATTATAGTTTATGTAATTTTGCTGGGATGAATGCCGTCAGAAACTCAACTCTAACTTACAAGAGTAATATATTTAATATGATTCTTTTAGTCTGTGTCTGGCTGGATTTACTTTTGAGTTTTGTTTCATTGGCTTCTGCTTAATCCGGCAGGGATGCAGCAGACTTTCGAATGCCCTGATCTGTCACTTGTTGCTTCTGTTCAGTATTAATGGCCACTGACAAGTCAGCAGTTTGCCCTAAAATATATTTGATAGGCAGTATTCTGGACGAGTACTTTGGTAGGGGATATTCTAGATGTGTTGTGAATATTTGATCATTAACACTTGCATTTGATACAATGGTTTTCCTTTCTGTCACCAACAATATTTCTTTACTGTATTGTTATGTGTTTGAGTGGGGGTGCCATTCTGGATAGTCTCTGTGGCTCCCTTCACTGTACCAGTCAGACCAGTTTCTTTGGCAGATAATGGCTTTGGCTGGCCAGTTAAGTACTGTGATTTAACATTAGAGAGAGGTTGCTCTGTTGCCATAGAGACACATGGCTGGGCCTTTCCCCATCATCCTAGAGAGGAGAATGAAAGGTTAAGTGGGCTGTGTTATGTGAGCTGTGTGAGAGAGTTGGGTGGAAGCTGGAGGACACAAAGACATGTTTTCTCTCTGCTGCATCCAAAACTGAGTTTAGGATTCTCTGTTAACCTAATGGAGAAGCATGATCTGTCAGGCTGTTCATGTTGTGAGCCTTTCCATCCAGTGGTCAGGTGTAAATAAAAGCAAATCCCCTACCCCATTTTTATTTTCATTTTTCTTCAGTCTTGTAGAAACGACCCAGAAATTTGTACTGTCACATGTTGTTAATCTGCTTTTGGTTTTTTTGGGGGTATTCCAGTGCTTATCTAATAGCTTAACAAAAAAATCCTGAATAAGTCTCTAAGACAGTTGGATGGCACCTTGTATGCCTCCTGGCAACACTTGCAGCCAAGGGGGTGCCAAACATACTGCTCTGCTTTCCTTTGGACAAAATAAGTGAGGCCAAGAGATGGGTTTTGTCGTCAGGGCAGGCCAGGACTAGGCCTGGGCAATATATCAAAGAATGAGCTGCATCGGCCCTGGCCCTAGGAGGTGCCAGAGTGAAACCACTGCTGCTCCCATTGGGGGAGCTGAGGTGGTTTCACTCTGGAGCCTCACTGGGCCAGGGCTGATGCAGCATGTTCCTCCCTTTGCTTTTCAACATTACGATGTATCACTTTGCGTGTTTAGACCCAGAGACCTCCCCCTTAAATAAAGACACATTTGACTCAAATTTTAGTTTTGGTTTTTGACATAATTTAGGCCACAACTTTATTGATTACAGAAAAGTGAGTGGTTGCGCAGGCTCTGGTTTGACTAGCTCCCTGCACCCTTGCAGGTAGCGCTGACCCAGAGCTCTATCATGGGTCAGCCAAGGGTGAACACCTGAGGCAGGTGAAAAGCCTGGGAACAGACTCTGTTCACTTCCCAGATGCTCCCCTGGACTCAGGCACGGGCACAACTCCCTTTCGGGGGTTGACCAAACCAAGTTGAGTCCCTGGATTCCTTTAATGGAATACCCTTCACATAGGGATGGTGAGACCGTTCTCCCATCACTATCACATGAACCAGTGCCTATCCGCAACCTTACAAGTTGTGATGAATTGCTGCGTGGCAGGCGAAACCCAAATGGCAACAGCCAATCAGCCAAGTGGGGAAATTCCTGCCGTGCCCCTGTCCCAACGACAGACGACACACGATGGCATAGCAAGATCAATCGCAAAATGCCCTAAAATTAGGGAAAGGTGGCCGGGTGTTCCGATGCACGAGCTGAAAGAGGAAGCTCTGGGACACGTGCATGGGTTTATATAGGTCCCTCGATCCTTTCACACTGCACCCATTGGCCAGATTACAACCAGCAACGAGGGACCTACCAATCGGGTGTTGTGGCATCCAACAGACCCACCCACAACCAGGAGGTCAGTCTCCAGGTCTCACCGCAACACATGCCCTCTTTTAGGGAGGACACGATATATCACAATGCTTGGCTAGTGATACACTGCAATGTTGAAAAGCTGATATCACCCAGCCCTACTCAGGACCTCCATATACACTGCCCAGGCTTGTTCCCTGGTGAGTTCACTTTGGTGCTGCTAACACAGATGTTTGACTTCATCCTCAGAGGCTCATTCAATTGTCTCTCAAGGCAGACAGATGCCAACACCAATATGACATGGCACATCAAGCAGGTACTGCGCAACAGTGCCAAAACAAACAGGACATCAGAGAAATCAGAATTGTAGAACCATATAATTGTAGAGTTGGAAGTCACCCCAGGGGTCAAATAGTCCAACCCCCTGCAACACATCCATGACCAGATTCACAATAATGAACATATAAATTAACAACAACAAAACTTCAGGTTTAACATGTTGTGTTAAGAGCTTTCCATGTTAACTCAAATTCCAAAGTGCTGGGAAATTACAGTAACATGCTTGTAACATGGTTGCCTCAATTGTATGATGGACTCAGTTACATAAACGCCATGTTTTAGTGAACAGACAGATCTGGGACTTGGGTCCACCTCTCTCCCACTAGCAGCCATCCAGCTGAAACAAAACCACGAGATAAGATACTATAACATAATAGTATTCCCTAAATAATACATCTGTTAAGGGATTGACCATTAATAGCTGTAGTTTCCTTGCATTTTTTAGCTTGAATGAATATGGAAAGCCCTTAACACAACATGTTAAATTGAGACATTGTTTGCTAATTGAATTTGATTACTTTTGAGAAGCCTATGCTGACAACTCCCAGGCAAACTAGAAATTTAAAAAGAAAAGCTCAATGGAAAACTCAGTGGGAGAAATGAGAAACAGGGTTCATTTCATCAGCTTTCCAGAAAGGCCAGCTCCACTGGGGGTCCTCTCCTTCATCTATAGTCTAATAGCAGCCATTCTCACAATTATCCTTCCTACACTGCCAGGTTTCAAATCAGTCCATTAAACCATTTTCTACCTATAAGACATAGGGCCTACTCCTGCCCCCTATCTTCAATTGTCATTATAATGGTGGAATGCAATTCAGCAAACTCACCCTTAACTTAGAGTCATAGTTGTGGCCTTATAACAAAACTGCCTTATGCAAAGTCTGCACATTGGCCCTTTCTAACATAGGCATCTACTCTGACAGCAGTTGTTTTTGAGCCCTGCTACCTGAGACCAATTTAATTCCAGTGTGAGAAACCTTTGCTCCTCCAAATGGTGCTGCACTACAAATTAGTGCCAGCAAGCATGGCCATTGGCCAGGGATGTTGGGAGTTGTAGTTCAGAAAGATCAGGAGGGCCAAAGGTTCCCACATCTGAATTCAGTGCAATCTTTTGCATACAAAGTATAGTGTATAGCTCAACACTGAGCTATTGCCCCCTCCTCACGGTGCAATCAAGGATTCCTAGTAATATACATACAGAGACTCCTAGATGGAAAGCTTTAGTTTTTATTGAAACTTGGAAATTTAAAGGCCACCCCACCCCACATTTTTTACTTAAATTCACAGAGTATGGGAAGCTTTCTTATTTGACAGCATTGTGTCAAAATGGCATGAGTTCAGTGGCCATGCAGATAGCACTATTCACCGATAGAGGATTTATCCGTCAGTTCAGTCTGTCAAAGCAATTCATGTGACAGCCACTGTTCATTTATTTGCCGTATTTATTGTTGTTGTCCATGGAAGTTTTGTTTCTTAAGTGAAAGAATGCCATGCGAATAAGAAAATAAGACAAACAATACCCATACCCTGTTTGCTCATATTTTTGCAGCTCTCGATAACAATCTCAAGACATTCAAAATGAGGAGCAACCTTGCATGCTAGTTAGCCCTGTGTTACTACTAGTAGTATTCTAGAAATTGCTGATAGCATTAACGTGATCTTCTATTCAGTGACAGTCCAAGGAGACTATCTTGTAATAAACATTTTACATGAATTGTTTCTTGCTGAAAGTATTCTTCAATCAATGGCTTATCAGACAAATAAAAAGGGTACTGATGTATTTCTGGACCAATTAAGTCTTTTGGGGGCAGTTATTAAGGCTTTAATTGAATACAATTTAATTAAGATGCAAGACTATGCATCTGAAGTATTTAGTAGGCTTTTGAGCACAGAAATAATCAATAATCAGAGGAAACAATAAAATAAACCTTGATGTCTGTCTTTATCTGTATCTTTTCTCATTTTCATGATGCATATGGAAATCATACTGCCAGATATAGCCTTCTAATCTATGCTTTTCCAAAGAATTTAGAACACCTGCACTTAGTAACTAGACTGTTTTTATAAGACAATAAAATTAAATGCAAAACTGAGACAGATTACACAAAATCAAAGTCGGAAAAATGTTAGACTTCCACTTTAATAAAGCAAGGGCAAATGACCAAATTCTGACCTCTCCAGTTTCTGCCTGAGTATGACCTATGAAACCCAAAAATCCGTTGGAAGCGTAGGACTGGTTTCCATATTGGAAGGTCCATCAAGGCAGACAAGTCTCCCTGAATGCTAGCCCATGACCATCTTCTGCTGAACCTGTGACCCTCCAAAATCTGCTGGACTCCAGCTTCTATCAGCTCTGACCATTAGTCATACTGGCCGGGACTGATGGCAGCTGCAGTCTACAATAGCTGCAGGGCCACATTTTTCCTATCCCTGATCTACAGTGAAAGTAGAAAGAGAACTTTTATTTGCAATATTGAACTATTTTATAAAAAAGTTTTTAGAAAAAGGTTGTCCACTCCAACCAGTCTTGTCTTACTATGCACAACTATAGGGGGATATTTATTTATTTATTTATTCATTATTTATTTCTTCAGCCAAACAGCTCATGGGGCAGCTGACAGTAAAATACAAACAACAGTAAAATCCTGGCAATACAAGTAGTGCAGCAAATAAAAACATTGTGGATCAAATCCATCATAATAAAAATCTTAATAAAGCAATACTTGAAATAGGTTAAAACATAGCATTTAAAAATCCTGACATACCTTTTTTGTTATCTGCCTAACATCTCAAGCAAACAGTGTGTGTGCCAGGCAACCCTTATTAAGGAAGAAGTTTCAGTCTAAGGTTGTGTACACACTGTAATGCACTGTGTGTGCTGCAATTGCTTTTTTTGGGGGGGTCTTGTACAGAGTGTCAACCCTGATCCACACACATACCCCTATCTTGCAATGAGTTAATGTGGTTTTCCCCACTTTTATCAAACCACATAAATTCATACTTCAGTCTCATGTGTACAAAAGGAGGTGCAAATAATAACGTTCTTGGGGTGTTTCCCCACAATGGTGACATGGCAGTGGGGCGTCTCACTTCCTTTCTGCCCCTTGGGACTGTCACTTGGTCTCTAGTGGTTCATTAATTTCAACAACATCTTAGTTTCTGCTTTACCAGTAGACTGCTGGTGGCACTGGGCACCGCACACATATTTTATTTTGTGACGGTAGGATATATCAGAAATCTTGTATCTCAGAATAAACAAACAAAAATGTCCACATTCACAGGAAGGCATGTCTGCATGTTTCCAGATTGGGCTTCTGAGGGGCAGGGTGACATGTGCATACAATTTTTCACCCATTATTCTGTGAAATTATGGTATACTAGAAAACTTACATCTAAAAAAGTTACAATTGGACCCATGCACAGGTAAACAGATACCTGTTGGCATGGAATCCCTAACTGAGGGAATGTTGATGTGCACTACCTGCAAAATACACACCCACCTGGATGTACATATAGCAACGATGGAGCTGCTCCTTCAAGTGTATTGTGCAGGTATGGACAACTGCAAAGTGATGGGTATAGAAGCCCTCAGAGAGTGAGGGGGAAGAAGCCCTGTGTGTTTCAAGCACTTTGTGTGTGCATGGCCTGAGTGTTAGACCTTTTCTTTGTTCCTTTATCTTGGAGCATCAGAATTCGCTTCAAAGAGTCAATCAGACAGCAGTAAAATTATTTATTTTTGCCATGACAAAAAAGGTACAGACAAGGTAAAGTTCATTGCCTGCCCGCCCTCTCTGGGCTTGCCAGCCCTTTTATACATTTGCAGAATAATACCACCTGATTTCTGGGAAATCGTAATTTTAGCAACTTCCTATGTCCTTATATGGGCTTGACCTTATATGGGCTTGCTTGCCCCCTTCTTCCTGCACCAGCTTCTCCACGCCATGAACCTCGACACGTGTTCAAATGTAAAACGTGTGATTTATACTGATAGCAATAAAATGGGGCTTTGTCTCCTGCATTACCCTCCTTGTCTTCAGTCTTTCCCCCGTCTGGGGCCAGAATAACACATATTCAACCTTGGTCTTATCTTTCACCACCTAAGCCTAGACATTCCAAAGAGAGACCCATTTGCAATGTAACATTTAAGCAAGAAAAGGCCTTGTTCTTCTGGCTGGTGAAAAACCTTTGGAAAAACCTCGCCTTAAACAGGTTTTTTTTGGGATCATATAGAGAACAATATTCTAATGGCCCCCTTCATGAGCATTCCACGTCTTGTGCCACCCCCACCCCCCAGATCTTCTGCAGTGTGGAAGTAGCTCAAAGCAGACACATTACAGCAAGTTAAATAATTTTCTGGTGGTAGAAAGCTTGGCGAAGCACTGGCAGTGATACAACAGCATGTCATGGCTACAGCTCTGGTTCACATGCTGAATGTTGTTTCATTCCCTTGAAAGCTGTAGCTGAGCAAACGCAGCCAGGGACCTCGTCACCCACACATTTCCTTGACTTCAGGAGGCCAGCCATTTCTTCTGCTCCTTGGCAATAATAACAAACCTTGCTTGGGATTTCTTTTTTCTATTTCTTTTAATTGAGAAAGCTAGTAACGATAATTGCCACGCTTTGGCAATCTAATTTTCTAAACTGTGTGCATTTACTTGTGTCCTGGAGAGCCCTTACAATTAAACTATGTTTTTGTTCGTTTGTTTTTTGTTTGCTGGGTCTGCAATCCAGCAGCTTCGTTCACACTTGCACAGCCTTTATCCCACAAAGATCCCATCTTTAAAGAAAATACAGATGGAAAAGTGGGTGAGAGGGGAAACCTTCAAATTGTGTGCTGTCCCTGGAAATCCACCCCACGGGGACTTTTGCCACCCCCTACCCCCTCTCACCAAACCTCCGAAATTCAGCTAGGCCACAGCATTCAGCCCCACCCCCAATGTAAAGCAATTGGAGCAAGGATTAAAGGATTGTTTCTGTTTTGCGAATTCCATTTCCATATAAGGTTGCAGAGGGCAAAAGGTGGTGTGAAAAGTAGCATCTTAAAAAGCCCCCCCCCCCCTCAGCATCAGCAGGCAATGGACTCCTCAGATATTGACTATTGCGCAGCTCTTGGTACACATAGATTGAGGTGCTTGAATGCATAGTATTTAAATGGCGTGATGTCCCTATGAGAGCCCCTTATCATGAAAGAAGCAGCCCCAGAAGCAGGCTGTGCTTGCCTCAGGATTGCTGAGATTTCATGTGATTATGCTCTATGTCTCAGGGTTTATAGAGACATATATATGAATTATATTGTCTTCATATTTGAGCTCTCTCTCATGGCCACAAATTTTGCTATAATATCCTGTGCTTTTGATGTTGCTAAAGTGCTGTGGGGACCTTGGTCTGTGTGCCGGATAAGTATGCAAAGGATGAGGTAGAAGGTCTGAAAAGATATCCAGCCCTTTCTAGGAAAATGTCTGCATCCTGCCTACAAACTGCTTGTGAGTTTTGCAGCCTGAAACCTGGTTGCTAGTAGCAGGATTATTTACTGTTTCCTTACTCCCTTAATATGTTCAGGTGCTGTGCCCACTTTGGCTGTGATAGGAGAGAGTTGCATCTTTATCTCAGTTCTTGCATCAATTCTCAGGAGTCAGGGTCTCAAGTATATGGGCCAAATTTCAACCTGACCTTTACCTGGCTCTAGTGTTGTCAAATTCTGTGTCTCAAAATGGCAGGAGAGGGAGCTGTGTAACTGCTAAACAGTTCAAGGCAGGAACCTTGTACAGTGGTACCTCTGGTTAAGAACTTAATTCGTTCTAGAGGTCTGTTCTTAACCTGAAACTGTTCTTAACCTGAAGCACCACTTTAGCTAATGGGGCCTCCTGCTACTGCCATGCTGCCGTTGTGTGTTTTCTTGATATGGGCTTTGTTGGTTGCCATATTTGGGGCTGGCAATCATTTTTCCACTTGGGAAATTGACACAAGCCATTTGGTTTTTACCTTCTTCATAGCCACCATAACAACTTTGTGAGGATAGGCATCCCTGTTCAGGGAAGTTTTTAATGCTTGTTGTTTTAATGTGTTTTTAATATTTTGTTGGGAGCCGCCCAGAGTGGCCATAGAACTCCTCCAATGGGAATCCCTCGGGGTGTACCCCTATCTGGTGTAGGTCATGGGGCCCCCAAGATGTGGTTTATCCTTAGATGCACTCCCAGCAGATAGGCTGGGGTGGAATAAATGGCTATACCTAATGACTCTGCAAAAAAAATCACATCTGTAATAAATAAAGTTTTAGCCTATTTGAGCCCATTTTTTTCTTTCTTGTCTGGTTATTCCTCATTAGGGAGTGACAGGGTCATGGAACCTTGGGATGCAATGAAGTATTTAAGACAGAGACCTATATTTTTGTTGTCGCTCCTTAAAACACCATGCAAACCAATAGTCCTATGTTAGTAGTTCTTTGCACCCAAACAATTGCCTTCTTTCAGTTCTGAGAGTTCACTTTTTCAAGATCACAGTTCCTCAGATGTTTGCTTTTTCAGTTTCACTTGGCTTTCAGCAAATGACTGTCTCTTTTTTAAAAAGGCTCAGCTGTTTTATTTACTCCTGAACATTGAAGTACAGCTTCAATGAATTGTCAGCAATACAGTTCTGGACTTGTTTTCTGAGTTGTTGCAGTTAATTTAAGACCCATGATTGTGTATGAGTGTTTCAAATTGTTTGCTCCAGTGTGCAATTATGCTGCACTTTTCCACATTAAATTTCACCTGCCCATTGCCTCCCTTGGCCACATCACATTTTTTGTTCTGAGATTACCTTCTGCAGCTTTTTGGTTTTGCATTTGAGTCTTGTATGTGCCATAAAGATTCTCTCTATATTTAACTTTCCCCTTTCCTTCCCCTGATTTAGGTTTCCCCTGGTAGCATCATGCTCCTTTCAAAATTATTTTATTGCAGAGGGGCTTTGGGTAGAAAGAGAAATAAAGTGAAAAACACTCTCTTCATAATAAAGGAATGTGGAGTCAAATAGATAGTTGAGTTTTTAATATTTAATCATATGCATTATAAAACACACTCTTCTCTACCTTTTGAATGTATAAATTGACAGAATTAAACATTGTGCCATAGCTTTCCATTAACAGAGGACGTGAGAAGAAATCCATATACACAGCATATTGTAGACAAAGGACATTTCTCTAAAACGAGTTGAGTAGGGTAGGAATTTGAACCAAAGTTTCCCAGACCCAAGCAGTCCCAGCAAGGGTGGAGCTTGGTAATATGTCGTCCTGTGCAAGGCCATTTGATGCCCTCCCCTGAGCCCTCACAGTGCTAGCTTAAGCCAGGCTTTAGGAAGGAGGCGTGAGGCTCTGGCAGGGTCATGGAACCCTCTGGCCTCCTTCCCAAAGCCTGGCAAACACTTGCCTAGCTTTAGAAAGGAGGAAAGAGGACTCTAGGACCCTGTCAGAGCCCCTACGCTGCCTTCCCAAAGCTGAGCAGGCGCTTACTGGGCTTTGAGAAGGCGCCCTCCTCGGCTGTGTAACCACACTGCTTTCACAGTCCTAAATTTGCTCTGGCCCTAGTTCTCTATTACAGGAGAAGTGAACATGGTGTGCCTGCCATGTTATTGGATACAATTATCATACTACTTGACCACTGGCTATAGTTGTGGCTGATGGATATTGAAGTTCAGCAGCATCTGGAGGGCATAATC
This sequence comes from Podarcis gaigeae, assembly GCF_964106915.1. NCBI lineage: Eukaryota > Metazoa > Chordata > Lepidosauria > Squamata > Lacertidae > Podarcis > Podarcis gaigeae. The sequence goes on along the minus strand of NC_139677.1, from coordinate 6,758,828 downwards.
CCTGGTCTGTTGTGCAAAACTGGCCCTGAAACATGATACTGAGTGGTGCAGCTTAGTGGTCTTATGGCAAGCCCTTTAAACATACATGTGTTGTGTGTTTAAAATTATCACCCCTTCTTTTCCTCGCCATTTCTTGCTTTACAACTACTTCTACACCCCTGATATATTAGAACAAAAAATAAAAAGTTAGTCAACCTGGAGAAAAAGGGAAATACTCTGAACACATGCCGTTTCACATCTTAAACTCACTTAAAAATGGCACCACAATGACTGCAGAAATAAAACCGAGATTGCTTCTGCTGTCTTGAGAATGCTAAACTTGAAAATAATCACCATTTTGTTGTAGAAAAGGGTAACACATATTTAAAGGAAAAGTAATACAATGAGCAGGGTCATGGGTGGCACTGTGGTCTAAACCACAAAGCCTAGGGCTTGCTGATCAGAAGGTCAGCAGTTCGAATCCCCGCGACGGGGTGAGCTCCTGTTGCTCGGTCCCAGCTCCTGCCAACCTAGCAGTTCGAAAGCACGTCAAAGTACAAGTAGAAGAAGAAGAAGAAGAGTTTGGATTTGATATCCCGCCTTTCACTCCCCTTCAGGAGTCTCAAAGCGGCTAACAACCTCCTTTCCCTTCCTCCCCCACAACAAACACTCTGTGAGGTGAGTGGGGCTGAGAGACTTCAGAGAAGTGTGACTGGCCCAAGGTCACCCAGCAGCTGCATGTGGAGGAGCGGAGACATGAACCCGGTTCCCCAGATTATGTGACTGCCGCTCTTAACCACTACACCACACTGGCTAGATAAATAGGTACCACTCCGGTGGAAAGGTAAACTGTTATGTACTGAGTTGAATAGGATCCAAACTGCAGCAGTCTGATTGGTCCTAGAACAATAGGATTCAGAATGCCGCAGTCTGATGGGTCCTAGAACAATGCAGCAGTATGATTGGTTAGCAGGAACCACCCAATCATGCTCCAGATAGAAGTGAATCCACAACCTGATTGGCTTACAGTAGAATTCCGGAATTAGCCAATCATGTGCATCCCATTGTGTAAATAATGAATATAAAGCAGATACTTTGAGGGGACTTTCATTCATTCCTCCTCACCACTATGAGCTGAATAAAGAGCATGAAATCACCTTGCGACTCTGAGTATATTTCATAAACGTTTCCGTGCACTGCTCTGGTTCACCAGAAGCGGCTTAGTCATGCTGATCACATGACTCGGAAGCTGTCTGCGGACAAACGCCAGCTTCCTTGGCCTATAGAGCAAGATGAGCGCGCAACTCCAGAGTTGTCCGCGACTGGACCTAATGGTCAGGGGTACCTTTACCTTTAATACAACAAGCATTTGTAAGCATGTATACCAGCTGCCCTTGCTGTAAAAGATTTTTGTTTAAAAAGTGGGGAGAGAGAGAAAGAGGAGGAAAGTATGCAGTGGTGGCAATCATTTGTCCAGGTGAGCCCTGGCATGCCTATCGTAGCCCAGGTGCTGATGTGAGGCCTTTTTCCTCCTGCCAGGGCAGTATCATATCACCTTCTAGTGGGGCATGTTTGCATGTGGAAATATTCCTGGCAAACTCTCATTTTCTTTGTAACCTTTGCAAATTTTCACTTGGTGGATCGTATCTACCGACCCCCTTCTCCTCCACCCCTGGCAAACTGTAGCCAAGGAACAAGTTGACAACAACAATACAAGTGTGAGAAGTAAATGCCAGTGGAAGGGGAAAAGGAGATTATGGAGTGACGGGAATAAGAAAATTCAATCTTAAGGAGGTCTTAGAGGCTCCCCACTGCAATAACTTTGATTAACCTTGCAGTGTTTCAGCACGGGGTCATGGTATTCTGTTGACACCCTTCTTTTGAGATGTCAGTCACATTTCAATAACTTTTCGGCATGGGCTTGTAAGTCCTGTCTCTTCATTGACTTTGAAAGAGGCAGGTTGCTTATGAATGCAGCTTGAACTGTCACTCAGATATTCCTGTATTGTCTTGGCTTTGATTGACAACTTTGAAGTGGTGGAAAAGTTTCAGGGTAACCAACTGTCCCCTCTCTTCCCTTGTTTCCATTTTTAAATCTTTACTTCTTCTCATCCCCTTATGATAGTATGGTGTTGCTTCGTTTCACTATTTAAAAGAAGTATCAAAAGAAAGCCTTTGGGCAAGTGATGCTTCTGTTGTTTCTTTGGAGCTGGGTGGGAAAGAGTTAAAATAAATAAATAAATAAAAGCATGTATGTCACATGACAAACTTGTACTGCCTGCTTATCAATGAAATCCCAGTTCCAATATGATCTTTTTTTTTTTTTTGCACTATTGCCAATATAACCAATTTCATACACTGTTGTAAGGGGTCCCAAGGATCATCTATTCCAACCCCTTACAATACAGGAATTTTAACTAACGCATCCATGACAGATGGCCACCTAACATCTGGTTTAAAACCTCAAAGGAAGGCAAGTCCACCACTTTCCAAGGGAGTCTGTTCTACTGTATAACAGCTCCTACTGTCAGAAAGCTCTCCCTGATATTTAGGAACCACCTCCTTTCTTGTAACTTGAATCCATTGGTTCGAGCCCTTCCCTCCAGAGCAGGAGAAAACAAGCTTGTTCCATCTTCCATGTGACAGCCCTTGAAAGATGGCTATCATATCTGCTCTCAGTCTCCTCTTATCCAAGCTAAGCATGCCCAGTTCCCTCAATTGTTCCTCATAAGCCTTGGTTTACAGACCCTTGATCATCTTGGTTGCCCTCCTCTGCACATGTTCACTCCAACACAAACCCTCCAACATCCCGGAGATAAAAATTGGGATGCAAGCCCAACCTCCCCCCACTCATTAAATCTCCGCCCTCCCCCAGGGGCAGATTCACGTTTTTATCCCTCCAACTATCCCAGCCCTTCCAGTTGCCCTTACCCCTGGAAGCCATTTGCCCTTCTCAGCAAGAGCACTGTGTGCATCCGCTGTCTCCACTCCAGTGGGGACATGACTCCCCACACACTGAGGTTCCACTTCAGGAGGGTTCCACTGTGAAATATACTCAGAGTCGCAAAGTGATTTCATGCTCTTTATTCAGCTCATAGTGGTGAGGAGGAATGAATGAAAGTCCCCTCAAAGTATCTGCTTTATATACATTATTTACACAATGGGATGCACGTGATTGGCTAATTCCGGAATTCTACTGTAAGCCAATCAGGTTGTGGATTCACTTATATCTGGAGCATGATTGGGTGGTTCCTGCCAACCAATCATGCTGCTGCATTGTTCTAGGACCAATCAGACTGCGGCATTCTGAATCCTATTGTTCTAGGACCAATCAGACTGCGGCATTCTGAATCCTATTGTTCTAGGACCAATCAGACTGCTGCAGTTTGGATCCTATTCAACTCAGTACATAACACCCTGAAAAGCGCAAGAGACAGCTGCAAGCACGGGCTCATCCTCCTCCCGTGCTCAGAGGTGGCACTGGGGGTGGGGGGGACAGGACATTCCTGGGTGAAATCAGAAGCCAGGAATGCTTATGTAAAGCCATTGATGGGTATGTTTAATGTGGAACAGTTTGGCCTATAAATCCAAGATCAAGCTTTCAGAACACCTTTGTTTTTTCTGTATCTGACCATTTTGCTGTTTCTTTTCAATGTGTAACTAGCTAGGGAACTTGTAAAGGGAAAGGCTTGGGATCTTTGGCCGCATAGTAATGACGATAAATAAATACAAGTATTGTAGCCCATCTGCTTAAGCGGCCATAAAGCCAGTGGAAAAGACTAGAAAAAAAGAACCTCCCACTTCCCCTTTCACAGATTTTTGTTAGTTTTAGGAACAGATGCAAAAATTATTAGGGGATATTTCAGGAAAAAGTTTCATTATGTAATAAATGCTGCGCTCAACAGTGATGTTTCTGCATTACACAGTAAGCTGATCTCTAATCCAAGTGTTCTGCTTATTTTAAGGAAAAGAAATACTGCCACAGATAATTGAGGTTTATTGTTTTATTTTTCAGAAATGCCCCAGTTCTCAGCATTACCAGAGCTGATGGATAAGAAGCTCACGCTTGCATAATGTACAAATACGTTCTATCATGCATAGACAGTAGAAACTAATAAATTAGGGCTACAGATAACAGAATCAAGCAGAGAGAATGTTCCTCAAGTTAAAAAATGAAACTGCTGGTAAGCAGGCAAAGTTTTTGTGGGAGACTAATATGGAATTCCAGTATGTGTACATGTGTGCTTGTGCCAATACATTTATTTATTTACTTTGCATTTGTTAGTACATAGGACAGAACTTTGTGGCGCGCCAAATGAAGTCAATCATCCCTGGGTATAGGTTAGCTAGAGGCTCTATAACTCTGTGTTTTTTGTTTGTTTGTTTTTTGGCTGTCAGGCCGGACCTACAAAAAACAGGGAGGTGGTAGGGGGTGTGATGGACAACAATTCATGGCTGGTGTGGTGCATAAAATGTGATGTGCCACAGGCTGTCAAGACCTAATGTCGGGATTCAGGCCTGCATACATGAGTGGAAGGCTCCTTCAAGGCAATGCTTCACACGTTTTGCAGGCTTTCTTTATAAATCTCTCTCTCTTCCTCACACTTATCTCCTAACAAGTTATGATGGAGGCACCAGTAATCTCCGCTTAGCAATATGCTGACATCCATACGAATCTCAAGTCGCTGCACAGTGACCCTATATAACACCATGTCACAACTTTCTGTCTTCTACTCATAGATGCCCACAGGGGAGTGCACATTTTCTTCTTACATCTCTGCTATTTTTAAGTGCAGGTGAAAGAAGAATGAGGTCAGTATCACACTGGATTGCAGCACCTTTATCAAAACACATCTTCTCCCCAAGGTTTCCACTTGCCACAATTCTAACAAAGATAACAGAGCTTTTCTTAAACTGCAAATGCTCCATTTTATTCCATTATATAAATAATGCAATTATTACAGCATACAGGATTGTAAAAGGCTTAAGGCACAGTCCTGCTGTGTTGGTCCCACTGACGTAAGTGGAGGAGAGAAATGCATGACCTATTGTGCATGAGTGGGATTTCTCTGTTTGTAGCACCCGAGTTGTTGAATGTCCTTCTTTTTGGCATATGGTTGGCACAGGCCACCCCACCCCCATTTTAGAACTAGGTTAAAACACGGTTGCTTACTCAGATTTCTGGAAATTAGTGCACAAGGTGTCTTTGTTTGTTTACAGAGAGGCTCTTCAGTTTTATACCGATTTGTAATTCTGCCAACTGGTATGTTTGGTATAATGTACTTGTTTGTTTAATATATGTTTTGTTGCACCCCATCCCAAGTTCATATGATGAAGGACAAGGTATAATGAAGTCTCCTTCTGAAATTACTGGGACCTACAGCTCTCAGATGGAGATGTCATTGACTTCAATGCAACTTTTTCCCAGATTAGTGTGCATACTATACACTGTGTGGCAGGGATGGAGAAACTGCAGCACTCCAGATGTTGAACTCCACTTCCCATCAACCCCAAGGCTGGTTGTAAATTTTCCTTGAATTTGCTGTTTTATCTTTTGTAAGTTGCTTTGAGGTGTTTTCCCCCCGGATATAAGCAACAAAACCAAAAAGTCATTGGTAAAAATTTCTTATTTTTCCATATTGCTTGCATGCAAAAATTATATTACCACTCCCAATTATTCAGAATAATTACCCTACATAACTAAAATGGGTGGAAAATGTGACACCTAAATATTCAGTAATAAATTGTATGTGTTCACTTTTATTTAGATTTCAGTGCATTTTTCATCTTTGTTGGAAGCCGCCCAGAGTGGCTGGGGAAACCCAGCCAGATGGGCGGAGTACAAATAATAAATTATTATTATTATTATTATTATTATTATTATTATTATTATTATTATTGATTGTCTGTATTGCTGAACTTATTAGATCTAGCATATTTTTTTCATCATTACAAAATGTGCAATCCATTCTAGAAACAGAATGAAATTTACTTCATCAATGTGGGATTGAACACTGAAAAAAACCAAATAATTCTAAGCTATATCAAGACCTAAATGACCCTTTTCATCTATTAATTTTCATTTTTAAAGACAATATTTATAGGAAAAGTAGCAAGAAGCAATACTCATTAATATGTAAAACCCACGTGTCATGTCTGCATTCTGCCATTTGTGAGTCTGGGAGTTTTTTGGCTTAACATTTTTATTGTACATTTCTTTTTGCACATAATTAATTATGGAATTCAACTATTGATGAAAACAGTAGAGTGTTTAGCGTTCTTCCACACCTTTCATGTATACTTAGAGAAGAATTCACAGTGGCTGCCCCACAATTCTGGAACCTACATTCCTATGAACCTGAACTGCTAATATATATATATATATATATATATTAGAATTCAAGAACTAGAACAGAACTTAAACACATAGTGTCTTCATTTCATTCCTTTACTGAATACATTCTGAAAGGATTGTAGGAAGAGGGCAGTGAATAGTCTGAAGTCTTCTGCCAATTTTGCTGTAGGTAGGATCTGGGATGGACAGACCCTTAAAGAGACAAAAATATGTTGAGATAAGTTCATATCAGTACGAACCACCCTTTACAATGCTCACTCAGAGATAGCATTAACACGTGTCATCCCACCACAGTTTACAGAAATGCTTGCTTATATTGTTCCTTCCAAATAAGATTTCCTCCTTGCAGTCCAGAGTCTATGATGAATTTACAAATGTAATTTATTTTTGTTGCATGCATGCTTAGACAGCATTCCATGTAGGTTTGCTTTGAACCCATTAAAACGATGCTTTCTGATGCTGCTACTTTTGCTGAAGAAACTTTAAATGTGTGTTCATTGATGCCTATGAAATTCAAAAGCCGTTGCCAAAAAAATCAGACATGAGATTCTCCCCTTTCCTCCACCTCACTTTCACTTGGGTATGCAGCATGATTTCACAATTAAGTTGGCAGAGAACCTGGAGGCGTAAAAGGGAAGCCTAGAGCAAAGACAATGGGGGCTTTTCTTTGGCAGTAGAAAAAGATGCAAGGAAACAAAATTAAGCTCCTTGTTTCATCACTGAATGGCTTAATTCAACAAGGCTTGTTCACCGGTATTTCACTCCTCTGCCTGTGATTGGCATGGAAAGGAATACAGAAAAATGAGCTCTTCTTCGCAAAGACAACTCAGTTATCTACAACTTGTCAAATTTCCCACCAATTAGTGTCAGTATAATAAGCCTTCCACAAATTTTGTCCAGTCGCTTTGCTCTTCAAATGAGTTCTGTTATCGGAATGCATCCTTTTCTAATTTGCTCTTGTGATCACATAATGTAAAGGAAGCCAGATAATGTGAAGCTTGGGAGCAACATTTTGGTCGAGCTTGTGTTGAGGTAGAATTTTGCCGAGAGGCAGCATTAATAATGGGTTGGCATAACATGTTTGCTAGAGTGGGGTTGATACTTTGATTGCGTTTTCTTGGTGCATTTGTTGTTGCTTGGGGGGAATCGTGTATATTGGGTTCAACAAACCATGGAATGTTGAATTAACCCCCCTCCCCATTATGAATACAGTGCTCTTCACTAATGGCTGTAGGTTTTTTTCCTGCATCAAAGGGGAAAATGAAGATCAGAGCAACAATCTTCCCCACACCTTTCAAATTTCTACCATTTTAAAATATCTGTTGATATAGTAAACCTTTATATTAATCTCTTTGCCCCCACCCCCCATTTTCACCTTCATATTATTAAGAAAGATCCATTGTAGACATAAAACAGCACCATGGTTTGTAGTGTTCCTCCTATTCTGGAGTAACCCTCCTCCCCTGTTCCTTTCCTGCAGCCAATCATTTTACATTTCAGAGAGGCCACTGTAGAACTAAAAAGCCTGTAACTCAGTCCTAGTCTCTTAAACATAGGATATTGCCAGTGTTAAATCTGCTCAAGTTATTTTTAAAAATCCATTGAAGTCTTTGAGTGTGAATAATGACAATATCTAATGGCATATTGTTGTCATCTAGCCCATTAAATAATGTTGTAAGCCCCCATTTATAGGAAGCACTTACAGTTATTGGGATTTACGATTGTATATTATTATTGGCAAGCTAAACATTAATACATAGCCTTCCTTGTTTTTGATTTTTCCTGCTATCTTCCAAGTTGTGATCAGTCTGTAAAGAAGACAAAATCTTGTAATGACCCTGTACTCAATGGCATAGTCCCTCTCTCAGATACTTTGGGAGGGTTTTCCACACACGGCCATCGTTCCTCAGAAGGAATTTGGTAAATCAGTAATGGCTTGTTCACACATGCCATCATAGTTGATGCTAGAAACAATGAGTGATGAACAGATGGAAAATATCATGTATTTCTATCATCCCAGAGAGAATATATTTGGACTGATAGTAAAAGTGAATGTTCCAATACTAGAGGTGCAGTGAGAAGGGTATTTAGGAGATGGTTACTTATGCATACTTGTACTACTGCATGCCATATTACTATTCGCCTTTGGTGAGCAGAATGCACATGGCACAAAATCCTTCAGTGAAATATTTATTGTCTGATTAGTGGACCTTGCCAATTTAAATCAAATGGTTTGGGCAGTTCGGAAATAATTTCTGCCATAGGAGACCATCCTTAGTCAATTGCTGGGTGCTGAACTTTTGATGACTGATTGGGAAAAGACATTTGTGTTTATAATTTGTGTTGGGTTTTCTTTAGAAAAATAAAGATAGCAGGTCGAGTATCAGAAGATCAAACTGTTTGGCTACATGCAAGCAAATAGAAGGCACTCAGCTTGTCACCATATGGAACAAAAGTCTGAAAGGGAAGGCAATTAGAATGCTTGCTGTTTATCCGGAGTAACTTTCAATATCATAAAATGTTGCAGTTCAAGTTTCATGCTGACTGTTGTGGGAATATTGGGATCTGAAAGATCTATTATTTTTAATTTATTGTGGTGACAAATGCAATGGAAAACTGTTCATAGACTTGCTGCATACTCAATTGCTTCTTTTAACAGAATCATTTTTCAGGTATCTGACTAGGAGGAACACAGCCTGGTGCTATATTGATGTAAATCGCCTACAAAACAGAATAAATTCATTTGCTAGCCTCGCACATGCAGGAGGCCTGGCTGTCACTATATTTCATGTAGCGGGCATTAATTTGATGGGCTTTGGCACATGGGAGAACCGGTTCGGGTGACAAATGTGTTTTGTCATTATGCTAGAGCAATTTATAATGCTAAATGTAATGGTGGTGTGACGCACAGGGAGCGCTGAAAGAGAAGTTAGTCTTCGTTCTGTGGGTCTTGCCTCCTAGTGTGAGTTATCATCCCAAAAGGCCTCTCGTGACACATGGTCATGCTTCTGATGAAAATCGTTTCACAAGATGTTTTTGGAAAGAGCTTAGTTTGGCTACAGCTAATGTGTGAGCACACTAGTTTCTTGTGTATACTAGAGAAATAATATAAACACAACTGTTGGCCATTTTCTTCTCATGCAATCTCAGCCATGGGTACTGTACCATGCAAGCTGCCAGTTGGGGAATTTCCCTTGCCTAACTCTGAGGTCTGAAGCAAAGGCCCAGAACTCAGCATAGCTGTGACTTTTCAGGATTATAATGAGATCTTTAGATGAAGAACGGTATGCAAATTTAATATAATAATAATAATAATAATAATGCCATGGTTAGTGTGACCGACAGAAGCAGTTATCTTTATTGCAGTGGGTAAAGAAGAAAATGAGCAAACAAAGGCCCCTGGTTTCTGGTTTACCTACAAACTAACCTGATAGTGGGAGGAGATAGCAGGCTGAGCATGTAGGAAAGGAGAAACGGAGATTTGCAAGACTGGCTGTAAGAAAGAAGGCATGTGGGCTGGAAGGAATCAGGACTGAGGTTGGGGAGGCAGTGCTCCATTTGCCCTAATGAATCAACCTTCACTACTCTGAGAGCGGGTGGTATTAAGATTAGGCCTTGAAGTCTACAGCCTCCATATCAAAAACTGGGTCTTCCCAGCTATCCACACTTCATCCAGTGTGCAATGGTGGTTTGGATGAACTAATTCAAAGTGAAAACAACTGGTTTGCCATATCTTAGAATTTCACTTGGCATTTTGGGACTTGCGTTTTCTGGGAAAACAGAACCCAAGGGCAGAAATATTTGTGGCTTGGTTGGAAAATTTTGCTATTACACCCTAAGCCACCAGACACAACGAGGCTCTGGCCCACCAGATGCCACTCAACTTCCCAGGCAGGCTGCATGTCTTCAGTGAATTACCAAGTTAAGTTGAACAGTGAGGCAATTTTCATGGTCAGGTGAGTGGAACTGGTGGCTGTGGTAGAAAACAGCATCTCTATTGATGACAAACAGCTAGAAAAGGAGCTGGAGCTATCTTAAAGAGATTAAGAGACTGCTGACATAAGATCTGGTACTGTATTTGACATGGACTCAAAATATGTCAGAAGGCTGGGCTGGGGGACAGTTGTGACATAGGTAATTTCACAAAGATTGGAAGAAGCATTGAAAATACACAGCTTCATAGGCTGGCCAGCTGGTTGAATAAGAGGGCCAAATGATGTGGATGATGTTAGCTTCACAGGTGTCAACTCGTGATAAAAATACATATTTTAGAGGATAAAGTGCTTTCTTTCATAACAGTGGTGATACCCCACTTCCATTAAATGAAAGAAGTATTTTTTGTTCCATGGCAGATGTACAGTGGTACCTCGGGTTACATAAGCTTCAGGTTACAGACACTTCAGGTTACAGACTCTGCTAACCCAGAAATAGTGCTTCAGGTTAAGAACTTTGCTTCAGGATGAGAGCAGAAATCGTGCTCCGGCGGCACAGCAGCAGCGGGAGGCCACATTAGCTAAAGTGGTGCTTCAGGTAAAGAACAGTTTCAGGTTAAGAACGGACCACCGGGACAAATTAAGTACTTAACCCGAGGTACCACTATAGTTGCCCCCTAATCCTGATATTGAAAGACCCTTTGGGTAGGGATATTTATTTGTTTAAAAAAACTTTATGTGTTGTGCACATTGACATTGCAATATTATTATCATTGACACCTTGATCATAAGTTTCTGCTGAATTTACAGAAGTTTCATACGCGAAAGGAGAGTTATACCAATGAAAAAGAGGTTCCTTTGCTCAAGTAAGTGCAAATTACCTTTCATGAGCAGAAGCAAATGGTTCTAACCATTAGAATAAGAATGATATTATGGCAGCTATGTAGGTAACCCACAGTTTTTACATAGCTGCTAGGCTAGGGGTATCCAACATGGTACTCTCCAGATGCTGAAGGCTACAGCTCCCATCATCCCTAAGTGGGTGGCTGGGTCTGAGGGGGGTTGTAGTCCATAACATCTGGAGAACACCACATTGGCTAGCCTTGAGCTCAGCAGTATGCAAGCAAAATACAATGCGTTTGTCTTCACATGCTTGTAATGTCAGGGAGAGAAGACACAGGAGGAAAAGAGATAGAACAGATGAAATAGAAGAGAGGATCACTCAGGAAAGCCATCAAAAAAGAAGAAAGAAAAACCCCTGCACTTTCAGTAGCAGAAATGGAAGAGGCAGGAATATGTGATAGGAGGCAGCAAAGGGAAAGGAACACAGGGAAAGTAGAGTCGCACCGGGGCTTTGTGTGAAGATTAATCCCAGAGGAGCAAAGAGATGGAGAAAGTGTAGATAGAAGGGTTGGGAGAAGTGGGAGAGACATAAGAGTGACAAGGAAGAAGAGGAGACAAGGAAATATTTCAAAGTGAGCAAAAGAGTTTCAACTGAAAAGTGAAAGTGAACCATTGAGGAGAGAAGCCACCAAAGTACCACCTGTAGGGTACTAAATGGTTAACAGAGTGTAAGAAAAAGAGTTTGAAGCATAATAGGGAGGCAAAGCCACCAGCCAAAAGAATGTTGCAGTGATTCCTAAGTGAAATAAGAATCATATTATGGGGGTTTGCATGATATTTTCTGCCATTAAAGCATTAGCAGTTTCAATTTGTGTCTTTCAAACCATGGTATGAGTAAACAACTGTTTACTCCTTAAGGCCTGTCCCCCCCCCCCCGAAATACATGAAAAGAAAATGAATTTCTGTGCTCAGGGTATGGAAATGATTTGGGTATGTCTGTAAGTCAATTGCACTGTTAGAATGAGAAGTCTAAAAATAAATTAAAAATTGGGAGTTTATTTACATCTTACAACTGTGTGTAGGTGTGTGGTGCAATCCTAAGTGTATTTACTCGGAAGTAAGACCCACTTTTTCAAGGTAAATTTGCATACCAACTGCAACCTTCATGTGAAAAAACCGAAAGGATTTTCACTCAGCAGTACCTACAGAGCATGACGTTACAGCCAGCAGTTTTGAGTAATTTCTTCATTTAATTCATTTAATTTTGGATTAATCTCCACAAAGAGCACACAACTGCTTGGTCAGGTGCTGTCAGAAGCCATCTTGCCGGAGGCAACAGACTGAGCTGAATGCTGTTGCAACCTCAGGCAGCTAACAGTTGTTAGCTTCACATGGGTAAATTTCATATGCATCTGATACTAATTCATCACAGCACTGTGTTTTACAAGGCAGTGACATGAATCTCCCAAAGATAATCCCAACAGTAGCCGAGAAAGGTAGAGCTGCACAATGGCTGTGTTTCAGATGTCATCAAATGCCTATGTATTTATCAAGTCAGATCAAAATGTTGCTTTGAATACCATTAGTGAAATTGGAAAATGAAATGAAGTAGTTAAAACAATCGGATAATTATCCAAGCAGGTGCAATTGCAACATGCAGAATCTAGCTATTTTTCTACCCTTTTTCAAAATATGTTGGGCTTCCTTTGACTGTTGACTGCTTTTAATTAGGGGCTGGTGCCGTGCTGTGATATATATAAAATGATAGGGTTTTCAGCTGTTCTTATTTTATCTGTAAGTGCATTACAGGGGAAAATGCAGGGTTTTGCTTTGTTTTGGTGTGAAGAGGAAGCTCACTCACATTTTCCTTTAAGCAAAAGTTAATGGCAACAACTATATTCTTGGCTTTTGCTAAAGGTATCTTGAAAATCAGGTTATTGGTGATTTTAGATTTCATGTTGCATTAAACTTTTTCCTTTACTGCCTAAGATGTATTCATTTGATATAGCAACTTGCAAAATAGATGTACGGTAACTATTCCTGCAGTCCTGTGGAATAAGTCCCTTTGAACTTAGTGGTAAACATACTTAGGCTCATGATCTAAGATTCAGTTCATGCAGCTATAGATCAGGACCACCGTGTTTGGACAGCAGCAGTTCCATATAGTGGCTAGTAGAGGAGAGCCCATAGAATAGTTAATTGTTTTCCTTCAGGAGCTGTGAAATTGAAGACATTCATTTTGGCTGATACTGATTCAGTGTGCCAATTAAACCTTATGCCAAGGACTTTATCCTTCACCATTAAGTTCCATAGGCAGCTGGCCATTTATTATACTGGGAACTGACCTTAAATGGTATTATCACCCCCACCTTGGGGCACGTTCACTGATTTCCTATAAATGGAGAACACGTATTAAACATCCTGTGGAATCAAAGTAAAAGAAGTAGTGAGGCTATCCAAATGATGAGCAAAGGCACTAAGTCATTTGCTTTACGTTCTTTGCTCTTCATGTAATTTTCACAGCATTAATAATCTGTAGTGCTATGTCACTCACATTACTCTGGTTCAATATTCAGTACATCTTAATGAGCAAGCAGAGTGAAATATTTGCTCACAGAGCTCTTGATCCCATAACTAGTAACAGTCTCGGATCTCCCACTTAATACCTATTTGAAGAACAAGATATATGACATCCATTGTTCAGAGTAGTAGCTATATTGGGTTTGGGTCTCGTGCTTGCTTGGCCAACAAGGCTTGCTTTCCTTATTGTGGAAGAGCAAACGTATGTCCCTCCCCCCCAAAACAATAATGCAATATTTGATGCTGGTACTTCATACAGAGGCTTGATTTGGACAATATTTTTCTCCTGTTTTGAGAGGCGAAGATCCTGCAAAGAGAGCATCCATGCCTTTTGGGCTGTGCATCATGCACCTATGTGCATATCCTACTGTAATTTTCCATTATGTAATTATGAAAGGCACACAAGTGCACACTTTTCATCATATGAAAATAAATATTGAGCCAGGAAAGCATGTAAATCAGCCATGAATTGGTTGTAGCAAAAACAACAGATGCTTTATAAACTAAAATCTTACAACCTATTTCAAGACCAGCTATAATTCAGAGCTGCATCTTAGAAATCATGCAACCATATCTAGACTACTTCAGTATTTCCTAGAATGAGAAATCTAGTCAGCATTTTTTTTTTTTTTGCAATATCACTGTGACAATCTCTAAATTCCACCAAGCAATGGAAATTATTGATTTATGATTGAGATTCATCCAACAACAAATATTATTCAGAATTAACTGATCTCCCCAAAATATTTTTAAGCAGGTATTTGCATCGATGGGAATCTACACAGCAAGAGCATCAGGAACAGCTTAAATAATGATATTATAACATTGAGAAGTTAAATCTGTTCTTATTTTATTTAGCTGACAAAAAAATGCCCAGCTTAGAAGAAACTCTAAAGATAAATACTACTACTCAATATGGCAACCTGTCTTAAAATATGTTGAGAGCAGCTTGTCTTAAAATATGTTGAGTAGCACTTTGAGAATTTGCTGCATTTACCATGTTGTTTGTTCCTGGATAATTAACTTATTCTTGAAAATGGCAGGATGAATACCTTTTATTATATTTTTATAGCAGTACTGTAACTATTTATATTTGAAAAGCCAATAAACTCCCTCCCCCCCCCCCGGCCTGCCTCATATATATTACTATGCAGCATTCTGCTTCTTTCCTGATTCAGCAAGTCTTGGATTTTGGTTCACACACGATGCTGCTGTGATAATTTTGGCCGTATTAAAAGCTGAAGTTGTTCACAAGAATTTACAGCATAACAGCAGTGATAATCATCTCAGAGTTCTCAGCCATGCCACTGTTGGCAATTAGCAATAATGGGAGCCAAACTAAGATGGATTGGCTGCCATTTATGAGCTGGTTGCTGTCATTTGATTGAATGTGTGAATTCGTCTTGGGCTAGAAACACAATTAGCAGGTCATGTGGCAAAACGGCTCCTGGATTACTATGGACTTAAGAATGGAGAACCTGAATCAAAACAGTCCCTAAACATACAAAATAAGCATAATGAGGAGAGAGCTGGATAGAATCCCCTGCCCCCCGCCCCGGTAATCTAGTTTACCATGTGGAATTTTAATTTAAAGTAGCATCCAGTTATGTCTAGGAATACTTTTACTGTGTGTTTGCTGTGGTGTAGATCAGCACTACAGTGGTACCTCTAGATATGAACAGGATCCGTTCCAGAACCCCGTTCGCATCTAGAGGTAAACGTATCTAGTGATGGCACATCAGCGCATGCGCATGCCGCTTTTCTTCGCTTCTGCGCATGACGTCATTTTGAGCGTCTGTGCATGCGCAGGCAGCAAAACCCGGAAGTAATGTGCTCCATTACTTCCGGGTTTCCACGGAGCACAGCTCGAATGCGCTCAACTTGAAGCAAATTTAACCCGAGGTATGACTGTAATTCAAACTTACATATCCAGTCTTGTGACAGAAAACCAGCTCATAGGTGACTGCATCCAGTCCATCTTAGTTTGGCTTCTATTATTTCTAATTGCCAAACGGCTGTTCATGCGGGTTCTCATTGACTTGCTGTTCTAGTACAGCAGGGCTCCAGGTAGGTTGTACCAGTGTCGCACTGCAATTAGTGATATTACGTCCATTTCAGTCTCCAATTTTTTCAGTTATGCACATTTCAACATCAGTTTGTGATTTATTTATTTTTAGAGATGTTCTCAGGAAAGTTCATCAACATTTTAGTGTGAATACACGTGTCTGCAGTTTTGCTTAATATACACATATTTACAAAGCAATTCCCCTTAATATAATGCATGTTGTTAATATATGCATTTTTGCAAATTCTACCTCAGTATCTGCATTCTTGTACATGTTCCTTGCCTTGAAAACTACATTGCAAAATCCGGAAAAGTGTGAGTTGAGAAGGGTGCCTGCCTTTTGGTTCTTGTATTGTTTTAGAGATAGTGAGTTACGTATGCCCACATTTATATGCAAACTGAATCAAATTTCTTCCTCATCCATTCTTTGGATTAATGAAAAAAATGTTGCATTACAAACTTTGTACACAATATAAAACCATGATGTTTAATGCCGTTATATGCTCTCTACCATCTTGATTTACTTAGGCCCTTTTTAAAAAGAACTTGAAAGAGCCTGTCTTTTAGAGATTGCTTCTTTTCTTTACAGCCTTAACCTGTAAATTATTTTTAAACATTTTATGCACATAAAATTACTTTAAAAACAAATGTATAAGAGCATAAATATGGACAGAAACAATAACAATAACTGGAGCCTACAAATAAAATAAGCAGGAAACAGAATGTACAGCCCAGACAATGAAATCAGTGCCAAGCATGTGCCTAAACAAGTTATGGACCAATGTTGAATAAAACATGGCCTGGTGAACACTTCTGATAGTGAAGGTAAACTATAACATTACTGAAGAGGACTAATCTGCTCTCAGACTTGAAGCGAGTAAAAATGAAGTGCATTTCTAAGTGCATCGTGCTCTGTTAAGAACTAAAGTTTGTACACCCTGAAAGCTAATGAGAAAACCAGGAGTTACTGATTTATTAGAGTTGAGATTGGTGGGAGAAGATGCTGGTTACACACTTGATTTTCGGATGCTTGCTTTCCCCCCTCCAATGCAATATTTATGCTTATGATTTATTTATTCAAATGCATAGACCACCCAAATTCAAAGACTCAAGCTGAACAATCATGATAATGTCTGTAAATTATAGCAAGTTGCTTTCCGGTATGTTCCTCATTTTAAAATGGAGTGCAAAATATTTCAAAAAGTTGTCATTAGCTTATTCAAACAAACATCTAAGTTGATAATACAATGTTAGTCATAGACCTACCGAAATCAATAGGCTTACGTAACATCACACTGGGAAAAGCGGAAAAAGGGACAAGAACAGATTCAGTGTTGTAACAGAAACAAATCAAACAATTTATTGATAGTGTTCAGTGAATAACAGAGTATTAATTCTGAAGTCCTAAATGAATATACAATATACAATAACATAAGCAAAATATCCATCCATAACAATATAGTGGAAGAGGAGGAAAAAAATGAAGATCGAGCATAGTGAGTGGAGCCATCTTTATAATGATCAGAGATGGGATCAGACCTGGCTCATTTGTGGCAGCCATTTTGCCAGAAACTATGATGGGAGGAAGGGGGAGAGACTGTACAATTAAGAGAGCATTAGTTCCTTCCTTCCTTGCCCTTTGCAAGGTTCCAGAGGGTTTCCCCATCATTGCGGGGTCAAAATTCCATGGTAGGGAATGCATTTGAAATTCCCCATAGGGATCAATAGAAATTGTTGACTCATTTTGCAAATGCTTGCACATTAGTGTTTGGATAGCAGGACTTGCATGTATGTTATGCCTGACAATGTCTTCATGACTTTTACATCATGTGCAATATTTTTCTCATCCTTATCAACAGCACAGCTGCTCAATTTTCACCACTGAACTTTTCTGTAGCTGTCATCCATTTTAGGCCTTCATGCTCACTCTGCTGTTTGCTGAATTCAGTGGTTCCTTGAGCCTAGCAGGGCCAGATTAACAGCATGTAGTGTTGCTGTTGTTGTTTTCAGTCTAATGGGCATGGCTAGGCATTCACTGGCACCTTGGGGCATGAAAAAGCATGGGCTGAACTTTTAAAGCTATTTTCAGGAGAATGCTCATTTTCCAAGTGATGGCTTTTCTTCCCCAATAGTATTTTTGAATACAACAGCATAATACTGTACATGCGACCCCAAAAGATAAGACAACCTTTGACTGTTCTGCTTGTTAGCGATGTCCTAGTGCACCCAAACATTTTTCCAGAGACATGCAGCTGTTGCCCAGCTAAACAGGTTTAGAGGGAATGGAAAGCTTAGAGCAATTTGTAGGCAACCAAGCAAAAAGAGAAATCCACAAAGAAGCAGCTGATGTTAGCAACTCTTAAAAGGACAGCAAAAGAAGAATAAGCAAGCAAAGAGAAGGAGGGGGTGCAGAGAGAAAACAAGGAACTGCAGAGAATGTTAATAGCTGTCTCTAAACCAAAAAGAAATTGCTTATGTAATTTACATATTGCGTACTTCATTTTGATTAGGTTAACTTCTAAGCATATATATCACCTAAAGTCAGTAAGGTTTTTTATTTTATTTTGATCATATTTTCTAGCACAAATATTTCCCACTGGGAATGTTCCCTGTCCCATGTAAATGAGATGCAAAATGCCAACTTATCACAGTACAGTACAGCGTGATATTCTATTCTATTCCTTTTTTGCACAGAGGTAAATAAGTACAGATGATGGATGTCTGATGAGAACTAGCAGCAGGGGTCAAAGGGAAAAGTGTCAGCTTCTGCTATGATGGTACCGAGGATATGTGCTTTTTCATTTTCTAGAATTAATGTTATAGATGTGTTTGGCAAAATTGAGATATTTTTAAGGGGAAAATGGTTCACATGCGTCAGGATATTCCCTTGAAATTGGACATTTAGGCAATTTCCACCTGGACACTGCTTCCAACTGCAGTATTCCGGGTATGTCAGGGAGATCCCGGACATATGGCAACCCTAATATATAGTACAGCTTGCTCTATTTTTGGTCCATGTCACTTTGGCACATATTTACTCAAAAGTTCATTCTATTCTATTTCTGCAGTAATCTTTTAAAAGATGCCAGAGATTTTGAATTATTATCTTTAAGGAACATTTTATTTCAAAATTTACACATCTAAACACATTTTCTCTCAAAATACACTTTTTAAAGCTTACAACTATGTTAGAACATCAACAAAGTGTGAAACATGAGGTCCAGTCTGCACATTAGTCCAGGATCTGAGGATTAAGTTCATTTCACATTGGACTTAATGGAGAGTGAATTGCTCAAACAACTCATGTATGCAAAGCATTTCACAAACATCTTCATAATCTATAGCAATCCCTTGCAGGGGTGATCAATATCAGGGCTATTTTCAGTTGGAACTTACCAGAACTCAGTTCCACACCTCACAGCTGGGTGCCATTCTAAGAGAACAAGGGAGGTGTTCATGGTGAGTTCTGGCACCCCTTTTTCTAGAAAAATAGCACTGGTCAATATTATTCTTTCCCATATTGCAGTTGAGGGAGCAGGACTGAGACAAGAAGATGGCAAATTCCTGAAGGCCAGTTAGTGCAATCTTGACATAAATGAAGTCTCAAATAGGGAAGCTTGAAAAAATAAAAGAATAGCTTTGAAATAATCTTTGAAGGAGGAGGAGGAGGAGGAGGAGGTAAATGATCTGGTTTTCAGTAGTGCAAATTCCCTGGACTGCTGTCTGTTTTGCTCAAACTGGAGAAAGAATTACCATATGTTTCCATCTATAAGATGCTCCCATGTATAAGACACCCCCTAATTTTTGACATTATTTTTTAAGGAAAAAACCTAGTCTTATAAACGGAAAAATACGGTAATTATTTTGAAATTTTATTTTATTTTTAAAATTCATCTGAAGATCACAGGGCAGTTTACAACATAAAACACAAAGCCTGGCTTTCTGTTGGCACATGGATCAGGATCTTGAGAGGAAACTAGAGATCTATGGGGTGAACGGAACTTCCTGATTTTATGAATGCTGCCCTGATCCTTTGTTGCCAAAGGAGGGAATGGCCAAAACAACATAGCTCAGGACTGCCCAACCAGGCTTTGTGCTGGAGTAAGGCCAGGACCCCGGACAGGACCAAGGGTGCCAGATTGCAGTCCAAGAGCAGCAGTTGCAGGTGGCAATCTTGCACCTGACAGCAATAGGGAACAAGTTGTCTGAGCTTTATACTCTGGTCTTGAAAATCCAGACTGAAGTCCTGCCACCCGAGTGCTTCTGCCCTCTAAGGTCAGTGCCTTTGGGTTTGGGGCTGTAGAGATTTAGTTTACAGGACAATCTACACGGTGTTCTTGGCCCTCAGGAGAGTCTGTAATCAATTTCTTAAAGTCCATAGGCAAAGGTAGATCCTTGGAGTTCAGGGGCAAGATGTGGAAACTCATTCTAGTGCATCTAACTAGGATGGACCAGAGAGTATCCTCATCTCAGCTACTACTGCTCAGGGACTCTGAGTCTGGGCCTGCGTCACTTACCTATGTAAACTGTGAGCCTTTGAGGTGTGCCACATAGCTGGGATAGCTCAGTAGAGCATGAAACCTCATCTCAGGGCTGTGGGTTCGAGTCTCACATTTGGCAAAAGACTCCTGCTTTGCAGGGAGTTAGACTAGATGAAAACATGAAACATTAGAAGAGCCTCCTGGATCAGCCCAGAGCTCCATCTAGTACAACATCCTGATCTCACAGCAGCCAACCAGATGCCTATGAAAGTGCAGGACAAGGACCCAAGGGCAAGAACACTCTCTTGTGATTTCGAGTAAGTGGCATTCAGAGGCATACCGCATATGGCTGTGGAGGTAGAGCATAGCCATCATGACTAACACCCATTCATAGCCTCATCCTCCATGACATATAGTCCATCCAAATTCATCTAGAGATGGGAAGGCCTGGAAAACCCCCCAGAAAAAAATGGAAAAAACCAGTCCCCCACAGTCCCCCCCCAAACAGTCCCCCCAGGCCTTCCCATCTCTATCATGACCATCTCTACTTTTTGTGAGCAAATTCCATAGCTTGACACCCGAATCTTCCAACATTCAGCTCTATTGGATGTGATATGAGAGAGGGATAAAACCTTTTCCCTGTCCACTTTCACCACACCATGCAGGATTTTACACACCTCTACCATGTCTCTTCTTATTTGCTTTTACTCTAAACTGAACACCCCAAAGGCTGCAACCTTTCCTCCACCTCCTTGATCATGTTGGTTGCCCTTTTCTGAGCCACTTGCAACTCTACCATATCCCTTGCAAGGTAAGACAACTAAAAGAGGATTCCAAGTGTATTTGCACCATAGATTTGTATAATGGCATAATTTTTTTAGAAGAGTTATTTTCAATTCCTTTCCCTAATGATGCCTAGCATAGTATTCACCTTTTCCCCAGCTGGCGCACACATTTAAGTAGAATGTGTGTAAACTGCTAAGACAGTAGCTGGAATAAGTGCATTCATGCTGATCGAAAGTATAAACTTGAAAAATGACAGACTGGCTGACACGCATGTATTTATCAACCGATGAGTGAAGAACCAAGGAATGGTTTGCCTTTGTGAATGGCTCATCACAGGTAAAATGCAACAGGCAAAAGTTTTAGCTCTCAAGATGACACCTCAAACACAAGGCTTTTCATTTTGCACATTCAACTGCTAGTGACCAGCTGCAGAGTATGCAAGTTCAGGGACACCAAGGGATGCCCAGGTGAAGACTTTTGCTTCTGCAGAATTGAAGTTTAGCATAAGGGGAATGGTTGGGATATCAAACGGTTAAATGCCTGCGGCCTCCAACTATTCTTAAGAGATGGTTTCTCTAAATTTTCTCAATGTGTGAAGAGAGCATCAACCCAACCAATCTGATCCTGTACATTAGAGGAACCACTTAGAGCGGGAGCCAGGGGAGTGGTGCAGTCCGTTTTGCAGTGCATATGAAAAGAAGCCAGCGTTGCATTATTTCTCCCTGCTGAACGAGCCGTCAGAGATTTTATGTGAACTACCAAAGGAAGACTTAAATTGAAGTTCCAAAAATCTGGCGAAAAATGTTGTTGCCTTGAGAGTGCTTTCCGGAATATTCCTCATTTTAAAATGGATTGGAAACCTATCTCATTTTAAATGTTTGCAGTTATGAAACCTCTAGGCTGTCCTTTCCCACTTTTTTGAGGATGAGTGGGCTAAGGGTACAATGGTTCCTCAGTGCAAAATACTAAAAACATACATGCAGGTAGTCTACAATGTTTCAGTGGAAGGTATATGAAGGTATATATTACATTGGTTTAATAGATAAGCCCATATACTCAGAACAGCTCCCCATTTATTTATTTTCCTACTTGTCATTGTTAAATAACTGCCCTTATTTTGGCTCCACTTCAGGTGGGGCGGCAAGACTTTCTTTAAGTCTTGCATGCACACAGATGTTGATGCTGCAATCCTACGTATGTGCACTTAACTGCTGAACACAATGAGTAAACATGGAAAATTCATATGCCCCATCACTTGTAAGATCCTTTAAAAAATGTCTTCTTCCATTATGTGTTTGCCTGATGGTTTTATGTTGGTTTCATGTTGTCTGAGTTCTATAGTTCTATTGTTCCTATTTCAATGGTGCTTTTTCCTTTGATAAACTTATTTTACTGAGTTTTGTTAAGATGCCTGGAAAGGTTTTACCTGAAAAGGAGGGATACAAATACAGTGAATAAATAAGGGTGATGAAGGTTTACTTCTTACTGGGCAATTGGGTAGAATAGTGCCTGCACACTGTTACCCCCCCCCCCCCCGCTTGGTGTATCTCTGTAGGTAAGAAGGCATGAGAGCTGAAAATTCAAGGACAGACTCTGGATTCTCCCTGGAGGGCCAGGTCATCTCAACCCCACGCATAACCATGTGCCTGATTGGTGGACATTGTGACATCTCATTTTCACAGGGTTTGCCCTCAGCATTTAATATCAGTATGCAGCTCCACCAAGAATTCGACTTTAAGGAAAATGTGTTAAAATGTTTATTCTTGTCTTAAATTGTAGGAACAGTTTATTTTCAGGATAATGGAAACTGTATTTGAGTTTCCCTTACTAGGTAGCTCACTAATCAACATTTTGACACTGGATTGCTTAAACTTGGAAAAGAAATATATAAATAGCTGTCAACCGAATAGTAGTATGGGTGGCATGCCGTTGGAGTGGTTAATATTTTACTTGGAAAAATCCAGGTTCAGCATAAAAGGAAGGCATTGTAAATCCTGGGATAACTCAGTCGGTAAAGCATAGACCCTTAATATTGGGGTTATGGGTTCAAGCCTCACGTTGGGCAATAGATCCCTGTATTGCAGGGGGTTGGTCCAGGTGACGTCCGTGGTCCCTTCCAACTCTCTGATTCTCTGAACATGTAAGAGCAGTACTTGCCTTGTTTCCTTTTGCAATGGTTTATGTACAATGAATTAGTTGTATGGGTATATGTTACCCAGCAGGCTGGTGAAATGGGCTAATGATACTTGTGGAGCTGATGCTTGTGAATGTCTCAGGAAACTCCACAGCAACAGTAATGGAGCAGCATTTGGCAGGAGATGCTGAAGTGAAAGTCATGGACTGGAAATTTAAGATTACATCAGCAGGCAGGAGTGAGCCAAATGCAGGTCAATAGTGATTCAGAGCCAGAAAGGAAATACTCAGGTCCATGGCAGGCCTGTCGTCCTTTCTATTTGTTTTATGGACTTCTGTATGCAGTCTTATTTTTCTAGAAAAAGAGGTGCCAGAACTCACCATGAACTCCTCCCTTGTTCTCTTGTAATGGCACCCACCTGAGAGATGCTGGAACTGAGTTCTGGCTGCGGGGGGGGGGGGAGCTCTGTCTGTATGTCAGAGCAGTGGTCACAATATTACAAAGTTGGTATTTTTCTCTCTCACTACCTCATTCTTTCTCATAAAGGCAACATTCCGTGTCTGAACCAATATACTGATTGCAACCAATTCAAAATGTATGCTTGAGAATAGGGGTAGAATAAAGGGCTTCTAGAAGTAGCAAGTGCAGTGGCATAGTGTGGGGAGGGCAGAGGAGCACAGAATATTGCAAGGTGTGTGGGGGGGGGGGCGGTTAAAGAGGAAATTTGTCCTGTCTTCCTGATGAAAGCGTCTGGCCCTGCTAGATATTGCAACTTTTAAGCCTATTTCCTGGGACCAGATGTTGGCCCAAAGCCTCTCATCACGACAAGCAGGCTGTCTTATAGGATGAGAAGGGTAATCCAGAAATCAAAATTGTGTTATTTAAAAAAGGGAGAGGTGTTCTTATATCTAAAAATGGATTTTGTCCCCACATGTTGCTACTTACTTCCCCGCAGACCTAGGATAGTTTACATGTGTGCAAAGTTGGAGCAGTGGGCATTCTTTCATTTTTAGATGCACACATACTTATCTTTACTTAAATACAGATCAGACTTGCTCAAGCTGTTATGCATCAAGCTCAGCACAGCCCCACAGCCATACATGGAGGACCATCAGGGCCTAGAGAAGCCTGTTGATTTTACTGCCTACCTGGAAGAAGTGCTGTGCTGAACTTTTCCAGCCTTTCCAAGGAATGCTAGGGCAAATATCACTTCAAAAAGGACAGGTATTGGGCAATGTATCTCAATGAAAAATTAAAGTTTGAAGGACCCTGTGGGGTAGGAGCAAATTTACATTTTAAGCTTGAGGAGGTAGCCAAAAGATTGTTCTTCAATCCTGAAAGCATTTAGGGAAAACCCTGTGCTCACAATGCCATGGACCGGCTTTCTACGACTGGCTTCCAGCCAGGTGGGTTTCACAGAAATGTGATGTTGCACACAGTTCTAATCAGTTCACCAATGTTGGCTGCCAGGAGGGGAGGCTGGCCTATATGGCCTTGCAGGGGCTTCTCCATGTTCTTTCAATGTCTGAATGTCTTATGAACCCCCTGTAAAGAACTCTCAAACTCATCCTCTGCTCCAGCTAAACACAACTGGATTTTTCTTTAAAGCATTATCATCCTTAAAGGAACAATAAAGGGACACTTGTCAGCACTGGTAAAGCTAAACACAAAACAAAAGAAAAACATGTCCAGCAATCCTGACAGTGTTCCCCCGGGAAGGTTTTACCTTTCTGCTGTTTTCAATGTAGTTTGTGGGGTGTTTTTTTTAGAACACTTGTTAAAAATGTGGCAGGGAAAACACCAAACCAAAAAAAATAAAAAATAAATAAAAGGTGTTTGTGACATTTAGACTCATAGTAAACATAAACCACTCCTTATCTTCCCCTCTCAGTTCCTCTCTCCTGCCCTTTTCTTCTGTCTCCATTTACAACTTCACTATCCTGCTTGTCTCCAGAGACTATAACCTTGGCGTAATCTTTGACTGCTCTCTCCTTCCGTCTGCATATCCAGGCTCCTGCAAAGACAAACTGCTTCTTTCTTTTTCTTTTTCTTTTTCTTTTAAACAAGTCAAAAATCCATGTTTTACTCAAGGTCTCTGCTGCCAAAAACCCTTGTTCATGTGCTGGCCACCTCTTGCTTTTATTGCCGTAAATCTTTCTCTCTTTTTTCCCTCTCCCCTTTTTGGTCTGGCATCCTCAGAGTCCCTCTGATAAACCACTGGGAAATGCTGTTGTTGAAATCTCCCCAGCAATTCTTGCAGAAGGGCGCAAACCATGTTATCCCTCCTTATAAATGGGGGTGTTGATCAACTGAAAACTGTCTTTGTAAACTGAAGTTGCTAAAAGTGGTCAGACAGTGGTCACTTGATATAAGGATGTGTATGACACTCACTACAAAATTATATGAGCACATTTTCCCTCCAACTGTGGCGATTCACCTGGTGTTTCGCCTGAGTGCCAACCCCCAAATTAACATTGAAATGTTGCATTGCACAAAATGAATTGGCAACTCGCAGCATTAATCCTGATCTTGTTGAGGGCATATGGATCCGCTTAGGTGAGTGAATCAGTATAAAAATTGGTAGGTTGTGGGCGAATACATCAGACGGCACAGCGATTCTTCAAACAGCTCTTGTTTATGCAAAGGCCAGAACAGAACTGAACTGAGGAGCTCAGTCAGCCTGCTTATATAGAGCTCCAGAACAATGTAACTGTAGCAACTTTCTAAAACTATCCAATCACTGTACGTCACTTTTGATCCTTCATTTGCATACAAACTATCCAATCACTGAACGTCACTTTCGATCCTTCATTTGCATAACTATCTACAGTATCCCCTGCTGGCCCAGGGTGAGAACTTCAGTACATAACAAAAATGTTTCTTGTTTCTTGCGCTGAGATGTGGGGCTGTGCAAGCTGAACATAGTTCTGGTACACAAGGGCTGATAATTCTGGTGCAGTTCCTACACATGGCAGTGACTGGACCATAGCACCAATGCAAGGGTATAAATCTCATCTTCTGCCAGCAGTAAACATGAAATCCTGTACTCAGAAACATAGAATGGGTATATAATAGACCTCAATAACTTGTACTTTTGTGTATATCATAGCAGCAGCGGCAGCACAAGAGGGACTTCTCTATTATGTGAAACCAATAGCACAAAGTAACTGATGCAGGTTCCCTTTGATTTAAATATCACATTACTCCCAGGTAGGGTTATCCTGACATGGAGAAGAAGTGCATTTTTCAACTTGCCCATATCGTTCCTCCATCCAGAGCTAAAAGGGTCTGGCACACAGGGTACCAGTTCCCACAGTAGGATGAAAAAATGGCACATGGATCAGGCCAATGTTTTATGGACAACTGATCTTCTGCTGTTCTTGGTGAGAGAAGCATAACTGCAGGTGGTGAACCTGTGTTTCCACAGTGCTCCTACAATATATTCCATGGAGGAAATATGTAGAGGCATGCAATGCCACCCATTTCCTAACAAGGGTGGGAAATGTCTTTATGATGAAGGCATGGGGTTAAACCTAACATCCAAGAGCTGTTTAAAAAACAACAGGCAAATACTTTGATGTAGATGTCCTAACCTAAAGTATGCTAAGTAAGTCTTTATCTTCAAAAGAATAGTTGGTAGGATTTTTATTTTTAAAATAGGCTTTTCAAACTTGAAGGAAAGTTAAACTGCAGCTTTGGGGCCTGTGTTTCTGCACCCAGATATGTTGTCGTAAATTTCACTGCCAAATATGGCTTACCCAAATTATAAGAGTATTTTTTTATAGAAAAGGTGAAAAGTAATGAGGAGGAAAGGCCAGATAATGACATCTGCTTGATAATTCTCCCCCGCCCCCCCAAAGGGCAGTAATAATATGTTTTTGTAAGAGGTTATTGAAGTATATAAAATACAGAAGCTTATACAAAACCAGCCCCTTTTAAGCACACTTTCCATAAAGTGCTCACGGCTTGTCCCATTGTATTAAATATCTGTTCCTTTAAGAAGATTAGAATGTTTAAACCGTCAGCAGGTATTAATCTTCGAAAGGTTCTCTGGCACACAGCATTGATATAATGGATTCTAAACAGATTTATTTATATACCTCAGACATTACTCAGATTTTAAAAATCATTTATCAGATAAACCTGGGGTAAAATCTGGAATACATGGCCTCAGCCTTAAACAGAGACACACTTTAAATCGTTTGTGCCTCTTTCCCAATTTTGGAGGTTATTCTTCATCTAGGTATGTATGTTTATGGCTTCAGTCCTCACCATACATACTTCAAGATAAGTCTTATTGAAATGACAAGGACTTACTTCTGAGTAGCACCTAGTGTACCCATATTTATTTATTTATGAAATGATGCAAAACAAATGTATTAAGTTCAAATCTTTAACGTTCCATAACATTTGCAAGAAAACCTTTGCTGAACTGAATCCTGAAAATTATTGCACGTTGCTTGGAAATATTTTTCTGCATTACAGATAACAAACAGACTTAATAGTTATTTTCCTGCCCTATGAAACCCTGGAAATTGTCACGTGCCAAGAGGTGAGGCTCATGCTAGGGATTGCTGGCAGTGAATTACACAAATCTGGAATTTACTGGATTCTTGGGGAAGCTGAGTGGTACAATGTTAACCCTCCCCAATATACAGTATATATGCTGTGGACCAGGGGTAGGCAACCTAAGGCCTGTGGGCCGGATCCGGCCCAATCACCTTCTCAATCCGGCCCATGGACAGTCCGGGAATCAGCGTGTTTTTACATGAGTAGAATGTGTCCTTTTATTTAAAATGCACCTCTGGGTTATTTGTGGGGCATAGGAATTTGTTAATTTCTTTTCCCTTCCAAAAAAATATAGTCCAGCCCAGCACATGGTCTGAGCGCAGAAAAAGGTTACTGACCCCTGCTGTAGACTAAAAAAAATCTCATCTGGCACAGAGAGGCCATTCATTCCCAATATAGTGCAATAAATAAATAAATAATACTACGATCTATCCATAGCATAATGTTGACTCATAATTCCATTATAAGAAATCACAGTATGAACAGCAGTGTGTTAACCAGTCCTGAAGGCCAATTGCAGGTGTAGGAAGGCTTGGGGTGAGGATTGTTGAAAATTATTGTCTGGGCAGTCCTGGTTAGGGATTTCAGACAGGGATTCTAGGCTGAAGTTACCAGATTTTTTTCAATGAATCCAGGGACACTTCATTGAAATGAGTCAGAATTATAGGATTTTGTCAGGGGACTGATTTGTAAATCTGGGGACAGTCCCTGGGAAACGGGGACGTCTGGTAACCTTATTCTAGGCCCCTGAAAGAAGATTGCATTCACAGTAATGCAGCAGATGCATCAAACATTACCAGAGGCCACTTACTTCAAACTGTGCTAGGCAATTTCTTCTGGACCCTCTCCACCCCCCCACTTTATTTCACTGCTGTCTGTGCTGCTGTGGCTGGTTGTAGCAGCAGCAATGCAACTCTGCTCTCAGTGGCTCTGCTGCCTCTTTTAAAATCTCCAAATGACCTGAACCCACCACCTTTCTAAGCCAGTGGAGGGGCGGGATGGGAGTTGCCATAAAAAGATGGCAGCCCCTGTGATTTTCTGAGGACTTTTCTCCCCCAATACCATTGAAGAATGCTGCACATAGGTCACTCTGTGGGTTAAGAAAATGGTGGTACCCTTGTTTCTTGTGCAAAAAAAGGAAGGGAGGCTCCTTTCCACCACAACATAAGGTGAGGTAGGATCTTTGCTGCATGTTTCCTTCCCCAAAATTAGAGAAATGGCCTACTAATTTTCAGCCTGCAAATGGGCTGTGATATTTGGGAGCTGTTTCAGTACAACCCTAAGTATAGGCTTTGTCTCGTCTTTACAAAAGTTGAGGGCATACCAACTTTTTTAGTATTTTCTGCTCTCTAAAATGAAAACAAGCAACTGATCTTGGGGCTCTTCCTTTTTGCTAGTGCCAAGTTCAGAATACATTCAGAGTCTTCCATCCTTTCCCACTGCCATTTCAGCCGCTCATTTGTCTAATGCTGTAACTTTTACTTTTGGTGATCTAAACCATTTAGCAGAAATAAAAGGCCTGGCAAATCTGAAGGTTGGTTCAAATGTGCACAGTGATGACTGCATCACTAAGGGTCAGGGTTAGGGTTGTAAGTGTGAATGGGACATCCATTTCAGACCTTTACTTTACAGATCTCACCTCTTAAATACAATGTTTTTTGGTGGAGCTGGTTCATACGTTCAGCTATAGGCCATAAACTTATGAGTACAGTCATACCTTGGGTTAAAGACGCTTCAGGTTAAATCTTTTCAGGTCTGTTCCATGACGACCTGGAAGTAATGGAACGGGTTACTTCTGGGTTTCGCTGCTTGCGCATGCACAGATGCTCAAAATGATGTCATGCGCAGACGCAGGTTGCATTCTGCTCAGGTTGCGAACGGGGCTCCAGAATGGATCCCATTCGCATCCAGAGGTACCACTGTAATAAGATATTGTTCATGCATGTATACACCAGGTTCGAGATACCCACCAGGCTTTATGACTAATAGTAAGTGAAATCCTCTATTCTCTTTTTTTCTCCTCCTGAGCGCAAGTGAGCATATAAATATTCAAGCAGTGACTTGCATGTGTGAATGACCCTTTACCGATCAAACACTTCAAGAGAGGATTTGCATGCCACCTCATCACATCTCAAATGCAGTTCACACATTCAGCTGCAAGTCATCGTGGGATAGGTCATCCGGTGCTATCAAGCAACTTTATATGCCTGTGTGAATCTCCTATTTATCATCAACATAGCAGGCACAAAATGTCTTCCCTCAACTGTGCCCATGACAGCGTTTGCAATCTATCTCTCTGCTCATTGATAATGTATATAGAAATGGTTCCCACTAGACAGTGTCGGCAGTACATAAGCCAGTTATGCAGGGCCTTTGTGGCTGCTGCCGTTGTGAAAACAAGATAAAGAAAGCCCATTAATTATGCATCCAGCTAAATAACTAGCTACAGAAGAGGAAATAAGAGCACTTTAATAATATATAAGTTATTAATCGGTATACTTGTCATCTGAATAAGACACAGACTACTATGCTTTTCCATTCATGGTGCGGGTAGTGAGAGGGGTAATCCAATGAAATTTCTTACCCTAAATAGAACAAATTTGGTTGTCAAAGGCACTGTGTGTTAAAATATGTGTTCTTTGTTGTATAGCTAAAACAAATGGCATGACTTTACCCTAGTAGTATTGTACTTAGGCTGTGTTTACCTAATTTATTAATTGGGTGGTGTTTTTTTTTGCCAAGCTATTAAAGTTTATATTGCATTCAGCTATCATGGGGCCTACAATATCTAACAGTTCTATTATGGCAAAAGAAGGGCAGAAGGTACTACCGCCAGGTCAGGTCGCAGTTTATCACCCCACCCCCGGACCAGGACCAGCCACCGCTGATGGTCCAGCTGGGCCTGCTGCCCAGGAGAGGCCCACCCAAGGCCTGCTGGTTTGGCCAATCACTGGCAGGAGGTCAGCCAAGCCCCAGCCCTTTCACCAGATCACCGCAGAGCCTGTGGTCCAGCCACAACACCGCCCACCAGATAAAGTGAGCAGAATTGCCAGAAACCGGGAGGGAGGGAGGGAGAATAGATGCTTCTCTCCTGACCCAGCAAGATGGTGCTGTAGCAGCATCTGAAAACTAGCTAGTGGTATCCAAAGGCAAGAAAGTTGCATACCCTCCAACATTTGTGCGATGAAAATAGGTATGTCCTATTTCATTATTATTACCCCAGCCACTCTGGGCAGCTTCCAACATACATAAAAACAAAATAAAATATTAAACATTAAAAAACTTCCCTGTACAGGAATGCATTCAAGTGTCTTCTAAAGGTTGTACTGAAATACTGTAGCTTTTTATCTCTTTGGCTCGAGGGTTGCATAATTCCACACTCTCCAACATTTCTCCTATGAAAACATGGATGTCCTAAGGAAAAGCAGGACATTCCAGGATCAAATCAGAAACCAAGATGGCTTCTGTAAATCCGGGACTGTCCCTGAAAAATAGGGACACTTGGAGGGGCTTAAGTTGCATAGACCCAAATCATGCAGGTTTTAGGAGAAATTTCTAGTATGAGGCAGCAATGTTACTGGCCCCCAATAACATTGAAGGACAGAAGCAGACAGGACAGGGTGGCACCGTGGCACCAATGGTATATCGTGCTGCTGCTTCCCTTTCCTGTGAAAACCATTCCTCCATAACTGGAGTTCAGTTATGAATCCTGCTAAACTGATGAGTGTTTTATTATCAGCTACCTAGAATAGAAGACTGTTAGGTACTGGCATGTTCCTCAAGTAATTAGATTGCCTTTGAAAAACACTAATAAATCTGAAATGAGCTAGTTTTAATTGTGTCCTTAAACTGTGTATTGATGCATCCATGATCTAGGCATGATGAGAGATGTTATTTCTTGTTTTATTTCATCATCATCATCATACAGACCAAGATGTGTATTCGAAGCTTGCAGGTTAGAGGCAATTATAATTTTAAGTTTTAAGTTCTAATAAGATCACACGTGTTTCTAGTTCCATCATATAATCTCCCCATGCAAGAAAGATGCATGTCCAAGTGGAACTCAAAGAAAGCCCTTGGGAAGCCATGCTGCCCTATCTGCATTATGCATACATTGGTTGGCACTTCTGACCAGACATGGGACCAAAAAACCAGAGGTGTATTCATGACTAAAAAGAAAACAAAAAAGGTGCTTTCATAATTGCTCAGTTTTTGGATCATGAAGGTGGTTTTGTTGCAGAGTGATGTTGCAAAATTTTATATTCACTGTTTGCTTTCTGATATCAGAGCTTGGAGGGATTTTTTGTCAAGAGGAAATGAAATGATCCAGCTGACTGCTGAATGTTTGGCTGCTCTAGGACACTTCATTCAAAGAGCAGTTTTATGGCTGGTGTTGGGTTAAAAAAAAATTCTTTCAGTGTCACCATCTATAAACAACAACAGTAAGAAGATGGGTTTCTGGCAGTTTCTTACTAAGGATTTGGGACCTTATTAACCCTACTGAGCGGTATTCATCATGGGTTAAGCACTGATGTTTCCATAGAATTAAATGCAAATGTCCTAGTGTAAAATCCCTAGTTATGTATAACAACTCCAACCCCTGAGTACTTGTGCTGTAATCTGCAAAGCACAGATAATCATGCGGGTTTCTTTCTGTAATAGCAAAGGGCCCACCTTTTTAAATCCTGCGCTGTCTCATTGACGTTAGCATGGAAAATTGATTCACAGTTTGCATTCTCCATTCTGGCTTGGGAGGTGTTCGCAATTACAGTGCTTTACAGGCTGGTTCTTACCCAGATTATAGGTTAGTAGGAACACAGGGTTTGATTGTTTATTTATTCCATTTTCATCTCACCATTCCTGTAACGACTTCGGGGCAGTGTACATGAATTTCTACCCCTATCATCCTCACAACCACCCTGTGAAGCAGATTAGGCTGAGAGATACTAGTGCCTGGTCCAAGGTCACTGAGAGGGCTTTATGTCTGAGTGGGGCTTTGAACCTGAACCTCCCTAGTTCTATGCTTCTGTTCCTAACCATTACACCCCACTGGCTCATTAAACATGGTTTCACAGAAGGAGGACAAAACTCTTCTTCTTCTGCAATCCATATCACTCTGCCCTGCCTGTAGAGTATCATTATGGTCATGCCAGCAGATCATTGTTTTCTTCTTTTGAAAAGGTAATAGTCCCTTTGCCTAGTTTTGGCAGGCATTGGGGTTTGTCTCGGAGCATCTTGCTTTGGGCTGTTTGCCAAGCCATTAAAGTTTATGAGCTATGCTAAAGTGGCGGTAGAGTCTGGAGCTACCTAGCGATTTAGTTCCTTGTGGTGGAGTCTTGTCAAATCTGACGTACTGAGGAGCGACTGTGGGATAGCAGATAGAGTATTAGGTGTTCACTGTGGAGCTCTACCTTCAAATCCTGACTTGGCCATAAGAGTTTATGCAAAATACCATGGTTCAGCTTCCATGCTAGCAGAGCCACACAGTTTTGACTGGACAAGCAGGATGTAGGTAACCAGCCATGTTTTGTGGTATGCCAGGCCCTTGGTGGGTCCACTTATCTAATGTAGAACTATTTCTGGATTGTGCTATTTTAGGTGAGAGATATAATTGCTGAAAACTCTCTGATGAAAAAGAGCTATATCCATACTAAAGTGTGTCTGTGAGAAGGGCTAAACTTGTATCTATCTTCGTAGCATCTGTTTTTTTTTAAAAAAAAATGATGTGCAGACCATATTTTTACTTGGTGGAATATTCTGTAGTGCAGTAGCCCACAAGCGGGCTGAAGTGGTGCAATGTAAGAGCTCACCCACACATTCAATTGTGCTTGCCTAGAAACCATGGGTGCAAGCAGCTTCCCCCTTACTCCACTCCTTTCCAATGGAAAACCACTCTTTAGCAACAGATAGGAACAAATGGCAATTCAGGGAAACCCCAAATCACTGTTTGCTTTTATTGAGTGCTAAAGAGCGGTTTCCCATGAGGGAAAGCAGTGGAACAAGAGGAAGTGTGGACAAGCCCTTTGAGCAGATTTACCGCAGAACTTTGAGGACTCATGACACTGCACACACAACAAAGGCATAACAGCAAAATTTGGAAAGAGAAGCTGCTTTGAGAGAGGTGAAGTGGAGAAGCAGGTAGAGACAGTGCTTTTTTTCTAGGGGGACACATACCCCTAAACATTTTGTGAATGATTGTACTTTTGTCCATTTACTGTATTTATATTTCCCGATTTGAACTATAAAATGGTGATTTTCTGGAGTCAAAATGAGAGTACCCCTAAACATTTTTTTAGGAAAAAAAGTACTGGCTAGAGGGATAGTTAATGCTTTACCTGCCAACTAGTTGTGTGTAATATTTTGTTCATCCCTAAGTAGAGCCAGTAAGGTTGGCCAGTATTGTTAACCCTCATTGCAGATGCTGGAAGATAGTGATTTACTCTGAAGCCACCCAGAGAGTTTGTAGAAAAGCTGAGAACTTAATTTGGGGTGTATCGCTCTTGGTTCATGCTTTTACTCACTACTGTTGCCTTCTTTCTCATTTTCTGTATTGAAAGTGGCTTTAGCTCACAATTCAACCAAGTCCCCCCTCCCCAATATTTTCCCTTGAGTTATGCCTTTGTCTTATTGTCTCTTGAATTATATTTGTGTGACTCCAAAAATCTGGGGTCACTTGTAAAGAGAAGGGATTAATAGTGAATATTATTCTGAGGAGCATCTTGATTTAGTGCTGGAGGTTGAACAAGGTGATGTTTCATGAGGCAGAATTTCAGCTAGTTTCCAAGCTCTCCCTACATAAATTTGACAGATGCATCACATGGACTTTGTGGTCTGTGGCTGGGTGAGCAGGAATAGATGAAGAACATGATAGTGTGGGAAGTGTTCTTTTTGTTAGGTTTTCATTTTCCTCCTGCTGTTGACCAACTTTCTCTTTCATTCACATCTGTGGTCTTCTGGGTTTTAATGTCTCCTGGAAGGCATTGGGTATTTTTGGCAGAATCAAGCCTTTCAATTGTACACTCCCCCTCCCCTCACTCTTGTTCTTTCTCAGTCTCCCTAGCAACTGCTGAATGGAATCCATCCAGTCTGCCTAACCGTAAAATTAAAATTGCAATGCAAAGTGAAGTGTCCTGGACGCTACTGCTGTGTGGTTTTGCTGTACAAATGTGTTGACTGTTAGGTCCCAGCTTGAGCCAGGAACACAAACCCAAGTCTGAAATGACGAACTTTAATGAATCATTAAGCGGACAAGAGTATTCGTTGTGTACGAGGGTGGGTGGGTAAGAGGTGCATCCCAAAAAATTAAAAAAGCAACAAACCTCTACAACTTCAACCTCCCTTTTGTTTCTCTTTGTTGTTTTCCTATCTTTGCAATTTAAATATTACTAGGATAATCCCCCCCCCCTTTGTCATTACTGTAAAAGATGACTAGTAGGGTTGCTTTGTGGCAACCAGGCTATTTGTGCTGCGGTTAACATGTGCCAGTAGCAGCCATTTTTGTGCTGCCTGCTCTTTCCAGCCTACTTTTGGCTGCCTCTCCTCTCCAACCAGCTGGATCGCAACTATGGAGCTTTCCTTGTTACTGTGTATGAGGGAGGGGCAGGCCAAAGCCTGAGGTGGGGGGTGGATAGGTGGAAGAAGCTGCAGCTGTTTTGCCTTCTGCTTAATTGGTGGTCCTAATGATACAGAATGAATCTCTGGGTTGCAGCTTGGGGAGTCCTAATGATAAGCCTCTTTCTCAGGACTGTTATGTGTGTTGTCCTCCCCTGAGTTGTCTCAACTTTTTCATCCAGGGTAATGAGTTGGTGCAGCTTATAGAGTCCTCCTCTAGACT
Organism: Podarcis gaigeae; assembly: GCF_964106915.1. Classification (NCBI taxonomy): domain Eukaryota; kingdom Metazoa; phylum Chordata; class Lepidosauria; order Squamata; family Lacertidae; genus Podarcis; species Podarcis gaigeae. The sequence goes on along the minus strand of NC_139677.1, from coordinate 6,723,270 downwards.
GTGTTCCTGGGTTTCCCACTGCCAAATCTAACACTCTACCCTGGACACTATAGGTTTGCTAGAGTCATTGCTGGCATAGTGCTCAAATTATCCTCTTTCTTTTTTGGAGATGATGAAAACTGAATCTCCCGTGTCCCCTTCCCTGTTCAATTTTCTTTCTGCATACCAATATACCTACATTCCTTTCCTCTCAGATGGTTTATCCACTTGCTTCTCAGTCATTTCTCCAGCCAATAGCTGCTCCCAAGCATTTTGCTTTCAGACAAGGCTGTCTTTTTGTATCAGATGCCAGCTCTACTCCATGGGATTGTAAACAGAAAGTACCCATGACAACTGATTCATTCCTCCATAGAGACCACACATGGTACCTACAAAATGTCTTTGCTTTCAAACAGCAAATTCTGCTTCCGAGTCAGGTTCAAAGCGCAGGGCCAGAGCAGGTGCCAGGAGAATTCTCTTGGCTTGAGCTGTGTGAATCAAGCAATGCACATTGAAGACCCCCAGTCTCTCAGTCAGCAGGACATTTCTGAATTTCCCTCTTCTGGGCAGAGATCAGTATTCAGTCCACATTCTCTGGCAAATGAAATACAATGATTCATACTTAGGTAGAGACCATCGTTTTCATTATTGTGATAACATCTAATGAATGAAGAACCCATTTCCCCTGTGAGCTTCACATTGTTAGACACTTCTTACAGGTAGGTAAATTTGGTATGGAGAAGGCCAATGCTAAAGTCACACGGAGACAGGAAGGGAAGTGACAACTTTGATGCCAGCTTTCAGGCAGTTTCAGAGTCATCTGAGTCAGGCTGCCTCTCCCTCAGCATGCATGGGAAGAATTGTTGCAGGAGCTTTTAAAGATTTGAAGTCTTGGCAATGATTTAATATTAATCCTGCAATCTCAGAATGGTTGGACATAGGCCAAAGGATTATTCTGTGTCCTTAGGGCTACTGTGTTGACAGTGTGAAAACAAATAAAGCAAACTTCTGGGCAGTGATAAGGTTTATAAATGTTCTAGGACACCTCTGCAACCACAGAAAGAGCTAAGAAGCCTCATTTTAGTATATGAAAGATACTCTCAGCCATCGCTGTGTGTGGAGTGGGAGAGCAGACAAAATTGCTTTTTTTCTGGGTTTGGGGGAGATTGATTGTTTATCTAGGTTTTTTCCTGTTTGTTTGCAAAACTGCTTTCCTTCAAATCTAAGCACTTGGTGCTTTAACCACATACATTTCTGTCTCTATAACCATAGCAAGCAGCACGAAAGATTGTTCCAAACTGATTTTGTATTTGAAAATAGTTTATTGCAGATAATTTTCACCCAAGAAGGCTCCACTACATATTGTGTCTGACTCTTTAGCCAGGATTAATTTAGAGGTGCCTAATTGCCTTGAAAGGGTCCCTCTAATGTAATCTAAAAATTCACAAGAGAATTTAATAACAATTCCACATACACAGTCTTGCCAGCAATTTTTTTTCTTCTCAAAACAACACACAATGTATTAATGCAAGATTTGTCACATCCTATGAATCGAACACAGAATCCAGCACAGTTAGAAAATCTAATGGTGCTCTGCTTCAGGGGGGAGAAATCCCTTTCAAATCCCAATCTTGCAGAATGAAATAACTTCAGTATATATATTTTTGTTTTCTTTTTTCATGAGAAAGCATCAGTGTACGAAACTGAACTTTTCCTGAGGCACCAAGAAGTTGTTGCTAAGAAGAAAAGAGAGCGAGAGGGGAAAGAGTAAATTGATTCCAATAAGAGAGGGTTTCACCACTAAAGGCTAGAAGAAAATGAAATGTTGGCTTTTAAATCATAAGGTGAAAGCAGTTTGCACTGGGAATGTATGTTGAAATGTTCCTTTATTCTTTTTTACCCCTCCCCGTACTGGCATCTGTACAATCTGTTGTCTCTTTGAAAATCCCAGAAAGGAAGTAAACTGAATAAGTTGAAGGAAACATTATTGTAAAGTTATCTACTCTTAAAGTATACATTTGCCTGGGGTACCGAATATGATGAGCCCCATTATCACCCTTTCTGGGTTGGAAACATGATGCAGAGTTGGGTGGGGGCAGTCCCTGGAGCTTCAGAAACAAACCACTGGGCCTGCATTCTGATTTTTGCATTTTGTATGCCACAAGCAACTGAAGAGATCTCTGACTGACCTCTAAAGCTTATGGTGGGGCTGATGAGTTACAGTCAGTCCTATTTTTTCTAGAAAAAAGGGGTGTTGGAACTCACTTATAATGGCAATGGCACCTACCTGAGAGGTGCTGGAACTGAGTTCTGGCAAGTTCTGGTTGAGAAAAAAAATCCCTGGTTACCTTAACATGTAGTGGTTGCTGCCTTGTGGACTATCTTCAGGAGAAGAAAAGGTTAAAAAGTCAACCCCGCACAAATCTGCAGTGGTTGGATGGCATCTTGTATGCCTCCTTCCAGCAACTCTTAAAGCCAAGATGGTGCCAAATGTATTGCTCTGCTTTCCTTTGGACTACATCAGCAAGGCTAGGAGAGGGTTCCTGTTGTCTGGGTTGCCCATGGCCTCCATACGCACTGCCTAGGCTTGCGCCCCTGTGTTGCTAACACAGCAAAATCAACTTCGGAAGCAGCAGTTATGAGTTACCAGCCTCTGCAGCCACAGCTGGTGCTTTGATTCTCCAGTGGTTTGATTTTGAGCAGGGGTGGTCAGAAAGTCTTCTGGAGCTTTGTAGTAGCATTGTTTTAAAGATAGCAATATATATATATATATATATATATATATATATATATATATATATATTTGCTTTCGTAGATTTTCACGGGTACAGGAATGCAGGTTTTGGTGTCCTCGGGTGTCTTCCCGTGTAAAAGTTGGGGTGTCTAGGCGACGTTTCGACGAGGTCTCACTCGTCATCTTCAGGCTGGTGCTTTCGGCTTCTTGTTACTGGAACAGAGCGGGATCTCAATGTTTGAGTTCCTATAAATACTGTAGAGGGGGTGTGGTGTCTAGCCTCCAATGTTCTGGGCAGAGAGGAAGTTCCCAGGCTAGTGTGCCTTTTCTTCTTTTGTTCCTTAATTACTTGAGAGATACCTTGAGTGATTTCAAGGTATCTCTCAAGTAATTAAGGAACAAAAGAAGAAAAGGCACACTAGCCTGGGAACTTCCTCTCTGCCCAGAACATTGGAGGCTAGACACCACACCCCCTCTACAGTATTTATAGGAACTCAAACATTGAGATCCCGCTCTGTTCCAGTAACAAGAAGCCGAAAGCACCAGCCTGAAGATGACGAGTGAGACCTCGTCGAAACGTCGCCTAGACACCCCAACTTTTACACGGGAAGACACCCGAGGACACCAAAACCTGCATATATATATATATATATATATATATATATATATATATATATTGTGGTCATGGACCCACATAACAGTTTCAAAACAAGATATAGTTAAGACAACCAAACAACAGGCGAAAGAGACCAAGGTAGTCATTTTCTTATATCTAGAGCATGATGGTCTTAGCTTCTTGTGACCTCCAAAAGAAACTTTGCCATGGTCAGTGTAATATCATTTGACCTATCCTCCAGAAGGTATTTAATATGGGAGGCTTCAGGTTTCCCCGGCAAATTTGCTAGTAAGCGTTTGATCAGTTGATTCCTTGCTTGCTCATACTGCCCACAATGGTTGATGCAATCAACGTCCTGAGAACATAAACAAAGCCTATTCTGATAGGGGATGCCTTTCAGTCTACGCCTTAGTCTAGGTGGATGGGGCATTGGGAGCCCTCCCTTCTGCTCCAAGGAATCAGGGTATCTCATTAAAGGGATCCAGGGGGAGGTGCTTCTGTCTGGACGCCCAGATGGAGGCTGATGGGCCATAGAGCCCCCAAATAGTGATCTCAGAGGGGAGTTTGCCCTGATTTGATTTATGTCATAGGGCAATCCTTAAGCTTGGCCAAGGATCAACCAGCCCAATAATCAACCAGAAGATGGGTTGCTTGATTCAGGATACATACCCAGTGCCTGCACCAAAACCTTCTGACATCTGTAATCAGTAAAGTGCTGGCCTGTTTAAATCCAGTGGTTGCCCTGTTATTATGGCAACTTCACTGTTCACCCTCCATTCCCCATTGTTAGAACCCTTGTTTAACACACACCAACAAAAACATTCATCCAAAGTATATGCACAGTTGTTTACAGCCATCTTTTTGCACTCTTGTGTCTTCCATTTCTCCATGTCATTCTCTCTCTGTGTCTGTTTTGACATTTCAGGTCCCTGGCCCAAGAACCCGCCCTTTTGCATAGTACGTATATTGGTTCTCCTGTAAGCAGGAATGCAACAAATTGGCATTTCTGTGTTTTCAGTGTGAAATAGTGTCAGGCATTGTATTAACATGTGAAATAACATACTCAATTTTGCACCAAGTGCCCAAATGTGATGCAAAAATATTAATGAATTTTGCAATGTTCTTACACTTACTTTCTATGGTAACAACAACAGCTCAGAGGAATATATTATATACTGTATAAAGAAAGTAGCCATGTTCTAATGTACTTCCACCATGCTCTTTTCAATATCACCTCTTTATAAGGCTATTTCTAAATAGAAATTGGGGGAAAGCTACCAATTAGTGTAGTTAACCTCTACCTGTTGCTAACGGCTGCTGTGCTGATAGTACCACACATCCATTTAACTGAGAGACCTACTTCACTTCAAAGTGAATCATTCATGCTGCCCAAAAGCCCCTATTTTAATCAGCTGCTAACAGTTGTGATTAGGCTCTTGAAATTGTTAACCCTGCCACTGACATAGACATACGGCAGTGGCCTTTTATTTTGAGGTGTGTGTGGCTTCACTCATTGAATAATGGATGAAAGGCAGTCCTTCCAGTGCCCAGTGTAATCTTGTCATGGAAAATGTTTTGCAAACTGTAATCTGGCTTTATATGTGGGACCCTCAGCTACTGAGTTTTTCAGATCTATCGAAAAACATTGAATTGGCTCCCGAAGGGCTGCATTCTGGATTGTTCTGAGGTTTTGTCTTCTAATACAAAGCTCAGTCCAGGGACAATCTGTGTATGAAGAAGCTCCTCACTACACACCATGAATTGCTTGATGATCAGTTGGCCAACTCAAGCAGTGCATTCTTTGGGTTGGAGCAAGAGACTCACCTTCATGTTTCTTCAAAATGGTCATTTTGATGTGAAGGCTTTTTTTCTGGTTTGATATGATGACCTACAGAATCCCAAGCAGCCATATGAGAAAGGGAAATGTTGTGTTTCAGATCTACCACATTCCCTGGTGAGAGCTGCATATTCATTGTTGTTGATAAGCATTCCAGTTAGGTAGTGGTTTTGAGAGTATTATCATCTGTAGGGCGGGACAGGGAGAGGAAAGGAAAGGAAAGGAAAGGAAAATAAAGAATGACTGGATGTCTATGATGATACATGGTTCAAATCAGTTTCCATATGATACCCAAGAGTGATTCAGTTGCTTTATTTCTTAGCACCATGTCTGGACATTTGAATGGGGAACATAATGCACAGCTTAGCCTTTTGCTGATAATAACATGCAGGTGATATACTAAAAGTTGGATCTGTGTTGAAAGAACCTGATTTCCACTTGTGCAAAGAATTGTCAAAATATGTGTGGCCACTTGCATGGGAAAGTGAAACTATCCATAGCAAATGCAGGAGTAGGTCCCACAAATCTTTAATAAGAGAAATAGAGAGAAATAATATTTACCAGTTTAGATGTATGTATGCAATCAGGTTGAGGGGAGGGGAAATCTAAATATATTCAACACTCATGCGCTCATATTCCTAATCTTCTGTAAACTTCTTTCTCTTTTTGCAAGACAGTCAAAAATTGTTCATATTGAAAGTACCATGGACAATGTTCTTTTCTCATTGGTTGGGAGGTCAGGAAAAGCTTCTCCAAAAAGTATCCTTCCCCCTTATCCCATATACATGCAGAAGCACCTTTTGTTCATACATGGAGGAGTAATTTCCTGGCCATTAAAACTGTCACTCTGTTTTGCCATTTGTGCACAGCATATTGTGTAATTTTTCTTTGCAAGGAACTGTGAACAGAATTGGAAGCTGTTCCGTTTAAAGGGGAAAGGAAGAAACAGCAAGGAACAACAATCTTTCTGAAGATCAACCTTTGTTTGTTTTGTTTTTGCTCTGCCTTGTAAACAGCCAAGATGCAAAACGAAAACATTGTCAGAAAATGATTAGCAGGACTTTGAAAGTGCAATTCTAACAATCAGAATCAAATTAGCTACCAGCTAACAGGATTATATGCCTTCCAAGGCAAGTGTGAAGTGTGAAAGGAACAGCTTTTTACCATGCATGATCATAAAAAGACAACATCAAAGACACTCAACTTGTAACATTCTAACAAAGCATTTGGAAAATTAACTGCAGATTGTTACTGTAGGTGATCAGAATTTATTTAGAGATTTTTTTAAAAAAAAAATTATGTACTTAAGAACACACATCACCTTTCCAACAACAGGGAAGTAGTTAGTGTCTTCTTCAGTCTGAAAATTAGCCCCTGGGCTGCTGGACCTCAGCAGCAGGTGTCTGAATCTGGGAACATTTCTCATAATGCCCTGAAGTGTCTGACACAGCACCGTTTAGGGGCGATGCTGGACATCAGGGCCAATAACAAGGTTAGAAATCTGTTATCTGAAATCAGATGTTCTACATGTGAGGCCTGTTTTGTATAGAAGAGTCACATAGTGCTCAACTTGCCATTTGAAATGTCATTCTGCTGCGGGTTGAGGCTTTCTGCCTGTCGCGCTAGACCTGCAATTCACCAGCAGAAAAATACAGTCACTGCCATCAGCTACATTTCTGCAAATCAAAACTAAGGGCAGGCGGGTGGCCAAGGCGGGGGGGGGGGGGACCTTGCTGCTGCTAGTGTTATATGAATTGCATAATTGCCACTTTCCCCACAACAAACCACCTAGCCTTCCATAAAAAATGTTGAAATGCCCTCCTCCCCCATTTGCCACCAACAAATGTGGTAAACTGAGGCAGGGTGTTTCAGCTCAGCCCTACATAATATTGACTTGTTGATGGCATCACTTGATGGCAAATGATGCCCATATTAAGCACAATGCTTTTGTATGCAGCTCACCTGGATTATCGTTCTTCATCAGAACGAATTTATCTGCCGTTTCACTAAGGTTCCCTGAGAAATGTCTGAAACAGAAGACTCTCCTTCAGTTGTGTGGAAGTGAAACAAATATGAGCTAACTGTGGGGCAGTTGGGAGGGCTTCCCCAGATACTCAGAAAGGTTCGGCTGCTGTATAAGGGACAAGGCGGTCCTTCTGGTAACCTCTGGCCTACGCTATTTGGGACTTCATACACTAGCAAGAATACTTTGAATTTTGCCAGCTTTTAATTCTGGGATAATATGCTGGTGTGCTGCTCCTCTGGCCAAAAGCCAGGCCTAAGCATCCTTCACTAGCAGATTAAAAGGATACAGAATACCAATCTGTTCCAGCTAAAATATCTCTTTCTTTTGAATACTTGGGGTTGTTTTTTCCTTTTGAAGAACCAATGATTTTCATCTCTGAGGTGTATGATTTTATTGTGGTTGAAGAAATGTCTGCATTTCCAGTAGTTACAACAACAAGAAAGCTCATTAGCATGTTTATTTGAATTCCAGAGTGCAGAATCAGGGGCAGAAGCTGCCCCTTTCTGTTTGTGGAAGCAAATATTTACAACCAGCATTAACAATGAACTTTCATCTCTGTGTTAGTTAAACATGCTACACATTCCATTGCCATTTTTCTTTCTTCTTTTGTGAGAGCAAAAAGTTATGCAGAGAGTGCTTAGCGTTCATAATGCATTTGTTCAGGCAGATGTGCTCATAAAATTACTGAGACATTCAAAGCAAACAAAGCTTTCTTCATCCATAGGAAAAGGAACAGATTGTGCAGACATTTTTTCAAGAGGAAAACAATTTCTACAGGTTCTCAATGTGATGGACAGTTTGTGTTGGGCTCATTGACTCATCTAGTATGGCAAGGATGGGCAGAAGATACATCTCATTCTATGGTGGATGCTCGGGTTGCGAACATGATCCATGCGGGAGGCACGTCTGCAACCCGCGGTGTTCGCAACCCACAGTGTCGCATCTGTGCATGCACTGGTTATGATTCAGCACTTCTGCGCATGCATAAAGCACAATTTAGGGATTCTGCATATGCATGACTGCCAAAACCCAGAAGTAATCCATTCTGGAACTTCTGGGTTTCGACGGGTCCACACCCGAAAAAACGCAACCTGAAGCTTTTGTAACCCAAGGTATGACTGTACTTGCAGATCTGTGGGCAATCTTTGCTGGATTGGCCAGGATGTCTGACTCCCAATTGTTGAACAATAGTTGCTACAGAAGGATTTCTCCCCACCCCAACATATACTGTTTGAATGAAGAAAACTTGGGTAAGCATGAATAGATCTTTTATGTAGAAGAACAGTGAACTGTGTTCTGGTACTTTAAGAAAAGTTATTGGGGTTGTATGCAATGCTAGCTCTACTCAGGGTAGTCTCATTGAAGTTAATGTAGGTTCATTAATTTCAATGGATTTACTCTGAGTAGAACTTAGTTATATGCGATCCTTGAGCTCCGCATTGCTCTGGTGTGTGGAATGCTACTGACTCCTGGTTCACACATAGAGCTGGCCTAGGCTTAGGGAATCATCCTGAAATGTCATTCCATTTTCTGATCAGGAAGAATACTGAAATCTGCCACTCTGTTCTAAAAAGCATCTTGTCCTCTCCTAAATGCTAAATGAGTTGTGAATTGTGGCAGCAGCACGCAGGGCGTGTAGTGGTACTGCATAGCTCAAACACCCAGTTTTTCACCTCCTAATTCAGATCCTCCCCTGTCCCTGACTGAAACATGAATTGAGTGGCAGCGTGCCCAGCATGTCTTGTGCTGATGCATCACACAATTGTGATGACAAGAAAGGCTTGCCAAGCATAGTGGCAAGCTGAGGAACTTCAGGTTTTCACTACAGACACAATAATTTCAGCCTAAGGCACCCATCTGGGAAACTGGATATGAGGCATTCAGGTGTAAATCCCATTCAGCTAGGGTGGCCTCTTTCTTCTGGGGCTTTGGGGACAATACACCGTGCCATGCTTCTTTTTCTCTTGGCTTCTGTCTAATGCACCGCATGGAACTCTTTTTTCGTTTCTTCCCCACTACAGTGAGATGTGTAAGCTGTTCCCATTTTGAGATCTTGCCCAACTCAACATGTGTGGAAGTGTGAATGCTTCACTTCAGAGGTTACAAAGCAGTGTGAAGAACTGGAAGCATGGGTCATTCACGCTTCCCAGGTCTCATGTTATTCAGAGCCTGAAGTCAACCTCACCCCAGACAAGCTCACAGGGTTGTTGTGTAGCAAATGTGCCGTTTTGGATTACGTGGAGGAAGGGCAGGATGCAGATGCAGCAAATGCATAATTTGGAAAAGTGCTCTATTTCCAGTGCAGTGTAATTAATAATATTACTGAGCAATAATCCCCCCCAGCCCCCTCACTTCTGCCATGCTGCCTTTATATGAGATAGTGATTGAGGTTGCTTAATATCAGTCACTTTTTATTTACTTATATCATACAGAGCCTTGGGATCAGGGGCACCTAGAATTTCTTCCTAAAAGAATTAAAAAATGCCCTTCCATGCCCAGGTAAAATTTTAACTACTCCAGTTTCCAGAGTAGCTCTTCTTCTTTGCCCAGTGTCCTTCAAACCTTAGCCAGCTGTAAATAAACTCACAGGGCAGCAAAGCTATTGTAGGGAGTTTTCATGGTTGAGATTTCAGTGCACTAAACAGTACATTCCTCATGCAGAAGTGTTAAGGTGCAGCCACATAAATGGAATCAGCATAGCAGCTTGGTCTGCTTCATCTTTTACTCTGCACAGTTTCTGTGTGACCTTTTAAGTCTTTATGAAATACAGATTGCCAACTATATGGGTGACAGAGAAGTGGAGGAATCCTGCCAATTTGCAGCTGTAAGGTGAAAATGACTGCCAAGTGAAGGAGATATATCAAACTTGTTTTTGATACCACAAAATCTCTTGTGGCTTTATTGGCTATTTCTATAAGCAGGAGTTAGCTTTAGATTCCTTGACCACAGATCCCACTCACCAGTCCCCATCTGTCGCAGCACCAGACATTATGGTGTAATATTCATTTGCCACAGTGTGGTATTTCACCTTATGACAATGATGCATGGACCTTGGGAGAAAGAAAAGAAGAAACCCTTATTAAGATATGCACTACAGAGTACACGCAACTGGAAGTTCTGGTCCGAGTTATGCCTGTGTCGGCATTCACCTGAACCTGTGCATACGCAAGTTTGAATGGGGACAGGGGGTCACACAGAAGCCCCTGCCACAGTCCCAGTACTGTACCTTCCCTGGGTTATGCAAAGAAGGTTGGTGCTGAGTTTGTACTCACTTTATCAGGGCTCCCAATCATCTGGGGGGGGGGGGGGGGGCTTGCAGTCTCATTCAAGGAAACACAAGCAGAAATTCCATGCAGACCTTATATGTGCAACATACAGAGGTTGGGACCTGGCCGGCAGGAAGGCTCAGGGATGAGGCTTGTGTGTTGAGTGTTTGCATGTTCAGATCAACACACATTGGATATTGCTTTAATGGCATAAGAGGCAGCTATGTCTTTGATTTGGGTTTGATTGCTGGAGTGTGTGTAGGTGATTGTTTTTGCAGGTATATATAGAGGTTGTCTGTCACCGGGACTGCAGCATTCGCTGACAAAGAGGTTTATTCCTTATTCTTATCTGAATAACAATCACATGCCAACTCAGAGCTATGAAAAGAGTTTCCGTTGGAGCCAATGTGAGCCATGCTGCTACCCCCACACCAGTAATTAAATAAAGCAATATATACATATACATACATACATACACACACACACACACACATATATATATATATATGGTAGACAGAGATGCATGCATGCAGTGAGAAAAATGTGTAGTTCAGCGTTCTGATAATGGTGCATGTTTGTTTTCTGTGTGTAGCTTCTTTCTTAAAGGAGCTATATTTCTATCACCATAATGTGGGAAGAAAGAGGAGAGCTGACATTTCCAGACCTGTATCCAAGAATGATCTGGAGGATTAACCCTTCATCCAATATGCCTTCTTAAGAACCTACATTCCATTATCTAGTAATTCTGGTTAAAGAAGATTGTATTAGACCTGAGAGCCATAGGATTGAATGAATATTTTGTGCTTGTTTTTGTGAGTGTTATTTACAACAATGTCTGCTTTATCAAATTATCACAGTGCAAATATACACACACACATACTGATTATTGATTTAAGACTGTTTAAACAGTCTGTTTGTCATTTCAATCAAGATTTATCACCTGATTATTATTAAGTTTGGTTAGACAATATATACATGCTAATTTTAGACAATGAGTTGGATCGCTTGTCTTCTTTGCATGGTTTGCTTGGGAAACAACAGCAGGAGAGATTCAATGTTAGCAGTGTTCACTAGCCTGCTTGCCCATTCACAGTAAGTCATCGTTTGGCTTACCGCAAGGGACCATATTTACAGTACATACTGATTTTACATATTATATGGATACTTTAAAAATATGGCAATCTTCTGTAGTACATTTGGATGTGCTTATCTTGCACCATCTTATTTTAGATACAGTGATACCTCGGGTTAAGTACTTAATTCGTTCCAGAGGTCCGTTCTTAACCTAAAACTGTTCTTAACCTGAAGCACCACTTTAGCTAATGGGGCCTCCCACTGCCACCGTGACGCCGGAGCACTATTTCTGTTCTCATTCCTGTAGCAAAGTTCTTAACCTGAGGTACTATTTCTGGGTTAGCGGAGTCTGTAACCTGAAGCGTATGTAACCCAAGGTACCACTGTATTGACTGCTAATCAGCATTTTTACAGCAGACAGCAAATTCACTGATCTGGTACCAGGTTCCCAGAGAGAGCCTCTGTACCTTATTCACCAATTTGATTCTCTCCAAATGCAAGCTGGCATCTCATCCACAGCTGTCTTTGTGATGTTCCCACAAAATTCTGGATGTCACATGGATGTTAATAGTGCTTGGCTTATTTTTTGTAGTTGCTGTTTTGTTAATGTTGTTAATATTATTTAATAGATTATAAATGTCCTATTGATTTATTTATCATATAATATTACCTTTGCTATAATTGTGGTATTCAGATTATTTTTACTTGCTGTTCTGTTAAGAATGCTTTATAGATTGAAATTTTGATAATTATTTTGCATGATTTATGCTGCATTTGTGATATTCTAGTCTATTTTATTTTATTATGTTGTTGTTATTTTTTGTTTGTAAGCCGCTTTGCGTTTCATTCAAATGAAGAGGCACAGAAATACAATCAGTCAGTCAGTCAGTCAGTCAGTCAAACATTATGAATGCTCAGGACCATCAAGGAACATGACATTTCTTTTATCCAGTACTTAGCAATAAAAAATTCACTTGGACTACATTTTAAACCAAATTGACTTAATTTGCTAGTTCCCAGGCTTCCATGCCAATCAAACAACAACTATCAACTGGATTACACGTTTACCAAATTTTGCAAGACAGTTTCAGTTTTTCAAAAATACACAGAAAAATATACATATTTACAGAAAAATGTGTGTTGTAAAAATGTATACAAAATGGGAAAATGCATGGAATTTAAATTCAAAATTCCAATGCAGCTTTTTTTAATCAGCAAAACATAATCAAGGACATGCAAAACTAGCATGGATCAGAAATAGTCTAATACCAACTATCACTACCCAATACCTGACCCCCTCATTCATTGTAATCAAGGCTACCCAATCACATAACACCACTCAGGTTTGTTACAACTCCCCCCCCAATCCCTCCCCCCTGTGTTGTTTTCTACCTTTTGGCGTACTTACAGTAAGGAATGATTGAATATGTGATTAACATTCTGTAAGACCCCTTTTTGCCCAATTTATTTCCTGACGAGAGAACAAACCAGTCCAAATCCTCTGACTTTTATGCGCGAGGTAATCCCATGATCCAATGTCAGCATAATCCCCCCAAGACAGCTTAAATATTTGTAGTTCTTTCTTAAATCAAGAAATCCCTTGAGGTTTATACCAATCTGAATTTTTTTTAAAAAACGACTTGACCTGAAAATCCCCAGAGGAATTCTTAAATAAGTTTGTCTCTCCTTCAGCTCCTTAGCCAAGTTTCTGTAATAAGATATGAATAAGATATACAAGGTCATAATTCATAATGCGGTCTGAAAATTAAACATTCAGTAAAAGAGTAAAGACAAAAAAAAGCATATAAAAGAGGTGCAGTGGGCAAAGCAAGCCTTTATCGTTATTATTAGAAGGGACCTCAGTGGGCTCAGATTATTGTACTTTAAGTGAAATTGATTTTGTACATGATTTGATTTTAATCTATACTAGATTAATCAAATTCTACAAGAAGCAGATATTTAATTTAGTGCATTAGGATGAAAAGGACATCAGCTGAGAGAGAAGTTTAATGCAGTTGATGCAATAAAACCACTATCTGATTATGAGGGTGGGGTTCTCTTACTAACTACCTACTGTATTGTTCCTTGGATAGTTTCCTCTAGGATCTCCTTATATCATAGAATCATAGAGTTGGAAGAGACCACAAGGGCCATCAAGTCCAACCCCCTGCCAAGCAGGAAACACCATCAGAGCACTCCTGACATATGGTTGTCAAACCTCTGCTTAAAGACCTCCAAAGAAGGAGACTCCACCACACTCCTTGGCAGCAAATTCCACTGTTGAACAGCTCTTACTGTCAGGAAGTTCTTCCTAATGTTTAGGTGGAATCTTCTTTCTTGTAGTTTGGATCCATTGCTCCATGTCCGCTTCTCTAGAGCAGCAGAAAACAACCTTTCTCCCTCCTCTATGTGACATCCTTTTATATATTTGAACATGGCTATCATATCACCGTTTGGGACGCAGGTGGCGCTGTGGGTTAAAGCCTCAGCGCCTAGGACTTGCCGATCGAAAGGTCGGCGGTTCGAATCCCTGCGGCGGGGTGCGCTCCCGTTGCTCGGTCCCAGCGCCTGCCAACCTAGCAGTTCGAAAGCACCTCTGGGTGCAAGTAGATAAATAGGGACCGCTTACCAGCGGGAAGGTAAACGGCGTTTCCGTGTTCGGCTCTGGCTCGCCAGAGCAGCGATGTCACGCTGGCCACGTGACCCGGAAGTGTCTCCGGACAGCGCTGGCCCCTGGCCTCTTAAGTGAGATGGGCGCACAACCCCAGAGTCTGTCAAGACTGGCCCGTACGGGCAGGGGTACCTTTACCTTTACCTTATCATATCACCCCTTAACCTCCTCTTCTCCAGGCTAAACATGCCCAGCTCCCTTAGCCGTTCCTCATAAGGCATCGTTTCCAGGCCTTTGACCATTTTGGTTGCCCTCCTCTGGACATGTTCCAGTTTGTCAGTGTCCTTCTTGAACTGTGGTGCCCAGAACTGGGCACAGTATGATTACTTCCAGGATATTTTCCTCTATTTGTCGCTTTCTTCTAGGAAAGAAAATAAAGAAACAAGGCCACTGTTTTCACTGCTGATTACAAGAGCAAAATGTAATGACTTTGGAAGGGAGGCATGGGGGGCGTCTGTGTGTGGAAGTTTCAGTCTTGTCTTGCTCCTGCGTCCCTCCTCTCTTGCCACAGGCAAGGCTACTCGTAGCTGTCTTGTTACGGGCTACCTCTGTAAACAGACTCTATGGGAAGCAGTCTCTTGCAATTTTCCACTCTACTGTTTTCTAATTTAGAGGAGTTAAAGCACTTTGCAATTTTGAAGGAGAGATGGCTGAAAGGAGGCCTCAGCGCGTTTCAACAGTTGGGACAAGATGAATCTGCTTTCTGAGTTTAATGCCAGGCAGGGAACACTGGGCATGAGGAGAAAAGAGGCAAAGCTGAGTCGGTGCATGCAGTTATATCGTGTTCTTTGGGGGGCGGGTGTATGAAAGCCTTTCTCTCTCTTTTTGTATTTCCCCTCTTCCAGTGCTTGACTACTGGAGGCCTCCTTTGGGCAACAGCAAATGCCGTCAATTGGCTGAGTACCCTAAAGCCTCCGACTCCGTTTAGTGCTACTCTCTGGGTTATTGCAGATGAATCGCGAGTGCCAGCTCCTCTTTTCGCCAAGGGATGTTTTCTCTTCTGATGCTTAATGAATGACACTTTTTCTGTGCGCAAAGAACAGGCTGGAAAAGAACTTTTATAGTCCCGTCTAGCATTACTGTGATCTGTAGGAGCCATAACGGTCTGCAATGAAGCATCGTGAAGAGAATTGATGAGAGAATGCGTGCGTGCAAAGAAGCAAGGCCAGGGTTGCAAGGGAAGCATTGTGCTGCATCCGTCAAGGAACGTGTGATTGTTGTGCCTTTGTGGAATAATAAGGTTTTTGTTCATTTTGTGCTGAAAATAGAAATTTGAGGGCATGGGGGGGGGCTGAGGTGCCAAACCATTCTAGTAGGATCAGTTTCACACAAGGAACTTAAATGGGCTCCATGCTTTGGTCACTTGGGAATGTGAATGTGGAGCTCACATTGGCCAGCAGGCCTTTTTGCATCCCAAGTGCCCCTGTTTCCTATTTGCCCCCCCCCAAAAAAAAAATAGTAAGAGAAACCAAACCCTAAGTGAGAAAACTCTCCCACATTTCAAACCTGTGATTGGGCCTCAGAGCCCAATTTCTAGAGTCTAGGTTTCTAGAGGTGGGTTTTGGGTTTTGTTGCTTTTTTTACTGGCCCTTTCTCTTGTCCATCAACAGAGGTATGGCATGCTGAAATGAAACAGATAAAGCTTCCCGCATCACTTTTATCTCCTGGCCTGCAAAAAAGCCTCATTTGCTTTATTTTAGTATAGAACCATAGAGTTGAAACATACCATGAAGGTTATCTAGTCCAACCCCCATCAGTGCAGGAATATTTTGCCCAGTGTGGGTCTTGAACCCACAACCTTGAGATTAATAAG
This sequence comes from Podarcis gaigeae, assembly GCF_964106915.1. NCBI lineage: Eukaryota > Metazoa > Chordata > Lepidosauria > Squamata > Lacertidae > Podarcis > Podarcis gaigeae. Next base: position 6,707,254 of record NC_139677.1, on the reverse strand, counting down.
AGGACTCAGCTACATTAGCTGTGTCATAAGCCTATACCCGCATTATAAATATGGAACACCAGATGGCGATGTAGAACACAAAACTTTGTCTATGTGATTTTTTTACATTGTTATAACAAAAGGGGGGGCTATTTAATTTATGACTTATTTATAGAGATTTTTTCCTGTGTGTAGATCCAGCCAAAGTCTCATGCTCTACCAAATGAGCTATCCCATCAAATCAGTCCATTCCCCCATTCATTTCCACCAGCCCAGGAAGGCTAAGTTTGGAAGCCTAAAGGGCTCTTATTTCAGCAATTAAAGCAGCTCTCAGTCCGAGAGCTTATATATGAGAGCTGAGGACTGCTTTTAAAAGGAACAGAAGCATAACGGTGATCACAAAAAAAGATGTTCTTAACTGCACACTGTGGTGGCTGGAGAAGAGAAATAGCCTAGGGCCTCTGCATGTCTGTAGAGTGGGAAAGGGAGCTCTCTGGCCTTACCTTTTGGGCCCAGGTGGAAGCAGTGGTGCTGAGAGGCGCTACTGGATACAACCAGTGCTTGCAGGGTGCTGAGGGAACAGTTGCTGAGACATGGGGGTAGGCAGCTGACCTCCTGCGGCTGATGGTCCACTGAGCGACTGTGCTGACGATGGTCAATCCTGTCTCCACCATTGCCTTCTGATGCCAAAAAGTAAGGAAGCCCCTCCCCCTTATCGCCCCTCAACAGCCAGCAGCAGTTTTGCCTACTAGGCTCACTAGCTGCTGTTGATTAGGCATCATAGCAATTAAATATTTAAGAAATACCCCACCTGTAAATGTCTGGAACTTGGTATAGAACAGAACAGGCTAGATTTCTAAGCTAGGCAACAGAAGAGGGTTGACACCAAACTAACTTTGGTTAAATAGCGATCTTTGTACCAGGGGCTCATTGTCCTCTCCTGCATCTTCTAGTATTCAGCAATAAGAGCACTCCTGCTTTATAGAAAGTTATTCCTTTCTCGGAGGCTTTGTAAAACATTACAAAAGAGACATGGCCACTTTCTGGTTTAGAAGGAAGGTGGGACAGTGGTGCCTGGTGGAATATTTTTTTTCCACATGCCCCAAACCGTGATGGTGCCGAACACAAGCAGTTTTCACTGGCAACCACACTGGTGGCACAGATGGTGTCGTCCTGAATTACTCAGCAGAGATTACCTCACCCCCTTGCATTTAATCATTTATTGCCCTTCCATCATCCTCTGGCCCCCTCCCAGGCTGGCACTCACCAGGCTGCAGACCTGGTTTAACAATGCATCAGCATCCTGCGCTCTCAGACTTTGTCATAAATCAGACTTACTTAGCTCCTGGTCACATGGGATCCAGAGCTTCAGTACCTTTAGGCAGAACTGTGCTTGAAACAACACTGCATTCATTCATTCATTCATTCATTCATTCAATGCCGTTAACACTCTCTGTGACCTGGTTTGCATATAATGCAAAGCCAAAGCATGGCTGCCTTAGGACAAATGTGTGAGTGTGAGAAGAGGTTGGGACTGCTGTGTTCCTCCTCCAGTCTGCTGCTGTTGTGAGCTAGTAAGTCAACCTCTTTTTTGAAAGTTTGTTTTCCCTTTGCCAGGCTTAGGCCAGCTCAGTCTGCAGTAGCCCCACTCCTCAGCATAGTTTGAAATAGGAGCAAATTACATTTGCATAATTTATCCCAGTATGAATTACTCTGGCTTCCTATAGTTTGGATTGCTCTGCCCAAGAATTTTGCAAAGTGTGGCTTGTCATGAAAGAGTGAAAAAAGAGCTAAATGACTATTAACAGTACAATGGTACCTCGGGTTAAGAACTTAATTCGTTCTGGAGGTCCGTTCTTAACCTGAAACTGTTTTTAACCCGAGGTACCACTTTAGCTAATGGGGCCTCTCACTGCCGCCACACCAGTGCTGCGTGATTTCTCTTCTCATCCTGAAGCAAAGTTCTTAACCCGAAGTACTATTTCTGGGTTAGAGGAGTCTGTAACCTGAAGCGTCTGTAACCCAAGGTACCACTGTACAAGGTCCTGTCTTACTTTCCTTCTGCTTACGCAGCTTGCAAATGGAAATGTCACTCTTATTTTCTGACTGAATAAAATAGAAACAGTATAAACACACTGTGACTGAGTAATTCTTCAAATTCAGTGTTAATCATATGAAGGTATGGCTTTTCAGTTGTGCTCAGTGTGTTGAAATATCTGTTATTTTATAACAGCCTAACACTGGACAGAGAGAAAGACAGAACTGCTTATGCAAGTGCAGATTCTTATAGTCACTATTTATTAGTCTATCTTAGCCCTCAGTCTTTTTCCGGCTCAAGCAGCTTAGTGAAGAATGACTTCTCTGGTAGTGGAATGGAAACAGGCGAGTAGATTGGGTTTAAATCTACAGCTGGGATTTGAACATTTGGCACAGGTGAGATGAGGGTCATTGCAGGGAGAGGGAGACCATTCACTCATGGGCCTAAAATAACCTCGTCATTGGCAGTCCCATTTCATTCTGTTGCTCTACGCTTGCAATATTGCCTGTCTTGAGAAGCTAAAGACTTGCCTTTTTCACAAGGGGGTGAAGGAGGATTTTATCCAAGTATTAAAGGTACAGTAACGCTGTCCTTCTTTGTATTTGCTCACTGTCTTCCTAAACTTCAGGCTTTGCTACCACAAGCTGTGGAGATGGCACAAACTCCCATCGGGGTAAGAGTTTACCCCATTTACCACAAAGCCAGTTGCATTGAAGTCTGTAGGTTTTATTTATTATTTTATAGATCTCTCATATGGAACTGTAGCATGTTCACCAACTCTGCCATTTGAACCAGTTTGACACAGTAGCTGGAGAGGGTCTCTTTGAGGTTTCCAGCATGATGATGATGATGATTTCATTATTAATACCCTGCCCGTGCTTTCTTGACCATGTACACATCTGGTTTCTTAGGAGTGGCACTAGACCCAATATGCATTGCATTCCATAGAGATTTAACTTATAGAAAACTTTTGGTGGGGTGGGGAGGGGTCAGAAACTTGCGCCTGAAAAATGATAGCCCTAGCAACTTACATGGAAAAAATCTGAAAATGGCACCAACAAAAGATAAAATAGGGACAAATACCAGAAAATAATAACTACTCTAGGTAAACAGTGTTGGTTGAAAGCATGGAGGGCAGCAGGAAGAGAACTTTACAGTGCAGAGTTGTAATGATGCCTCTACCAAAAGCTGTACTCCATTCAGTAGAGAAAAAGCCTCCAGCTGGAAGCTGATCAGGCATCCACACTCACCTTTCCTCATCTCTTTGCAAATAAAGGACTGCACTGAGTGCCCTTTCTTTTACCCTGGACTTTTCCCCTTGAAAACCCTCTCTTTAAAGCTCAGTTGGAGCAAATGGCAATTTGCAGAAAACCTGAATTGACATCTACTCCAATTGAACGCTAAAGAGCAGGTTTTCACAAGGAAAGTTCTGGAGTAAAAGAAGACACAGAGCTATGTGTGGACGTGTTGAAACTGTCATTATTTTGGACCACAATACCCATCAGCTCCAGCCAGCATGGCCAATGGTCACAGATTATGAGAGCTGTAGTGCAGGAAGTGTAACATCAAGTGTCATCAATATGGAGGTGGCACCTGGCTTCATCTGCCTGTTCCATCTGAATCAGGAGAGGTGGTTGAGGTGTTGGACTAGTGCTTGGAAGCAGTGATGGTCTTTATGTGGACTGAAGCTGATTCCTGAAAAGACAGGATTGTTTCGTGCTCAGAGTTTTCATATCCGGAAGCTGGGGAATGTGGCCTGCTCGGGATGGGGCTACACTTCTCTGGAAGGAGGAAGTTTGCAGGTTTGTACGAGTGGATGACAGTCCACACTGTGCTGGATCTCACCCATGCACTTTTCCTTTTTCCTTTGGACAGTCTATTAAACGTTGTGGAATTAGTATTTGTACAACTTCAGACAATTTGATACTGAAACTTATAACGGAGATCAAAGGCCTATATCTTATTCTTTTATTTTCGTTTGCTTTCCAGTCATATATATTAACCACAACATTTTCACTCATTCTGATTTATTTTTATTGTACTTTCCCAGCAGAGGTGAAGGATTGCTACCTTTTGTGGTTTCTGTGTGTAAAAACATTAGTTCTGTGTGGTGATTCAGGGGGTTGTTTTTTTGCTTTGTTTTTGCTCCTTCATAAGAACTGGCAGTGGAAGGCTAAAAGAGGCTTTCATGTTGTCTTCTTTTCAAGTAATGTTATATGTTGAACATTATGCATTATCCAAGACTTATGCAAGAATTTGTCACATGACTTGGCCGTTAGCAAATGCTTTCTAGGTTTGCCTATCTTTTTATGCCACTGTGCAACCTCCCATGTTCAAGGGCAGTGGACCTCTGACAACAGGGCTATTTGTGAGTTTCAGAAGAAAATGGCTTTCCACTTTTGGAAACAAAATGCCGGATCTAAGCCTGCTGCAAAATATTGCGGCACCTTCACTCCTCCTGTCCTCCTAGTGGTGCAGCAATACATGCTGGCACATTTGCTAAGCAAGGCCTGGTATGGTTTCAGATTGGATGGGGGACTGTATGTTGAGATTCCTGCATTACGGAGGGGTTGGACTAGATGACCCTCGCATTCCCCGCCAACTCTACAGTTCTACAATTCCTCTTACCCACTCCTCTGCTCCCGACCCCTTCCTCTTCTGGCACTACTTACTTTTTTGTTCATGTTTTGCTGTTTCCCCGCCTCCCTCTGACAAAGGGCCAGGTTGGTGGGGTTTTCCTTCCTCAGAGTGAGGCATTCAGGGTAAGAATGCTTGTTCTGCCACTGCTTACAAATGCTGTTTGAACATCAAAAATACTTTCAATTTTTAAAAACCAAAAACTTTAAACAGCATTTCTAGCTGCTGTGGCAAACTGTGGTACTGGCTGCTTCTCCCAGAATGCTGTGCTTTGAAGAACATCCCACTTGACCACCTTCAGAGCGAAGCAGGAGGTGGAAGGCAACCTTGCCAGGTGGCTGGACAGCAGTAATGAGGAAATACTGTAATGAGGAACATGATCATAGAGTCCAGGGCACTGATTCATTATTCTACTGTATCAACTGCCTAAGTCAGTTTTCCTAATTTGCCACACTATAGCACCTGGCTTGACTACATGTATGTTGCTCTGATCCAGTGCAATAATTTGTTTCATGAGGAGCTTAAAAGGATACATACTTATCCAACAACCTGCTTCTCCACAACCTCCTTCCTTTTCGGTGAGATTTTCACCGTAGGATTTGCGGTTTCCTTAGGTTGGACAGTCAAGAGCCAGAAGTTGTTGCTGTTAATAGATGCAAAACTTTACTCTTTCTGGATCTTAATATGCCATGAATGAAAAACTTATTATCACCATTTGTGGTCTGCTAACTTGCCATTGATGGCTGTGCTCAGGCTCCACAGATTGAGGCTTCTGAACACCAGTTGCTGGGAACTACACTTGAATCCTGCTTGTGGGTTTCCCACGGGTATCTGGTCAGCAACTGTGAAATCAGGATGCTGGACTAAATGGAATCCAGCAAGTTCTTCTTATGTTCTTAAGAATTTATCTGCAAGGAATTTGAGCAGGCACATGTTCTAACTGTCCGTTTTCCAAATGGTCTGTATTTTCTGGTACTTGCCATTGTTATTCCCCCCCCCCCCCAATTTTGTCTTTTGTGGAGTTTCAGATGCCTTTTGTTAGTATGCAGCTACTTCAGTTGCCATGCTTAGTACAGTGGTACCTCAGGTTACAGACGCTTCAGGTTACAGACTCTGCTAACCCAGAAATAGTACCTCGGGTTAAGAACTTTGCTTCAGGATGAGAACAGAAATCATGCGGCGCGGCAGCAGCAGGAGGCCCCATTAGCTAAAGTAGTACTTCAGGTAAAGAACAGTTTCAGGTTAAGAACGGACCTCCGGAACGAATTAAGTACCACTGTAGTTCTAACCACCCTCTCCAAATGTCTGCAGATGCCTGAATTGTATGTGGACACAACTACAGTGGTACCTCAGGTTACAGACGCTTCAGGTTACAGATGCTTCAGGTTACAGATTCCACTAACCCAGAAATAGTACCTTAGGTTAAGAACTTTGCTTCAGGATGAGACAATAAATTGCACAGCAGTGGCACAGCGGCAGCGGGAAGCCCCATTAGCTAAAGTGTTACCTCCGGTTAAGAACAGTTTCGGGTTAAGAATGGACCTCCGGAACAAATTAAGTCCTTAACCCGAGGTACCACTGTACTGCACGTGCATAACAGTACAAAGTGCCCATCACCTTCCCTTCTATTTCCCAATCGCCACCTCCCTAAGTCCATGCAGAAAGTGTTGTTGAATAGTTTCAGCTGCAATACTTTTACATCATTGCAAGCAGATCCATTGTGACATTATAAGTTCTGTTGAACATCTTTGCATTTTTGCAAAGTAAAAGCAAACGTGGTCAGTAGTGGGGAAGGTGGGGCGTAGACAGTGATCCAAGACAGAAGTGTTCCAAGTACAGAAGTGTCCTTATTTGATGTGGGGAAAGGGGAAGAGAGAAAACTGAGCACTTTTGTGATCCCCTCTGTGAAAAGTGCTCCCTCCTCGCCTGTCATGGAAGCTTGGTTTTACTAGCAGATCGTTTGCTATCTCAAAGGAGACAACTCGCCGGCTTCATTACTTCTGTGTCTTCCTCTAGATACGGTACTTCAAATCATTAAAGTTCCTGTCCTGAGCTTTCATTAAGTGTGAGCCAAAATGTCACAATTTCCAAGGAATAGTTCTTTAAGATGAGGATCTGTAGCTGCCTTTTGCTTGCTCGCAGGTAAACTCAATAACTTCAATCTTGATTACATGTATCCTCGCTCTCTCTTTGCCCCTTCCTGCATGCACACCATCTTCATTTTTATTTTTATTTTGTGTTTTTAAGGATTAATACCCACCAGCTTGACACAGGCTTGACTACAGAAACTGCATCTAATTCCTAGTGGAGGTGACAGGGGAAAAAGAGGGAGAGCCCCCCCCCTTTCCTAGACTGTGTGCAAGTTTGCAAACATAAAGCAAAGGCTATGCACAACTGCATTTATGTGGGATAGATGACTGGTGCTCCACTGGGGGAGGTTTCATTCAAGAGGAAAAAATGCGCAAATTAGAACTAGGCCATAATAAATTGCTTGCACATCTCTAATGAGTAGCTACGGTTACCTGCATTGGAATCTTGATACAGCTGCCTAAGCTTGAATTAAAGCAGTCTCCTCTTATGTGGAGGAACAATATGTTTACATTGCGAAACCTGAAAATCCGTTTGAACTGTGACAAGCAGAGCATACCTCATTGGCTCAGCAAATTAAAACTATATATACACATAGCATTAAGCTGATATATAAAGGGAAATCCCCACCCCCCTCAAAACCTACCTGCTTGGTCCTATCCCATAATTAAACTACCGCATGGTCAAGAGCAACTTAAATGAACAAAACCAATTATTTTGTTCTGGGTAGAAAATAAAGTGAAAATTCTATCAGGGGAAAAGAAAATGCCCACTTTCCAGGTCTAGGATTCAAAGCTGCACACTGGCAAAATGTGGATTTTGTGCAAATGTTTTGCAAGTGACTCAACCCCTTTTCGGCAGTTTCCTAAATTTTGCACTGCTTCGTGAAACACACACACCAGTGTGGATGTGATTAGTCTGCAATGCAAAACTTTCAGTCTAAGGGTGCACTGCCGCAGTTTTGATTCTTGCCAGTGTGTATGTATCCCCTTGTCCTCATCACTCCAAGACTATCAGCTTGAGAGAACATCAGCTGTGGACAGGCATACATGTTGTGGAAGGGGAAAGTGGAAGGTTGGTGAGCATTGTTGTTTTTCTCTTCAGGTATTATTGCACTCTTCTCCCAACATGCCCCCTTCCAAATTCAATCCAGACTTAACTCAAAGAACTACCCTTCACACAGCCAACAGTTTGACCATGTCTTGTAGCATTTTACTCTCTGCCTCTCTTCAACAGCTGATCTCCTTGTCAACGTTTACTGAAATAAAGTAGTCCCATTTTTAGAAGCAATTTTCCATGCATCATGATTGGGTTGATGGTGGAAGAGATGCTTTTTGAGAGACTCTTGCAAATTGCCTTTAGTGCGTGGAGGTAGTCAATCTAACCTGCTTGTCCTATCCAGTGTGCTTAAGGGCAAGGCTAGTTTAATCCTATTTTTAAATTGAGATTCCAACTAATGCTGACAGCTAGTAAACCTTTTAAAATCAGATGAGGCTGGAAGAAAGTTAAAGGGATCCAGGCAACCCAATAGGTTCATTGTCGGTATTTCAAATATATAGTATTGTCACACTCCACACATAAGTAATTGATTGTGAATTGGGTATAGTTCCATTGGCATAAAATCATATGCTTGTTTACTTTGGAAGTCCCACTGCCACACTTACGTAATTTTTTCATTAATGAAGAAGAAGAAGAAAAACCACACACCAGAGTATTGCTTTAGTCACGAAATGCACAATGCCTCTGCCTGATTTACAAATTAGGCAATACCTAAATGCTCTCACCTAATTATGAAATCAGCAATGTATTTCCCTCAGTTATGAAACAGACAAAATGTTCTATTAGGCAGAAGCATTCAATCACCATGATGGGCAAGGGTAATGAATTAGACAGAAACATTGCCAGTTTCTTGCGTCAGAGCCACTTGTGGACTATAATTCTGCATCCGGAATATGGTATTTATTAATTACATTTATATCCCACCAAGGGATATATTTTCCTGGGAGTGCAAGACTGCATACATCAGTGGTGGCCAAACTCGGCCCTCCAGATGTTTTGGGACTACAATTCTCATCATCCCTGACCACTGGTTCTGTTAGCTAGGCCGAGTTTGGCACCACTGGCATACATTATTCTCCATCCCTCATGCTCACAACAGCCAGGTGAGGCATGTTAGGCTGAAAGTTTCATGGACTTCCCAAGGTTACTCCATGAGCTTCATGACTGAGAAGAGATTTTAACTTGAGGTCTCCCTCGACCCAGTCCAGCACTCTAACTCATACACCAAAAATACTTCTGGAAAGTATTATTAGCATTGCTGTTTTTATTATAGTGGGTTGGGAGTTGGAGACACTGATAGGGTATTTCCCTACCTATGGGACTGGTTTCAGAGAGTAGAACTGGGGGCTTGTTCTTTGGCCCCCAGGCCGGCATGCTGTGGGGTGCTGCAGGGCAGCACCTGCTAGTTAACATAGGTATGAAGCCATTGAGAGAGATAATGAGGGGTTTTTGACCACAGTGTCTTTCAGTACGCTGATGATACCCAGCTCCATGTCCTTTCTGCACTAGGGGACATTCCCCTCCCTCCACCATCATGTTTGCTGTGATTCTTTAAAATCTTTAGCTGCTGTCAGCTGTGCTGTTGAGCATTGTTTTGCAGGTTTATGGCCCACTGTAAACGACTCAATACATTTTATATGGAAGAGGTGGTACAAAAATGGAGTGTGTAAATATGTCTTGTTGGCATCCATCTGTCTCGAGAGACAGTGGAAGAGGAGGACCATTGAGGAGAAAGTAAAACAATTGGAGAGTTACAGTGCCTGCTGTGGCTGTAGAGACTAATATGGGAGAGATGTGTTTTGTTGCATCTAGGGCAAATGAAGGCGTATTTTTTTCGTTGATGCAGATGCACCACGGCATTTCTTCTCTCTGTTCTCCTCTCACCAGTCATTTCTCTTCCGGTCATTGTTGTGGATACACAACCTGTCTGCCTGCCTCCAGATAGCCCAATAATGTCATGTAACGGGAAGCAGATATCTGGGTTTCATAAATGAACTACCAGTTGGCTAATGTAATAAACCAAGCAGTTCCACAAATATGTAATGCACTATTGGCATGAAAGCAATGCTAACATTGAATGTGCAGAGGATAAAGGCTTTTTGGGACCTTTTGTGCCAACAATGTGCCATGAAAAGTTATACTGACCCGTTGTCTTTGTCATAACCTCTGCTACATCTGCACCTGTCTTCTATGACAGCATGTTTTTAGTTTGATGCATTTCCAGATTAGTTAAGAATGCAAACCCTCAAGAACTTGAAAGCTCCTCAACGGGCTCGTGCTGGTTTAAGTAATGCTATTCATGATTTGCATTTTATGTTGTCATTACTGTGAGCTCCTTAGCTGTCACCTAACCATCATTTTATATATATATGCGCAGTCAGATTTATCTCAGCAATGTGCCTGGGTCAAGAGCAAAATGAAATGATGGCTTTGTAAAGGCGAGGATGCTGTCCTGCCTCTTTGATCCTTCCAGCTGTTGCACATTCAATTCATGTTGCCCCATGTGCAAACACGAGGGAATCTTTCCATTACTTTCAGCTGAGATCGCCTGAGGGTACATTAGAGGGATGCTGACAGGTGGATAGACATATTTTTTCAACACATCCAAATAAACGGGGGACACTGGGGCTATTTGATAGGGGAATGGTTCGATGGTCTCCTTTCATCCCTGCTGGTTTTTCTCATTTTAAATATATCCTACATCCTACCCCCTCTTTCTGTCAAATCCTCAATGACATTTAACAGTGATTTCTCTTTACATCTGCCATAGCTCTGATGTCTCTCTGCATGTACAAAACCCCAGGTGCTCCTGGGAAATTATCCTGGGGGTTTCGTTCAAAAAAAGCAAAAAAGGTAAAGGCAGACTATAGTTTCAGCGTAATGACACCCAGGTTGCGCATGATGATAGCAACTGGGTGAAACAATAAACATTTCTCATCCCTAAATGCCAATTTATTTAAATGCATGCAAATTAAAAAGGATTCCCACCAGGCTGCACAAAAAAACTGCTTGCAGAGTGATAGTCCAAGTCCTATCTGCTGACTGTTAGGGAAGACATACACTTAGATACTGGGGAAAGGCTGGTGTCAGTCTTTGCAGAATTATGCATGTATCCTTTGATTAGTATTAACCCTGGCAAGACTCCTGCCACAAAATATGGTTCTTTCATATTAAAACAAAAGCAGCATGCTCCTAGTCCTCTGAGTTACTATAAATGGAGCAAATGCTGTAAAACAAGGTTTATGAAAAAGAGAGATGGTTTGGCTAAATGTGGCAATGTCTCTTATAGGACATGGTGCTGTCCGTCTATACATTAAGATGTGATTGTAAGATATCGTGGTTCCTTCCTTATATGCAGCTCTTTTTATGTACCCTGACTTCAAAGACTTACTACCCCAATGGTTTATGTGTCCCTCCAAAAATTGCAACAAATATAAATGATGTAAGTCAACTCTATGCAGAGATTTATTTGGGAAGATACCCTCTTGACTTCAGCGGGGCATCATTCTGAATGAACATGCAAAGTCTCAGATCACACTGAAAATATTTTTTATCAGGGGACCAAAATACTAGGATTGATTTCCACTTGAAAATCCCCCTCCCTTTCTGTGGAAAGGGGAGAGTTTTCATCTCTGCTTACACTGAGATTTAAAATTAATAAACAAGACCAAAGCTTTAAATATTTCAGGTAGCATCTGTTTTCATGAGTTAAGAGTTACAGTAACTTTACAGAAATTTAGAAAGCCGCTCCTGTAATTCCTCAAGGGTATCTCCTGTTGCTTTCCAAAGAAGTGATAATCATCAGCTTTATGGTGATGTGGTCTTAATATACAGCGAACAATGCAAGTGGGATGCAAGAGATGTAACTGTTGGGTCACAATACGTGAAGTGGCTGCCTATGAGCCTCTGCCGTGCCATAAGGCCTCTGCAAATGCTTTCCAGGTGGCATTCATGGTGCAGCTCCTGGCCCTTCCTCCTGCAGGCTCCCTGAAGAGTGACATAGTGATGCCCGTACACGCACTCGGCAAAACGAAAAGCTGTAGCTGTCCCTGGGGCGGTCCAGAACAAGTGATGGCAAATGGGTTTCATTGGGAAACGGACTCACATTAAAACGAGAGGGAGAAAAAGAAGATAATTTGCGAGAGCCTCAGCTTTTCCAGAGACATCCACGAACTGGCAGCTTTGGTCACTTTGAATAGCCATCTCACAGAATATGTTCTTTTGGGCAAGCAGAATTTGTCACACCACGTATCGGAGACATGACATTGCAACATACAATCGCTCTCCACGCAGAGGACTCATTTCACAATGAATGGGCATCACAGCATGTGACCCTGTTCTCATAGAAATCTGATCACGCTCCATTTCTCCTCTCATGTTGACACTTGGAGTCTTCATGCCATAGTTGATTAATTCTCTCTCCTGTCTACAGTACATTTTCCCTCAGTAGTACCAGAGCTAGGAGAGAGAGAAAGAGAGAGCAGAAAAAGGTTATTTACTTTATTATGAATATGCAAAATGTGTGCAAAGTACTCTAACTTATGGAAACAATTAATTGATCTCAGGGCTGGTTCAGAAATCCATTTTTATCTTCCCTGTTGAGAGCAGCTGCCATATGTGAATGAGTCATCATGGATTCACCACAGGTGGGATTGCTCAGTCAGCAGAATGAGGCTCCCCGTTGGGTGAAAGGTTCCTGCATTGCAGGGGGTTGGACTAGATGATCCTCATGGTCCCTTCCAACTCTACAAATCTATGATTCTATATGTTGAAGTCTGCCTGTCATAGGTAAGTAGTTGCTTTTGCTCAACAGCTTTACCTGTTCTCATTTGCTGTTCAATATGCTTACCACTCCTCAGAACACTTAGGTCAGGGGAAGGCAACCTGTGATTTTCTAAAATCTTGTTGGTTTACAACTCCCATCACCCCTGACCATTGGCCAGGCTATCTGGGATTGATAGAAACTGAAGTCCAGCAACATCTGAAGGGCCACAGATTGCCACCCCAACCTATGTAGAGCCACCATGCTGTTTTTGTGAGCTCAGATAAACAAAGTGTTTGTGGAAAGGGGGTATTTTGTGGACCCTCACAAAACCCAATTTTCCCATTCAACACTTGGCTTAGTTGAATCGAAAAGGAACTGTATTTGCACACACTCCTTCAGTGTTACCCCCTCCCACCCCTCCATTCAGTCCCTGCTGCCAAAAACTAGATTGTCAGCTCTTTGGAAGATGGATGTTGTCTTTATTTCCTTATTATTATACAAGATCATACATATTTGTAAATGTGTACATAAAAATTAATAATGATAATAATAATAACTTACTATCTCTGGGACCCATCTGGAATGGGAGTAGTAAGCTTATGTTCTGAGATAAAATTAAGTTTAAAATGTGTGTTTACATGCAAATTTTCATGCAGATTTTTTTATGCAGATTAATATTAAAATGGACAAAATTGATTTATGGGTATCCAGATAGTGGCTTGGCTTGGTGATGGACTGAGTTGTTCATTATTAGTCAAAGTGAATTAGAGGAAGAAAAGTTCTTTGCAAACTTTCTCCTGAAGAATAAAATAGGCTATAAGCACATTTTTTAAAAAAGAAAGAAAAAAGAAATTAGACTTCATGTTTTGCCCAGTTCCAGCCTTGTGGAAGAATCCAAATATTTGCTTGCTATACTCTGTCAGTCGAGAAAGCTGTGTACATACCATTTGAGTCAGAGGTGCTCTCCTCCCTTAATGTTCCCACATCGACATTATTCATATTTTGTCTGACCCTCGAAAGTGGAACGCTGACACTTGTTCAAATGGAAAATTTCTTTGTGCACAAGACATTTTGAAATGCTTTCAGACCCTGTCCTACAACAATTTGTTGTACAGTTGAGCAGCTTCTGTGGAGTTTTGTGCAAGGCCTCTCTCTTCAGCTGCATAGCTATCAGTGGATGCAAATGAGTTGCCACAAGTCTCAGCTTTTTCTTCCCCTTGAAGCAGTAGGCAGGAGATTTGGGGTAGGATTAAAAGACACAAGCAGCAACAAAGTAATTGGATGTGAAGAAAAAAAACAATTCTTACCGATACATGCTGAATAATTTAACCTTTAAGAGTTGTTTATTCTCTTATGATCAAGAGGGGGGGAAATGTCAAAGCCTTTCGTTTGCTGATATTGTTTACATGGCACTTCTTGAAATGTGTACACTGCAAAGTACCCCTGTATAAGCAACCTCAGCAACAGTAATGAGAAATTAAAATAGAATTTCAAGAAGCACACACAAACGTCACTTGCCGTCATTTAACTTGTAGAGTTTTGGTTTTAAGGAGAGTGGAAGGTGTAACTGCTGTCGTTGAACTCATAGGCAATGCATTATCTGCAGAGAGAAATGGATTGCACAGAATCTGTGTTCTCTCCCCAGGTGTTCTATAGCCAATTAAAGTGGAGCACATTTAAAGGTGAACCACTCTGATTTGCATTTTTCAAAACAAGGCATGAACCAAAGCAAAGCTGTCATTTGAAATCCGCATTTCTTCAAATTTTGGAGTCTAGTTCTCCAGCCAAGCAATGTGCACAAGAATGCATATACTGGGGTAAAATGTGCATTTTAAAAATGCATATATATGTGGAAAATAGCATACATAATATTAGGGAAAATGCTGTTGTGTACATAAGGAGAGTTTCACGCTAAAATGCTGATAAATTTCCATGAGGATTTTAAAATTAATAAGTAGTTGCAGAATGAGATGGAACTGTGGAGAGCTAAACCTACGACTGGGATAAGGAAAAACTGAGAGAAATCAAAATCAACAGATCCACTGTGTTTTCTAGAAACCTGGAAAACCAGAGTTGTAAAACACACAAATAGAGGAGCTTCCATTCTTCAGATGTCTGCCCCCCAACACATAATGGTGACTGGTTCCCATTTAAGTGCCTGCCTCAGGTCTACTTAACTTGGATACACAACACCAGAAGAGGGCTAAAATTCCAAGGAAGTCTGTCCCTTAAATGTGGGTGTGCAATTATAGCTCTAGGATTTCTTCCACTATTGCTGGTTTCACCCCTTCCTGACTTAAAATGGTTGTTGTCTGTTGAAAGTGCTTGTTCTTACTAGAGGTCAAACAGTGTGCATAGTGATAGCCCTTATAATGGTCGTCCCATGTAGCTCTTTACTTAATACAAGCATATGGTTAGCCAAACAATTGTTAAAGGATTACAATTGGAGACAGAGTGTAAAAGAACTGAGTGGGAAAGGTTTGTGGAATATAGCCAAATATCTTGAGAGAGTTGTTGCTAACACTGTTTGAGATAGGCAGGTTCAAAGGTTATCTCTCCTCTTCACATGTCTCTCCCTCTCAGCAGTATAATAGGCTGCTGGGCGCAAGCCACTATGGAGAGAGGAAGGAATATCATTGCCATAAAGAACTTTATTCACTAACACAAAGTAACAGGCTTTCTCAGTACAGATGGGGAAAATGATACTCTGTAGGGTAGTTTTTCTCCTTTGCACACTCCTAACAAAACTGAATTCAATAGAAGAAAAACAGGCATGGTCTCTCAACAGAGCAAAAATGCCTTTTAGCATGCTTTAAAAAAAAGCAACGCTGGCTTCCAGATACAATCCAGAATGCAGTTTTTGATGTTTAAGACCTAAGCATTTTGGGTCTAGAGAACTTTAAGGGGACCACCTTTTTCTGTATACTCTGCCTGTGAGTTCAAGTTGTCTCGTGACACCCTACTATGTGTGGAATGGTCTTCTACATTTTGGCTTTTGACTGCAGAAAAGTAGGGCTTTCTCTCTGGTGCAACAGCTACTGGTCTGGAGAGCCTGCAGTCTGGCTAGTGGAGGTGGGGCATTGAACGGGCAGACATGTCGCAGTGAGTTATTGGCAGCAATTGATGATGTGCTATGAAAGCCCTGTGCCCAACAGTTATGCAATCACCCTGCCATTTTACTTTAACTTTGAAGACTTCCCCAGAGTGGACTGAGAGTGGGAGCAAGCTCAGCTACTTGGATACCTTCATTTGAGTTTGAGGGACCAATGGGGGCACCAGAACAATGAAAAGTCGGCTAAGCTAGCTGTCTTGACTTCTATGGCAAGAATGGTGGATAGGGAGTGCACATTACTGGCAGACAGAAGAATGGCTTCACTGCAGTGCCCAAAGGTTAAAATATAGGGTGGTAATGCCATGGTAGAAGGTGGAGTGTCTTCAAACCAGGAAGCACCTCTGGTGATAATTATTACAGGAGAATTGAGGGTCTTTTACATCCTTGTACACAAATGTATAAGAATTCAAGGGTGCTCAGTGTGGTACAATAGTGTGGCCAAAAAGTGTGTGAATGAAAGAATTTGTTGAATGACTAGGCATGAGAACAGGGAGGAGGCTTTGTGAGTCTCACTGCCTTTAAGATTGGAATTCCTGATCTTGGACATTTAAAAGGGAAGAGGGAGGAGACTAGCAAAAGCCAACTTTTCTTTTGAATCTCCAATCTCACTCTCAAAATTTCATCTCTGCTAATGGGAACAGGGTGGCATGGCCAAATCAGGATTAAGCCCTGTCCTCTCACCAGAGACATCAGCTGATGAGTGGGTGGGTGTGGTTTGAGGAAAACATCCTGGAGGGCCACATTGGAACTCCTGGAGGGCCAAGATGGAGGCTCCTCACCCATGGACTAGAAGGGTAGGCAGGGTGCACTGACAAAAATCATGGAACAATTTAATCAGAACCAAATATAAAACAGTAAAGGGTAAGCTATTATTGTTACCCATTGTCTTAGGACCCTATTGTCAAAGTGTAGCTTTTTCATTTGTAGACTGAATATTAGTATGGTAGATCTATTAGTATCAGCTCTGCCAGCCCCTTCTCCAATGCCAGTGGTTTTCAAACCACATCAGGAGGCTTGTGAGGAGCTTGTTGGGGTGTACAAGAACATGCATGGTAGACAAACCTCCCAGAAAGACAGTTTGCCCACTGTAAATTATCCTTTCGTCCAATGTGCAGCTGCAGGAGATGGTTGGGTCTAAGGCTCAGTGAAATGTCTTCTTGTTTTGGACTCCAATGTGTTGTGGAATGAGAGGCATTTCAGTTATTTTCAGGGTAGAAGTTTCAGGGGTGGAGCAGAGCTCTTCAAAACTCTGTTGGCCTTGTGATGTTTCCATGTTATGGTTTCCCTGAATGCTTCATTCTGAGGTGGGAACGGTGCACACAGCAGGGCGACATTATTCCCCTCTGGGAGTGATGCCCAGTAGGGCTGACCTGTACCTCTTGTGAATTGACGGTGTATGCTAAAAATGCCCCATAATTCTTCCCTCATTGAGAGTTTCTGTACAAGATATACAGGGATACATAGTCAGTGGCGTAGCGTGGGAGGTGCAGGGGGGGCCGTCCGCACCGGGCACAACATTTGGGGGGGGACACGCTCGCACTCACAGCTCTCTGTCCCCTGCTAAAATCCACAGGTTAGGGGGTGCAAATTACTTGCCTTGCCCCGGGTGCTGACAACCCATGCTACGTCACTGTACATAGTCAAATCTGTGTGGACAAGTTCTTTGCAAGTGGACAGCTTATATGATCCACTATGAGTTTTAGAATCATACGCAAGTGCCCATTTGGCTATACTGTTTGTCTGCAGAATTGGTTGTATGAAGTCAGCGTCTCTGGTGGCTTTCTTCCCACTGCCCTGTTCCCATTTCATAGCACCGCTTGCCAAAACTGGAGCTTGAACTGTGGTAACATGGGCTTGCTTTCAACAGCTGGGGTTAATCAGAGCAGGATTAGTATTAATTCAGTACCATACTTCAATACACTAATGAGGGGCTTATTTAGTAGTTGTCCTGGATTGTTGTCTTGTGCATTTTAGGCTGCAAATCCTGGGCACACTTTCCTGGGAACAAACCTTGTTCAGCACCGTGAGATTTACTTCTGAGTAAATAAGCATAAGCATGCTCTGCTAGTGTTGTTAACTTCCCAGAATAAATGAGATGGGACTGGAAATGATTATGCAGGCAAGTTTAAGCTTTTTAAATAATGTTCAAATTTGGCTGAACGATGCCCAAATATTATGCAAAAAATGAATAAAGTAGTTCTCAGGGAGAGAAGTAACAACAAAATCTCTTTCTTGTTCCTTTGTGCTGGATTACAAACATGGCTCGCTGTATTGGTTGTTTTGCTAGTTTAGGAATAGCAGTAGCGATACAAAGCACCTCAGCTATCAGAACAGTCAGAAGATACCTTTGCTTAGAGAGAACCTGCTTGGTTCCATATGGACCATTTTGTAGTTGTCTAAAGTGTAAATTTGCTGCTTCTTTTCCATGTTGAAGTAGGTAGGGGCAGCCAAGCAGAAACTCATTTATCTCTTTAGGCCCCTGAAGTGCCATGCCCAAAGGCATGCCACAGGCCTTACCTCACAAGCTGAGCCCAGTATTTCCAGCAAAGCATTTGAAGTGCACAGCATTGCGTAGCAGAGCACTGCTTAGGGCCTGGGAAGTGATACATATGTGGCAATAATTAAGAGGCTTGCGCTGTGTCTGGAGGACATGGCTCAAATGCAAATGAAGGCGGGAGCAGAATCCAAGCCTGTCGCTTAACCAGCTTTCTGAAAATGACAACTGCAAATTTTAATATGCAGAATACAAGTGAGAAACACAATGCGTGGTTCTAATGTTATCTTGAAAATGATATATACCCTCTGTCTCGTGCTGCTAAAATAATAATAATCAGATGTTTCAGCTCAATTTTCTTACATTCCTCAGATGGTGTGGTAGTCTCCACAAAACCTGCTTCCCAGTAACTCAGCCTCATGTTGCCTTGGTAACAAATTAAGCTTTGGTCACATGGAACTATGCCGATTCTATTGTTCTTCCCCATGGCAGGGCCAGCTCCTCACCCCCTGCCCCAGGCACATCAAGGAATGATGAGAGTTCCCCTTCCCCATTAGGGCTACATACATTATATAATGACATGTGCAAATAGCATTCTCTCTACCCTATCACAAGACAGTGACGTTGTATTCACTGGATTCCCCACAATGCCATGGGGGTTAGGCTAGATAGCTAGCAGGATCCTTTCCTCTTCTGAGTTTCTATGACTTAACTCAAACATTGAATATGAAAGAAAACCATGGTTAGTGTTTGCTCCACTAGTTAATGCATGTTTATTAATTTGCTAACTGTGGTGTTCTTCTTCTCTATCCACTGGCATCAAAAGCCAGTGTGTGTGGAGAGGGGGAACTTGCACAGTTTTTAGAAGATGAACAGGATCAGGCTAAGAAGAGAATTCCAGGCTTGTTGAATAATTCCTTCATTTCAGATGTAAAAACATTTAAATTGAGAGCCACATAGTTGATAGAGTACAGTGGTACCTCTGGTTATGTACTTAATTCGTTCCGGAGGTCCCTTCTTAACCTGAAACTGTTCTTAACCTGAAGCACCACTTTAGCTAATGGGGCCTCCCGCTGCCGCCGTGCCGCCAGACCACAATTTCTGTTCTCATCCTGAAGCAAAGTTCTTAACCCGAGGTACTATTTCTGCGTTAGCGGAGTCTGTAACCTGAAGTGTATGTAACCTGAGGTACCCCTGTACTCTGCTTCCTGTTCAGCCATGGTGAAGCTCGCTCTGAAGGCTAGGATCTGGTCTGGCAGCAAAGAAATTAAAATATATACTTACACCAGCAGTGAAAGAGTAGTTAAGCAGAACTTGGCAAGTTTGTGTAAATAACCCAATGAATAACTGAGATTTTAGAGTGATGTGGGCTATATGTAGCATGTCTGTGCATTTTTTTTGGTTCATGTGTGTGTGTTGACTTTGTTTTCTTCATATACTGGAACTGATCCTTATGTTAGCAGTTCTATGTTAGGGTGCAAGTCTTCAAAACTACAGGATTTTGGGGGGTTCTCAGGCTTGGCACACTGTAATCCGGAAGAAGTGTGGATTTTCTTCTCTTGTACAGCTCTGCAACTTAGACATGTTAGGCTGGTGGGCCCTCTGCTGGTATTGGGGCCCTAGCAAACAGTCCACCTTGTGACTTTCTGGAGCTAGCCCTACTAAAAGCAAAGGCATGTATTGGCTAGTTTAGTGTAAGACAGTCCTGATCATACACATGCCCATTTCAATGTAGAGCTTCTTCTTTTTTTAAACTTGGATTCTCCTATTCCACCCCCACCCCCCGAAAAAGCAAGCTGTCTGAATCTGTGGCTGTGATTGGGGAGGATTCAGGCTCTTTTGAAACAGAATAGGGTAATCTGGGACCAGGCCTCTCCAACATGTAGTTTGGTATGAGTTAAGCCCCTATTTTTAATTTAAAGCCCATAATATAGTTTCCTTGGCAGGGAGATTCATAAATCTCCATTTCATCCATACAACAGCTGCATGATAATGGAGCTTTCACCGGCGCTGCCACTATCTCCACTAAGCCTGCCTCTCAGGACTTGTAGGATTCTGTTATAGGAATATCACCCGGTGCCAGTCTTCACAGACGTGGGAGCATTATTGAAAATATTCTGGTGCCTCACATTGATATGCAGGTCCATGGTCATTAAAATTTTATCATATAAACCCTGCCGTCTGCACCGAAGAGGAATTGAGAGCCTTGGCAGAGAGTGATCACATATTTTATCAGAATCTTCTGCCGGCAGGCGAAGGGGGAGGAAGAGACCCAGCAGGTTCTGAGCAAGGGAAGGACTCAAAATAATGTCCCCTTATAACTTAAATGTAACGTTGAAACTCACCCACATAACCACACATGAGGAATTGACATTTATCTACTCTAGTTGATTTTCGCCTTCCCACCCCCCACCCCAGGTAGTTCAGTGCCCCATATTATCGTGGCAGTTCAAGCTATTTACGCATGATATCATTTTCATATCCTTCTCCTGGAAGGCAGATATTAATCAGAAGGTGCCACTAAGAGCCAAAGCAAAAAAGGCAGCAAGCTATTGATTATAAAGTTGACTTATCAGGGGTCAGACTATCCGATTAGCAGGTTCATAAACTGCATGGCTTTGGCTGGCTGGAAAACAAATGGAAATTCATTTAGCTGAATGCAGCTGACTCGGATGTTTTTGCATTGTGCTAAAAGTAGAGTGCCACATACTAGCTATTCCCCAACTGTGTGGCAGCGCACATGAGCCTGCTGCAAGAGAAATGCTTGTGTGTGGCAAGAAGGAAATTAGTTGCATAATTAATAGCCTTTGTGTGCCCAAAGAAACCATGCGCAGAGGAGAGGCTGCCTGCTCTGACTCTGTGAGATGCACAGCTCTGGAGTTTATTAACTGCAAATAAACCTCCATGGCATGCATATATTTTTGCTCTTTCTCAACAGAGTCCAGATCCAGGGGCAGCAGCGGTGTGAGACCTGGTGGTATGTGTGGTGAGGGAGACTACCCACTCAGTCTCTTAAAACAAATAGCAGCAACAGTTAATAGTCACTTATAAAGCTAGCCACACTGACCTGCCTGGCCATCATTGCATTCACCTTCTTTCTTTCTTCTTATTTGAGGGAAACGTTACAATATCAGTGCCCATTCAACAAATGGTGTTCTTTTGAGTGACTAGTCAGAACCATTTATGTGCAAATGTTTCATCTTATATGGCAGAGATAAGCCATGCATGCAAATTGTGCATCAAAGCCATGAAATGGGCTGCGCATGCAGTCAAAATAGGACATTCAGAAGTCGAACAAATGGAGAATGGGTGCTGAAAATGCACCTTGTCTGGGATGTCATTTGGTCTAGGATCAGCCCTGGTTATACGCTCCAAGGCTTACACAGAGGATTGCATGGCAGGATTGCATGGCACCAGAGGAAGGATCCAAGCTCTCACAAAGCCCTTTTCAGATTCACCATAAGAGTTAATGTGCAACACAGAACTTGGTTTTATTCAGAGTGGCTTGGAAGACAAATCACACACTGAAGCCGAGGGAGTACAGAACAACTTAGAAACAGATTGGTTTTTTGAAAAGCACAGATACCAGGCAAATCTTGGAGCTTGTGCACACACCAACTGTGTATTTCTGTGGCACCATAGGAGCCAAATCCTGGGGGCTGAGGTGGCTTTGGCCCCCTCAATAAAATATTTGAGGGGACTGCTCCCCCAAAATGAGTGGCATTGCCATTCAAATGGTGTTCATGTGCTGCGTCATGTGATCAATTATGCAGGGTGGGGCTCCCCCCCCCAATATTTTATTCAGGTTGGCACCCCTGTGTGGCACAACGTCTGTCAAACTGAATCCAGTTAAAGGGGTAGGAGCACACTAGGCTGCATGATGCTCGGCCTGTGCTGTAATCCTTATGGAGAGAAGAGAAGCCATGCACACTGCCTTGAAATGTGAGAGTTAAATTGATTTGTGCCTTAAATTGGTTGTTGCGTGGCCATGATGAGTCGCAAGGTGATGTAATGTAATAGTTAAGAAAGTGAGATTTGAGGTGGGAAAGTTGCAGGTTTAAGTCTTGCTTATATCCATTAACTATTTGGGGAGCTTTAGGCAAGCCACTGGTCTGTTTCACATCAGTAATGGGAAGATAATAGCACTTGCAGGGATGTTGCAAGGATTACTGTATAGTGAGATACCTCAAATGCTTGAAATATGCATTTATTAAAAATGCAATTATTATTATGATATAACCTCTGTTGTATGGCCAGTCCTAAATGATGTATAGAATCCAAGTTGTCTGTATATTGGCAGTGTATATTTAATACCAGTATACTACTGAAAACCCGTTTCTGTGGGAGAAGCAATGGGGGTGGCTGTTGCTTTTATATCCTGCTCCTGTGCTTCCTGAAAGCACTGGCTTGATGCTCCAGGACTCACATGTGTGCCTCTGAATGCCTGTTGCTGCCTGGGCTCCCCACAGGCTTCAGGTTGTGTCACTGTGGGAACCGAGGTTGAATTGGATGGGCCTTTGGCCCAGCTCTCCTTATGTCCTTATTTAAATGTGACAGTGAGACAAGCTGACTAATTTAAGATCAGTGTGAAAAAGTTTGGTTTTAAAATGAGCTTCTGGCACGTAGACTCTGTGTTACTAATGCCAGCTAGTACCTGTTTCTCAAATATAAAATAGAACATGAACAGCTGCCCCAATCCCATGTGTGAAAAGGAAGGGGATGTTGTGACATTACGAGGAAGGGAGCAGGTTTTATTGGATTATTCGCACACCAATACCTCTGAGGAGTTGTGAAAATACAACTTTACAAAGTATCAGGGCGCAGAGCCAAAAGCATTCCAAAGTCATTGATGTACATGCATGCAAAAAAAGTCATACAAATGTAATTTTAGGTGCCTAAACCATTTACTTTTGCTTAGCAAGAACTAACATTTGCCCCTGAAATTAACAGCTTTGAAGATCACTGGTATGTTTCTTCTCAGATTTTCTCACCTCTTGTTTTAATAGCTTAGATTTTACAAGACTGGTGGCTAATTAGAAAAGCTTTCTGAATACATGTGGTTAAGATTTCTCTGTAAGCCTTCTCCAGTTATGCATTAGAAGCTTTTGTACTTGCTTCAGTTGTTGCATTTTCTTCCTCTTCGTCCTCCTCTTCTTCTTTTGATAGATTAAACCCTGCAGCCTTTTGCCCTTTAAACAGTGTGTCAGTCCAGCTATGCCAATTCTAAATAGAATTACTTTTCTCCAGCAGTTTGTCCTGAGGTCTATAATAACTTAAGCAATCATTTTAATCACTTGAAGTGACTGACATCATGCTGACGGAACCCTAAGGAACTGTGGAGAAGCAAAGGAAAGTTCAGTTCTTGAATATACTTCAGAGAGAAAGAAAGATGGGTCAAATGGTAGACAGAATTATGTTTCTAAACTTCCACCCCACCCCACGGCAAAGCTTGTTAACACTAAAGAGCTAAGGTCAGAGTCCTGCACCCTGGTTTCCCAATGAGGAAAGGCTCGTGGGAGAGCTGCTATTGCACTCATATCCTTCCTTCGGGGCTTCCTATGGGCATTAATTGTGGGAAAAATAAAATGCGGGACTTGATAGGCCTTTCATTTGATCCAGCAAGGCCTGAGGTTGAAATTTGGGAGAGAAAACTGTTGGCATGACCATTACACTAGGCTCTCCATTTTCTTAGTGTTGCCTTATATAGGGCACATCTGGGCCTAGGCCCTGCAGCTCTCCTATCTTACAAATTTCCCCATTCTATGGAGCTTCCACTTTTCCATTAGACTATGAAATCCCAGTCCTCCAGTCTAAGGGTCGTCCATCTTTTGGGACTAGGGGGGTACATTTCAGAATGCTGTGGGCACCAGCCACAAAATGGCTGCCATGGAGGCGGTAACACAAATTTAGTGTCAACCACTGTGACAAGCTTATTCTTACTATGGGTTGTCAGTTACATCCTGCTGGTCCTGATTATGGAAATCACACACATATGCACAAATGCCTGGGAGGCACATTTTGTCCCATAACTATCTTTTTAGGAGGGCCAGGGATTTGCTTTCTTAAAACAAAAGCTCAGAGACTTCACGGGCTCCATGGCACATGAGTTGAGTGATCCCTGCTCTAAGCTGTTATGGTCCCACACAAGCTCACCATTTTTACTTTCTATATTAGGGTAGCCGTGTGCAAAAGAGGAGATGGCTCTTTAATAGTTGTACAGAAGAGAGAATTCTAACAAGTGCAACTGTTGAAATTCCTCCTTCTACACAAGTATGACCACCTTAATCCACTTAGGTATGTCAGATTTGCTGGTTTATAAGAGTATATATCCATATTGATCAAGTATCTTGCTACAGCCAAGAAATGCTGCTGAAATTTGCCCCTTCAGCTCCAGTTGCACATCAAATCTGTCTCGACCCACAACATACACATGTCCACCCAGAGGTAAGAAAACTGCATGCAACTGGGTACACAAACAATGACTTTGTCTTTTGGATCCCCC
The DNA here is from genome assembly GCF_964106915.1 of Podarcis gaigeae. Lineage (NCBI taxonomy): Eukaryota > Metazoa > Chordata > Lepidosauria > Squamata > Lacertidae > Podarcis > Podarcis gaigeae. The sequence goes on along the minus strand of NC_139677.1, from coordinate 6,682,580 downwards.
CAATTAACTGGAGAGAGCCTATTGTGTAAAACACTTACATGTGGAGGCTGTTTGTACATGACTACCTCTAGATAAATGTAATGAGGTCAGGAAATGGAACCATCAAGACAATCCCTCTTTCCTTTCACACACACTGTTGTGTGAACAAGGGTCTAGTTTGAGGTTACTGTTGTGTGTATTATCTATATACTTTAGAAACTCATTTGATTCCATTGGATATGCAAGAATGTAGTTGCTTCAGAAAAAAAAAGGAGAATTCTATTCTAATACCTGTAGTGAATGTCATCAGTAAGAAATGATGCACTTCTTAAATGCTGAGACAATCTTAAGTCTGCTACTACGTCCTGCCTCGTTTTCCCCTTCCAGTCAGCATTTTTTCCTATGACGTGTGTAGAATCTATATCTCTCCATCTCTGTCTCTGTCTGTCTCTACCCATCTGAATATATTATTATAAGGGAAGAAGCAGTGAATGGGAACTTAGCTAATTTCTGTTTGACTGATAATCTAATTTAAGTTTATTGCTAACATGAAAATGTACGCAAATACAAGTCCCTGCCTCAATGCAGTTACAATCTGATGAAAGGCAGCAAAGGTTGGATGCACAGTTATAGATACTTAACGTGCAACCTTTCACGCTTCCTCTGAGTTAACTCTCCCAGCGTTCAATAGAGCTTTTTTCTTAGTACTGTAAGTATGTTTAAGATTGTAGTATTTAGCTGGGTATAAAGATGGTTTGTGTGTTCGTGTGGCTTTAGTTTTGAGATACCTGTGTGCACACAAGCTTTCCTATTGTTACCAGTTAACTATTACATCTGTATCTTTCCTTTACTGAGTTCGTTTTATCCTCTGAGAAAACCTGTAAGTGGGGTTGAGCTAAGGGGTTTTGACTATCCTGGCTGAACCAGGACTTCAGTTCTTGGATCTTTGCAACACGTTATCCACTCCTTCACGTTGGGTGTCTATCAAGAGCCTTTTGAGCTACATTGTCATGATGAAAGTGCCAAATGTGTCATTTGAATGGGCTGTTATACATTCTGTATTCTCCTTTTTCTTTATGCTCCATTACATCGTGCTTCTCACATATAGGCACATATGTTTTCTTACTGTGTTTCACTTCAAAGCCCTGAACTTCCTTCAGATTCACTTGTGCAAACTTGTACTTCCATCCAGCATTAATGGCAATTTTGAACAGTTTACCGTATTCATCTGTGTATGACTAGGTTTTTTACCTAAAAAATAATGTCCAAAATTTGGCTGCATCTTATACAGGGATAGATCTCCCCCCCCCCATTTTCTTAATTTGGAGTCCCCAAAAATAGGGGGCAACTTATACATGAGGGTGTCTTATCGACGGAATAAATACGGTACATGTGTGCCTAGGTGGAGCACAATGGAAATGTGACACACATTGGAACTGTGCATCCCACAGAAAGCAGTGCAATGTTTTAAGTGGATATCCATGCTGAGAAGTACATTGAATAAAACCTGATTTACAGCCATGATTCCTGATTCAGCAAGTGATGTGCATGTAAGTCGTTTTAGCTGGATAGCGATGCAGGGTTGCAAATCCTGTGTCAGTTTTCAGACATCAGGCTGACCTTCCTTCTTTTTCTCTTGCTAATGCTGGCTGTTAGTATTTACTGGAGTGAATGATGACAACTCCTTTCTCACCAGAAGGATATGCACTACACTGTAGGGAGAAAAGTACAGCCCAGCACTTTTTGTGTTTCCCCACCCCCACCCCCAAGCTCAGTTCTTCATTTTTATCTCTTCCTGCCAGTGCTCTAGCAAGAGTGTGTTGGGGTGGGGTGGGGGGGAGGATGAGGCGCTGTGATAAGATAATACGGAACACACACTGATTCCTAAACAACACACAGAGACCCCTTGCACTTCATAGCATCCCATTCCGATAGCACAGCGGGTAAACAGCAATAATCATCATTACTCTTGCACACATGTCTGCCACTATCTCTCTAGGACAGTGCCACACGAAAGCCTTTCTTCCTTGCCCTGCTGCTCAGCTGGGCATAGATACCACAATGCATGAACTACCAATATACAAATCTAACCAGCCAGTTAAACGTTTGCTCTTGAGCAGACCGTCAGTATGCATCTGTCGTTCTTTCAAGAATAAATAAAATTTAAACCTTTTAAAAGCTGATTTTCCCATGTCGTTTATACATCTTTATTGGCTAAAGAACATGGTAATTCCCCGTCTGCTTGTTAGACGAGGATAAAGGCATGGGCACCTTCTGGCATCTGACCCCCCAGATCCCCATCTTTCATTTAAAAAAATAGATTTGTAGAACCTAAAATAGAAGGCAAAATATACAGAAACTCTTATTTATCATTTATGAGAAACTAGCCTACTTTCCCCTTTCTTTGTGCTACCTTGCTTTCTCCCCTGACCCACTGCAAGAATTCCTGTGACTGCCAGGTGGTGAAGGGCAAGTTTTTACATAGTCAGGCAACAGTCCCACCCAAATATTATTATTATTATTATTATTATTATTATTATTATTATTAGTGTGCTATACAGGCCTCGCTTCCTGCTTATGTCTATTGATCTAAATTTGATGTGGGTGCTTGCGGCTCAACTCTGACTTCCATAGGCCAACGTTGCTAGGGCTGATGGGAGCTGTACTTCCGCTCTTAATTCCACTCCCTGGAGTGACCTACTCCACTTTGCTGCCTGGTAGGGCCAGCCTTGCCAACCAAAATCAAGTGGCAAAGCCTTTTATTTTATTTTTCTGCTTGTTCAACTTCAATATGGCTGCTTGCTCCCTGCCTCCATCAAACACATTGCCTATACAAACAACTTTTGGCAAGTAGACGAGATCAGCCTAATGTTCTCCCTGATATACTCCCCCAGCAGTATATTAGATGTGAGGGGTCACTAAATATACAACTCACCTACCTGCAGCTGAAGTGGAACCGCCTAGGAAATGGGAGTGCCCCTTGATTTTGAGCTAGTGTGCCATTATTCTCTGGGATATTTTTGACCAATTAATTGGTTCTCCTGGTTTGTTAATTGTTACTGTTATGCACTGGGCATGTCAAAGGCACAAATCCCTTTCATTCAAAAAAGAAAAGAAAAAAGGATGGTATTGTAGTTATTTAAAGAATTTATAAGACCTACAAAGGTGTACAAAGAAAATTACGGATACTGGGTATATTGTCAATATATAGCTTTCTTCCATTTTCATCATTCTACTTTGCCATTCTTTAAACTTTGCTATAACTCCCCCCACCCCCCCAAAAAAACATATAATTGCACCCCTGATATAAAGCTTTACTACCCATCCACCCGCAACCTTTCGCTGGTTTTTTTGTTCTTTGATTGTTTTTTAAATTTAGTTTTTATTAAAGATTTTTTTGTGATACAAACCAAAAAAATAAACTAGGAAAAGTACACATGGGGTCTTCACTTCCAATTCATAAAGCCTTTTTTCACAGTTTGTTTACATTTGATATGATACACCATCATCATAGACTTGAGGGAGAAAGAGAGGGGGGAGTGAGAGGGTTGGTTTTCATTTTATTGCATAATTTTTGTGCAGTTTTTTTATCAGTGTTTCACAGGTAGGTCCTTTATTTATATAGTTATTTGTTTTTATTGGCATTGTGAGAGATTGGAGGGTCCAGGGATTGATTTGGATGTTTGCAGTATGGTGTGTTTGTTCTTTGGTGATTTAAAGCATGCACAATTCAGATGAGTCAAGATGACTCAAAGGTCCGTGCAGCTTCCTAGTGGTTGACTGTTGCGCTGAAATTGCCTAGTCACTGGAAAAATGGCACATCAGTGGCCGGCGGGTGGGGGATAGTTTCCTTCAGTATGAGAACATGCACACATAGCTCTTTAGCCATATACCTGAGAATTAAGAGTATCATTACTCAACTTCCCAGATACTTTTCTTGCTGCTTTGCCAGAAGTCCTCAGGGAATGAAGTCCACATGTGTGCTTGCAAACTTTAAAGCACCTTTATTTCTACCCACCTCTTTTCTTAAATCATTTTCTTGCGGGCTACCTGTCACCATATTGAAGTAACCATGGCAACCAACTCAGGTAGCAACAAGACTGGGATGCCCAGCAGGAACATCCTTGTATTTGATCCCTGACAAGGTGAGCTATTAATCCGCCACTGTATACTAGCACAGCACAGTAGAGCACCTCAGATCTCTTCCTTCTGGAGGTTGCCAAGCTGCTGCCTTCCTTGAAATGGTAGATTTTTCTCCCCCCATGTTCATTTGTATCGGTCAGCCCAGGTCCGTTTTCAGTTTTCTAATTCCCAATTTGGCAGTAGTTATTTTCATTAAAGTCATACAGGCACTTTAAAAAAAAAGCATAAATATGGAGTGGCGCAATATAGAGTCAAAGTTTAAAGATTGCTTTGTGAGGCTGGCATTAGCCACATCTATATTTATATATTTTATTTTAATACATTTAGATCCCATTCTTCCTCCCAAAGGAGCCCAGAACAGCAAACACATTCATAAAAGAATATAGTTTTTTAAAAAAACAGTTTTAAAAAAATCTTCTAAAGCAGTTAACATTTTCTTTAAAAGTTAAGATCTTTTAAAAAATAAAACTACACATACACAACCACCAGCTCTCATAGCTAATAATATCACAGTGGCCAAAATCTTTCAGCTACCATATGCCTGGGGAATGTTTTTAGATTATTCCTGAAGGTTAAGAATGAGCAAGACTAGAGAGGGCATTCCACAAAGTGAGAACCACCACCAAGAAGGCCCTGTCATGGGTAACTGCCAACCGGGCAACCTATACAGGACCAACCCTGCTACTTGTAGGGTCTAAGATGGTAGATACTGGGAAAGGTGCTCTTTCAGGTATTTTTGTAGGCCATTTTAGAGGGAGGTTATAAAAAATTATAAGATTATATATGCAGAGTATGTCAATGCCAAGTACTGTTTGTAGAATCCAAAGCCAAAATCCACCATCACCTTTCCTGAAAACATTCTCCCCCTGTAAAAATAGGGATTGATATTCTCCTGCTTTCTCGATGGTGGTCATAACTTTCCCCAAAAATTTCAAGATAGAATCTCTGCTTGCTTCAGAGCCCTTTGCCAGGAATTGCAGCTAGTGGGGAGTTCCAGAGAGCGCCCTTGTGCCACTTCCCACTGGCCAGACTTCCCAGAATGCCTTGGGAGTGATGTGTTTTTCTCAGCAAGCTAGTAATCTGAAGGCTACCCTAAATGCCTTTTGATTTCTGACCGGTGTGTGTGAAGAGGAAATTAATTAAACTGAAAGTGAGAAGTCGAGCCATTGGGTAATTAGGGGCTCTCGAACAGAACTGCGAGGCCTCCCTATGCATCTGGCTCTGTGTGCACTACTATGACATTTAGCATCTTATTATCTATATAGAAAAGTGCATGGCATTTTGCAGAGTGCAAGAGGACAGGTTTCTTGCTGCAAGGAGTTTACTGTCTATGATCTGACACAGCAACACAGAGGAATGCAGGAAAGTGGAGGCAAAGGATAACTTGGGGGGGAATATGAATTATTACAGTGACATATACAGTACTTAGATGTATGTAGAGTAGGGCATGAGGCCTAGAAGGTTGTGCACAGGCTGCTTTTGAGGAGGCAGTTCAGGGACTAAGGCACAGCAAAGGTGAAGTCTTTTGAACCTCCAGTCAGTGTTCTTGTTCCAACAACCTTTTTGAAACCTAGTGAATCTCAAAAATTAGGAAATGCTCAAACGATATAACTATAAAGTTCACCTCACAATGGCCACCACAGTCCATTCCAAACCCACACCTCAAATAAATTCCAAATCCTGTAAGTCTGACTTTAGAACAGATTTCCTATTAATTTCAGTGGGTGCTTCCATTGGTTGGGATGAAGGTGGGCATTTCACAACCATATACCCTGTGCTTTTTGCCCCAATTTCACCTTTTCATTATTACTGTCTGCAACACATCCATGGTTACATCTACATGCTAGTAAAATGTATGACTTGTGCATGAAGAATGGTTGGACTCAGTGCTTTTTTTTTCTAAAAAGATGTTTAGGGGTACTCTCATTTTGACTCAAGAAAAGCACCATTTTATAGTTCAAATTGGGAAAAATAAATACAGTAAATGGACAAAAGTACAAAGATTCACAAAATGTTTAGGGGTCTGCATCCCCCCAGGGAAAAAAAAGCACTGCTTGCGCTTATTCTCTGTTAGAGATCTCCAGCCCTATCCACTACGGAATCCCAGTTTTCAGGGTCACATGCAGAGAATAAAGTCTTAATAGGCATTTGCTATCCCTGGAGAAGTCTGGGAACTGCAGTTCTATAGATGATTGGGCTAATGATTTCTGACAAAGAATTCACCGGCTCCTTTATCAAACTATGGGTTCTTGGATACTTTTGATAAGTTCAGAGGCAATAAGTGAAACTGGCATAAAAGTATTGCCTCCATATTCTACTTTTAAAAATATTTAAGCTTCTTTGCCTGAATGCATGAAGCAACCTGGTGTATTTCAATGTGGCAATGCAAGTTGGAATTTTGTAGGTATGAATTTGTTTCACTAGAAAACATTTGCAAAACCTCCTCCACTTCCAAGTCCACCATCCTTCCCTCAACAGCCTTGGCAGCCAACAAAATTGTATTGTGGAGCCAAATGCAGTAAAGTGCTCAAGAATAGTGAGCTGGGAAATGAGAGCTGAAAGAGGAGAACTGTGGTGCAGCAATTGGTTTGATTTGGTGAATAAATTGCTATTTTCAGATTCAATTTGTATCAATAGGCAAAGCACTGTACACCTTCAGATTCTGTCACACTCAGTATCCACAACCCTGATGCAGCCAGTCTTAAACAATCTTCCTATTATTGACAATAATTATAACTGCAAAAAGTTATTTTTAAAATCTTACGGTATTTCTTTGCTCCAATAGTAGTAGTAGTAGTAACAAAAACCACTTAAAATAGTAGGGAAAGATTTTTGTTTTGTTTTATTTTGCCTGCTTGCTTCTGGGAAAGAACTGCAAACATTTACTAATTCAGAGAATGCTACAGCTGTTCACTATTGGCTATTTTTGAAAGAGTCCAGAGCCTGCTGCTCATGCACCAAAAGGACTTAAGCTTTATTAAACATGACTGGAAGCTGGAACTACAGAGTGCTCTTTTCCCAGTACGTTGAAAATTATACTCTGCTAATTTAGAACATATGATGTAACAGTGCAGGAGGGGAACAGGTTGGATATGTGATTATGTCAGTGCATAATTAAAGCTCATGCTTATTTTGGGAACCTATGCTGTTTGTCAGGGTGAATAGTGTTGGCCTTCCAGGTAAGTCCTCTGCCACACTTTCTGCAGATGTTGCAGGGTTTGTTTTGCAGAGAGTTGTGGTGTGTGTGTGTGTGTGTGTTTGCAGCCTTTGTGTTATTCGTAGCATGGAAGAAAATCGGCGCCCACAGATCTAGTTGGCAGTTGAAGCACATGCTGCAGCGATAAGGGCAGGAGGAGACACTGCTGGGACTTGTTGGAGGGCATCTGGGCAGCCCATTGTGCTTCCACTTTTGTGAACTTTCTAACACTGATATTGTAGATACAAAGATGTGTTCACAAAGGCTTGGAGCAAATGCATTTCAAAGCGCTGCTCTGAGATCTTGTTGTGTTGTGTCAAGCAGAGATTAGCATCTTCTGCGTAGGCACATTCCTTGTTAGTGAGACCCTGATAGCAAGAGATGTTCCTCGAACCAGCCAAAGATACTCAATGATTTTCACATGGTTGGTGGCAGCAAGGTGGGGTGCTCCCCACATGCCAGGGTAGGGGATGGAGAGAGACAGCTGGAAGTTGCATTACAGCAAGTGAAAGTCTGAAATCCAAACTGATGTAATGTAAAAATAAGGCCCATAGCAATGGCAGCTTGCTTGTCAGGAGAACTGTGAGTGTGCTTTCACAGCTGAACCATCAGACAAGCATACCAGCTAATCCAGCACTGGTTCAGATGTTTCAGTCTTGGCATCCCAGCTCCTTCCCTCCCTACTGCTTCCCCATGGGCAAAGTTAGCAAAGTGCCCTCCCACTGTTGTCCTGGAGCAGGAGTGAGGCAAACTCCTCCCAAATCAAGCACCTGCCGATGTGGTCCGCCACTAACTTATCCCAGCCCGAGGTGGAGGAGGCGGTGATGTGAGCAAAGGCAAAGCTGACAGGTTGATCCACCATTATTTATTTGTCTGACAGCTCGGTTGTGAAGGCAGGCTCTCAGGGTGACTGGGAAATGTCTTTTAAGGCCTCTTTTTGTGCCGTGTCTGTTTTCAGCCTGCGTTTTGCAGTTGGGTTTCAGGATGTTCAGAGAGCCATAATATTGTGTGGTTTGGAGCAGACAGTGTTCCCTTTGGGAAACCGATGCTGCTTCAAAGAGTAGCACTGCCTGCTCTTCCATAATCGATAGAACAGAAATGCCTTAAGCCTCAGATAGTTACTCATCTGAAAGAACCTGACCATGTAGTGTAGGACTGGTGCCAGGTTTAGCATGGCCTGGTGGAGAGGGTGGCAGACGCAGAGCTGGTGAAGCCTGCTTCCTGGTGGTGAAATTGAAAGCAGCACCGCCTTCCCTTGAGGGAGGCAGGTGTGTGGCGGGGCCCTGCTTGATAGCACTTGCCATTTTAATCTCCCAATGCCTTTGGGGTCCCGGAAAAGCATGGAACCATCTGGAGTGTTGCCCTATTAGGACCCCAGATACAGTATAAGTAAATTAAAATGGCGTGTTCCAGCAACACTACTTGCCAGCTATACCACCTAGAGTTAGCAAGTATTGAGGCATGCCTGCCTCATGGTAAGAGATTTATCTCCTGCCTTAGGTGTCTTTCCTTGCTGGAGGTTGACTGACTATGTATTACACTGAATTTCAGCATTTGGGGGCAGGGGTTGAGAGAAGCTTCATTGATTTGTTGGGTTAGTCTGTGGTGGCATTTTGTTCTGGACCTGATTCCCCTTGCCTTCAGGCTTGTCACTGGAATCTGCCATTATCTTCTGGAATTCCTGGCAGAAGAAAAGTTATTGCTGGGGTGCTAGTAAAAGAGGTGATAGCAGCCGCAGAAGTGCCTGATATTTTTATACTAATTCCAACTCTTATTGATCCAGTGTATTAATTGCCTTTTAAAATCAAAAAAATCAGTTCTCAATAAGAATTAGGAAACAGCCAAACCCTAATAACGACATGGAACCTTAAACATCGGAACAGTAAAATGCCAAAGTCTAGCGTCTGAGCCACATACAAAAATGAAGGTTCACATTGACCAGTAGCTGGGAATTACTGAAAGAAAGGGTTTTTCATCTGCTGGTGAAAGGAAGCCAAATATTGATTTGTGGTGGGTTTTCCAGGGCCAAAGGTGCTGCTACCTTTGCGGAGGTTCTGGGTCATGTATCTTCTGGCTAGGGAGGGGAGAGGAGGTTGCTGCCCATTCTGCCTCTTAGCTTCTCTGGAGTTTTCATTGGCCTCATAAACCCTAAGGTGGAATTGGATAGGCCGGGTTCATTGCCACCCTAGTCACTTTGAGGAAAGCTTGGTTAATTGTATGGTGACATATTATCCATAGCTGTCAAGTGTCCCTTATTTGAAGGGATAGTCCCATATTCCAGCGCCATGTCCCGCTGCTGTCCCTTATTGATAGATGTCCCTTAAATGTCCCTTAAATGATGTCGCTTGAATTTCAAAGGAAGCAGCTCCTCTCCCTCCCTCCCTGCCGGCCGGGCAGGGAGGAGGGAGGCTCCAACTGTGTTGCTTGGCTGTGTTGCTCACCCAATAAGAAGTCTAAGAACGACTGTGGGGTGGAGCTTGCATGCCTTGTGTGTGGCTAGTTAATACAAGCTGAGGGGGTTTATGAATGCTGGACGCCATTTTGTTGCACGTACTGCTGCAAACTTTGCAGTGCAAAGCCAGGCCGGGGAGCCATCTTAAGTTGAGGCTGCATAGGCCTTGTGGTGCATTTGATTCAGATTCTATTCAGTTGAACCTCTGGTTACAAAGTTGGTTGGACAGTGTTCTCGAAGCTACCCAGCATGAGTTTGACCAGACTGCAGGAGGACAGGAAGACTGGAGTGCCTGGAACAGGTGAGGCTGCAGGTCCCTTATTTTTGCTGCTGGTCCCTTATTTTCAAGGCTGCTGGTCCCTTATTTTCAAATCTGTAAATCGACAGCTATGCATATTATCCCACATTTTGCATCTGCTGGCCGATGGCCACCACCACACATCTGGCAGTGTTAGGTGGCTTCTGGACCTATGCCCCCAAATCTGGTGCTAATGGTGCCACGGCGCTGGGCATGGTATTCCATAGGGTGGGCCTCTCTACAAACAACAACAGCAACAATAATGTTCTCTACTGAGTGGCCCCATCAATCTCACCTCTGTAAAATGGAAAAAAAATGGAGAAAGGCAGCATCACAATATTTGTTTGTTTGTTTGTTTTTAAAATGTTTGTTGCCTTTCTTTTTAGGGACACTGAAAGTGATTTAAAACAGATATACATTGGTACCTCAGTTTAAGAACAGTCCTATTTAAGAACGATTCGGTTTACGAACTCCACAAAACTGGAAGTAGTGTCCCAGTTTGCGAACTTTACCTAGGTCTGAGAACAGAATCTGAACGGTGGAAGGGCACCAGTAGCGTGAGGCCTCATTAGGGAGAGTGCACCTCGGTTTATGAACGGACTTCCGGAATGGATTAAGTTCATAAACCGAGGTACCACTGTAACAATAAAAACAAACATGTAAAACTAACAGCAACAAAGAAATAAAACAGCAGAATTAAACACTTGTCCCCCCCCCCTAAAAAAATAAGTATGTGTGATTCCATTGACAATTAAGGAAACAAAGTTGCACTACAGATTGCACTCTTTAAGACTGACAACAATTTTTTTGTTTTGCTGCCTATCTTGGTTTCTAAACATGGCACATTGCTTGAAATATCCTGGATAAGTTTCTTTCTATCATCTCTGGATTCAATGTGCTTTTATAGAAATCTATCACCATTTTACCCATTGAAATTGGTAGAACAATTGAATCTCTTTATGTTGTTGGTGGTGTTACGTATTTTATTAATAAAGGTAATGGTTGCTTAATTTCACATCTTGACCGACTCACCCCCTGATTGCTCTGCAAAGGGTTTTTCATGTGCCCCTTACTGTAAGTTGCTGAAGAAAGAAAGTATCATAGTGGCGTCTAATGAAGATCTTTTTCTGTAGTGCTCCTGTTGCTTTTCCTTAAAGAGCTATTTTGCAACAATAAGCAGCTGATGTAGTTCCATGCAGGAAGAAACTTCACGTGCTGATTTTTTTTTAAAAAAAATCACATCTAAGTCAGGATTACACCAAGTAACCAGTATTTGTATTTCAAGCGGGAGGCAGTCCAAAGTCCATGCTTGGCCCTCCCCACATTTTTATATAGAAAAATATCTTTGTATACCACTATATCATAAAAAACATCAAAGCCATTTGCAGCAATAAAAACATAAATGCATACAGTAAAATCATAAAAAATTAAAAAGTACTAAAAGTACTAAAAAGCAAAAAGTTAAAAACAAACATCCGTTGAGGAAGAATGTTATGAAAGAAAGGGACTTAGGGACATGAACAGAACATTTCCCCTTTACCATTCCTGAGCCACAGCTAAGATCCCAGGAACAGTTTAGCGACAGAACCTGTTGCTTTATAAACTGAACTTTCATCCTGTCAACCTTCATCCTAATCAAGCCTTTCTGACCCACAACCCATTATTCCAATATTTATATTGGAGCCTTGTTTATTTCCTGTGGAGCCGTATCTCAGAAGGTTGATCTTTCTAGATTCAGATTTTAGTGTGTTCAACAATTATACAGGTGTAGGGTGGGCCAGACCTCCTCACAAGGCCAAGTACAGGTCATCAACTTTATATGATGAAACACCATTGGATAGATAAACCTCCTATTTTGCCAATTGCCTTAAAACTATGTTTTAGATCATATATATATTTGAAGTCTTGCATGCTCTTGGTTTGCATACTTTGTGCAATTCCTTGCATATTTCTCACCACTGCTTCCAAGTCACAGCATATTGTGAATCTGAGTTGTGCAAATGTGAATGGACAGACTTGAATCTTTGGGATTTTTTCCCCTCATCTCTTGTCAGTATTTTTCATGAATGCCTAGCTATCCCTATGAGAGGAAACAGAACTTGTGGGGGTGGAGAGCAGCTGTTCCAAATGCTGTAATGTAGGAGGAAAGTGCATGCACTGTGTGTTTAAGAGGATGGACAAATGTGCAATTCAAAGACATTTTAAAATGCTTCTCATACACTATCTCAGTAAACCTTAAAACAACCTATAAGTTCTGTCACTGCTATATGTGTTCTCCATATTGAAGATGGGAATCATGATTTGAGACCGAGAAATACTGGTTTGCCTGTGGCCACCTGGTAAGCTTATGAATCAAGTTCCTCTCAGAACACACATAGTATAGTGTAATATTGTAGAGCGTGATATATACTATGCTATGCAGACAATGCATGTGAAGCAATCCGGGAAGTTTGAGAAGCAGCGCTGTATAACTGCAAGGTGTTAGTCCTGTCTTGATTCAGGAGAAGACTAAAGCAGCAATCCAACCTGCTGTGCAGGGGAGATCAAAACATCTCCACCTGCCTCCACCCACCACACTGAAAGAGCAGGTGAACACAAGTACCACCACAGGGTTCCCACAGTGGAAGCCCACATAAAGCCCCCAAGTGGTGCATTGCGGGGGACAAGCTGAGCTGGCCTAGAACCACTGTCATCGCTTGATCACACAGAGCACGATTCTGCCTCTCTCCTGGTTTGGTTTGTGTGGCTGTGGATTTGGTGATGGCCACACTGACACTTCTCCCTGTAGGGTAAGGATGAGAACCTGCAATGTTTTGTACATAAAGGGAATATTTAAATATGTTTAAAAATAACAAAAACAAAACAACAACACCTGGAAACTACTATTGCACTGAAGGTTGTGTTAGGTGTCGTGCTGTACAATAATGAACAAGCATATATTCTGCTTACAAAGTCTGCTATGTGCAACAGCAAGGAAGTGTGACTTTTTGGGTGGTAAACTTTCGATTCTGAAAATCTCTTCTGAAAATGTCGAGCAGATTGTCACTTTTGGAATTCTAACTCTGACTCCATCTGTTACAATCAATTGTGCCTTTTAATGAGAATCAATGAAGTTTGGGAACTCCACTGGCAAGTGTTTAGTTTTTCTTTTTCTTTAACGTTTTGAACCATCTCCAGTAAGTGCAAGATCAGGGCACTTATGGAGAAGCAAAATGGGTGAGATGGTAGGGAGGGCGGAGCATTAAGTAGGGATTGTGGGCAGGAAATGAGAATGGCTGATTTGGAGGAAAGATGGTCTGAATGGGGGAATATTCTCCCCATTGCTCTTTCTGCTCATCTGTGCTTTGCGCCCTTTGATGGAAACTAAGGGCTTCATCATTTGTTGGCATTCACCTGTCTTGGGAGACAATGGAAGAGTGTGCCTTCAGGGGTGAAGTCAAACCATTGGAGATTTACAGCACCTGCTGTGGCTGTAGAGACCAACAGGGGAGAGTGCAACTGTAGCAGATGAAAGTATTTGGTTGTGCTGCTGCAGGTTCACCATGGCCTTTTTTCTCTGTGTGCCCCTCCTAGCACTCATCACTCCTATGGTCACTGCTGTAGATGCATGACCTGACTGCCTGTCTCCAGGTGCTGCAGTTGTCTGCAAGGGATTCCCAACTGGTGGGGTTAATGTTGCCAGCCTTCATAGCACGTGTGCAGACATCTTGATTGTAACACAGAGTTGGTCTGCCAACAGGCCTGGTTCCTGAAGCCAGCTACCCATAGAGTACATCCTTGGGGATCCTGCCATCTTCCATTGTATGGGCATGACCAAGTCAGCTTGGACATCTCCCTTCTCCATTCCATCCCTCTCCCAGATCAGACTAGCTGGAGCAAAGGCATGAAACTTCTACTTGATCTTGCAGAAGGTGTGCATGTCAACCTGTTTCTAAGGTGCATGTGTATGCGAGGGATTCAAGAGGACTCACAGTTGACTTTTGTTTACTCACATTGCAATTAAAGAAAGTGTGATTATATATAGGACAGCAATATTAAGCCAGAAGTTGAAAATACTGTGACTGGGCTCACAATCACCCAAACTATACCAAGGTAGGTTCTGTCAAGCCAGAAGGGTAGCTTGGCTATCTGTCAAAATCATGATAAATGGCAAAGAGAATCACACTGCACCTGAGACACAAATTTGTTGTGAAACAGTTATCTGTGAAGATCCTCTGTCACAAAGAGAATGTCGGCTTGTTTGCCAGCATTCTTTATTTATAATGAATTTGGATATTGCAAACTTCCATACATAGGAACATGGTGCAAAGATGAAAATGGGACGTTGTGGTTACAGTATGCTACACTATACTGTTAATATTTCTCCAGACTGGCTAGAGCCACCTAGGTAATATTTCATCAAGCATTATTTTCCCCTTCATTCAACTCTGATGTGCTTACCCTTTGGAGCTATAAAAGTATGTGCAGAGGTGAGAAGGGTTTTCACTGAAATGTCACCTTCAGTAAAATATGCAGACATGTTTGCATGTTGGTGTGTAGTGGGGAGGGAGTAGGTTCAGTGCCGCTGAATGTAACATGTGAAAATGTCATATAATTAAATAAATTAGTGCCATTTCACTTAATAAAAGCCTCAATATGTATGTATTTTTAAAAGCTTCTCTGAAAGAAGAAAGCAAACTGATGTGTGGTTGTGTTTCAACCTGTGCATGGACGGACACACATACACATGGATTTCTGATGGCCAGACACTTTGGGGAGTTTGCCTTTTCTGATGTATGTGTTTCATTAGCTTTTTCAATGCTTGGAGTTTTGTTTTTTTCCCCTTCTCCCCAGCAGTTTTGTAGAGCCTTTAGAAGTTGTGTTAGTTAATTTATCCTTCCTAGTATGCTAAGGGGAATCCTTAAGGTAATAAATAGAGGCATAAAGCTCTTCAGGCTATGAGGCACATGGTAGGAAGCATGAAAATGAAATGTGGAAAGACAAACCCTAAGGTAAAGATGCTGGTAGTTTACACCCAGCAAGGGGATTATTTTTTCTTCCTTATAAAGTCAGCACTTATGATCAAATCAGCGGACTGCTGATCTATGTGAGGCCTGGTTCCTTGAGAGCAACTCTCCTGCAAAATTAAGTAGGGAAGAGCCAATAAGAATCACTGTTGCTTACCCCTTCTTATTCTGGAGCAGGAGCTTAAAGGCTAATATGCAGGACAGGGCAGGCATTAGAGGATGGAGGAGACTATAGCCACTGAAATGAATGGATGGTCCTACTACTACATCTGGTCTCTCTAATTTTGTTTAATACTGTAATGCTCTTAATGCAAAAACCAAAACACCTTACATCCTTTAATTTTTTACAGAATTTCCAGTGAAAACCTATTTTATGGGAAATGAGCTGAACAATGTAAATGGCTAAATGTTTGCCGAAATAACCTTGTACATATATCTCTGCGGAAAACTTGCAAAGTCAGAACATGGTAGAGGCAAAGCTTCATGGTCAGCATGACCAAAAATTGGGCCCCAGCTCTAAGCACTCTTGGGGTGGTGTAAAGTATCTATCATTCTCTCCTTTCTCGTGGCAAAGGACTGAATTGACAAGGACCATTTATCTGTTCTTTTACTCCCCCTCCCCCTTCAAAAGCCAAACCCTGGCTGTTTGGTTTAAAAAATCATTATTTTTTTGGGGGGGGGGTATGGTGAAATGGGAGGGATGATTCCTAGAAAGATATCTTCTGAGGCGCTTTTTGAATTGTGAGATCTGAAGCTACAACTTCCACTTTAGAGTCACCACAAAATGGTGGGACCGAATGCTAAACTGTGATTAATCTTAACTATGGTTTGAAGGTGACTTTTTTCCACTAACAAAAGATAAGACTAGCTGGAGTTTGTCTAGGTTCAGATATCATGACAACTGATAGGGAAGTGAATCTTCCAGATTTGTGCGGATGCAGCCAGTGTTCTTAAGACTGGAATACCAGGTTAGTTGTCCATATGCCTTAGTGGCTGGGGAAACCCAGTCAGATGGACGGGGTATGAATTATTATACACAAACACACAACATAGCTGCGTACCAAACTTATTGTGCTCCGAGCCCCAAAACCCATCCCTCATGGAAATAAAGACACTGTGGAGACAGAATTTTGTTTAAATGTTAATGGGCAAATTTTGGCTACAACTTTATTAAATACACAAATGTGACTGGTATTGACTTAGGCATTGGTATCAAAACTATATCTGGCTTCTGCCCCACCCTGCAGGAAGCCTGGAACTGTAAACAACCAACAGGGGGATCTCCATCAGTGTATATTGACTGGTGCTCACCCCTGGGGTTCCCGGGGGTCCTGGCATGGCCCTAGACCCTCTCCGGGCTTCAGACGAGATCCAGACCCCTGGATTCCTTTAACGGAATACCCTATTCATTGGAGGGGCAGGTGATGGCTGCCCCTCCCCTCCCCACATTCCCCTAAACCAATGCCTAACTGCCAAACCTTACAAAGTTGTGACAATTGCTAAGAGGTAGGCAAAAACCAAGTGGCCACAGCCAATCTACCACATTGGGAAAAATTCCTACCCAGGCCCCGTTCCAAAACAGGTGACCAACCGAAGTCCAAAGCAAGGCCAAACACGACCTAATTAACGGGTGGGTGTGAAGTGCGAAGCAAAAGGAGGTCCCTATGTCACGCTGCCAAATAAATACCCCCAACCTTGCCACACTGCCGATTGGCTAAAGGCCATTGGCATAACTGTGGCACCACCAGCTTGGAGTGGGGCAAGCCCCGCCCAGAAGCCGGTTAGGGAAGAGTTCCAGGGCCGAGCACAACATGGACCCTCTTTTAGGAGGATCCAACTTGCTAAAGTAAAAACTTGGAAGAGATCTAAATGGAAGGCGGTTTGGATGTTTCCTTCACATTATTTTCCCTTACTCAAGATAATTCCTGCAACTTCATTTGCAGGCTACATGCTGGTGTTGATCTTTAAAGCTCTAGGTGGCTTGGGCCATCTGCTTTGCCTTCACAGGTTAGACGGGTGGTTATCCAGCCCTTGCACCTTCGATCTGAACCTTCTTCCCTATAACTTTGGTGCTGCTGGAGCTTCTGTAACAACATTAGATTCCACTTAACTATAAAATCTGTAGGCATTTTGTTTTGTTTTACAGCTTCAGAAACATTGTTATCTTTCTTGGGTATTGTGGAAAAGAGTAGAATATAATTTTGTGAAGTATTTTGAAAAAAAGAAAGATGAGGTGTGCTGGGGGGATTGGTTTTAATCCTGTTTGGTGCCACAAGTTTCACTTTAGCATGCTTTAATTGTTGTTGTTATTTTATTTTAAATGCTTCTTAGCACAATACAACAATAAAAATATTCATTTTGTTGGCAAATTTTGAAATGTTGTAACCTATCCTAGGCAGTTAGAATATACATTTATATAAACAAGTATATATGACATATGATAGACCTGTACAATTTGTGGTACACCAAATCAAAAGCAGCCAACAAGTCTTGCAATGTGGAACGCTGCATGCTGTAAATCCCCCGGTCTACTGTTTTAGGCAGGCATGAAAAGCTGGAAGTTTCTTCAGCCCCTGAAGTGCTGCCATGCATGGCTGGTGGACTGAGTTTTATGTGGTAGGTCATACATTGTGCAGCCCTGACATATGATACCGATATAGTCAATTATGCAGCTAGGGAAAAATGGGGAATCTATATTTAGGTTGTAAATGTCCTGAAGTCCCCCAGGTCTGCTTATCTCTTTGGTCTCTTTCTCTCTTTCTGTCTTTCTCTCTCTCTTTCTCTCAAGTGCTCCCCACCCTCTCCCTGAGAGAATCAATGCCTGCTTCACCATCTCTGACTACCGGGAGGCAACATCCATTGTGGTACACAGCACTGCTTTCTCTGAAGACGTTTCTTCCTTCCTTCTCTGCTGAGAAGGGTGCGGGCATCCAAGAAGATGTCTTGGGATGCAGAGCCAAAGACTATACACAGAAACTCTCCACGTTTCCTCTCTTTGAATTGGTCTTCTTTGTTGTGAAGAACTTGAACATATTGAAAGAGATGGGACCCCACTTCTTGGTAGCCAGGCCTAAAGGCCCGTCCAAAATTTTTAGATGGAAAATGAAGACCAAAACAAACATTTCTTTGGCTGGCATCTGAAAGAGGCATAAAAAAATCCCAATCTTACCACCCAAGACACATTTCTCAAGAGCCTAATGGCTTTGCACATTTAGGTAACAAAATACTCCTTCCTTTAAAAGACAAGGTTATGGAGTAGTTGGCATCTGTTTGCTGATGATGTTCTTTACTCTCTTTAGACAGGGATACCCCATCCCCAATAATATATAAACATTTGTGCTGATGAATGCACGTTTTCTGTCTTTAAAATATTGGGAAATGCATCTATTTGTACTGCAATGCCAATTTTGAAAGTTTTAAAATAGTCTTCCATGAGTGCTTCACAATACAGATCACATCAGTTTTATTGGTGGTAAATAAAATAAAGGCAAATACCTTTCCTCACTCGATGGAAAAGATCTGATATTACTTGATCAATATTAATCACCTTGCTTTATATTCACTTTTTGGAGGCACATAAAAACAACAGTAGACATCCTCTATATATACGCCAGAATGTATTAGAATAGGGACACAATCCAGTTCTTTAATGTGGAGGTTTAATATTGCGAATGTACACCAGAGCACTGGTCCCCATGCTAAAATAAATCATGGGAGAAAGAACGCTCCCCCCCCCGCCACCCTGTCCCCAGGAGAGGACGTTTCCCAGCACTTGTTAGTCTGGTCCTGCAGAGCTGGGAGCAAAGAGTGAAAAAGTTGCCCAGACTGGCATGTTATGACCATCCTTTATTCTGCCATCTTAGGGCTGTGGGTGAGTGCATTACTTCAGCCCCCCTTCTGTTCTAAGTGCCAGTTCATGGGATCCAGGATGGGGTTTTGAATACCTTCCAGCAGGAAATACACTCCCTGTCACCACAGGCTTTCTGTGGCCAGACCCTCCTACATGTGTTCAGTGGCACAACTAGTCTGGGGTGGCAGTAGATTTTGCACATGATTAGGCTCTCACACAGAATTGGGCAAAAACACTTTTCCTCCTTCTGAAGCTTGTCCCCCGTGCATGTACTCAGGGAGCTGGATATTGCTCCAAGCCCTTAGGTAGCCTTAGATTAGTTTGTTCTGTAAGAGACCAAAAGCATTTCACTGTTTGGTTCAAATTGTTCAGCACAAAATAGATTCCAAATATCTACTTGCAATAAAGAGCAAAGCAGTGGGTTATCAACAGGCACTTGTCAAGTGATCAAATTCATTTAAAAATATTTCTGTTTGAATTGTAATAACTAGTCCATGCACCTGGGAAAAAGAAAATAATTCATAGTCAGCCAAATGACAGCTTAATCTCGCAACCACTTTTCACTTGGGAAGCCACCCAAGAATCAATGGTAAAACTTTGCCTGGAGTTGTTGCTGGCTTGGACTGCAAATTGGTATATACCTGTGGCTTGATTAGATCTTGTGAGAAATATTTGTAATAAAGTGGCACGGAGTATGAATATACTTTATGTAGTGCATTTTTCTGAGGGGGGGGGGAGTAATCACATAGTATTTATCAGCATTTCTAGAAAGCTGTCAACCATTAAGTGGTGCTTGTAACCCCCTTTTTAAAAATGTAAATCCACTGTGGTGTAATATATCAAAGAAATAAAAGCTAGAAAGTTGTCTGAGGCTGATTCTCATTCATGGAATAAATCCACATTTTTATACCACAAAATAAAGAAATTGGTGCATTATTCTCTTCTCCATTGTGCAATGAGCATTCATCAGAACCGACATGTCATGTCAAAGATTTATTGGAGTCTCTCAGGCATGTGTAGGTAGTTCTTCCTTGCACTCAGGAACAGCGACCCCTCTATCTGCCTACCTGGCAGTTTAACAACATATGAAAACCTGTAACTCTGATTTGTGCATCTATTAGCCTGTGGTTATTATTGAGACAATGTATGTGAAGTGGTTAGAAACACACAAAAAGCACTTTTATAAAGGAATCCTTCCCTAACTATAATTGGTGCTGCTGAACTGTATAGACAGCTTCTCCAGCTTTTTTTTTTTTTAAGCTGGCCAGTGAAATAGACTGGCCAGTAGGCTCAGGGCAGATGATACAACAGGCAGTTAATTTATGGAATTCACAATACATGGTTTAGATGGCTTTAAAGATAGGGATGGGATGAGAATTAGAGCAAGGGTGGTCCACTAGGCAAGCACTCTTTTACCTGAATTGTGAGCAGAACTGGGTGGGGGTGAGGAGTGCAGAGCCTTGAGGGCATATCTTGAGCAGGTGTCTGCTTGGATTCTATTTGCCTTTTTAAAATGTCAACACTTTCCCAAAGGAAGCAGGAAGAAGTAGCAGCCACCCAGTAGAATGCTCCAATGAAGGCAGAAGGTTTGCATGGGCTGCTTGCCTTGCAGACAGTAATTCACAGAGCTGGATTGCAAACCCCATGATTCCTTGGCAGAAGATATACCATTTCTGACCAGAAAGATGGTCTGCTGGGGTAGACCTCTCTACCAGTCCATCCTTCATTCCCTCCTTCCATGGCTTTCTGTTTCTTTTTGTTCTGGAGAGCAGGATGGGTAGCAGCTGAAGGATGGCCGATGCTTTCAGCATCAAGTTGAACGCTCAGAGAGCATTCTAAGGACTTTCTCATGATAAGCCCTTATCATGCTCTTCAGGATGAGCCTAAGGTGGCCCATTTCTATTTCAAAATATTGGACAGACTCAAGGAGGATAGTTCTCTCGACTGCTATTAGGGATGGCAATGAAATGGTATGTCCAAGTACTAGCTGGTGGGAACAACAGACAACTTGCGGGGGCTGCTGCATTAGCCTTACTTGTAAGATTCCCAGGAGCACATGGCAAGACACTGTGCTGGCAGCAGAACAAGATGCAACTTTCATCCAGTCCAGTTTTGAGCATCCTAAATGGCTGCAACCCAACATCACATAGGAAAACTCTTAATGTCTTTAGTCAGTCTTTGGATTACATAACCACTTTTAAACTAAAAATGTTTGTGAAGTTCCTTCCTAAATACATTGCCCAGTTTATTCTCCATGGACCACACACCACAACCCTTAAGTCAGGCTGACTTATGGTGGTTTGCTGAAAGCCAGAAACTAAACCAAGATCTCCTGGCTTCAGATCCAACTTTCTATTTGGTTCTCATTCACAGAACACCTCTCATACATACTAGGTTATGCCAGCTTTGGTAATCAAAATTACTAATGTTTCCAATTGTTACTAAGTGTATTTTTCCTGCTAAGTTTAGAGAAGCTCAGGAATGGACTCATTTCACAATTAAATAAACAACAAGAAGCATAACACAAAGTTATGTTTTAGCATTGAGTAGCCTTATACTGAATTATTTGGCACCCCAGTATGGCTTCTGGAGTGGTTCTGTATGCTCATGTAAGAACACTTTCTTCATATGGGTCACACAACCCACTGAAATAAAATACCACAAATTACAACTGTATGAGGAATCTGGCTCTGAGCAAACAGAGTTGATGCAAATGTTACCTTAAAAACCAGAGATAATGCAAACATGACTATGAGTACACATTCCTAGAGAGAATATTTACTTGTCCTATCCACACTCTCTTGGTTTTCCTCAGTGCATGAGGATAAAAATAAGATTTGCTTGAAATTTTACTTCAGTCTGATGAACAGTTTAGGACTGACTGTGTGAGGCCTGTCTGGAATAATCTGAAAATTGCACCACAACATTTACCTTGCAGTCTTTCAGATTTTCATTTTTAAGAGCAACCCATAGATTTATATTGTGTCTAGGCAAATTTTAAATGAACTTCTAATACTGGCCTCATGTTCTGTGTACATACTGAAATGGTGGTTATCTGGATTGTGGCTTATTTTATAACTAAATGTAGATATTTAATTGTGGTGTGTGTGTTTTTGAGAGGCAGGGTAAAAAATCTGATGTCACAAAAGAACCTTTTGGAAACATGATCTGCAAAGTGCTTAGTCATGAATCTTATCTGAAGCAAAAAAAGAGCACATTTAATTATGCAATTTTGTAGCTGTGAAATAAACTCCCCTATTTGAGGGAAAGTGGCTATATTATAATTGCTATAAATGGATAACACAATTTCCTCTGTTGTTTCTTTGGGATGGAATGTTGTTTGTCAAATATGCCAGGGAGCCGTGGGTTATTTTCCAATTAAAATTGCTCTTCGGTCTGGCTGTGATAGCATATGGTTGTGTTAAAAAAAGAAGAAAAAGAGTCAATTTAAATCCATTTAAAATTATTAATTCTAAATAAAATTGGTGTATATATGTGCCAATGTGAATCCACTTGAAATGTACCTACTCAAGTACTCCAAATGCATGGTATGCATTTGTTTGCTAATATATGAGATAATAACCATGCAAATATAACCTTCAAAGGAAGCTTATGAATCACTCTTTAAAGCATTAGCAAGAATTGCATTTAGGACCCACCACCAAAAGCCAACAATATTACAGCCTTTGCCAGTCTTCTGATGATCTCAAATGGATGCATGTAATATGTAGCTTCAGGGAAATGGTCCAGACCAACACAGACAATCAGAAATTAATTGTACCCTGCTGCTTGAATAGAAGAGCTGGATCCAGCATTCTGGTTCATTATTGTAGCTTACAGTGGCTCATCCTTCCACAATTTGCCCGAGATGGGACAGGGCAGGAACTCTGAGCCAGGTGGATTCATATCAAGACTGCCTCTGAATGCCGGGTTCTGCTTCTGCCTCCCTCTCAAGCACCTGCAAAGCATACAGAGGAGCAAGAGGCTGAGTTCCGTTCCCAGTGTGGTCCCCGTTTCAGCTCACTTGACTTTGCCCCCACTAATGGCTGTACAGAGGCCTTCTGTAGTAATGATTAATTCCTAGTGGTGATCGCCCTTGTGTGCTTCTGCAAAGCTCTTGAGGCAGGCAGGCAGTTCTCCAACAGATATTTCATGTTTCAGGAATGGCAAGGGGAAGGAAGAAATGGTGAACTGGTGTCTGCCCCATTGCAGCCAACATACGTTATATGGTGGAAAGGGATAGGAGAGTATATGTGGGGTGTGCATTTGAGACTGTGTGGGACACAGCAGAAGTGTGTGCAAGGGCTAAAAAGTTGTCAACATGTTTGTGAAGTAGAGGGAGCTTTCCTCCTACTGCAAATGGCAGATGTGGATTCTGACTGGGCTTATGGTGCAGACAACAGGTTTATATCTTCCTCCTACTCCATGGTCCCAATATGCCCACCCCACCCCACCCCACACAGCTATTTCTGCAAGAAAAAAAAAATCAACTGTACAAAGTATCTGCCGTTTTTTTGTCAAGTGGCTGCAAGGAGAGAAAGACAGTGAGAAATTCAGTGCTGCACTTCAGGTGTAAAGTGTCCCCTCTCTTGAGATACTAAAGAAGGTGATGCCTCTGAGTCAATGGGGTTGAGGTACACGGGAAGACTCGTATGTAGGGATAACCAGCACTGTAAGGTGTTTCACATCGAGAGTATGAAAACAATGTGAAAAAATAAAAGGAATAAGAGTGGTAGACAAGAGGGTGAAGAAGGGGGAGAAGGAAAAAAGAAAAAAAAATGTCCATTGAGAAGGCTGAGGTGATTCTCTGTTGAACTTTGAAAACAACAGAAGCAACATTACCCTTCCTCCTCAAATGAATAGTGAGTTGTTTAATAAGACAGATAACAATTATAGGCTTTAGTTCCAGCACCATTGGTATAATATTTTTCACAAGAACACTTAAGTGCGTGTGTATGTACTATATCAGGACTAGGAGACCCCATTATGTTAGCTATTCCATGAATAATGCATAGCAAGATGAACTCCTTGCCCAGCAGGTCTTCCAAGAAGTAGAAGAAGTGGGGGGGGGGGGACATAAAGCGAATGAAACACAGAGGAAGCTGGAGTGGGCTGTCCAAAATATTTTACTTTACACTCTAGTTTCAGATTATTATTTTTTAAAGACCTTGTAAGAGTATTTTGGCTGCTCAAGGGTGGTACAGTGGTGGGAAGTTACTTAAGGGACTGAAGTCTCACTGCAGTTGTGACCTTCCTACATAGCCCTAGGCAAGCCATAGGCTCTCGGCCTCTGCTTCTGACCTGAAGTACAGGAGATAGTAATAATACTGACCTACCTTGCAAGATTGTTCTGAGGATCCTTGAAAATGTATGGGATGGGATGGGCTTTAAAAGTACTATGCGCAGGCTAAGCATTGTTTATTAATAAAGCCAATGGTCTCCAATGCCCACCATTTCACTTTCTCGCCTCTTGTAATCAAGTTCGTTCTCCTTTTAGGTGAGCCATTGGCCACCCATATTTCAAAATTAGTTCCGTTAACAATACTTATGTGTCGTCTTATGTTTATAATTAGAACAATTCCTTTTCATTAGATTCCTTTTAAAAAATAAATCAGGAATTCTGAAATCGACTTTGTGTGAATGTATAGGATCATTACTCTGTACAAGCAGATAGCAAATCACAATTTTTCATCTTCTGGACAAAAAAAATTCCTTCCAGTAGCACCTTAAAGACCAACTAAGTCAGTTCTTGGTATGAGCTTTCGTGTGCATGCACACTTCTTCAGATTTTCGTGTGCATGCACACTTCTTCATCTTCTGGACTAAAGGTTACAAAAAGCACAGAAGGGCTACACTCCACAGCCTGATAATTTTCAAGTTCAACTGTTTTAAGAATATCTGAATAGTAAGCAGCAGTGAATGGGAAGTGTGTTTAGCTTGACTTTTCACTACTTCTCTCTGATTGTGAACATTACATTGTTGAGAAAGAACATGCTCCCCCTGGAAAGTGTCCTATGGTGGTCTTGCTGAGGTGTGGATAGGAAAATGCTGCAGTTTGTGTACCCTGCCCAAAAGCATTTGCACCAACCCATTTTTACACAATCATTTGCCAAATGTGTACACCAGGCATCAGCAACCTTTTTCAGCAGGGGGCCAGTCCACTGTCCCTCAGACATTGTGGGGTCTGTGTGTGGGAGTGAGAACTAATTCCTATGCCCCACAAATAACCCAGAGATGTGTTTTAAATAAAAGGACACCTTTTACTCATGTAAAAGCACACTGATTCCCAGACCGACTGCGGGCCGGATTGTGAAGGAGATTGGGCCGAATCCAGCTCCTGGGCCTTAGTTTGCCTACTCATGGTGTACACTATACAGCTTTTCCTAGACTGCGCCACTTCAGGCTACAGGTGGAAAGATGGTTCACATTTGAATAAGCCCCCCATGGAAAAAAAACCAACAAAATTCTCTGAATGTGGAAAGTTATCATGCCATAGAAAGTTATCAAGCTGAACTGTTAATTTTTACAGGATGGCTTTCTACATGCAGGGGACATTTATTTCATTTGCATGGAGGGGCATTGAAACATGCACAGTTTATCACCAGCAGTGTTTAGTGATGCAGTCCCGGAAAAGGTTTATCAATAATCAGCGCTATTTTTCTAGAAAGGATGGTGCTGGAACTCACCATGAACACCTCCCTTGTTCTCTTATAATGGCAATGGCACCCACCTGAGAGTTCTGGCTGAAAAAAGCCTTGTCAATAACAAATTACTTTGTTGACTGTATAAATGGACCCCTTTGTGGAATTGGACTGCCGCAAATAATATACATAAGCCTACTGAAGTTACCAGAGCTTAATGTGTACAAGTGTTTGAGGATTGGTCAATGTCATTGCTGATTACAGTAAGTTCTGAAAATGCCCATTTTTAGTTAAAATTTAGTATTTATTTAAGCTACATGGTTTATGTTAACCAACGGCGTTCATTCCATTTCCCTCTCTCTCATAAGAGAAGTGCTGTGCCATATTATTGCACAGGTAAACTAGAAGTAACAGATAACAGGCAAAAAGTTCATGATCCCCTATGCAATAGAAAATAAGATTTATTTATTTATTTATTTATTTATTTATTTATTTATTTATTTCGAACTCAAAATCTCCTACAGGTAAGATTTTGTTTTTATACCTCCTTACCTTACTGCTGTATACATACAGAGAGCTGGTCCACATGTATGGCTAAGAATGTACATACAAGTGCATTGGTTTCCAGGAAGGAGACCACAGCCTCTGCACTCTCCCCATGATATGGCTT
Source organism: Podarcis gaigeae (assembly GCF_964106915.1). NCBI lineage: Eukaryota > Metazoa > Chordata > Lepidosauria > Squamata > Lacertidae > Podarcis > Podarcis gaigeae. The sequence continues at coordinate 6,656,345 of NC_139677.1, read as the reverse complement.
AGCATGTCATCTGAGCCCACCCTCATGATTTGTCTCCTCCAGAGAAGCAACATAGCGTAAACCCAAAAACAAACCTAGGTTAAAATTCATGGTTTGTCTGGAGTGAAACAAACCATGAATCCCGTTTTGGATAACGTACTACAGCAAACCAAGACTTAGCTCAAAGCAGCAGGAGGAGCAGAAGAGAAGTAGCCACACAATCTCCTTTCCTTCATATTTGTGCAATTGCACTGCGGCACTGTTATGTGCAAAGCAGCTCACTGCATAGTGTCTCTATGAATGTTGAAAGTTTAAATACTATAGAATCATTGGAGGTGGGGATTTTTTTTATTTTGAAAAAAAAAACCTTTAAAATATAAATCTCCGCCTATGACCCTGGAAGCATATGAGCATTAAATATATAGCAGTCCTGAAAATAGCAATTACAATTCAAAACAGCTGTTAAAAAAAAAGAACCTAAAAGATGTGATAACCAATGACAAGGGGCATTTAATGCTGACCTTTCTGTGGTTGCCAGTGTCTCTCTATTTAGATAATTCAAAATTATTTCATTTGTTAGTGGCACTCAGGGATACACTGAATATCCACGAATTTTCTTTATTTATATATTTTCTATAATGCAAAGCTGAAACGATAATTACAGGCGGACAGAGGGGTTACTGAGTGCAAATAATACTTAACCTGTAAAATTTTCACAGTTTTTCAAGATGTTGTAAAATAAAGTAAGTGAACAGAAATGTAAATAACGCCCAATAGGAAACCCCTATATTTTGAATAGCAAACATGGTTAGCATTAAGTTAGACTTGAAGGAAACAATCAGAAGCCATGAAAAATTAAGTCACAGTGGACCAATGTGTGAAATAACAGGTCAGAAAGCCCTTCTCAGTGAAAATTTGATAGCTGCTTTAGCAGACAGGCATGTGTCTCATGCATATGATGCCCTATGTCATTTGTGCAATGCATTTGTGGAAATATTAGGAAAAGCATACATTACCCCGTATGTGCTATTCATCAACTGACCTCCCCAAAGATAAAGGAGACTTAAAAATAACCCACCCAGGACTTGATCACATTATTATTATTATTATTATTACTATTACTAATACTACTACTAATAATAATACTTTTTTCTCTATTCACATGATTTTATATTTTCAGCATGGTAACAGTTCATCTTGTATCTTCATCTACAAGATGCAGCTAGTAAAGGTAAAGGTACCCCTGCCCATACGGGCCAGTCTGGACAGACTCTAGGGTTTTGCGCTATCTCACTCTAGAGGCCGGGAGCCAGCGCTGTCCGCAGACACTTCCGGGTCTCGTGGCCAGCATGACGAAGCTGCTCTGGCGAACCGGCACCAGCGCAGCACACGGAACGCCGTTTACCTTCCCGCTAGAAAGCGGTACCTATTTATCTACTTGCACTTAGGGGTGCTTTCGAACTGCTAGGTGGGCAGGAGCTGGGACAAAACGACGGGAGCTCACCCCGCCGCGGGGATTCGAACCGCCGACCATGATATCGGCAAGTCCTAGGCGCTGAGGTTTTACCCACAGCGCCACCCGCGTCCCTAGATGCAGCTAGGTTTAAGGAAACATTGAAACATTCCCCCTCCTACTGTTGCTTGAAAATGACGTGCTTTTCTTCTAGAGGTAATGAGGAAAGTAACCAAGGACATGTAATCTGCTAAATAAAAAAGGAGGGGGGGGGATCCCTAAAGCAGTAGGAATGTGCTCATGATTTGTTGGAAACCTTGTCCTCCTCTCCATCAGTACAACAAACCCCACAGGTTTTCTGGCAGAGATTCTTGCTGGAATTTTTTGAAAATTTTGGATCTTCTCTGAGCCTCACTGTGGAGACTGCAGCTGCATGTCTTCACTAAACAGCATCCTGATATTGGCAACCATTCTCCAGGGACAGTACGGGGAGGACGAGTAGATACTCGATGAGAACACAGAGGAGGGAGGCGATGTTGCAGTGTGTTGTCTGTCTGACTCCGGCTTTGGAAAATTAAAGCACAAAAGTGAAATAAATTATGGATGGTGCCCATGAATTTTTAAACGTACAAACACATCCTGAAATATAGTAGCAGCAGGGTGATAAACCTACTACTCCCTTTGCTGGCTTTCTCAATAGTGGCCACTTTTCACGCAACAGCACTCAAGCACAGCCTCTTGCGGCAGCTACGATTCCCAGTTTGGGAGCGTGCTGCCCTTGTTTTGTTAGCCTCAGCATCTAGAAAGTGTCGGCTCACCCACAGCAGTGCTTTAGAATATATTGCCACCCAATGTGGGCACCTCTTGCCTTTTGTATTTACTGGTGTCTTATGCTTCAGTGTTTCTGATGCCCTTGAGGAAGCTCGAACCATTATTTATATACAAGGAGAGCACCAACTATTTATTAAGACAGCGTCTGAGGAGCCTGTTCATTGGGAGGGAGGTGGAAAGGAGTATTCCACCTAATATGGAACAGACTTTAAATTACAGATGTAAATTACTCTGTGACATGTTCAGTATCACCCTTTGGAGCTTTAAAATTGAGAGCTTCAGTCCTTCTGTTCACACAGATACTGGGCCTGAGTGGCAAGGCCTCTGGATATTGACCCGAATTAACTGCTTAACATCCAACCCCCTCCCCACTGGCATGTTTAACAAACAAATTGACATTTATGCCTAGCCTGATAAGTGCATAAAGTAAATAAGCCATTCCTAACATGGGAGGGAAGGAAGACCACAGAACACTTACTACAGTGGTACCTCAGGTTAAAAAACTTAATTCATTCTGGAGGTCCGTTCTTAACCTGAAACTGTTCTTAACCTGAAGCACCACTTTAGCTAATGGGGCCTTCTGCTGCTGCGCTGCCGCCACATGATTTGTGTTCTCAGCCTGAAGCAAATTTCTTAACCCAAGGTACTATTTCTGGGTTAGAGGAGTCTGTAACCTGAAGCGCCTGTAACCTGAAGTGTCTGTAACCCGAAGTACCACTGTACTTGTAAACAAGAGAGGCGGAATCCCTTTGTGCCAAACAGTTCCCAGATATGGGAATCACCACTCTTTGGCTCACTGGCTTCTTATGGTGCTATCATGGTTCTACAACCATGGAAGAGCAGTGCAATCTCCACAAGAGTAGGCAGCCACAGTGCTCCCCAGACATTTGTGCTTTGGCATGGGCTCTGTCACTTCACAACACCTCTTTCCCTGTCTTTTATTCCAGCACACAGCACCTCCTGTCCACTTGGTGCTTTTGTTCATGAGTATAGGGAGGAAAAACACTCCACTGCCCATATTGGCTTGCGCTTTTCTGCAAGGCAATACCCATGCCAGCTGAGAGGCGCCAACTTGCGAGGGAGATTTGGAGGGTGCAATGTCACACCTGTGTGACATCACACGTGGGATGTCGGGAGGAGCCAGGAGGTGGAGCCAAACATGGCAGCAGTGCAGCTTCCATGGCTGCAGCTCTTCTCTCTGGTGCGCAGCCTCCTCGTCCTCCTCCTCCTGCCACCACCACCAGCCAGGAGCTACTTCCCTCACCTTCCCCTCTGTGGCAGGAGGAGGAAGAAATGGAGATGGCCACTGAAGCCATGCCACACTTGGCTCTGTGCTTGGCCTCTTCTGCCCCATGCTTTTTTTGACATGAGGGGGTGGTCCCAAAAAGGAAATTAGTTGGGAGTGGGACTCAAAAGATCTGGGCCCCCAGGAACTGGCACCCCTGCTCCAGCCCCATTTGAAGAGCAGTGGTGAGAATTCATTAAGCCTTTCTTCAGAGTGGAGATACTGCATGTGGAGCTTCCACTCTCACCTTCTTTCCTCTGAATGGTTTGTTCATCTGGTAAACGTAAGCAACTTTAAAAACACATTTGTTTCTATCATAAGAGTTTAAGTTTAATATCCACAGTAGAAAAATACAGGCCTGGTCCGAGACATTTAGGCACCTGAGGCGAACCACAAAATGGTGCCTCCCCACATCCTGGCCAGGAGAGAAGGCGTGAGTCAGGAACGAGAGGGGATAAAGATCTACATTGGGATATGCTGCCCCTATGAATCCTGCCACCAGAGGCAGTTGCCTTACCTGGCCTAATGGATGGGCCAGCCTTGTTGCCCCAAGATAACTGGTGAGTTTGGTGTTTTAGTAGAATAAGAGCTGTTTATTTATTTTTTTTATTTGCTATATTTTAATACCGCCCTTCAACCTGACAGCTCCCTGAGCAGATCACTGTAAAGTAGAAACAACAACAATAAAATCCATACGATAAAATCAATGCAAGTGAATAAAACATAGCAGAGCAAATCAATCATTATATAGCCAGCATTAAAACAGTTGCTAAAATAAGTTAAACCACTTTAAAAGCCTGGGAGAACAAGCAATGAAACAAAAACCAAAGTATTTTCCTGGTAAAAAGTTAAGAGCAGGCACCCGGCGAAACTCCCTAGGGAGGGAGATCTCTAAGTGGGGCTTCCCTACCAAAAAGGCTCGTCCAGTTCACCTCAGATGCTGGGGCACTCAATACACAGGCAGGCTGATATGGGCAGAAGTGCTTGTTAATGCACACAGCTCACATGCCACGTGGGTTGTTGTTTTTTAATGTTCCAAGTAGAACTGTAAAATTCAAAGCTCAGGGGAAAGAACCTGCTCCTGAGGAAATTGTGCTACTCTTTTGCCATTTCCACAAAAAAGGGGGAATTTATTAAGGCAGAGTTTAATCCCCCAGCACTATTTTATGTGGACCATTTGTTCCTTGCAAATTCAAGCGTGTGTGTGGAGGGTGATACCAAAAACTCTCGAAGGGATTACTTACATTCACTGAGGTGGCCAAGTGTTTCTTTTTCTTTCTTTCTTTTAACCTACAAAAAGATCAGCTCCTGTTCCAAGTCTTTGCCTTCATGGCCCATCCTCCACGCCGAGTGCAGCCATGGTGTTGCTTGGAGTAGTGATTTAGTTTTGTTTTAATAAAGGAAGCAGAGGAGAAACACTCTCAGCTAACTCATCAAATATAAGTAAGCACCTGCAGAACAAAGTCAAATGATTCCCTCAATGAAAATTCGACAGTGTTCAGAGGATGCTTCTCTCTCACGCACTCAAACACACACATACACACACACACACACAAAAACAGCTGCCTAAATGTGCCAAAATTAGCTGAGTGAAACACTTCGGCTTAGCATCAGATTTTCTGAGCTCTGGAAAGTAGGTACCTCATCTCAGCAAAGGTAGGTCCCTCATCAGGTCAGACTGCAGGTGGGGAGCTGCAGCGTGGTTTAAATGCCTCTCCATGCAAAAACAAGCACCGGACATAGAAAGCTTGCTATGTAGCCAAGCCTTCCCTGTGACATCCAGTTTTTATTTGTGGAAGTAGAATTCCTTTTAATGGATGAGCATTCAACCGTGTGAGTCGCCCACCTGCATCCTGAATTCTGCATTCTGAGTGAATACTAGGGTTTTGACAGTGAACTGTACTACGTCTATTCTAGCATTTTATTTTCTTTAAAATAATAATAGTAGTACCTTCTATGGGTGTGACCAGTAGGCGTATCAGGTGATTTCTCACATTTCTGCTGGGGCTTCTCTTGTCGAATTAATTTAAATCTATAATCTGCAGATACGACAAGCATATCAAGTGGCATGTTAAATCGTAATTATGTCACAGCTGTTGTCGCTTGAAGCAGCTACTGTTATGTTGGGAAATGAAATAAGAGGAACAATAAAGAAACAAAATTGCATTTTGATCTTTCTGCATTGCATGCATCACAGAGCTGTTTTCCTTTTCCTCCTGTTAAGACAAAGCTGTGTAGAATGTTTTCTCACAATGGCAGAAATACTGCATGTTAAGGGGGAGAAAATATAGGAATTGCATCAGTCCAGTTATACTCATGGCAATATCAGAATTGTAGAGTTGGAAAGACCCTGAGGGTCATCTAGTCCAGCCCCCTGCAATGCAGGAATCTTAGCTAAAGTATCCCTGACAGATGGCCATCCATCCTTTGCTTTAAAATCTCCAATAAAGTCCACCACCTACAGAGGGAGTTCATTCCACTGTCAAACAGCTCTTACCACCATAAAGTTCTTCCTGATGCTTAATTTAATTGAGTTGTACTTCCAAGAAAGTGTTGACCCAGTCATAAAACAGGGTCTGTACAGGCTGTAACAACTCGATCTTTTGCAGATGTAAAACCAGGTTAAAATATCTTTGTATGTATCTTTGAGCTCAGTTTTCTTCCTGACATACTCAAGAACTAGTATGTCCCTAGACATTTTAGCATTGCAGTAGCGGCGGAACATTCACATGTGCAAAATGGAGACAGTCCAGTTGCCATGATAACTGTACCATGTGCTTCACGGCATGTTGTGATAGGCCCCTTTACATACCACAGAAATGGGAGGGCACATGCTTATAATTCTCTGCAGGCAAGCTGAGACATGGTCCACATAGATGCATCAAAGGACAAAGAGGCAGGGAGGCAGGGAGAGGCAGGGCAGAGCAAGGCAAAGAAAGCAACAGGTTCAAGTCCCAGGCATGGGTCTCTAGACAGCAGATGCTGACCAGCATACACATAGCCTTTTCCAGCGTCATTTTGCTGACAAAGAGAGCTGGAAGCCCAAAAGAGCGCAAGTGGCCTCAAGTGAACTTGTGTTCCATGGCAAAGACAAAAAACAATGATACTTTACAGTAATCCATGTGTGCTCCCCATAGTATATGCGGACCATATAAATTATCCACATTAATTTACCTTTCTTGCACACCAAGGACAATGTATACACGTTTCAGGGCAAATCATGATTATCTGCAGCTTGAACATGCAATCAGGAAAAATAAATATGGCTTGGTCTTGCATGTTACAGGAAGCATGTGGACTGTATGTTTCTGTAAAATGCATAGCAGCCCTATGTGTGCATTAGATTGTATCCCAAGGTTAAAATAAAAGGGACAGTGGAAACTTTCAGATTTCATTCATAGTAGTGAAACTGCACTAAGACCATGTGGACTGGGGTGGGAAATCTTAGGCTTGGGAATCAAATGAACCCTTCCAGAAGTCCCTGTCTGTCCCTGGGCAATCAATGTCTGGGTCCCATGCCAAGACCTGCTCCCCTCCTTCCTTGAAATGGATGAAGGCTGGAGAAATATTCACACATATAGAAAACTGTGGTGTGTGTGGTGGAAATGCAACCTATTTTCCAAAGGAAAAAGTCACATCCATTGCTCTGGCCACTGTTCATGTGGCCCCTGGAAAGTTACTCATGAGAAAATGTGGCCCTCAGGCTGAGAAAGGTTTCCCCGCCCCGACCTAGAGGCAAACTCATGTCTGTAGCAGATGTACCCATTGCACTAACTAAGCCCAGAGCAACCTTAGATGTGCTCTTTCCAAGAGACAGCATTGTGGTTACAGAAGGCTTCCGATAAGAGAGAGCCCACCCTCAGCACAATATTAAATTTCATCCTTGACATGCAGAAAATGACAACACTGAACCTATTAACCTTCTGCTCTTTAACAGTAAATATGAGCATTCAGCAACTCTTCCCTCCGCCAGAAGCTAAGACAACTTTATTAAAAGTTGGATCTCACGATGACAAGATGACATCAAGATAAATGGGAATGCATACAGATGCAGTTAGCTTCCTCCTTTATTACTGGTTTATCTCGAGAATGAACACAGGTACACAAATGTGGGCAGGCATCTCTGCGAGTCTGCCCTTTGGATTCTCTCTTCTGCTGCTTTTACACTATTATTTTAAAAGAGTGAGTTGTTATTTTCCATGACAGGGCATAAGATCACATGTAGGATAAGAACAATTTTAGAATCACAAGTGAAGAATGGGAGGTAAGAAACTAGTGTGTTCTTTCTAAAGCAAAGCAGAATTGCACACACACACACACACACACACAAAAGCACTGCATTTTAAAAAAGCCATATAATTGATGATTCTCCCTTGATAGCCACAAATAGGTGATATCCTTTGAACAGACAAGTAGTAACTTTGTTACCCACACATTTCCCTTACCTTTGCTCCCTTCCATTGTTGGCCATACTGTCAAAGTTTAGTTAATAAGCTCCCTTGGGTAAGTACATGACATTCTTGCTCATGCTCTGTAAATCACAGTGCACATTAATGGCATGATCACCATCACCCTGGCAGCAGTACTAGGGTGGTAAAAAACAAAATGAAACCCATCCTTCTCTGGTGTAGGATAGCAGAAAAAGATGCCTACATTTTGTGCTACCTGTTGCTGGGGGTTGGGGGTGGGTGCAAGGAGGTGTTTCCAGATTTTTCAAATGATCCCTTAAAAAAAACAAAAAATCAAAGACACCTACTGTATGTAGTAAGCTTTCAGAAAACATGGCTCTTTGTATTTTAATGTGCTGCAGCCCAGGATTCTACTACTTTATTCTGTGTACTGAGTAGACATCATTGCAATTAATTTTTAGATTTCCCTTTAACACTAATAAATGCCATACGAAATCAGTAATTGTACACTGCTCCTCATGGCTGGTGGTTCATATATATGGGCTATGCAGTGCCAGGAGTTTTCCCATTCTTGGAAGTGTTGTGGAGTCCCAGCCCACATGCCTCTCCACTGCACTCAATTTTTATTTATTGAATTTACCGGTATATACCGCCCTGTACCTGGAGGTCTTAGGGCAGTTCACAGAATAAAATCACAATATAGAACCACAAAATACGCAATCAAAACAACAGCAGCAATCCAATAACACCCCCCCCCAAAAAAACCCACCACGTTTTAAAAGGGCATGAGATGTCTTGAAGGACCTTCAACCACTGAAGCGATTATGGAAACTGTGCTAGAATTCCAAGTGTACAAGAACCGTGTGTGCCCTGAATCAGAGTGACAATGTTTGCATTTCTCTCAGTTTCATCGTCTTTAGCATCATATTTCAACTCTCTGCGCCTCTGTATGCATATTGGTCTGGCAGTGCTTTTCCCAGTCTAAATTAATTTTACCAGAAGGCAGCGTGAACTTGCTTTCTAGAAATAAAGCAATGTCCTTTCTGTATTATGTACGGTAATTCTTCTTATATTTGTAAGGGGGCAATGTGAAGGGGACAGAGAGAGAATCACACTGATAAGAGGATGCCAGCGTCCGCTGGTGAGCGCTCATCTTCATTCAGCAGCAAACAGGGCCATAGATGCCATTTTGGTGCTGACAGATGTGACTGAATGCTTTCCTTCTGCAAGAGAACTGTTCCTTGTCCTCTGGAATGGGAAAAATGGGCTTCATCCTCTTGGCTCCATTAATAGTGTTCAGATACTAATGGATCCGTCTTGCAATATTGAATTTACACACCTGCTGATAGCTACCAGCTCAGGCTTGATTCAAGTCAGATATATAGATCATTTAGGGGCCATGGACAGATTCAGGGCAATAGCTTTTTGGGGAAATGAATAAGAAAGTGTGATATGACACTAGTCCATATAAAAAAATGGATGGATAGGTGGAAAGACACTTTTACATTTCAAATATTGACTTAGATTGTTAATCTTTGTAACAGTGGGTAATGGCTAAACCATTGTGCTGTAAAATTTATATAAAAACTTTTAATGTTTTTAAAGCCACAATGAAGCTACTGATTTGCAGTATTAATTTTAATTTTGGAAAAATACAAAAGAAAGGATCGGATGTGTCTTCAGGATTTGTGCTAGGAAGGTTTTCACGTAGTTTCAGATACTTTTTTAAAAGCGGGCATTTATGTTTTCAGATTGTGCAGGTATGTGACATCACATTATATAGAAATAGATCTGAGTTGTATGAAAGCTATCTAAGAAATTTTCTTGTTCTATCAAAACTTTGCTAACCCCACCCCCCATCTCCTAGAAATTAGCTTTCATATGTGTCTAACTTCAGCCCCACATAAACTCCAGTGGCAGAACCTATGTGGAAACACTGCTTCTAGGAAACATTATTTTATTTCCTGGCCACCTTTTGAGGGATTTTACCTTAATATAGCATCAAAATACAGGGGAAAGAATCAGTTCTGAGTTCTAAAATGGAAAGCAAAATGTATATTATGTACATTATGATTATATACAGGCTGCATAGGTGAAAAAGAAGGAAGACAGAAATTTAAGAGATTTGCACAGAACTAGAGTTATTGTTTGCTGGAATGGTTTAGAATTAGATAAGACTATAATATTTGACATAATTTGATATAATAGCATAATTGTAAAGTGATGTTTTCGTTATATATATATATATATATATATATATATATATATATATGCTTTCGTAGATTTTCACGGGTACAGGAATGCAGGTTTTGGTGTCCTCGGGTGTCTTCCCGTGTAAAAGTTGGGGTGTCTAGGCGACGTTTCGACGAGGTCTCACTCGTCATCTTCAGGCTGGTGCTTTCGGCTTCTTGTTACTGGAACAGAGCGGGATCTCAATGTTTGAGTTCCTATAAATACTGTAGAGGGGGTGTGGTGTCTAGCCTCCAATGTTCTGGGCAGAGAGGAAGTTCCCAGGCTAGTGTGCCTTTTCTTCTTTTGTTCCTTAATTACTTGAGAGATACCTTGAGTGATTTCTTGAGTGATATCCTGAGTACCACTTAGGTGGGTCATTAGGTGTGGATTAGTTGCTAAAGTCTTTGTGTCTTGACCTCTTGAACTTTGTGAAGAGTTTTCCTGAGAAGATGGCTGTATTGCACTTAGTTGTGCTTTGGCTTGGCTTCGTGTATAGGGGCGAGCTGTGGTTTTGTGGCTTGTGTCAGCCAGATCTGTGTAGGGATTGCAGGGGGGTGCAGCATCCGGAGGTGCCACCATGGATTGGCTACTGGATGGTGTCAGTAATTCATCTGTGGAGAGGGTCTGGGTTTGGGTCTGGTGTGGTTGATTGGTGTTGGCGTTCTGTGTGCCTCTGGATCTGGTGTCAGTTTTCGTGGGGAGGGCTAATTTCCAGATGTCTGGCAAGCGGGATGTGTCGTCACGCTTGTTCATGTTGTGAGGGTGTTTCTCTATCTCGATGGCTTCCATGATTATTCTCTTGTGGTGATGTTCCGTGTTAAAGAGCAATTTGGAATCTGCAAAATTAATTTCGTGTCCTGTTTCTTTCATGTGTTGGAAAAGAGAGGAAGTTTTTTCTTCTTTTTTGACGGCATTCTTGTGTTCTGCGATACGTGCATTTATTCGTCTGTTTGTTTGTCCAATGTACGTGGCTGGGCAGACTTTGCAGGGTATTTCATAGATCCCTTGGTTTTCCAACTGGATTTTATCCTTGGGGTTTCTGAGGATATTGGCTATTTTTTGGTTGGTGCAAAAGGCTGTTTTGATATTGTGTTTATGGAGGATTTTGCTAATTTTATCTGTAGTGCCCTTGATATAAGGAAGGAGGGCCATGCCATTGTTTTCTTCTGTGTCTTGGTTTTTGGGGGGTGTTTCCTTTTGGATTAGCTTCGTAATCCTGTTTTGCTGGTATCCATTGGCAATTAACACATTTGAGAGATTCTGTAACTCAGTTGTCAAGTGGTCTTTGTCAGCCAGGCGTTTGGTTCTGGAGATGAGAGTCTTGGCTACGGAGTTTATTTGTGCAGGGTGGTGGTGTGATTGTGCATGTAAGTAGCGGTTGGTGTGTGTTTTTTTCTGGTAGATAGTGTGTCCTAGGGAGCCATCAGGTTTTTTGTAGATTAGGACGTCAAGGAAGGGAAGTTGGTTGTTGGCTTCTATTTCCATAGTGAATTGTATTTTGGGGTGTAAGTTGTTGAGATGTGTGAGGAAGCTATCCAGTTTTTCCTTCCCGTGTGGCCAAATTACAAAGGTGTCGTCAACATATCTGAGCCAAAGTTTGGGTTTGTGTTCTGACTTGTCTAAAGCATTGGTTTCAAAGTGTTCCATGTACAGGTTTGCGATGACCGGTGAGAGGGGTGATCCCATAGGTGCTCCTTCTATCTGTTTGTATCTTTGTCCATTGTGGATGAAGTACGTGTTGGTTAGGCAGTGGTTGGTCAGGTCCAAGATGTATTCGGGGGGATTGTATTTGTTTTGAATAGCTGTCAAGGCTTCATTAATGGGCACTTGTGTGAAGAGAGATACAACATCGAAGCTCACAAGTAGGTCATTAGGATGTAGGTTTTGCTTCTTTATTGTTTCATAGTTCATAGAAACAATAAAGAAGCAAAACCTACATCCTAATGACCTACTTGTGAGCTTCGATGTTGTATCTCTCTTCACACAAGTGCCCATTAATGAAGCCTTGACAGCTATTCAAAACAAATACAATCCCCCCGAATACATCTTGGACCTGACCAACCACTGCCTAACCAACACGTACTTCATCCACAATGGACAAAGATACAAACAGATAGAAGGAGCACCTATGGGATCACCCCTCTCACCGGTCATCGCAAACCTGTACATGGAACACTTTGAAACCAATGCTTTAGACAAGTCAGAACACAAACCCAAACTTTGGCTCAGATATGTTGACGACACCTTTGTAATTTGGCCACACGGGAAGGAAAAACTGGATAGCTTCCTCACACATCTCAACAACTTACACCCCAAAATACAATTCACTATGGAAATAGAAGCCAACAACCAACTTCCCTTCCTTGACGTCCTAATCTACAAAAAACCTGATGGCTCCCTAGGACACACTATCTACCAGAAAAAAACACACACCAACCGCTACTTACATGCACAATCACACCACCACCCTGCACAAATAAACTCCGTAGCCAAGACTCTCATCTCCAGAACCAAACGCCTGGCTGACAAAGACCACTTGACAACTGAGTTACAGAATCTCTCAAATGTGTTAATTGCCAATGGATACCAGCAAAACAGGATTACGAAGCTAATCCAAAAGGAAACACCCCCCAAAAACCAAGACACAGAAGAAAACAATGGCATGGCCCTCCTTCCTTATATCAAGGGCACTACAGATAAAATTAGCAAAATCCTCCATAAACACAATATCAAAACAGCCTTTTGCACCAACCAAAAAATAGCCAATATCCTCAGAAACCCCAAGGATAAAATCCAGTTGGAAAACCAAGGGATCTATGAAATACCCTGCAAAGTCTGCCCAGCCACGTACATTGGACAAACAAACAGACGAATAAATGCACGTATCGCAGAACACAAGAATGCCGTCAAAAAAGAAGAAAAAACTTCCTCTCTTTTCCAACACATGAAAGAAACAGGACACGAAATTAATTTTGCAGATTCCAAATTGCTCTTTAACACGGAACATCACCACAAGAGAATAATCATGGAAGCCATCGAGATAGAGAAACACCCTCACAACATGAACAAGCGTGACGACACATCCCGCTTGCCAGACATCTGGAAATTAGCCCTCCCCACAAAAACTGACACCAGATCCAGAGGCACACAGAACGCCAACACCAATCAACCACACCAGACCCAAACCCAGACCCTCTCCACAGATGAATTACTGACACCATCCAGTAGCCAATCCATGGTGGCACCTCCGGATGCTGCACCCCCCTGCAATCCCTACACAGATCTGGCTGACACAAGCCACAAAACCACAGCTCGCCCCTATACACGAAGCCAAGCCAAAGCACAACTAAGTGCAATACAGCCATCTTCTCAGGAAAACTCTTCACAAAGTTCAAGAGGTCAAGACACAAAGACTTTAGCAACTAATCCACACCTAATGACCCACCTAAGTGGTACTCAGGATATCACTCAAGAAATCACTCAAGGTATCTCTCAAGTAATTAAGGAACAAAAGAAGAAAAGGCACACTAGCCTGGGAACTTCCTCTCTGCCCAGAACATTGGAGGCTAGACACCACACCCCCTCTACAGTATTTATAGGAACTCAAACATTGAGATCCCGCTCTGTTCCAGTAACAAGAAGCCGAAAGCACCAGCCTGAAGATGACGAGTGAGACCTCGTCGAAACGTCGCCTAGACACCCCAACTTTTACACGGGAAGACACCCGAGGACACCAAAACCTGCATATATATATATATTAACATAAAGTATTACATGGAGCACTGTGAAATATCATTTCACCTTTTAAAAATGCTAGATAGCTTTCTTAAATTTGGATAGTCAGAAGGGTTTCATTTCCTCATATCCTTCCTTTAAACACATCTTTTCTGCATATTATCCTTGTTCCTCTCTGCAACCAAGCAATATAATTGCCCACTATCTATTTTAGGTTGCAAAATCCCTGAGAACAGGGAATTTTCTATGTTGCCTCTGGAAGACTGTAAGGTGCCATGTGCACCAATATGCACACACAATTCTCAGCACCATCATTATGCAAACTAAGAAACATCCTACACATCTTTGTGCATACTCATTGCATTGCTTTAAATCATTTAAATCAGAAACAGTGTTTGTTTTTTGGGTGGTGCCAGATAGTTTGGCTTCTGAGGTTTGATTTACACATTGCCCAGCCACCTATTCTCAGGTGTTTGGCGACCCGAAGCCATAAAATATGAGACACATGGCCCCAAAATCATGGGAACACAATGAGAACATGCTCTAAAAAGCTCCTATGGAACACCTCTGCTTCACACACCCGTACAGGTAGCAAAACACACTTGGATAAATTAGTTCTGAGTTGCTTACTAAGTGCCATTTAAGAAGATACTAGATATGGTGTTTTGGCATGTAAGTGCTTCAAGTGTTTTACTTCACGCGGTGGAACGTTCTGCTTATTCCAGTTAAGAAAAAGCATTTTATATTCAGCACATGGTAGAATTTTTTTTGTTTCGATCTCCTTGATAGTTTAGGAATGCTACTGTTCTGGGAATATATGTTTTCCCTCTCTCCACCCCTTCCACATATTGCATATTCTCTGTGGGTGGGTGATGGGAAAACACCACAGTGCTAAATCCTGTGTTTCAGAGGTAAATTAGTTGCAGTGCTAAGTCCTGTGCAGCAGAGGTAAATCTGGACATTGAACAAAAGCAAATTCAAATAAAAATTAGGCATTCAAATTGCTTCTTGAATGTTACAGGCTTTTAGCTCATTATGGCTGAGTACTGTGGCTTAGAGTGAAGAGTTAAGAGATGAAAATACCGTACCTCATGAAGTGGCAGCATGAATGAGGCTTCAGAGATACACAAAGTAGTTTTCTAAAGTGCTACTTCCAGGCTATCAGAAGGTTGCATTCAATTACTAGCTAAAATTAGTTTAGACAAGGAGGGTGGAGGCGTTGTATATCATTTCCATTCATGCAAACATGATCTAGTGCAGCCTCATTCAACCCAATGGCTGAGAATGTCTCAGATATGTGTCAGAAGTACAACCTGTGTTCTCGTGGTGTTCTTAACTTTTGTGAAGTGCTTTAGATAATAAGGAAAAATAATTTACATCGGGTTAGGTTGACATGGAGTTGTTTTAGGGGGCAGGCAAAAGGCTGAATTGAAATAACTAATGGCTGCATCTTATGTTATAGACTAGAGACATGGGATGACTTGAAAGCAAGGCAGATGTCTTGTCAGAATGGATAGTGTATATGTCTGGCTCCCAGACAGTCTGTAGAGCTTCCAAATTCCATTAAAGGGTTTGGCAGTTCACAAGTCTGGCGAAGACCCAAGCGTGTATTACCCATAATGACAAGGCCCTTGAAATCCTTCCCAAAGACATGAAACGTCATCCTCAGTCTTGAGGCTAAAATGTGAGAAGTAATCCCAAGAGTCCCTGATTACAGAGGTTTTGCTACAGGGACTTTTCTTGTTTCCTTGATAAGCCACACGATGCATTATTATGTTTTACAGCATTGTTTGTGGCACAATAATTTAAACAAAATGAAATTCTTAATAGGCTGTTTTGAAAATGCCTCAGGGAAAACGGTGACATATTCAGTGCAAAGTCAAGGAAATGTACAAGCTAACTGTAGATTATCGTTATTGCATAGTGAAGATTCTGGACATAAATTGATGGTGATACATTCACAGCACACAGCCAAATATACTAGAGAGTTCCTGTGACTGTCTTCACCATTGTTTATAGAGGTCTGAAGTTTCAGAAAAGCAGAAAGTGGGAAGATGAAATTATAAAACTCTGAAGATGGTGGTGGAGTCCTGGGAAGTCAATGAGTACCTTCCTGATTTTGTTTAAAGGTTAAGACTTCAGTCCTCAAAAGAATTGCACCAGGAGAGAAAACCTGCCCCTGAATGCTTAGAACTAGCCATGATGGGAGGAAAGGTTTGAGTAACTGTCAACTCTATTCCCATGTTTATTTAAAATGCTTGTGGACATGGAGACTGCCCACCTTTCATGATATGAGTTATGAAGGAAATATATTTGGAGTAATGAGGAACTGAGATGAGACAGGTTTCTGAGTGAATCAGCGGAGAGTGCAGGGCACTTTCTGGAAATTTGTATAAACCAAAACATATTGTATTTTTAAAACCGATAGTGCTTTTTAGTAAATTTGGACCCATCGCACCAGAAATTGGTTCAAGTTTTGATCACCATCTTGATTCAGAATGGCCCACAGCACCCAAACATCAATGAAGACTGCTGCCCCCACCTCATGTCAGGGACTGGGCAGATGAGGAGTGGTGGAGACCGCCACTCCAAGGGGCTTCGGGGGGGGAGGGAGTATGGAACCAGAATCATGGTGGTTTGAGACAGGACACACCCAGAAAAAGAAAGGAGCTGGGAAATAATGGGTGATGAAGAACAGGAGCAAGACAGCAGGTTCACCAGCCCTGAATGGAGTCAGGAGTCAGATGTGTTAGAAACAGTGCAGCGGCCAAATGACACTGTGTCTCTGGAGAGTATGCTAGAACCCCCTCCTTCCCCGAGAACCAGGCATGCCCTTCGTGTCTCAGAGCAAAAAGCCAAACAGAGACAGAGGGATTTCCTTAGCAGCCACCAAGGATAGCAGGAGGGGTCTGAGGGCTAGGAAGTAACTGCTGTGTGTGTGTGTGTGTGTGTGTGTGCGCGCGCGCGCGCACGTGCGTGTGTGCATGTGGAGCAGCACTCTGAGTAACGTTGGTTCACGCTTGAGGATGTACATTCCATGTCTCCCTGTGTTTCTGTGGATTAAAATAAAAGAACTGAAAGAAGCTCTGTACACCTTTGATTTCACTAAACAAATAGCCAGTGAGGTGTTGATGGCGCCTCCTGACAGCTCAGTTACCCTCATGCCTAGTTTGGTAATAATGTCTTGAGAGATGTCCGAAGCTAAAGAAGACAGACAGACAAACCACATTCCAATATATATTAGATGTATGTGAAAGTGACGCAAACCAGAAATAGACTGGCCAATCATGATGATGATGATGACGATGGAAACTTTGAAACTCCTCCTTAACTACCACCTATTGTCTTGGCAATGATAAACCAGGAGTGAGCAGCAACCCCCATTCACCTGTATTGCTGGCCATACTGACTGCTGTCCTGCTAATATTTGGTGTCGTGTTAAAACAGCAGCATGCATAGTGTTCACAACTGAATAAACACTTTTTTCTATGGATTTTCCCTTTAATTAGATCTATTTTCAAATGCTAGTGCATTGAGACATTGTACATCCATTTGCATTTAAAATCTTGCCAGGTGTAACAATTGCTCCCTCCCTACCTTCTTTATAATGATTCCTCAGTGATGACATTTGCCCCTAGGTAGAATGAAAAAGTCAAGTCCTCCTTTTAAAATTCAATATCATGACAATAGAGCAAAAGTTCTGTGATTTCAATGAAAGGTAATAATTTAATCAGCTCCCCCCCCCCCCATTTTATGTCTTTGTGAAGCAGGTGCTTGTTTCAAATGACTGAAGAGCAACCTCTTACCTCTTACTTGTTGAAGTTTACACAGGGGTCATATTTTTGAATGTGAGTGTGTAATATACTATCGGTATAGAAGAGCAGAATTCCTTGATGGTGGAATTATGCAGTGATTTATGTGGATGGTATATACTTTAGTGTTTCCCAAACACAATCACTTGGGCATGTGATTCACTAGATATAGAGATCATACTCCAGTAACACTTAGGATGATTTTTAAAATCCCATTGAAATCATATGGGTTTAGGGAGCCTTACTTCCAAGTTAAAGTTACAGATAGGTAGCCGTGTTGGTCTGCCATAGTCAAAACAAAAAAAATTCCTTCCAGTAGCACCTTAAAGACCAACTAAGTTAGTTCTTGGTATGAGCTTTCGTGTGCATGCACA
Organism: Podarcis gaigeae; assembly: GCF_964106915.1. NCBI lineage: Eukaryota > Metazoa > Chordata > Lepidosauria > Squamata > Lacertidae > Podarcis > Podarcis gaigeae. The sequence continues at coordinate 6,638,235 of NC_139677.1, read as the reverse complement.
CTTCTTCAGATACACTGAAGTATCTGATTCAGTGTATCTGAAGAAGTGTGCATGCACACGAAAGCTCATACCAAGAACTAACTTAGTTGGTCTTTAAGGTGCTACTGGAAGGAATTTTTTTTTTCCAAGTTAAAAAATGTTTTGAACTATCCTATAATGTCACTTTGTCAAAAAAGGTCTGTATAGTTGAAGCTATGGTTTTCCCAGTAGTGATGTATGGAAGTGAGAGCCGGACTATAAAGAAGGCTGATCGCTGAAGAATTGATTATGATGTTGGAGGAGACTCTTAAGAGCCCCAGGGACTGCAAGAAGATCGAACCTAACCTAAAGGAAATCAGCCCTGAGTGCTCACTGGAAGGACAGATCCTGAAGCTGAGGCTCCAATACTTTGGCCATGGCATGAGAAGAGAAGACTCCCTCGAAAAGACCCTGATGTTGGGAAAGATGGAGGGCACAAGGAGAAGGGAACGACAGAGGATGAGATTGTTGGACAGTGTTCTCAAAGCTACTAATATGAGTTTGACCAAACTGCGGGAGGCAGTGGAAGACAGGAGTGCCTGGTGTGCTCTGGTCCATGGGGTCGCGAAGAGTCAGACATGACTAAACAACAACAACAATAATGTCATGGTTACTTCTGGGTTTTCAGTGTTCAGGAGCCAAAACATTAAAAAACGGACCCGTTCGAGAACCAAGGTTTGACTGTATCCTGATATTCATACATACCTACTGCTCAATGAGCCTGAATTCTCCTTCCTCCTACAGTGCAGCCTTTGTTTCTGTTTTTTAACTGCAGCTTGCTACACTTTCTGAAACCAGGCAAATGTGATTAAATACTGGTAACTTTAAATACTGGTAGTTTAAATACTGGTAGTTTATGAAGCTGGTTTATTTTCACTAACCATGGTTACAATTAACTGCATTAAGAGTTCCGATTACATGCAACTTCCTATACAAGAATGACTACCAGCTTAGTTTTATTCTTCTTTAATTGACAAGTTCATGAAGGATAGATCTATCAACAGCCAAATGGGTTTGCTACTGGATGCAGGACAAACAAAAAACAGAGGACATCCTTCTGAATTGCTTTTAAACTTCCAGAGGCATTGGCTGCTAAGGACAACCAGTTCAACAGATGACTTTGGAGGAAAAGAAAGGCCTTTCTGATCATTTCCTTGAGCAATATAACATTTGACTGAATACTTGGCCATAGTGGCAGCTACTTTATGGTTGCAGGTTTTCATTTCTCTCTGTACTGGAACTTAGGTGGGGAATTATCAGGTGCCTATCATTCAAAGCAAGTGATAGCAAGTGACAATTTTCATTTTTTTCAAAATAGCATTCTTTGGGTCACACACACTGAAGACACCCCGTAGATTTCTCCCCCTCTTAGTAATCGTAAGAGCTTCAAGTATCATTAACAAGCCAGGCAGGCTTTTGTCCAGGAACAGAGCCGTTACAAATAAGTGCCTTAACACTCTGTGCACGTTAATGCAACAGAACAAGGCTTAGCATCAATTTGAAGGCACTAAAATCCTTTAGAATGCTGCTCCCCCACCATAGGGCAAATCACTTGATAACACACTAATTGTCAGCCACACTCTTCTGAAAGATTGTGGGTCGATGCCAAGTGTTAATATGCTTTTCAGTGAGTTTGGACTGAGAAATCCAACCAGTAGCCATACTGTATTCCATTTTCCCTTCCTTTAAACTTTAACTTCGAAAGGAAGAAAATGAGAAGTGTCTTTGAAAATTGACAAAGTCTTGTATTAGTTACGGTTATTCTGAAGCTGGGTCACTGAAGGGGGCCTTATTTGCTTTCAGTAGCCAAAGTTAAGGTCACTAAAATTCTTCGCTCTCCATGCATTTTGTACAGCTATTGTTGCCCCCACCAAATGAGGAATAGTTCTTGCAGGCCCTAATAGATGGGAGTGGAAATGTTTGTGCCGTTGTCATACCATGTGCCCCGTGATCAGCCTGTGGGGGAGCTTTTCCTTGAAAAATAGACCATGGGTGAATTTACACCTCTCTCAGATCATTTTCAAAGCTAAGGCAGTAAGTTATGGTGGTTATTGATCAGCTGAGGATTTATGGCCGGTCCGACTATCATTGTTCTGTACTCACATATTGTTTCTCACACATATAATAAGTAATGTGCAGTGTTTCACTCAAACTGATGAGCAGAAACAGGGGTTTTTAACCTGATGTAGGAAACATCTTGTCAGCTACATGCCATGTTTCCTATGCAAGACCACAAGGAGAAGCACACTATGAATTATGATGGTGTTGTCATTTCGTGTGCGGCTCCTCGGAGATGGCATGTGGCACAGGCTGGCACTGATGTTTGTTTGCTTTGAGCCAAAGGCTGATGTACCAGGCGCTCATTCTTTCATAACACAATCTCTCTATTGTTATACTGGAGGTCCCTGCTTCAAAACTTGCTCCACCCTCACACCCACTTGGTGGCCAAGCCAAGCTGTTATCCCTGCCCTTCCTCCAAAACTGCCCTTTCTGCAATATGAAGATAATGATAGCAATCTATTGTGGGAAGGATTAAGTGAGATAACGTGAAGCACTCCAATGCAAAACAGAAATGCCAAGTATCATTGATAAAGTGCTTAGGAGTAACACACACACACACACACACACACACACACACACACACACTGCTTCCGCACCTTTCACTTTCTGTATCCAGGAAACATTTTCCTCCTTGACTTCTTACATGTAGCAGAGGAACGCAGGGAAGCTGAGTAAGGGTGCTCACCTGGCTCTTGCAGAGCGCTGACCAGGCGCACTGAGCTTACCCTTTGCCCAACACTCAGTCCAGGGTCACTGGAGGGGAAGGTGGGTAACAGCAGGCAAATATCTTTCAGAGAAGCTTGTTGGCCATTGCAATTCTCTAATGGAGGAATTCCTGATCCGCTTCTAAGGAGCCCCCAAATCTTCAGCACTGTGTTCTTTTTAAAAACTTATTAGGCCCAGGGCAATGCATCATATTATTACAGAAATAGATCAAGGTAAGAGAGAAATACATGCTAAGGAAAATGTTTGCCAGTGGAAGCTGGATGCCTAGCAGAAATAATGTTATTACTGGGAAGATCTGAGATTGTGTGTGAGAGGGACCTTCCGCTTAGCTGCAGTTCATGCTGGGGCCTGTTTTGGAGAGTTGTCAGGGTGGCCGTTTTGCTTTCTCCCACTTGCACTCCATTTAGAGTAAAAAACTTCAAAAGAATACTTGCTGCGGAAATCGGAAATGAATCACCACAGGGTCCTGGCAAGCAGATGGCATCAAAAGCATCCTTTCCGCTACTTCTGAGTAATAATTCAGTGAAATCTTAGAGACCACGTTATTGAAGTAGTCATACTTCATGTTTTCAGTGAAAGAGACAGGTGCAGGTCCTGAACGACTCAGATTCACATGGCATGCAAGCTGTGATCTAGGCACTGTTTCCTCACCCCGCTGGTTCGGTTTCCTCTCTTCATATGCTGCAGTAAAATGCATGGTCTATAATGCAGGATGGTGGATGTTTTAAAGCTGGCAAATAGCCTGTCAGCTCCCCAAATGATGCTTGCCTTTTAACTTTGGAAATAAGAGAGACATTAGAATACATTAAATCTAAACATCTGTGCAGTCTTGAGGAGGAGGCATGCATTATTGCTGAAGTATTACCCAGAGGAAGATGTGGGAATCTGTTTTATAGAGTGACAGAGGAAAGAGCGAGGAGGAACCAGTATGGAAGGGGGAAAGCTGCTGAAGTGTCAGACTCACTCCTGGCTGCAGATGGCCTGAGCTAAGCAACCTCTTTGCAAAGCAGCCTCCTATTTACCATTTTCACTACACAAAAGAAGGGTGCATTTTCCTTCCATCCTCTGAACTAGCTAATGGCTTTGCCAGGGGTCAGCAACCTTTTTCAGCAGGGGGCCGGTCCACCATCGCTCAGACCATGTGGTGGGCCGGACTATGTTTTTTTGGGGGGAGGGGGAATGAACGAATTCCTACGCCCCACAAATAACCCAGAGATGCATTTTAAATAAAAGGACACATTCTACTCATGTAAAAACACGCTGATTCCCGGACTGTCCACGGGCCGGATTTAGAAGGCGGTTGGACCGCATCCGGCCCATGGACCTTAGGTTGCCTACCCCTGACATAAGCATTACCTCACTAGATCCCTCAAGGTCCTCAAGCATTACCTCAAGGTCCCTCTACCCTAGCACCCTGCTCCCCACAGTGGCTAGCCAGAGGCATTCATAATAAGTAGGGCATGAAACTGATGTCCTAACATCCAGTGCACTGTTTTTGAATGTAAAGATTCTCTTTGATTATCATCACCACAATTCTTAATTAACCACTGTGTAAAAAAGTTGTTCTTTTTGTCCTCCTTGAAGCCATTGTCCATCATTGATCAGATTGATCTGAGAGATGGAGGGGAAAGGGACACCTCACTCTGTGTTTCATGCATAACTTTATACACCCTTTCAGATTCAGCCAGGCTATTGGCAATATGTTTGGGAACTGATGGCATACGTTCCCTGCCCTGGCCTTCTGTTCTTTTTCTTTTGTGGGATGGGGTGGGAGAATTGAACACTGTCTGTTGGCCCTGAATGCAGCTAAAACAAGTGTTCCTGTCAAGGGGATTCAGTTGAAGAGAAAATCTGCTGGTCAGCTCATTTGATTGTGGATGAAGTGCGGAGTCTTGTAATAAATCTCAGGCTTAGACACTGAGGCTTTATGATCCAATACATTTTCTGGAATCTCCTGGGTCATACAGATCAGCATTCATGTGATATTTACTCCTGTCTTCACAATGATTCAGTCCTTGTTCACTTTTAGATAAGTGCCTGCACTTGGAACGGGGGGTGGGGTGGGGGATATTGTGAAAAGGAAATGGAACATGCACTAAAAATGCAGCTCATGTCTGCACAGATGGTGGTTTCATACACAAATGGCCATGCATGTATGTGTGCAATCCTACCGTGTGCTTATTTTGGCTGTGCATTTGTTTATACCATGACAAGTTAGATATTTTTAAAAGATCCTTACATACTGTATTGCGTTTTGGAGTGTTCTCAGTGAAAGCTGGCTCTGTTGGTGGAGATTCCTCCATGGGACTGGGGCCCCTGTGTGACCAGTTTTCCCAGTCAAGTGGAAGAACCTCCATTATTACAGTTGCCCAACCCCTTCTTACATTTATTCGGGGCACAGAGATCGGGGTGGAGCCAGCCGAGTGGGCACAAGGTTGAGGGCAAGAGCAGTTCTGCAACTACTCTTTAATCACGTGGAGCTCATGTGAAAATGGCAGTTTCCCCCATCCCCCGACATTTACTTGCAAAGGTAGGATGTGACTATTAATTCTAAATCTTTAATTTATTTGAGACAGGGAGCTTTTATGCTTGCATATGTTGCTCTTGTACATATCCATATGCATAACTGTCAATGGCTGTGTTGTCTGTATTAATACAAACCATACAAAAAATATTATTTGAAAAAATATTTTTATTAAGTTTTTCAGTTTTATATTCAACACAAACATCATTATCATGCACATATATAAATCCCAATGACCCCACCCCCCTCTCATGACTTCCCTCAACTTCATCTTCTGGTTCTTTAAATATTTGCTTCTGCTGCCTTTCTTAATCTACCTTAATGTTGTAATATTTGAATTAACTATTATTGTATTTGTGACGTTAACATATATGAGAGAGTGCTGGAGGGGAAATAGTTAAATAGGTTGCACAGACAGGACCCAGGGGGGTGGAGTCAGTGAGTCTATAAAACTAGTTCTGGGAGGAGTTCGTTGGGAGTTGTGGGTGAGTAGTTGGTTGGATTTCGTGGGTTGGCTGGTTGGGAAAGGCAGTTGGGAAAAGAGAGACAGTTAGGGCAGTGGGTTCTTGAGTGTGGGGAGGTAGAAGAGATAGAGAGAGGAAAATAAGACTAAGAAAGTAAAGAGCAACAATGTTTGGAATGCTGTAAAAGTTTTGTATGTGTCTGAAATAAAACACACTCTTCTTTATTAATTGAAAAGCTGACTGAGACAAAGTGATTTTTCCAGGGAGGACCTGGTTGGTGGCAGCGGATTAGTGGTGTACGGGTCAATAGTCCGTGAGATGACCGCGGCTCCGTACAAACGCCACAGTATTCTTATCATTTTTATACCCTATTTTCCAAATTACATCTTTCACTTTATTATTTTCATCATTTTTACGTCTTTTATATTTATTTTCTTAATTGTAAATGTTTACTCAAACCCTGCTAGTGAGTCCAACAACATAAACGCTTCCCAATCATTTTTGAAATCTCTATTGTTTTTATGTCTTTGTTTCCCAGTTAACTTTGCCATTTCAGCATATTCCATCAATTTTTCTGTACAAAATTGTACAAAAATTCGACTTGATGCTTACTTGCCTTCTGTGTTGAATAATCAATTCTAGCACAAGGCAGTAACCTGCAAACAACTTAAGCTGGTATATTTATAGCTGTATTCATTCTGACCTGCCTCTAGTATGTATTTATTGTAAAATGCAAGTGGATATTAATTTGTGAAACTCAAAGGTGGCCTGCAGCTGCCCACTATTAAAGCTAGGGCACTGGTGTCAATTCAAAGGTGAATCGTTCATGTTAGATTATTAGTGTGGTTGCATATAATTATATCTCAGAAAATAACAATGTTGGGTTGTTAAAATTTCAGATAGTTTACACATGACAAAATGGAAACTTACATTTCAGTTTTGTTGTTGTTTTTAATTGAAATTCATGTTTCTCTCCCATGGTATTATACCGCCATTTTGAGAAGCGAAAAAGCACGCAGATAACTTGCAGATAAGGTTACCCACTGAGTTCTGCTGCCTTTTAAAGAGTTCATACTACTATGCGGATACATATGTATGTACCTGCTGTTTCACCAAAAAGCTCAGGGCAGTGTATATGCATTTTCCCTAGAGCTGAAAATTCCCATAAATCTTCTTTCTATTTATAAAATTTCAGAAAGTTTCTCTCTCACACTGCTGCCCCTAGAAAAAGGCCACATTTACAGAATTTTCTCAGAATGTATTCTACCATGTTTCTGTGGAGAGCCACCATTCATTTCCACACCCACCTGCACAAAATGCCCTGGAATGATAGTAGATCCTAAAGATTGGGGAAGGATACAAAATGGTGGGCAGTCTGCCAGCATACTTGTTGCTGTTGCCACCTGCAGTTGCAGCCAAAACAAAGAAACAAAAAGCACCAACCAACCAAAAACACTTTAGGAAATAAGAAAGAAGCTGTGCCTTTGCAGTTGTGAACACCCACTCCCAAGAAAATTTCAAAGACTTTCTCAAAATGGTGAAAATTACCCAAAGTGGTATTGGCAGCTTCTCTGTGGAGAATTTTGAGAGGCCATTTTCACACAGTTTCCCCCACCCCCAATGCTATCTTCTCAACAGCCATCACAAGAAGGAGCTCTACACAAGTAAAGGATCAGTTGGGCTGTGTCACTGGCCCTGGCACTGTGCATTAAGTGTGAACATCTTCTGAAGGAGTATCTTGAACCCTGTGTATTAATGATGCTAAGTGTTCCTTTGTCCACTTTGTCCAAGCTTTTGTAGTGTTAGCAATATAGAATGCACCGTTGGCGTTTTTCTGTAGAGGCCTTTTTGCCACAAATATTAATTGCACATGTAATAAAGATATGCCAAGGTGTTGTATGATAAGTGTTAGATGATGCATTTACTTCCTTATAGGAGGACGTCAGGTTTTGGTACAAGGATGGGAAACCTGTGGTTTTCCTGCTGCTGTTTGACTCCTGCTCTGCTTAGGCCCTATCAGCATGTGTTGTGGTCAGGGGCAATGGGAGTTGTACTCTAACATTAGGAGAGCCACAGATTCCCTATCCCTAACATGGCAGATTGTGGGTGGAATCTGCCATATGCTGATGAACTGTGGACAGAATCTGACACTTCCTGTCTTTTCAGAGTCCCATATTGGTTCCTTGACAGGATGCTATTAATTGCTGTTTGGTTGGTAACCATATCTTTCAACTGCATATTCAGGTCCACTGATATTCAGGACTTTTGATTTAAAGCATCACTAAATTTCTTAGTCCATACATGCAAAATGTAACATCTCAGGCGTGGCAAAATTTATATGCAGTCATCAAATGTTTGCGTTTAGCATTGATTTTGCCCAAAGGTAAAATTTTGCAATGCAGATGCAACCAAGCTGTCATGAGAACTTGAAAGATAAGGGCAGAAGGATCCCTGGGAGCTGCGATTTTCAACCCCCATGTTAGCTTGTTTTTATTCATTTTCTTGATGATGGCTGTCTTCATCAGAAGAAACCAGTTGTTCAAGGTCACAACAAAAGTATCTCTCTGGGTGTGCATGTGCACATATGCACATGCAAGCATCTTTTAAATCACTTGTGGATTCGTTTAAACAATTAGACAGTTATCACATTATCTTTACTACACTGGAAGAGAGTAATTCCAGAGTGGTGATATATATATGGAATAGTACGTCTATTTCTAAAAAGCCACATTTTCAAAAGGAAATAAATAGGGAGAGACATTTGGTTCACCAATGCATTCAAGTCACAATCTTCAACCTAATAGATGTGTATGAAGAACAGCAAGCAGGAGGAGGGAGGGAGCTCTTTGCAAAGTGGTTATATAAGGCATTAGATCTTAACTGCTAAAAGAAGCCGGTATTATTCTGGTGTCTGTGTATTACTTTGCATAATGTAAAATGTTAGCATAATAAGAACACTGTTATTTTAAGTTTCTTCATGGATGGTTACACACATCACACATCTCCATCTTTTTTTTTGGTTGTTCCATTTGGGTGTTTGCAATTACTCTGGCAGCAACCCAGCAAGTGCGCACATGCGTATAAAAGTGGCTGCATTATGTTTAGAACATGGGAGATATATGGAGCCTTTCATATGTTGATTTGATGTGATTCCACAGGGTTATGTGTGAAAAATGTAGCCAGATAATGTGTGCTAACCTGCATGACCTCCCCTGTTCATCAGCACTCTTCCCAGGTGGTGAATCAGGGGCACATTTTTATAGTTTTTCAGAGTGTATGATCTAAACTTTATGAACTGTTCTCAGGTTGAGAGAAGGTTTAGGATGATTGGCAGATTCCTTCTCCTACCACCACCTTTTAGGGGGAGGGGGTGGAGTTTAAAAAAACTCATCCTGTTTAGTTACAGCAGGAACAGTAGCTCTTCCTGGTGATATAAGTTCACAGCATGGTTTGTACAGTTGCATCTAGTGTTCTTCTCTGCCATCTTCATCAAACTGTCCAACAGAGCTGCTTCAGGTGGTAAATAGGCTGCTAGGCTCAGCCCACTAAAGGGGGCATCTTGCCAATCTAAAGCATACTGTGACAAATTTGCTTTTCACTTTGAGAGCAATATTGCTTGTATTCACTCCAAATGACCCCCACCATTAAGCAAATCTTGGTAATATCCCAAGAGCACTGTCAAGTAATGTCTTCAGGAAGTTTGAGTCATTGTGGGCTGAGGATATAGACAAGACACTTACAAGGGTATGAGTGACCATATGCCTCCTTGACCTTGCTGGAGCAAGTGGAAATGAGAAGGGCTCAATTTCCTTCAAGATCACCCTATGGATGAGCTAATTGCAGGTGTATAGTCAGCCATTCCAGTTGCTATGGTAATGACTCAGTGCCCCAACTGTATACGTATGAGATTAATGTATGTCAGCTCAGTTAGTTAGATGTGGGTAGTTGGTCTGCTGTAATTTGGTGTTATATGTCTGGTGATACGTCATGAATTGCTGGAGTTTATTTGGAGCAACTTTGTACTTGTATGTATCTGCATATGTCTGGACTATATCTATGTCCATAACTGTTTTACTGAGCCTTATCTTCTGCAACAGTAAACTATCTGAACTTGTCTCTGCTTCTGTGTGGTGACTGGTACTGGGAGCAACTTCCATTGTGTGGGTATCTCACCTGAGATTCCCAACAGACCTTGTCAATCTTGGTTTTTTTTTTTGTGATCTAGCTGAGACAGATTGATTGGGTGAGTTCAAGGCATGGTTAATACCTATTTACTAGAGGGAGTGGTGTCATCCACATTGAAGGAAGCAATAGTACAACCCCACCTGAAGAAGTCCTCCCTGGACCTAGAGGTCCAGATAATTACTGTTGAGTTGTGGGTGCCTCTTTCCTCAGGTAAGGTGATCAAGAGGGGGGTGCCCAGGCCATCTTTTCTTGGTTGTCTCAGTGGCTTTGATACAATGGACCACAATATTTATTATTATTATTTTATTATTTAAGATGATTATATCCATATTAATTACTTGCATTTCTAGGTTGTGTGCATAAAAACAATCCTTCGAAAATGGGGCAATAAAACCATAAAAGCCTATCAAATCAAACACTAGCTTCCTGAAGCACCCCTTTGGATTGGAGGCACTGTGTCGCAATGGTTTTGCTTTTACCTCCATGGTCCCTATAAGAAAGTAGCTTGGGGGTGGGGAATCCTGTCCAGCCCCATGGCAATTGTGCTATGGTGTTTCTCGTGCTACTTAATATCTATTGGGGCACTATGGGTGAGTAGTTCCCTTGTGCAAGAAATTGATCAGTCACCTACCATGGATGGGGTTGCCCTCTCTCTGAGGGAGCAGGCTCACAGTTTGAGGATGCTTCTAGATGGGATTACTGCAATGCATTCTATGTGCAATGCTTCTCACACACTTGATCCAGAAACCGCAGTTAGTGCAGAATGCAGCATGGTTGCTAACAGAAGTGAGGCCTTGTCAGCATTTAACACCTGTGCTCAGAGATGTGCACTATTTGTCAAGTTGCTACTTGAACTTGGGTCAAGTTCAAGGTGTTGTTATTGGTATATAAGGCCCTTAATAAATTGGGACCAGTTTACCTAGAGATTGCCCACATGTGCCCACCTGACTGCTTTGATTGGCAGAATTGGCACTATGACAGGTGCTACATGACCCCTGCTCCATATTTGTACAAACTTGTAAGTACTGTTAGCTGCAGGCAGTACAAAGCCCTTGCAAAGGGGGTTTTCCTTATTTAAAAGTTCAGCACAATTGCAAAGTGCGCATAGTCCTGCACCATCAGGAGGTCAGTGACCTTTCCAGTTTTGTGTTGCTGGTCCAACAATTTTTACTGAACTATAAATCAACAAGACAGACGAAGGGCTAGAAGGGAAAGGCAAGAGAGAGGTACTTGAAGTTGCAACAGAAGGTCAGGGAAGCAGCAGAAAGTAAAATCCAAATCTCACCAAATTCTGTTTGGATGAAATTTAACAATTCCTTCATCAGATTCCAGTAATAAAATCACATTCTCCTCATCTCCAGTGCCAGTTTTTTGAGAAGTGCGCTGTGCTATCAATAATCTCTCTCTCTCTCTCCCCCCACCCCCCTCTCTCCCTGCCCCACTTCTCAAATTAATTTTCAGAAAGCTCTTAGTTATTTAAACAGTAGTTAGAGACAAACTGCGTAGAATTTTTCAGATATACAGAGTATTCATCTGGGATTGTGAATTCCAGAGTAGGCAGGTGCATTTCAGCCCAATAGTCAATATTTAGAGCAGATGCCTATTCTGTAACTGGTGGTGTATATTTTATTAGAGCTGTAGCACTGTAGAGCTGTGATCAGCAGGAAAATATAACCCTGATGGATACAGCTGATGAAAGCATTGATATTTACATATGTGTTGCTTTGTAAGGTGGACACTTCTCATAGTCCACATCTCCCTCCCTCCCTCTCCTCTGAAAGTGCTTTCAGACTGGAAAGTGTGCAAAAAAACAAAAACAAAAACCTGCGCTGACAGCATTGTTTCATGCATTTAATCCTATTCATCAAATCTGCTTGACACTTAAAGAAGGTAAGAACACAGGCATTTGAGATCAGTATATCCTTCCAGCTGACGGGATATTGACACAGCTCTGCAGGCTACAAGGGAGTGAACAAGAAACTTACAGTGCAAGTGTATGTTTACTCCCAGGTAAAATGCATAGTATTGCAGCCTGAGAGATGATGAACACTTTTCTTTTAAATCCCTCTTTATTAATCTTTATTGATAAGCATAGCTGTTTTATATTATGCAAGACAAATATAACCATTATCATGCCTCTGTAAAGATAAAGGTAAAGGTACCCCTGCCCGTATGGGCCAGTCGAGTCCGACTCTAGGGTTGTGTGCCCATCTCACTTAAGAGGCCGGGGGCCAGCGCTGTCCGGAGACACCTCCGGGTCACGTGGCCAGCGTGACGAAGCCGCTTCTGGAGAACCAGAGCAGCACACGGAAACGCCGTTTACCTTCCCACTATAAAGCGGTACCTATTTATCTACTTGCACTTAAGGGTGCTTTCGAACTGCTAGGTGGGCAGGAGCCGGGACCGAAAGACGGGAGCTCACCCCGCCGCGGGGATTCGAACCGCCGACCATGCGATTGGCAAGTCCTAGGCACTGAGGTTTTACCCACAGCGCCACCCACGTCCCACATCATGCCTCTGTAGTAGCACAGTATTAGTCTTATTGACAAATAAGGAAAGGGAAAGGGAAATGGGTTGCAAGTCTATATTCTGGGATAGCTCATTCAGTAGCGCATGAGGCTCTTAATCTCAGGGTCCTGGGTTTGAGCCCCAGTTGGGCGAAAGATTCCTGCATTGCAAAGGGTTAAAGCAGAAACCCTTCCAGTTCTAAGAGTCTTCTGGTGAAAGCCTTGGGGGGTTAATGTCTGTGTTTCATTAATAGGGTTGCATGTGACTAAATCATAGACTGAAATCCGTAAACTTACCGTAAGTTATACGCCATTTCACTTGGTGTTAAAGTACTCAAGGCAGGTTAGTATTCAAAACATTATCTTAATGTAATGTTGCCTCAAATTCCATTGCGAAGGAGCTCTTTCAGAAGGGCACCAAAGCAGCAGATTAGGAAACAAACAATGGTTGTAGGCTGTGTGTGAAAGTGTGGAAGGTGGGTGGTGTGTCACAAACCCATGCACACCTTTTGATATAGCAGCTCATGGCAGAACTATCGGATCTCCTTCCTGGATAAGATTCAAGGTCCTCCCAGCTGAACAGTATGTGGCCATGTTGTCGTTTTCATCGCCTCTATCTGTTGTGGTAAGGTTCTGATTAATTTAGTTAATTGCAAATTTAATTCTTAATGCAATTGATATTTTAGGCATTCTTTATCTGCTTGAGTGCCTTTTAAAAAGCAACCCATTTCTAAAAATAATAATAATCAAAAATCAAATATGCAATGTGTGAAGGAAAGTACGCTTCTGGAACCACCTTAATACAGTCGGTCTCCCTGTTGTACAAAACTAGTGGAAGTGAAGCAGAACTAAGAAGATTCAAATTATTTTGTGCACAGTCATACTTACCTGTAAAATGGTGGGGGAGAAACTTAATCTGAGGAACAAGAAGCCTTTAGTTTGACCTCTAATCCTTTCTGTATTCAGAAATTAGGTCTAGATATGCATCGCAGCATGTATATGTATGAATTCGCTTTTGTCTTGTTTCACCAATCCCTCCTGCTATTTTCAAAATTCAAAAGACAACAAAATCCTGAGTGCAGGGACCTATCCTTTCCTTTAATTTCTCATTGAAGTACATGAATTAGAGTTGACACTAGGTCCAAGTACCCTAGCAGCCCTGCCGGCCAGTAATGCCTGACCTGGGCCTTCCGTAAAAACCAAGTCAGCATCCCCCTAGGCCTACTCCAGGTGGCTACCATTTTTGTTTATAATAAATTTTTATTAATTTTTTCCCATAATATCTCCAATTATACAAATTTCCACATCACATATTTTAACTTATTGAACCTCCCTCAACTCCTCTGACAATCATCTGTAGTTAAATTTCTATCTTCACATTCCTTAATTATAGTATCACCTTTAAATAAAAATTTTCTGTCCTCATTTACATTCTTGCAATATTCCTTATTTTTTTCACAAAGCTTCTTTAAAACACACTAGCATTGTATGTTCCTCACATACAGTTTTCAAATATTCTCTGAATTTTCCCCAGTCCTCTAGAAACTTATGGTCTCCATAAGAGACCATAAGAGACCATTTTTGACCATGCATTGGACAGCGCGGTGACTTCGGGGTGGGGGCATTGTGGTTAAAACAAAACAAAAAGCCACAACAAAGACATGGCGGCTGTTGTACATGTTTCATGTCTGACCCCACTTTCCCCTCCCCAAGTGCCCTGGAAGTTTCCATGCTGAAAAAATATAGCACCTAGATCTGCAGTACTACAGCTCTGTTGGTGCCATGAAGGCAGCCCCTTCAGGAAATCCCCTGGACTCTATGGGAGGCCACCATTGTTTGGAAAACCCACCAAATAAATGACATTTTGCTGAGGGCCCCCTGAGTCATTGCTCCGGGCCTGGCATCAATTATGTTATGCAGTAACAATGTATATCGCTAACGACTAAATCATCCTCAGTATAAACTATCTTGTTGATTTCTATGCTGCATTTTAGGGTGTATCTTTTCAGTTGTATTCTGCAGGACTCCGTTTGTGTTTCTGGCAGTACATAAGTCAGGGATGACATGCCATGTATTGCTGTGCCTTGTTTCATTTGTCATTTTGAGGCAATCTCCAGACAGTGAGGTCAGACAAAGTGTGTGCACTGAATGGGTCCAACAAAAAGCAGCCAGTCAGATGAATTAGGACACAATAAGGAGATAAACAAATATTCTAAAGGAGAACGACTGTAAGGTGAATATATATGCAATGTTCTTTTGCTCTTTTTGCATAGTTTTCTTGTCACAAAGACATGACATTCTTTTCCAGAAAGAAGACAGAAACAAGAGAGGCTACTAAATCATTCTCTTGAAAGATATCAAGAAATTAAAACCACATTTTTAAATATATCCTTATATACTGAGTCAGTTACTATGCTTAGTTTTATGAAGTTGAGAACTAAAAGCAAGAATGGACAGTGTTTTCTTTAAACAGAAAAAAGTAAATGTTCTGCTTTTTCCACAATATAGATTTTATTTGAAACCTATGTTCAAACACTGTGGTGAAAACACATCAATATTATACGTATTACCTTACTTAATGTATTGATGGTGGTGATGCCAGGACTACAGATGAAGTGGGATTTCTCAAATTTTGAAGCCAAATTGCTCTTGGGATGCGAAGGCAGAAGAAAACAGGAGTAGAGCATTGGGGGAGGGGGGCAAACACTTCCTTATCTACTTCCCTTAGTTCTTTTTCTGCCGTTCACTTCTCTTAGTGGCAACTACTGATCCAGGGATAGGAAATCTGTAGCCCTCTGATATTGCTGGACAGAGGCGTAGCGTGGGTTGTCAGCACCCGGGGCAAGGCAAGTAATTTGCGCCCCCTAACCCATGGATTTGCGTCCCCTAACCCTAACCCAAAGATGTTGCACCCGGTGCGGTCGGCCCCCCCTGCACCCCCACGCTACGCCACTGTTGCTGAACTCTAGCTCTCATCAGCCCTGATGTCATGGACTGGTTGGATGCAAAGGAGTGGTGGGAAGAAGACTCAGAGCCAGGGGGTTGGTGCGGGAAGACGATGAGGGAGAAGGGGAGAAGACTGGGGGGAGAAGGTGTCTGAAGCTAGAGAGGTAACAGGGCTTAGTGAGCAGGAAAAGTCTGTGGAAGAGAAAGTCCAGAATTCAAACCAGAAGCAGAGGCTGGAGAGGAGGTGGGGGCAAGAGGCAGAGATGAGTCAGGCTAGTGAAGAAGGCAGGATGTGTCCCTGCTGAAACAAGCTCCCCTACCCCCTTATCTCCAAGAACCAAAAGAGGCATGAAAAGGGTGGAGCAAAGACAGGCAAGATGACAGAGCCTTGGATTGCTTGTGAAGGACCCAGGGAATAAAAAGACTTAGGCAATTGCGAAAAGGCAGGGACCTTCAGTCCCCACAACTGCCTCATAGGGGTAAGAGCAACTGAGATGAGCTGCTATGCTCCTGAGTCGACCATGTTTCCTTGAATAAAGCGTTAACTTTACCAAAGCCATACAATTTATTGCTGCCACCCACTTTATTCCTTACACCCACTTCTGACACTCGGCATGTTGGGCTAATGTTGAGGTGCTGTATATCAACGACATCTGAAGGGGTGCAGATTCCCCATTCTTGTCTTGAGCCATTCCTCATCTTCCCAGTTGGTTGGCCAAGAGGTACTAGAATAGGGACATATGCACAAATGCCTGCCTTGCATCTGCACTGCACAACAGAACTTGGAAGGATAGCAGAAATGAAAACAGTTTCAGTTGTGCACTGTATATTATTTGTATGATTCTATGGGAAAACCTGGCTCATCCTTCCTTTCAGAAATGGGTTTTCTTATGATGAATAAAACCTTTAATCACCTGGAACACAAACTAATATGAAAGTAGTGCTTCCTGGGTGAAATGGAATCTAGAGTCCTTTTTGTTCTGCAAGCTTAGCTACTTCCCATGTACTTAGATGACAGAAGTAATCAACTCAGGACTGGTTGAGGCAGGGGTCACCAACAGTGGCCACATTTTGGAGTTTGAGAGATTGCTGTGGGCACCAGTCACAATATGGCTGCCATGGGGCATAGCATAACACAAAATGGCTGCCATGTGAAGCAGAAAATGGATTGCCTCTCCCTTCCCCACCCTCAGATAATTTCAAGTTTACTGCAGTGGTGCTGCTCCTGATTATTGAGAAACAGTTGTCAAAAGCACAGAAACCCTGTTTTCTTTGATGCCAATCCTAAATCAAAGACTAAATGGCCACCTTGTCCCACTCACTTGGGAGTTACCTGCACATTTTGTGTCATAACTTTCTAGAAAAAGCTAGATTTACCTTGTTTGTGAAAAATAAAATATTGGAGTCTGGAGTCCCTGCATAGTCTGGAGTCAGTGAAGATCTTCATAGGTGCCGTGGTGCAATAGGCACCATATTGGCAGGCCCTGGATTGAGGCAATAATTATTGTGGCAGTAATCCTACATATTCAGAAGCTCAGGATCCTACATGCTCACAGCACTGCAATGCAGCATGTAAGTCAGATGCTCAAAGAAAGTAGGAAAGTACATTGCTGGCACACAAACACTTCAGGTAGCCTCAAAGTAAGTAATTGGATATAATTGGTATTTGCAGTAGTAATCTTCTTAAAAACACCTTGTATTTCTGAAGAAAAAGGAGAAGAAATAAAACTGTATCAGTTATATCATGGAAAGGTTATGTCAGAGGCCTTTAATAATGGGTTGCATTGCGTGCTGAGGTCCCCAAGACACCCCAAACCCAATAACTCAAACTTCACACATTATTTTTGTTTAAGGTTTTTGGCATAATTTTGGCCACAACTTTATTATCAATACAAATTGTGAGTGGTTGCTTAGGCATTGGTTAGACTATCTGTCCTCCCCGCCTTGGGGACAGCCCTGACTCCGTAGTCAGTGCGGAAGAGCAAGATCAGGGTCAACTGGAGCTGCGAAACAGACCCTCAGCTAATCCCCGCATGCTCCTTGGAACTTACACGGCCCGCACCCTGCACCAAGGGTTTGGACGAAGGGGATGGTAAGTTCCAGAATTCCTTTAACGGAATACCCGTGCAGCATTGGAGGGGCAGGCCCAGCCTATCCATACCCCTCCACCAACCAATTTTAACCAATGCCTAACCGCCAACCTTACAAGTTGTGACGATTTGCTACGCAGTAGGCAAAACCCAATTGGCACACACTAATCAGCCAAGAGGTAAATTCCTACTGGGCCCCCGCACCAAGGCGAACGACCCCATGACAGGCATAGCAAGGTCAAGCGAAGCCCAACAAGGGAGGGCGGGCGGGAGATCCGATGTCCACAGCAAAAGAGAAAGAGAAAGCTGTGGACCTTGCTTAAATAGCCACTGACCCCACCCCTAAGTTTGCAACATCAACTTTCCCCAGATAACCAGATCCTCCCATCTAAACAAGCCCTGGCTTTAACTTGCCTAGCAATCATGGGGTGCCTTGTATAGCCCCATCCGCAACCCGTGCTCTCCTTTTAGTGAGAACACGCTTTGCGTGCTGAGGTCCCCAAGACACCCCAAACCCAATAACTCAAACTTCACACATTATTTTTGTTTAAGGTTTTTGGCATAATTTTGGCCACAACTTTATTATCAATACAAATTGTGAGTGGTTGCTTAGGCATTGGTTAGACTATCTGTCCTCCCCGCCTTGGGGACAGCCCTGACTCCGTAGTCAGTGCGGAAGAGCAAGATCAGGGTCAACTGGAGCTGCGAAACAGACCCTCAGCTAATCCCCGCATGCTCCTTGGAACTTACACGGCCCGCACCCTGCACCAAGGGTTTGGACGAAGGGGATGGTAAGTTCCAGAATTCCTTTAACGGAATACCCGTGCAGCATTGGAGGGGCAGGCCCAGCCTATCCATACCCCTCCACCAACCAATTTTAACCAATGCCTAACCGCCACCCGAGCCCTTTACGCTCGCCGCCAACCACTCACAGACTAAACCACACCCTCAACTTGGACACCACTGCATCCAACCAGACATCATTCCCCAACGGGGAAAGATGCACCCCATCATCCCTGAATAATTCAGAGGCCTTGAACGAAATCAGAGGGTGAGGAATCACAAATCCGCCCAAACCAACCACCAATTTGCTTGCCGCGGAATTAATCCGCTTCCTAACTCTTTCAGTGGCCGCCGGGCAAGGGCTACCCCTCCAAATGCGGCGTTTCAGCAGCTGCGACCAAATTAGTGTGGTTGAAGGCACCAAGGCCGCCAAATCCCTCAAGTCCAGTAATATGGCAGCACGCAGCCCAAAGCAGGAAGAGGAAACCATATCATTCTCCCCCAGCTGCACCACTATCGCTGTAGGGGGGCCAGCGTGGAGGACCCGTCTGTGCATGAGAGGCAATAATTCTCTCCACTGCATCCCTCGTCTGGAAATCCAGGACACCTGCACGTGCTGCGGAAGGCCCAAGCCAGCTCCCAGACCAGATTGACGAGCTCTGACAGCGGCCCAGTGCACAATGCTGTGTCCCACTATCCAAATACGGATAGCGGCCAGACCTAGGGTTAAAACACAAAAATGTCAGTACACACACCACCATTATTTCCTCACATATACTTTGAATGCATCCGATCTCCAACGACCCAGGTCCTTTATCCTCCTTGCAGACAAACCCCAATGGGCAGCTGTCGTTGCGGCACCAATACGGAAGGAGTGAGGAGCAAATTCCGATGCTTTGCGGCCGCAGGCCACTACCACCTTGCGCATCACCTTAGTGAACTGATGCCGGACTAAAGGGTGCCCATTTTCATGAATAAACAAAGGCCCCTCGCCTGCCGGCCGCAAGGACAAGTATCTCTTAAGATCCTTTACGGGGCAAGGACCCTTCTCTCCCGTTGCCGAGAGCCGAATGACGGCTCCCCTACCCACCTGGTCGGTCTTCGAATTCCTGATATGCACCCTCAGGTCCGACTGTGACATGCTCACGTCCTGCAACAGCAAACCCCTGGAACCTCCATCCCGTTTTTGCTCCAGGACCACCTCGCCTACCCTCAGTGCCCCAAAGAATGCCAAGGAAAAGGCTGCTGAAAATAGACGGGCCTCAAACTTGGACCAACAGATGCTCCGCAGTTTACTGCGCATCTGTATCAGCAACTCAAAAGTGATGGGACTTCTGGGAACAGTCCTCGATGGGGTGAGCCGTCCCCATCCCTCCAATGCCCGGCGCACCACAAACTTCCTACATGGGTCCTTGTCAAAAGTGGCCCTGCTAAAGAAAGAAATTGCTGCCGAGTGAAGTCGCAGGGTCCTAGCCGCCCGGCGCATCTGGAACAAATGTGCCAGATACTTAAGCACCTGGGCAGTAGAATGAGGGGTGATGACCGCCCCCGCCGATTGGCCATTAAAGGACAGAAAATCAGCCCAGGCCTTCTTATAGGACCTTAGCGTGGAAGGGGCGACTGATGCTGCTACTCCCTGTGAAACTAAGTGTTGCCAAGGTTCCAGAGATGATCCGGGAAAATCTCCGGACGGTCTCGAGCCTCTGGCGCCAATGACCTGAATCGTTCCATCTGAAAACGGGACAGAGCATCAGCAATCTCGTTAGAAATACCCGGAACGAAGCGAGCAGAAAATACAATATTAAAACGCAGACAGTGCAAAACAAACACCCGAAGCAAGGCCGAAACCCTAGACGACCGGGATGACTGCTTAGCTAAAACAGTCACTACTGCCTGGTTATCGGACCAAAAACAAACCCGATGGTCCTTAAAATGCTCGACCCACAAGTGTACCGCAACAACTATGGGGAAAAACTCAAGAAATGTCAGGTCTCGAGTTATCGCTTCCCCACACCAAGCCTGGGGCCAAGGTTCAGCACACCACCTGCCGTCCCAAAACAAACCAAACCCCAGTGACCCTGCCGCGTCCGAATGCACTTGAAAATCATTGTGGAGGTTCAAAGTGTACTGCCACAGTGATACGCCATTAAATTCTTCCAGGAATTCCAGCCACACACGGAGGTCGGCTTGCACTTGGGCGGACAAACGAACCCTATGATGCGGTGCCTGCAGCCCCGAGGTAAGTTTGGCCAGGCGAGAGCAGAACGGGCGCCCCGGTGCCACCACCCTGCAAGCAAAGTTTAAATGACCTAGCAACGACTGAAGCTGTCGCAAGGTAACCTTCCTCAATGGGAGCAGTTCTTCAATGACCTTCCTTAAAGCAACTAACTTATCTGGCGGCAAACTAGAGGTTTGGGCCACGGTATCCAACAAGATACCCAAATAGGTAAGTTGCGTAGTGGGACCCTCAGTTTTCTCTGCCGCTAATGGAACCCCCAGGTCTTCAGCCAGGGACGCAAAGGCACGCAGCAGAACCACGCAATTCCCCGTGTCCCTCGCGGAGGCCAGTAAAAAGTCATCCAAATAATGCGTAACCCCGCCCAAACCGGTTCTGTCGTGCAAGGCCCATTCCAGGAATGAGCTGAAACACGCAAAAGCCGCACAAGCTACCGAGCAGCCCATGGGCATAGCCTTATCAAAATAGAATCCCCCGTCAAACTGAAAACCCAGCAGCCAGAAATCCTCAGGATGAATTGGCAACAAACGAAAAGCCGACTCAATGTCGCACTTGGCCAATAGGGCACCAGGCCCAAACTTCCTTATCATCTTGATCGCATGATCAAGAGAGGCATACTTCACCGAACAGAGCTCCGGGGGAATTACGTCGTTAACCGACGTACCATTAGGATGAGAGAGGTTATGAATTAGGCGAAACTCCCCCGGGGCCTTCTTGGGAACTATTCCCAAGGGTGAAATGTGCAAATTAGGAAAGGGGGGGGTGGCGAAAGGACCAGCCATACGACGTAAAGCCAGCTCCTTTTCAATTTTCTTACGCGCCACACCAGGCATGTCCTTAACGGATTTCTGGTTCCTAGGATTCTGGGCTACAGGGGCCACGACCACTGGGATCCTAAATCCCAGCGAAAAACCATTACTCAAATACGACGCTGACTCTCTGTCTGGGTAAGATTCCAGTAACGCCAGTAACGGCTGTAGCCGAACCGGAGTATAGGCCAAAGAAAAGATATCACTTTCCTGCTCCGGGAACAGGAGGCTGGGCAGGGACCTTGGGGGGCTGCTGGGAGCCCCCTCCCCTGCGAAAGGGCCGCCTGGCCGCGGAGCAAGCAGAAGCCGAGTGGCTCCCAGAGCATTTGTCACAAAGGTGTGCGAATTTACAGGCTTGACGTTGGCAAATGCCCTTATTAAAGTCCCAGCAGAACCACTTGCGCCCAACTTTTTGGGTGGCAGGCTTGAATTTTTGCAACTCAGAAGCCTTCTTCTCAATACGTGGTGCCACATAAGTGGTCCACACATCCAAGTCCTTCCTGTCCCAGCGGGCCGTCGGTATCTTGGCCGCCCTACGCCTAAAGTTCTGGTCATATGATAATGCAGCAGTCTCGCCAGCCATCGTAAAAGCTGAACGGACAATAGACAGATAAACCCAGAGGTGCAGAGACCTCTTGGGATACGCTGCAGAAATCACACCAGCAAAAACCTGGAAACTATCCATCCAACGTTCAAAAGTCCTGTCAGCCTTTGCTACAATTGTCCGTCTTTTGGGAACGGAAAGGCCCTTGTCCAGCGGCTCCCGACCATCAAGCGGAGGAGCCAAGCTGAAAATATCCACGTAGCGGCCATCCAGAATCCTAGACCGCAATTTGGAAGACAAGTGGGCACCAGGAATAATATCCCTAGCAGAATTGGTGGAGACTCTTACGTCAGGCACCAGGACCCCTTCTCGACACTCCTGTACGGCGCCATACCTGGCCCTAGCAGCCCCGACGACTCCCCGTAGCCCCAGTAAAGCTTAAGGGGGGCCCCTTCATCACTGCTAGAGCTGATGGAGGAAGTACCTGAAGTGGAGGACGATGTGTCCCTCCGTCTCTTCTTAGAGAGCCTCCTGGAGCCCCTTTTTCGGCGACGATGCCCACCGGAAGAGGACCTTGGAGGAAGAGGAAGACTGTCTTCAATCGAAGAATCTGACGCTTCACCCTGTTGCACTGCACCTGGGGCTGACTGAACAGAGACAACTTGTGAATGAACTGGATTAGAATGCCCCAGCGCTGGGGGCCGTACAGGTGAGCCCCGTACAGCGCGGCCCCGGGTCGATGCGCTTCTTCTGGCGCCGACCCTGGCACGACCACGGCCCCTAGGCACTGCATCCTGCGATACAGGCAGCACCGAAGGTTGGACCTGCGGAGCATCAGGTAAGCCAACTCCGGCTAACAGTGGCTCCCCTTCTTCACTAGATGATGATGCAGGAGAGGAAACATCCACCGGGGGAGGCGGGAATGCTGATGACGTTGACGGGGTCGAGCAACGGTGTAGCAGGCCATCCATCTCCGCCTCTACCCTTGCCAGTGTCACCGGGTCGCCAGACAAACTTGAAACCATAGCCTGGATGCGTTTCAAGGACTGACCAGGCTGCGGAGATCGCAAGGCCTGGAATGGGCCTTTTATAGGCCGCTTCGAGGAGCGGGCTGGAACAGGCCTTCCTGCTGCCTTCTTAGGAGCCATTCCTACTACTGGTGAGAAAAGAAAAGAAAATAAAATTAAGTAGAGGAGAAAGAAGAAAAAAAAAAAAAAACCAACTAAGTTCTTTAAGACGCTAGAATCTGCAAGAAAATGAAGCAGAATGAATTAAATAGTTAATTAAAAATAAGACCTAGACTATAAAATGATGCACCAGTAGACAGGAGGCAACCACTTGCTTACAGATTATGCAACAGATCGGTAACCCAGGAGCAGCTGGGAAGAGCACCAGCCACCAAATCAGAAGCTGTCCAATACGGAAACAAACCACAACCTTGTGCTCTTTACCAGCACACACACCTACACTAGCCGTCCAGGCTGCGTGCAATTGAAGAAATTAATTGCCTGCAAACATATCAACTGCCACAAGAGGTCGCAGTAGTACCAATTATACTCAGCCTAGGATAAAGCAACCACCAGGCCCTGCAATTACTAGGCCTGAACACTAGAGGCCGCCACGTGGCCGAGAGGAATCAAAATGGCGCTCCCGCCTAATGAGGCTGCAAAATGGAGGCCTCACAGCTCTCCGCTCAAATCAATGCACCTCTGGGGACAACCAGCGGCACCCAGCCCCCCAGCAACACCAGGCCGGCCTCCCAGGGCCTGCTACAGGGCAAGGTAAGCCACCCCTAGCCAGGCAGCCAGCCGCAGGGAAGCTACCAACAGAAGCCTGTGGGGAAGGGAGAAGCAAGGACAAACTGAGAAGAAATGTTCCCTTGACTGGGGATCGACCCTGCAAGAGGGCAGGGGAATTGAGGGAAGCCCTCCCCACACGGCCCCTGGGCCCAGGCCGAGCACCCCCCCCGACTAAATTAAAGGGAATCAAAACAAACAGGAAAATTAAATAAAGTGGGGAAGGATCTTTCAGCAACAAATTAAAAAAAAAGAGGAGAAAATGGAGGAAGAAAAACAAAGGGAAAGGGTATACGACCCAAACTTCTGCTGTAGTCACTCAGAGATCCGATGAGATCCGATGTCCACAGCAAAAGAGAAAGAGAAAGCTGTGGACCTTGCTTAAATAGCCACTGACCCCACCCCTAAGTTTGCAACATCAACTTTCCCCAGATAACCAGATCCTCCCATCTAAACAAGCCCTGGCTTTAACTTGCCTAGCAATCATGGGGTGCCTTGTATAGCCCCATCCGCAACCCGTGCTCTCCTTTTAGTGAGAACACGCTTTATATTACAATGTCAAGCAACTATCGCACAACCCATAAAGGTAAATCCTGAGAAGCCTCATGCCTGCAGTTAGTTTTGTAGGTGTATAATTAGCTTTTGGCCTCTTGGTGACACCAGTGGCTTTTAGAAAGCTGTTGGGGGGGATTGAACTCTGAAATGTCAAAGCATCAGTACTTTCCATTCTGCTTACAAAAGCAAAGAAACCTGATGTACATTCTTCATCTTCTTGGTTGTAAATCATTAGAAAACTCAGAAGAATTCTCCTTTTAAAGTGTATCAACTTTCCCCAGTAATTAAAGGAACATTCATGTTCATTTTTTGCGCCTGGTTATGACATTGAGAAACCTTTGACCTTTATTACTCATGCACATTATTACAACTGTGATTGAATTTGTATTTTTGCCAACAGCATGCTAGGTGCTAAGCCTGCAAAACTAACTTGCAATTTAACAGGAGAAGATGATCACTTTCCCATTTCAACTTGATTCTGTGCCAAACACATGCTTAATGTACAAATTGTGACCCACCAAGCTGAACCCAGTTCATGAGTCATAGACTGTAGTTCACCAGGGTCTGGATGAGCATCTTGTTTTTTTCAGTCTTTGTGGAGCTCTCAAACAGGAAGGGGTTTCTTGTTGAGAACCTGGCATTCCACAGCACATGACTAGTGCATTTGGCATAGTAGGTTGCAAATAGTGCGAGCTTGGTTTGCACGGCTAGCTGAATATGTGAATAGGTCTCAAAACTGCTCTCAGTCACCAGCTCATTCATCTGGCAATGCTTCTTTGTAATGTCCAAGCTGTTGTAAGGCTCAAGCAAGCAGCAATTCATTGGAACAGCTTAAAAAACAACAACAACAAACCTCTGCAGGTTCATATTTAGCTCAACATGAAAAAATAGTGAATCAGCCAATGCATGAAGTGTTAAGGCAATCTGTTCCTCCCTTCATACATGAGCAGAAGCCTTGGAGGGATATTACTATGAGTGATAAGGTATGGCAACAGTGCAGAACACTGGGAAAATGTCACTGTTCAGCTTTGATTACACACTGTAATCTATTTTGCAAGTTTCAGGACAGTAGAGCTCAAAAGTACTTTTATTTTACACCGACATGAAGGCCTGGTCAAGCTGAATCATCATTAGCAGGAATTTCATTCTGCTAGTGATGAGTAAGCATATGGCAGTGCAGCGAAAGACTGAACAGCTGCATTTGGTTTTTATGGGGGGGGAGGGGAATGTGTTCAAAGATGCTTTATTCCCAAACAGTACATACAAGGTACTCCATGAACTGCCTATTTAATGTCATTCAGATCGTTGCTGCATCACAGTAAAGTTCATATAGCGCCATATGATCTGAAAACCTGTTATTTTATGAACTTTCTTGGGAACATAACAGATTTTAAAGGTAATATGTAAGTTTTAACAATATATTTCTTTAGTACATTTCAACCGTGGAAGCTATCCCAAAGCAGCTTTGACAAATTACATAATAAAAAGAGCACTAGATGAAGTCGTATACAAGGGGTCAGCAAAACAAAACAAAATTAGCATGGAGGAATTAAAAAAGTTGTAAGGTCAACTTAAAGGGCACAAGAGAGAGGCCAAGTGGAGATCTCAGGGGAAAGAATTCCACAAGAGTGGGGCAACTACTGAAAAGGCTCTGTCTCTGGTACCTGCCAACCTGGTTTTCCTCTTACAACCCTAGTTGGGATAACCTGGATGCTATTGCAAGCAGGAGACCCTCTTGGGTGCTCAGATCTGGAGAAGCCGCCTTGGTAGTTCCTCTGCTCTTCAGAAACTGGGATGAGGCGTAGCAGTCATTGAAAGCACAATCTCTCTGGCAGCTCCTAAATTGCGGAAGTCCCTCCCCATAGAGCTGCCTCTGGCACTTCCATTTCCCAACCTCTGGAAAACGTGGAAGAGGCACCTCTTTTGCTTTTGACACTTGAGCTGCATATTTACAGGTCCCACCTTATTTCTATAATTCTAAGTTGTTTTTAGTATTGTCCTTTAATGCTGTAACCTGCCTTGGGACCTTAGGATGAAGAGTGGGAAAGTAATGACAGAGCCGGCTCTACCATTTGTCAGACTGAGATGATTGAAGCCCCCAGATCTCATGAGATCTCGCCTGCAATGGGCACAGGTGCAGGGATTGCAGGGCAGGTGGGAAAGTAGCACCAGGGGCAGCAGGTGTGGCGGCACCAGTAGGAGCGACAAGGCAGGGCAAGGTAGCATTTCCTGGTTCTCCTCGGGTTGCAAAACAGGACATGCCATCTGAATTTAATGAGGATGGTGATCAGTGCGTCTTTTTCATCCAGGGCGCACCGGAGTGCAGTTCCAGTACCTCTCAGGTGGGTGCCATTGTGGGCTGGCATTCCCCCAATTGCTTCTTGCCTTTATGTAATTCTGAGAACCCCAAAATGAGTATTTCAAGTCAAAACAGAAGCTGGCCAGCATGTGCAAGTCTACACTACTTTTTAGATCTATGACTCCACCCAGCTCCTAGCCGCAATTGTTCAAGATACAGGATGGGGCCAATTCGCATTTCCCCATTTTTAGGCTAAATATTTTGCTGCCACTAGGGATATGGCCAAATCCCAAAACGAACATAGGATTTTGACTAACACCCATACCTACAAATTTGGCCAGATTTCTTACGGCACAGATAGGGACCAGTCATACAACTGTAGGAAGAGTTTTTCTGAACCAGACCACAGATCTACCAGGTCCAGCCTTCTGTTCTCAGGTGGCCAGCCAGATGCTGGGCATGGTGCAATACTGCCTCTCCTGCTGGAGCCATGACTACTAACCACTGATGTCCTTATCCATGCAATTATAGCATTTCTACGCTGGCGTAATTCTCCCCTCCCCTCCCCAACTAGTGTTGCTTTGTGCTCTGTTGCCACAGGGGTGGGGATACAGGCAGACCCATCCCGTCCTGCTCAGACATGCAGTGAGGGTAGGATTGTTGTGAAAATCAATGCATTCATTCTTCTTCATATTGGTATGCAAACTTTGAAAATACTTTTGACACACACACACACAAAGTTGCAAGACGCACATGAGGTTTGGTGATGTGAAGTAAACATATTTTGATGACAGATTTAGATTGCGGTACCGAGCTTATCAAGGCAGGCAGGTGGTGGGAAGACACAGCATACTAAAGGAATGCTGCTGTTCAGAATAGCATGCCGATGTAGGACACAGAGATAAGAACTCTGCATTCATTTTTATCCAGTCAGTCTGAGGATTGGTGGTCTGCAAATATCCGTGTGCACTGGCTTGTTTCGAAACTCAAGAGGGTCAGGGTTAACCAGTGTTTGGGCAGAGCTTTGTTGAAAACTTTGCAAAGCTGAAGCTACTGCTCATTTTGAATCTGAACTGAACTAATATTGCAGCACAGCATTCAGTTGGCAATGTGAAGGCAGCAAAGGGTTTTTGCTGCATTGTGCTACGGCGAAGGCAAAGAACCTCCAGATGCTGCTGAACTAAAACTGCTGCCATCCCTGACACTGGCTCTGCTGGCTGGGGCTGTTGGGAATTGGACTCCAGTGGCATCTAGAGGGCCACAAGTTCCCCACCACTGCAGTCTGGCTGGCTGGTCCACATGCCACACACCAAAATGAACTTCTGCTTAGAATGGCTAAGTCATTTTGACTTCAGTGCAGTCATACCTTGCGTTGCGTTTGCTTCAGGTTGAGCGTTTTAAGGTTGTGTCCTGCGGCGACCCAGAAGTACCGGAAAAGGTTACTTCCAGGTTTCGCCGCTTGTGCATGCACAGATGCTCAAAATGACATTACGTGCATGCGCAGAAGTGGCGAATCGTGACCTGGGCATGCGCAGACGTGGGTTGCATTCTGCTCAGGTTGCGAATGGGGCTCCAGAACGGATCCCGCTCGCAACCAGAGGTACCACTGTATTACTAAGATAACTAAGGGCAAGCCTACCTTCCTGATGCAGCTAGTAATAGCTATGCTGTCTGTTTTCCCAGTTGTTGTAAAGTTGCTGGTAAGTCTGATAGAGTGGCAGAAACTGGATTTCTCAACTCTATGTGTTAAATTTTAAGATTCCCAGACATTTACCGTTGTCTGGCTGTGATACTGCATCAGAATCACAACTAGATGGTTGACATCTTACTGCATGCCAAACATGCAAGACAAAGAATGATTGGGGTGAGTGATATAGAAAGGTGATAAGCAAGATATGTACATAAAAAGACATCCCGAATTTGGCTTTGATTGAAGCTACAGGGAGCTTGACATATGAATACTCTGCAGGATTGGACCAAACACTGACAACCTAACTCTGCATATTTTTTTTGAATTTACGTATCATTTATTAGCAAAATTTATATAGCCACTCCACAATGTAAGATCTTCAGGTGACTCATAAAACAAATACAACAATTAACATGCAATATAAAGAAGTAAAAGCTATTAAAAATGGGGGGCAGGGCATAATTAAGCACAGGTTTTAAAAACTACATGGACCATACTGTAAGACATAATGCATTTGAAAATTCTGGGTGAGGAAAAAAGATAGCCACTTGATGTTGAAAAGACCACAAAAATATGATGCCAGGAAAATCTCTCTAGGAAAGTTCTCTTGGCACCATTTAGGACTGAGGTGCCACTACCCAAACCACCCTGGTGGGTTCCCACCTTACTTCATTTGGCAGCAGCACTCAGAGCAGGGTCTCTGAAGAGGATTTCGAAGTTTGAGTAGGAATATATGGGAGAAGACTTTTTTTGGGAAGTCTGGCTCCAGAGGCAGAACAACCTGCTCCAGTACCCGGAGCGGTGTCCCAGGGAGCGTGGTGTATGTCCCAGGGGCATGGCACGCCACCCACAAGGATGTGGCACACACCCCAGGGAGGGCCGCCAATCTGGGGTTGTCATTTTGTCATCCCCCCCCACCCGCCATTTAGGGCTTCTAAAGTTGTTTCTTCTTTTTTCAAAAGCACTTTAAATTGGGCCTGGAAATGTACTGGAATCCAGTACATGTGTCAAAGGACAGGCATAATATGGTCAAACTGCCTTGTTCCAGATAACCATCCTGTGATCCTGCTTTGGACCAACTGACTGTTCCAAACTGTTTTTAAAAGCAGCCCCACTGTGTAGGACGGTGGTCAGACTGGAACAAGTTATTCTGGCCACTTTTCCCCCACCGGAGCTGTGTGTATTGAAGTTATGTCAAGGACTTCGATGGTGGTTAACTCTTTAAGTCAACACTGTAGCTTTCAATTAGCAGTTTATTGCAGTTTGTGCGACAGGACAGTCTCTGATATATTCAAACTGGGTCCTGGCAGCTGCACTATAAGCACCAGCTGGTTTGACAGACTTAGTATTGCCAGCTTCCAATTTTTTGTGTGCCTGCAGGCTCTGTGTTCTCAAGCTTTCCCCCACTATTTTGAAAGGTTAGAAACATTTTTTTAAAAAGAGAACCGAAATTGGCATGATTTCATCAGGAGTCTCCAGGCTAAATAAATTGCTTAAGGGCGTGGATGAAGTCTAAATGCTGCTAGCTGCCCACTCTTACACTAAGTTATAAAGTTAGGGCTTGATTACCTGGCTTTCTTGCAAAAAGCCTTGATCTGTCTGGAAAAATTGCTAGAGATTTAATAGAAATCCAAAGTGAATGTTCCTCTTAAATGAAAATCCCCATTGACCTTGCTTTGATTCTTGAAGACCTCTTGGAGTAGAAGTCAAGAACAGCGGAAGTTTCATTACAGTGCATAGTTGGAGAATGAGCATCTGAAAGCTGGCTAAATAATGACCAAAGAATGGACCCCAAATTGGTGGTCATATTGTCAGAGGCCACTCTGGTGTGCTAGAACAGTTGCTTATGTGGGACTATGGCAGCATGATCCAGTTAAGCCATAATGCTTAGATTACACTTGATATTGAACTTATAGATATTAAAGAGCTTTTTAGTGTGAAATGAGTTTACACCCATCCAGTTGTTCAAATTTTTGATGTACTGTTGATTTGTGAATCTGTTTTTACAATATTGTTGTTTTGCTATATATTTGGGCCAAATGCATTTTACATGCTCAAATCTTTCCCCACTCAAATTCACCAGGAGAACCTAGGAGTTGGTCAATGAGAGTCAGTGCTGACCCAGGATTCATAACAGACATGGGAATCCATCTGAAGAAGTTTGGCTGCGGATACAGGCTAGCTAGAGTCAAAAAGGCAGGAGGGAGGCATTCATAGAAAAGGCTAGAACAACACAAGAAAGACCAGGATCTAGCTGTTGGCCAGTCCAATGATTGACTTGGAACAACTATAGTGGGGTAAAGGGGGGGGGTTATCCCAAAACACACAAGGCCCAGGAAGTTAGCTCTTAAAAGAATGTGTAAAGAATAATGTGAAATACCTTTTCTGTACTAAAATCACGTAAGTGGATCCCTTCCTTACCAATATCTTCCCCGTTCTCTTGATCCGAATGTTATTTTGTATACCTTTTTTATTTTTGCTTGCAGCTAAAGTTGTTCAAGGTGAATTTTTCTTTTTAAAAAAATCAATGCAAGACCTGTATGCTACATTTTCTAGATAGCTCAGCATCCACAACTAGGTCAATAGTTTCAAAAGAATTCTGCTTTGACTTACCCAGCATGCTGTGCTCTTGTGACAATACAGGGACTGCCTGCCTGGATCTTGGCATGTTTGAGAATCTAACTTGTTTTCACCTTGAGCAGGAAAGCAGTTAAACCACAGTGCATGAGTTTACGATAGTTTCAGATGCGACTAGAGGTGCCATGGGAATCTATCAGGTTCAAATTGCAACATGGATATTGTTGCTTCATTGGCGTGGCTATGATCAGAAGACATTTTTATGTTTAATTGTATCTGATTTACTCTGGGTCAAAGGGAAAACAATGGGCAACTTTATATGCAAAGTTTTCCAGAGGCTGGGGGTGGGCAGAAGCTGAACCCTTGCCAAAATACACATCTGATTCTAGCCCCTTCTATGCATTCACACTCCCATAATTAAGGGAACAGGTCTGCATCCACAGGTCCCATTCCCACCATTGCACCCCTGACCCCCTGACCCTTCTGTCAATGCATGAGGGGGAACATCTAAAGAGGGGAGTGGTTTCAGAAATCTCTTTGAGTTGTGCTGTGCTGTGCTGTGCTGTGCTGTGCTGTGCTCTCTCTCTCTGTGTGTGTGTGTGTGTGTGTGTGTGTAAGAGAAAGGGTAAGTAGGAGGTGTGAAGGCAAGCGTTCTGGATGTAGCTCCCTCTCCCATTCACAAACTACCGTATTTTTTGCTCTATAAGACTCACTTTTTCCCTCCTAAAAGGTAAGGGGAAATGTGTGTGCGTCTTATGGAGCGAATGCAGGCTGCGCAGCTATCCCAGAAGCCAGAACAGTGAGAGGGATTGCTGCTTTCACTGCACAGAGATCCCTCTTGCTGTTCTGGCTTCTGAGATTCAGAGTATTTTTTTTTTTCTTGTTTTCCTCCTCCAAAAACTAGGTGCGTCTTGTGGTCTGGTGCGTCTTATAGAGCAAAAAATATGGTATATGAAGATTTGTTTCACCAGAGGGCAAAGCTGGATGGTGTTGTGACTTTTCAGATTAAACATTATATGGATACTGTAGTGAAAGTAAACCTTAGAAATATCTGCTTTCTTTATTTCCCTTGTTTTCACTTTTTGATGAATCTAGCTGAACTTAAACTATTCTCAAACAAGAAGTGTGATTCTTGGAACAAACATAAATCTGTTTTCCATCAACACATTTGGAAGGGGGTAATTTAAGTTGTCACAATATGAATGACTTGTCTGGGAATGTCATGTTTTCACTGCAGTGTTACTCATTTGAAGTATACATGGTGGTGGGTGGAAAAATTTTGGTTAAAAAACTATTACTTTGCCAGCTGACATTCAATTATATTTAAATCAACAATACAGTTGGCCCATTATGGCCATCTAGTTTAATTTTGGGGAGTCAATATTTTTATTGGAATATGGCTATAATAAATTATTCTCACTCCTGTGTTATAGTTTGCAGAAAGTTAGCAGTGTAAATTTAGCATTTAGTGTATGAAAAATTGTTGAAAACGGTAACTTTTAATAGGAGTGGCACTGTGAGAAAGCAAGTAATATTTTCTTACTGCTTTCTTTTGATCCAAAACTTCCTTTAGACTGTTACTTTGCAGACTCTTCTATGTGCTCATTCTATCACATCAGTATTGCACAAAATGGCCTTCATGTGGAAGGAAACAAAAGTCACATGGCATTTGCTGCATGCAAGAAGTTGTTCGTGTGGAACAATTCTGTGTCCACACCACCATAAACATTCTCATGGCTGGTCTGTATTGGTGTGAAGAAAAATGAGTGGCAGCTGAATGACATTGCATATGTGTTGCATATATAGGGACAGCCCATGCGTGCCAGCTGCCAAATGATTACAAAAGTTCAAACCATCTCTACATGGCAGCTACTTTGTATGAATTAAGTCTACTTCTGAGTAGATGTGCAAAGGCTTGTATTGTAAGACTCAATTTACAATAAAGGACTAAACCAGGCTTCCTCAACCTCGGCCCTCCAGATGTTTTTGGCCTACAACTCCCATGATCCCTAGCTAGCAGGACCAGTGGTCAGGGATGATGGGAACTGTAGTCTCAAAACATCTGGAGGGCCGAGGTTGAGGAAGCCTGGGCTAAACACTCCATGAGTTTCCTAATAAAGAAATGCTGGCTGCTGAGCCATTGCAATTAAAGAATTTAAAGTGGATCGGAGGGGGAGGTCTGATCACCACTTTTAATTGATCTCTGAGATGTGGAGGGGAGGAAAAGAAGGCGGAGGAGAAGATAAAGGATATTCCCAAACATCCCCTCCCAAATAGTCCTTTGGGGGTTTTATAGCTAGAAGCAGGAGTGGCCTGTCCTGTTTCATGGCTTGAGATGAAATTAGAAGTGCCGCAGTACCGCTTGTTCTACCCACAATGTGACAGTGGCAACTCGTGGACTAATTCAGGATAAAGCCAACAAGAAACTGCAGTCCCTAAACACAAATAGTTGAGTAGGTTTTAATTTAACTTATTTATTTATTTTTTTAAATCCACCCTTTGTTCTCAAGCCTGGATAAGCATTGTTTAGTGTGCATCGGGAATAAACGCAATGCAACCATGGTGAACTGAAGGGGGATGGAATCATGAATATAATTGTGAATAGAAGATAGCATACAAATTCCGACCCCTTCTCCCTTCATTTGTCAATATATGCAATGAAGCATGACATTCCTGCTTCCCTTGTTTGTCAGTCATCTAGGGATGTTTACAAAATTCTCTTCCGCTGAACGTCTTCTGAGATTTTGGTGTTCTGTATAACCAGGAGGGTTTACCAGAACAAATTTCATAATGGCTGCATCTGGAGTTCTTTCCAAATTGTCTTTCCAGAATGCACACAATAAAAAATAAGTGTTTTGTAAAAACCAAAAACATAGCCCTTTCTAGCCCAGAGTGCTTATTTTTGAAGCGTTTGCTTGTTGCTGATTGTGGTGATTTTATGTTATGCAGGAGCACTGATGTGCACTTGTGAGAGGTCTTTAGCACAGCAACTTTGCAATACAATGCCAAAGCATTCTAATGCAACAATTTTAAGCTGCTTTTTAGGGCAAAGCCCTTGAAAGGAGGTTTGCAAAAGCCAATCATAAAATGCAAGTCACATTTCAATAAAAACCGCCAGTTTCAACAACTTATACCCAACGAATAATACCTAGGCCAGCATTACACCATTCCAAATTAGCTAAAACAATTCTCACAGCTTTTCTAAAAGTAAGTCATTTGAGATGAAGTGGCCCACAAGTGTGATCTAAGAGACTGTTTAGAAGCTGGTATTGATGGTGTCATAACTTGGGAAGGCATGCCATAATCATAGGGGCCACCACCCAAAAAGCCCTATTTCTCATACCATAAGAAACATTTCATTACATGCGCTGTTGTTTTAAAATGAGAATCCTTTAAAATAGCTCAGTAGGTAAAGCAGGAGACTCTTAATCTCAGGGTCGTGAATTCAAGCCCCACGTTGGTCAAAAGATCCCTGCATTGCAGGGGGTGGAGTACATGACGACTCGGGGGCCCTTCAATTATATGATTCTATTATTCGAATTTTATAACAAAGTGGCTATCTTTGGAGTGGGTTGTTTTTTGTTGATGTTTTTTATATTGTGCAGGAACACTGGTAGGAAGTGGGAGGGGGCATGTTTGAAAGCTTTTCAGCACAACCCCCACCCTGGTGGGATATAAAGCTGTCAGTCAAGTCCAGCATTCAGAGAGGACTAACTGCCTCTATGTGGCAGGCAGTTTTGTCGGTTGGTCGGTTGCTGCAAGGAGTGTTAACTGGTAACTGCTCAGATGCAGTCTTCTCATGATTCACTACTATATAGTATATAGTTTATCTATTACGTAACCTAAGCCTGCCTTCAGGAACAACTCTGTAAACCTGAATGAATCTGATAGTAAAGTAGTTAATGTTAATATGATTCAGATTCATGTCTGTTTTCTTTAAGAGGGACTGAAAGTGATTATCAACCAGGAAGGTACAGTGGTACCTCGGGTTAAGAACTTAATTCGTTCTGGGGGTTCTTAACCTGAAACTGTTCTTAACCTGAGGTACCACTTTAGCTAATGGGGCCTCCCGCTGCCACCGGAGCACAATTTCTGTTCTCATCCTGAAGCAAAGTTCTTAACCCAAGGTACTATTTCTGGGTTAGTGGAGTCTGTAATCTGAAGCGTCTGTAACCTGAGGTAAGGTAAAGGTAAAGGGACCCCTGACCATTAGGTCCAGTCGTGGCTGACTCTGGGGTTGCGGGCGCTCATCTCGCTTTACTGGCTGAGGGAGCCGGCATACAGCTTCCAGGTCACATGGCCAGCATGACTAAGCCGCTTCTGGCAAACCAGAGCAGCGCACGGAAATGCCATTTACCTTCCCGCTGGAGCGGTACCTATTTATCTACTTGCATTTTGACGTGCTCTTGAACCGCTAGGTGGGCAGGAGCTGGGACTGAGCAACGGGAGCTCACCCTGTTGCGGGGATTCGAACCGCCAACCTTCTGATTGGCAAGTCCTAGGCTCTGTGGTTTAACCCACAGCGCCACCCGTGTCCCTAAGGTGTAACCTGAGATACCACTGTATAATTACTGATAGAACTCGAACAAGTTAGCAAGCTGCTTGTTGCTGCATAAACTGAAACAGGGGATTGTTTGTTGTTGTTGTTTAGTCGTTTAGTCATGTCCGACTCTTCGTGACCCCATGGACTAGAACACGCCAGGCCAGGGGATCATTTAAACTCTGCTAAATTATATAAACGTTCCCACAGCCCCGCCTCCCCCATTTCCCTTCACCCCAAAGTTGAATCTTTCTTCCAGGAGATAATTGGAGCAAAACTCAAATCCCAATGAAACAACCGTGGAATGATGATAAGGAGGAACTGAAGGAATATACTCATTCCTACAATTATCCTGGTTTCTTCCACCCATTGCCACAGGAAGGCAGGAGAAGTCTTTTCTCCTGATTGAGTGGTTAGAAGGGAAGGAGACTCAATTATCACAGGAGGCTTATCCACTCCAAGCCCACACAGTGCCATGGCTACTGTCCTTATTTTATGTTGCTCGTGGGAGCGTAAGTTGGTTATTTAGCTGCCTAAAAGAGCCACATAATTTATGCATATGTCCCAGTGTCTGTTGGATCGTCCCCACTCACCCCACAAACAGCCACATATCATTTCCTTCAAACAACTTTTATTGAAGCTAGACATAGAGAAGGTTCCTGGGCCTTTAGCCGTAAATTGTTGTATAGCGCCACAAAGGAGATTCAAAGGAGAAATCCTCTCCAATGGAAAGTATCAGGAAATAAACAGTGCTTTGAGTCTCCAGAGGACAGAGGACAAACAGTGCTGAGGTTTCTGAGGCTCATGACAGATTCTGGTCAGGGATGCCGATGGGTTTTGATGCCTTGTCACAGAGCAGCAACAAACCGATGTACCAGACAGTGGAGCTAAGGCTCTTATTGATGGCTGATATGGTACAAAATGATCAGAATAAATACATTAGAATAGTGCCCCCTCTGGAGATGCCAAACCCTCGGGGGATTTAATAATAAGGGTATGTTTATTAGCTGATGCAACTGCCACATGGCATGCAGGCTAATGGCTGGCCTGCGCAACTTGAAGGAGCCAGGGACCCATTTGTATTGCCTGTCCCTCTCACAAAAAATGTGTGAACAAATGACATCTCTTGAGAGACTTGAAGGTAGTATTGTAGTACTGTTGCTGGCTTTTCTACACATTTTTTTCCTTTTATTTCCCACTATGCACTCTGGTTAAACTGGTTTCACAGGTTTTGGGTTTTCAACCTTTTTGATTCCCCAGCTCCCTTGGCCAACTACCTTCTTTCTGTGGCACCGCTGTGGGGCTCAGGAGCCCAGTTAGGTCACTCCTTGCCTGAAGAGCTGGCAGCTTCTCACCCTTTTTTGAACCCCCTTGTGGAGTGTCCCCTCAGCCTCTTCTCCTCTCCCCTCTCCTTGGGAGTCCTCTGGGCAGCTGCCACCACTGCCTCTGGTCTCAGAGCTGCCCCCCACTCCAAAGAGGGGTGCCTCCTCACACTGCCCCACAGGGGCCTGGGAAGAGGATATCCCCAGCCTTAGTGGCCCAATAGAAGCAGCAGTGGCAGCAGTGGGCACTCAGCTCTCTG
This sequence comes from Podarcis gaigeae, assembly GCF_964106915.1. Classification (NCBI taxonomy): domain Eukaryota; kingdom Metazoa; phylum Chordata; class Lepidosauria; order Squamata; family Lacertidae; genus Podarcis; species Podarcis gaigeae. The sequence goes on along the minus strand of NC_139677.1, from coordinate 6,601,303 downwards.
GTAGGCCTTGCACACAGCAAGCACAAGAAAGGTCAGAACAGTGCCTGCCTGCCCAGCCTACCCCTAGTCCAGGGGTTGGCAAAGCTTTTGTGGCTGGGGCCGGTTCACAGTTCTGCAAACGCCACTGTGTGCTAGAGTGCGTGCACACACACGTGCAAACATGCAGGCGCTATTTCCGGCACTCCTTCCAGCACGGAGGAGGCGTGTGCAGCTTCCCATTGGCTGCAGGAGCTTCCTGTAGCCAATGGGAAGACGTCCAGTGTCGCAGAAGGCAGTCCCCACTCTGCTCTGTGCCAGTTTAGCAGAGCCGACCAAGTGGGCAGTGGGGGTCCCTGAGTGCCCTGAGGCAGGGGTCCATGGGCTGGTTAAACGACCCCCCATGGGCCGCTTGTGGCCCATGGGCCTTAGGTTGCTGACCCCTGCCCTAGTCTGTTTATTCTTAACAGCAAAGGCTGGTGGACTGGCTAGCTGGGCTCCCTTAGCCACTTGCTTGCTGACCTCAAGGCCACCTCAGATCCTGTCAACCAGCACCCCCTGGCCAGCCCCAGAGGCACCATTTGCCTGGGGAGCTTGTAGCCAAGGCTGCTGCAACAAACAGATACACAAGCATTTGGGATGCAGAGATGCAAGAGGGCACCAGAGGAGGGAGAGAAGGAAAAAAGGACAGAGGTCACTGTTGCCCGCAGCACTCCTGACCATCATTCAAGGCACCCCACAGTTGGAAACCACTGCTTCATTATATTGAGAGGCAGTGCAATACAGTGTTTAGAGTGTTGGACTATGACCTTGGAGACCACAGTTCAAACCCCCACTCAGCCATGAAGTTTGGGTTAGTCACTCCTTGTCCACCAACCTACCTCACAGGGTTGCCAGGAGGAAACATTGTGGAAGAGAACTATGTTGGAGATATACAGTATATTGTTTCTAGGGGAGAGGGTTACTAGTGCTGATGTGTTCAAATTTTTGTGTGGTTATTGTAGGGTTAATAGTGCCCATGATGAATAACACCCATAGCTACACAGTAATCATAGAGCCACTTCTTTTTTTAAAAAAAGATACCTATCTAAAAGTGTTGCTGTGTGTAAAAGGATGGATGTGCATGCACATCCACATAAATCAAAGGCCATCTCAGTATCCCTGTATATGTATGTGTTCCTTAGGAGTGGTATCGACTAGTTCAGTAGCTAGTTTATGACTCAACTTGCATGGGGCTAGGAGATGCTTTGGGGAATTAATAAAATGGAACAAGAAGCCTTTCTTCCAACAAAGAGATTCATCTCTTCAGCTTCACCCCTTTCCCCTGCAAAATATCACACTTGAGCAGTTATCAAGCCTCTCTTGCTAGTCTGGGGCTAATGTTCTAGTACAGATAAGGAGGAAGCTGTTACCGTTGCTTGAAAGGAATAATTGCCATGTTTGCTGCTGAAAATCTTTAAAATGATTTAAGTAAATTATAACCCCCCCACAGCCCCCCAGTTCTTCCTTAAATGCAATATGCAATCTAAAGAAAATGGCTTGTTCTTACATGGTTACAGAATATAAACACTTCAAAGGGTAATGTCAAGAGTTCTTCTCATTTTACACTCGTTTCAGAGAGCCCATCAGCCAGAACATGCAATTATTATTATTCTGAATATCTAGTTGGGCGTGTGCGCGAGCACACACACACACACACACACACACACACACACACAAACACTGAAGTGTGCTCCCTCCTACAATTGCCAGCTGGACAGTTGTCCTTGTCATTGGTAGGGTCATGTTGGCTCCCTGCATCAGCATGCAGTAGCTTCCAGCAATTTCACCTAGCAGATGTCTGCACTGATCACCAGTGTTATAGGTTAACACAGAATCATAGAACTGTGTAGTGTTGGAAGGGACCCCTAGGGTCATCCAGCCCAACCCCCTGCAAGGCAGGAATCTTTTTGGCCAACATGGAGCTTGAACCCATGACAGGCAGAAAACAGGACTATAGAGGTTAAAGGTAAAGGTAAAGGTACCCCTGCCCGTGCGGGCCAGTCTTGACAGACTCTGGGGTTGTGCGCCCATCTCACTCAAGAGGCCAGGGGCCAGCGCTGTCCAGAGACACTTCCGGGTCACGTGGCCAGCGTGACATCGCTGCTCTGGCGAGCCAGAGCCGCACACGGAAACGCCGTTTACCTTCCCGCTGGTAAGCGGTCCCTATTTATCTACTTGCACCCGGAGGTGCTTTCGAACTGCTAGGTTGGCAGGCGCTGGGACCGAGCAGCGGGAGCGCACCCCGCCGCAGGGATTCGAACCGCCGACCTTTCGATCGGCAAGTCCTAGGCGCTGAGGCTTTAACCCACAGCGCCACCTGCGTCCCTAGAGGTTAACGAGGGCTAATCTAACCTTCTTGCCCTTATAAGATACCTGTCACTTGGCCAGCATGCCAAATTTTACCAATTCCTTTTGAAATATATATTTTCTGTTCAATGGATTTCCCCCCTTCAGTTGTCTCTTCCATGTTGTGGGTGTTCTGTTTGTGTTCTTTCCATGATATGGCACAGTATCATGAGTGACAGAGAGTTTTCTACTCCATTGGGATTTCTCTGCACTTAGAAGACAGGTGAGGTTGTCATTCAATAGACTAGGCTTTGAGACTGAACACAAAGCACTCGTGTGTCCACGTGTTTCTGTGTATAATACAACTGAGGTCTGTGCCCCTTCTGCCTCCACTCACCAACCCCACTTCCATTCCTCCCACATTCATGCCCCAAAGCTCCCATTCCCACAACATGCATCTAAGGCCACTTTTTAGCTCGGAAGCCACTTCTATCTTCTGTTCTGCAGCCCTGATGCACACCCATTTTCCTCTTCACCCCATCCCTATGCCTCTTCCATGCAATCCCACTTGTACACAAATTACTCCCATGGGAAACATCTACATATTTCCCCTCCTACACATAGCAACTACTAAGCACCCTTTCCACCTCCCACCGAATTATTAATCCTTTCATGCCTCTGCTTTCATCTTCACCCACATTTTCATGCCATCTACTCTTTTTGCGCCCTGCTTTTCACCTTCACTCCCTTTTTACTTTTCCTACTGCTCCTTACTTTTCTTACATCTCCATTGCACACAAACCACCCCCATTTCAATGCCTCATCCTCCCCTTTCCAAACTTCCTTCTTACTTTACTTGAACCTTGTTTTAAACGGACACTTTCCCCCTCAGTGTCTTCCTCTGTCCACTCTACACAAACTTCTAACATTTTCCTTAAAAAACACCACTTTCCCCCTCTCAGTGTCTCTCCCTTCTCATTTTCATGCCATGGCCACTGCTGCTGTGCAGTCTGCCTTCATTTTTGCTCTCCTACCCCTTGCTGACTTCATGCAAATCCATGATTGTGACGTGGCACTGCAAATCCTTTAATGGGGGTTATGTGATGGCATTCTTACATTTCTGTTATCTAGAGAGAAATCTGTATGTGCATGCACACACTGTTATGGTAAAAAAACAACCCAAAAAACTAAGCATTGTTGCATATGAATTAGAAAATGCAGTAAATCAGTAGCTGTTTCTCTGAAATATTGGCTTGTGCAAAATATAGCTTCAGTTGTTTTCAGAATTCAATACATCATATAATATTAGCAGGTTTCCTAAATTCTTTCTCTTTGTCACACTCTTCAAACCTTTTACCACACTTCCTCAGCAACACTCTAGCAGAGTTCTGTAGACAAGAACTCAGTTCTCAGTGGCTCTCATTTGGTTCTCTTTTAGTTCTCTGGGACAAATCAAATGAACTTATCTTAATGGGACTGGAGATGTCGAAGAAAGGGCTGGATAGCCTTTCAGTTGGTGAGAGCATGGTGCTGAGGTTGCAGGTTGCTGTAAGGGACAGTTGCATATAAATAATAAATTATTACCTCCCACCAGATGTCAGAGAAAAACAACTACAGTCACACCTTGGGATGAATATGCTTAAGCTTAAATATTTTTGGTTTGCGCTCTGCAGCGACCCAGAAGTAATGGAGCATGTTACTTCTGGGTTTTGCTGCTTGCGCAGACGCTCAAAATGATGTCACGCGCATGCACAGAAGCAGTGAAATGCGACCCGCACACACGCAGTTGCGTCTTACGTTCGCTTCAGTATGCGAACAGGGCTCCAGAACAGATCCTGTTCGCATCCAGAGGTACCACTGTACCAGACTTTTAGAAGACATCTGAAGGCAGCCCTGTTTAGGGAAGCTTTTAATGTTTGATGGACTATTGTATTTTAATATTTTGTTGGAAGCCTCCCAGAGTGGCTGGGGAAACCTAGCCAGATGGGCGGGGTATAAATAAATATATTATTATTATTATTATTGCTGCATTGCAGTGTTTGGACTAGATGATCCTCAGGGTCCCTTCCAATTTTATGATTCTGTGATTCTATAGCTCTCCTCAGTCTCTCAAATCTTTGTCTCATTAACATTTCACTGTTGTCACTGCTGAATAGTCTGTGATCTTGCTTATGGAAAGGAACACTGTTTAATGCCTTCCTAACCCTACTTTTTCCTCACTCCTAGATCTTCATGCCTTTTTTTATTTGAAGATAAATTTGCTCTACCTTTAGGGGCTTGGATATTCGATGTGCTACTCTTTCAAAACAGACAGACTATGCTTTCAAAGCTCACTGCTTTCCTCCTGGTTCGGCAGCTCCATTCATTATCTCTGGAAGACAGTCTGTGTGGAAGTGCATAGGATGAGCTGCATGCAACATGCTGATGACTAGGTAGGAGACAAAGTAGGTTAGTAGACCAGCCTCCACTGATGAGAATGAGCACACTGGCTTTATAGCTCCTAGTGCAATAATGAAAAGGTTGGATCTGAACTTCAACAGAAGATGTTTGAGGATGATAGAATGCAGTCAAGGTTAATAGGTAACAAGCTATTAACACATCAAGCGCTTGCATACCAGGAGGTTATATGGACCATTTTAATGGCTTGTGAAGCAAAGTCTTGTTTAATGCCCTCTTTTAGAATCCAGAATACCTTCGTGTGCGTTTTTCCCCTGATCTACATTTTTAAATGTTCCTTTCCCCCCGGTAAAGTGCTTGCAGACATGATATGCTGAAGTCATGTTGGCAGAAGGCTGCAGTGCCCTTTCCCATAATTGTCTGTGTTTTCTGTTCTTTTAAACTCTGTTTTAGCTTCAGTTGGTTTGCAGCCCACTGAGTTTGTTTTGCTTTTTTCTCCCCTGCTCACAAACAACCGCAGTAGGGCGACAGGTTTCTTCAACGGGGTTAATCAATGAATGTTTGAATGCTCAAGTTCATGGACTGCCAACACGGTGATCACAGGCACCCTGGCACCCACAGAGGCTTTCATGGGCACCCACGGTGTCCCATCCTCTGAAACTGGGCTTGAAACAAGCCTTCAAATGTAGCCAAGGGCAGACTTCTTTGAAGCGATCTGTTTACAACAGAGGAGAACAGATTGTGAGCAGGGTATCATGCTTCAACCCAGGTGTGATTCCACACACGCCCCCAACTCCCACTGCAATTAGGTTTGAAAAAAGGCTTCTGTTGTAGTCAATACAATGCAATTTGTCTTAAGCCTACTTGCAGCTAGGGAAGGGGAAATATTGGGGGTTTCAGCCGAGGAGGTAGAGATTAATCTCTTTTCAAGCCTAATGGTTTGATCTTCCTGGAGATTTCACCTGGGGAAGAGAGGTTAATTCCTGCCACCATAGCTGTACCCCCTAAGAAATTAGAATTTTAAAAAGCAAAAACACTTGTCCCAAGCCTAAATGCTGGTGGAATAGGGGGAGAGGGAGTGTGCAAGTGCTGTTGCAGGATCTGTGTGTTGCTCGTGACAGTTTCTCTAGTTTTCAAATCTGCCCATGGACTCAAAAAGGCTGACAACATTTGCACTAGTTGACTAATCAGTGGGTACTAATTTTAATGGGGTATGAAATAAGGGCAAAATGTTTGTGTATTATTGAAATAAGAAACAGAAAAGGAAAAAGAAGTGAAAAGTGGACATTCCTTTTCCTATTAAGTGGGTAAGGTAAAGGTAAAGGGTCCAGTCGTAACCATTAGGGGACCATAAGGGTCCATTAGGTCCAGTCATAACCAACTCTGGGGTTGCGGCGCTCATCTCGCTTTATTGGCCAAGGGAGCCGGCTTACAGTTTCCGGGTCATGTGGCCAGCATGACTAAGCCACTTCTGGCAAACCAGAGCAGTGCATGGAAATGCCGTTTACCTTCCCGCCGGAGCGGTACCTATTTATCTACTTGCGCTTTGTGCTTTTGAACTGCTAGGTTGGCAGGAGTTGGGACCGAACAACGGGAGCTCACCCTGTCGTAGGGATTCAAACCGCTGACCTTCTGATCGGCAAGTCCTAGGCTCTGTGGTTTAACCCACAGCACCACCTGCGTCCCGGTGGGTAGCACCCCACAATACCTGTTCTGCTGGACGTTGGTAATCATTACCAAGCCGCTCTCAGTAAACCCTGCAGGTTGAGTGGGTCCACTTTGGGGGAGCTGGGAGTGAAGGTGAAAGGTCATCTCTCCCACTATTGTTGCTGCAAATGTGGGGCATATTTACTCTTAGTAGATACCATGCTTCTGTTTCCGTGTTGGGTACAGTGGTTGTCCATACACAGACATGTCACTATACTATTCCAGGCCGTGAAGGATGCACACAAACAAACCACTCACTGATCTTAGCCTCTTAAGGAAAGGCTTAAATAGTGAAGAAACAGCCTCATGCACTACTGGGAAGCTTGCTGAGCCAAGATGTGGATTAAGGGTAGAATTTTCTGTATGGTGAAAGTTTGGCTGTAGAAACTGAAGTATGCACTAATGAGCTATATTGTGGTAGGCAATCATGTTCCTCTGTTCCATTAATGTATTCAAAATACTGGGTACTGTTTTGTTTCCTTTGAATGTTTCCTTCAAACCAGAGCAATAGTTTCCCAAATATATATATATATATAGAGAGAGAGAGAGAGAGAGAGAGAGAGAGTTTTGCCTGCAGCTGACTGTGACTGGGAATGAAGCTGACTCCCTGTCTCATCTGTCACGCTGAATTCTAGAACTGGCTGTTAAGAAGGCTTTTGAATGAGTAGCTTCAAATTGATCCAGTTTGCTGGAGAAGCTGGGACCCAATGAATTGAAAAATAACACTGGGATTAACAAAATAGAGAGAGAGGCAGAGAAGAGAGAAAGAATTGAATCTTCTATGTTGTAGCTTTCTATCATGCACAAGTTTCCAATTCAGTTTTCCTTTTTTAAAAAATAATATTTTATAAGTTTCACAAAAATTAACAACAATAAAGTTAACTCACATCACAAAAACCAACAAACACATACATCAAAAATACATACAAAAAGACAGAATAACAACCAAAAAAAAAAAAAAAAACATAGAAAAAGAAAATTCAGGATTAAAAAGAAAAACTCTGATTCAAATTAATAGCCTTCCAGATCTTATTTTCCTTGCTTCCACCCGCTTTCCTTTCATGTATTCCAATTTAAAATTAGTTCAGCAATTATCATATTATTCAAATTCATCCTTTATCCTTCCCTTTACACTCTTATTTATCTTAATCACTGGAACCCCTTCATTTCATTTACAATGCCCTTAACATTCATAAATTTTACAGTGTTTTTGTAGATAAACTTTAAACTTCTTCCAATCCTCTTCCACCTGCTCTTCTCCTTGATCTCGGATTCTGCCGGTCATTTCTGCCAGTTCCATGTAGTCTATAACTTGCATCTGCCATTCTTCCAGGGTGGGTAAGTCTTGTGTCTTCCAGTGCTTTGCGATGAGTATTCTTGCTGCTGCTGTGGCATACATAAAAAAGGTTCTATCCTTCCTTGGCACCAATTGGCCGACCATGCCCAGGAGAAAGCCCAATTCAGTTTTCCTATAGATCTATATTTCTGCTGTGTTTTCTATTTGTTTCATAATGATCTTACTGTAATTCATCAACACCTTTTTGAAAGTGTAAACATGCCTTTTTTCAGGTGTGATAAAAATATGAATAGTTGTCAGAAACGTAGTGAATATTGACATTTACAATAATTCTTAAGATTTTAGAAACCAGTAGGAAAGATCTGATTGTTTGTTTTCTGACATTTGTATCCCACCTTTCTTGTTGTCATGGAACTTAAGGTGGCATACATGTGGTTCCCAGGTGATCATTCATCCAGATGCTAACCAGACCTATCCCTGCTTAGCTTCAACAAGGTGGTGGCTTCATATGCCTTCAAACCAGATCCTGGGACTTAATGTCTTAGGTACATAACCAAACTTCATCTTCATTTCCATCATTTATAGGAAAAACAATGATATCTGCCATGACACAATTGTGTGTATCCAGGGACGTACAGTATCCAAACTTACCTTTTGTCCTTCTCTTTCCAGGCACAGTTGGAGCTTAAAAGCTCCATGGCCAAGCATTTTGTTTTTGTTTTGCCCACAAAAACTCACTCTTTAGTGCTCAATTGGAACAAACATCAGTTCAGGTTTACCATGGATTGCTGTTTGTACTGATTGAGCTTTATAGAACGGGTTTTCACAGGGAAAGCTCCAGGGCAAAAAGCAAATGACTGCTCTGACAGATGAACGTGGAGCTTTTAAGTGTGGAGCCTGCGTGGAAAGAGCACAGAGGTAATTGGAATGGGGCTTAGAAAAATTCCTGGTGGGCAGGGTCTGTCAAAAGTTCAGAGCAGTGTACCTCTGAATTGCAGTTGCTGGGGGAGTGAAGAATACCAGGGAAGTTGCCTTTCCATTTGGCTTTTGGACTTTTCTGTGGCATCTGGTTAGCCCAAGGGTAGGGAAACATTTTCAGCCTGGGGGCAGCATATTCACTTGTCATTGTGCACAATCTTCTGGAGACCACATGACAGTGGTGGACAGGTCAGAGGCAAAAGTGAGTAGAGGAATAAATATATATTTTACCTTGGTATAGTTTGCTAGTTTCCTTGCACTCAGACAACCCTCTCTATTTTCCATTCAGGCAGAGCTCTATGATTAATGGTAAAAAAGAACTCACAGCTTTACTTTTAATTGCGCTTCATATCTTCCAAAAATGACAGTCATCTGGCTTCAAATTCAGGCCCAACAGTTGAGTTCCCCCAAATGTCACATTTTTTTTTTTTCATTTATTCCCCTGTACCTTCTCAGGAGTTATTTCAAGTAGAAAATTCTTCCTCAAAGAACACAGACTTGCTGAAAAGAAAATCATGTAACTTCTCTGTGCCAAGAATAAGAATAATTTGATGGGGTCAAAACAGTTTAGCATCTGAACAGAAAATTCATACCTTTGTAGACTGTTCTACTTTTTGAGCAGTTTCATAAAAATGCATCTGGAGGTATGCTTGACCTGGCTTTTTAGAAAGCTCTGGATAAAGTACCCACCAGAATCCATTAAATGGGGGAAAAAATAAACAAACTAATGTGAGGAAATTGAGTGAAGCTATGAAAGCAGGTAAGAATCCCCCTCCCAAAATATACAAATAAACATGCAAACCCCATGGCTGTAGTCTCTGAGGACAGAAAGAAGTCTGAGATAATTCGAGCTTCCCTTCTTTGAAAGTTGAATTGGGTTTTACTTCATTATATTAATATCATGTAGAGAAATATTTCCCCCCTAAACATACAAGTTTCTGTAAGTGCATGCAAAGGGTTAGACTTAGTTCCCATTGAAAACAATTGGCCTTAAGTCGTGTCTAGCTTGTCATGGTCCTCTAGTAGTTATAGCGGCTCATTTACCAGAAGTAATATATTTGGCATTAGCTCTGGAAGTGTACACTCCAATTCTGACCAAACTAAGCCTCCTAGAGGGCCGTGAAAATTTATGTCCAGGGCTTTTAAGACTCATCTACCCATGTAGGGGCAAATTGGTTGTGATCCCCCCAACCCAGCTCTCCTACTCCGCTATCAACTGTTCTCTTAAGACTTGGTTTTCAGACCATTCATCATCTTTGTCACCCTTCTCTGAACACATTTTTAAATTGTGGCACCCAGAACTGAACAAAGCTGGTCTTAATTACACTTTGCATATGGCATATGGCAGCAAACACAAGGTTTCATATATCTTATATATGAGTGACATTAACAGTGACATTAATGTTAACTGCACTTACTCTACAACTAGCAGATCCCACATACTGACAAAGTGGTGCAAAAGCAAATGGTGTGGTGAATTGTAGGGGGGAAATCAACAGGTAGAGAAAGGGTAGCAGCAGTTAGTATCTGACAGTATGTGGCAACATTTTATTCTTCATGTACTTTCATTTATTTCTGACCAATCAGGAAATAATGCCCTTGGAATGGGGGGAAACCCCACCTCAACTTGTGTGCTCTTTTTTTATTATTATTTTAAAAAAAGGTGTCCCATTACTATCCTGGAATGTGAATGTAAAATTTTGATGCCCACTTTTTGAAAATGAAATTCAAATAGTAAGAAAAGAAGTGTTTGGGTTTTTTTAATGACATGTCAGTTCAAGCTTTTATTAATAGACCCAAGCTCATTACTAAATTAGGGCTGGAGCCCTGTTCCTCCCACACATTTTAGATTTGATGATGGTTGCTTTTCAAATTGTTTCTCATTTACCCTGGGAGAGGGGAAATGCACTGAGCAGCCTTATGTAAACAGGGTCAATATATTTTCACAATAAAGAGCATAACTTTCAAAAACAGAAAAATCAAATGCACTACAAGCACTATTGCAATGGGGGGGGGGACGGGACAGACCTCCACCACCCTAAGTTTGCATCTAGCTGAACTTTCCTATATGCTGGCTCTTATATCATCATGCCTTGTTGTATAATAGCCAACTTCTTGTAGAAGACTGCAAATACCGGGCTGCCAATCACTTGTCCATCACACTAACAGGTGCACTGCCATTGTCATTGTCAAGCTGAATGCTGGGGATCAGTGAGACAGGTGGAGTAATTTGCTCATCTCATGGTGGCAGGAGGGGACAGCTTATCAAAAGAGAAATTGTGGCTTCACCTGGCACGTTTGGCCCTTGATTGTATAACCTGGAGTTTGAAGTATCTTTGCAGAAACCGAATGAGACCAGATATTGTCTGGATCCAAATGTGTACTTGTTTCATCTGCCTGAAAATCAATATCTTATACTTTTTATCTCCATCTGTTCCCAATCTCTTAAAATCCGCTCTCTCATCTTTCCTCCGCCAAACCAGTTGCAGTGTGCTTTGGCTTGCATAGTTCTCAGAAAGTTCCCCCGTGGATCAAGCCAGCAACCTACTTATTGCAGAACAATGCTGTTAAAATGAATGGGACCGCTGCAAAGTAATTGCATAGTAAAATGAAGTGATAAAGCACTGACTGCATCGACTTGGTTCTGCTGGAACTCTGTGCATGCCCTTGAACTGTAAGTGTGATTTGGCTTTGCTGTGAGCGGTAAGAGTAACACTGGGGTAAATCAGGGAAAGTCCATATGGTGTAAATCAGGGGTTGGCAACGTGTGGCCCATGGGCCGGATGTAGCCCATGAAGACTGTTTTACTGGCCCACAAGCCGCCCCCGAACAGAGCAGCCTGCTCAGTGAGTCCCCCCCCCCATGCTGCGCTAAACTGGCGTGGCACGGGGACTCGCTGAGCGGCACCAAAAATCACATTGCGCATGCGCAGATACCGGAAATCATGTCTGTGCATGTCCAGACACCGAAAATCGCTTCTGCACTGGCAAGATTTTCGGCATCTGGGCATGCACAGAAGTTATTTCTGGCACCGCAGACATGCGCAGACACGATTTCCAGCGTCGCACTGTGCCAGTCTGGCCCACGGACGATCTCTGTGGGAGTGATCCAGCCCATAGCTGATAAACCTTGCCATCCCCTGGGGTAAATCATGGTTTTCAAATGTGCCAGCCACAGGAGTGCCCCACCATAGTTGAACTGTGTACCCTTTTTGCACCTCCCAAAAGATCCAAGAACCAAGTACAAAGGTCACCTTATATCCTATAAATAATATTATTGTTATTTAAACTAGATTTGAATGGAGGAGTTGGCTTTAGCCATGCAACATGACACTTAATTGACTCAGCATGAGCTAGTCTGTCCCAGAAAACTCTCTACCCACATCTTTTGCTATGTAATGACAATTACGTTGAAGTCTGGATTCCTTGTGAGGAAAAACTTTTTCACATTCAGGGCAAAAGAATTCCTGTAACTGAGTTCACATTGCATCTTGAGTTTATTCACTTCTTTGGGAGCCTGCTTCACACAACTCATTTTCAGCTAATCTGCCCTCAGTGACAGCTGCAGGGACTGGTTCTTCCACATCTCCTCTTCTTAAACTTTAGCTAGACTACTGACCTGGCCTCTGAACAGTGTTTGTTACTTTGCTTCAGGAGTATTTGTGACTCCTCAACGGAAAGGCACCCATCAAAACCCTTTTTATTTCCAATTTCTCTCTGTCACCAGACAGATACTGTAAATACTAGCGTCTCAGCTTTTTCCTACTACTTCCCTTTTCATTATTGCCATGATCACAGCCTTCTGTGACTCTCACAAGATAGGAAAAACTACTACTTAGCATGTAACTTTCCCCTTCTTAATTCTTTCAGTTTCTCTTATAGCAAAAATGAGTCAGAAAGACTGCTTCACAACTCCATATTTGACAATTATTTGCATCTAGACTCTCCTCCCACCCCCTTAATAGTTATTAAACATATGGTCAAATAATGTATTACACAGGTCAGGTATCCTGCGTAATGCATCATTAAACCTTTTAATTCATCAAGTTTCTGTAATGGCATTTCAAGCCACAAACCTGTTTTGTTGCTTTTAAATCATTGTGTATTGACATGTTCTTGCATTTTAATCTTTATTTTTTAATAAATAAATAATGCCATTGCAAGTACAGTTTGGTTATTTCCAGTTCTCTGGAGCAAGGAGCCGAATATTGATTGTTTTTAATTTCCTAAAATAAGCAAGGTAATAACAGCCAGTGCAAGCGTGTCTGTAAGCACAATTGTCTGCAGTAAAGATCCCCAGAACAGTGTTGCTAATTATCCACTATCAGCTTTTCTGTGAATACATATGTAAGATACATGTTCATACACACAAGTCACCATAAAAGGGACCCCTGACCGTTAGGTCTAGTCGCGGACGACTCTGGGGTTGCGGCGCTCATCTCACTTTACTGGCCGAGGGAACCGGTGTACAGCTCGGATCCGGGTCATGTGGCCAACATTACTAAGCCACTTCTGGTGAACCAGAGCAGTGCACGGAAATGCCGTTTACCTTCCCACCTATTTATCTACTTGCACTTTGATGTGCTTTCGAACTGCTAGGTTGGCAGGAGCAGGGACCGAGGAACGGGAGCTCACCCCGTCATGGGGATTCGAACCACCGACCTTCTGATCGACAAGTCCTAGGCTCTGTGGTTTAACCCACAACACCACCCTGCAGTCATTGTAACATATTCCAAATCAAGGGTGCTAGAAAATATGTTGCAAATCTCTCCTTATATGTGTCTGACTGTGATTATCTATCTATCTAACACAAACCTATACTATTCCTGTTCTCATTTCTGTTCCTTTGGTTACAGCCAGTAGACCAGTAAATCTAGATAGTATGTTTTAATGACCATCCCAGTCTTGTGAGTCCAGCTAAGATGTGCAAGCTAGTCTGATTCAAGCTAGTTTGTTACCTATGTGCAGCCAACACTGATATGTAAACAAAATCCAAATTCAACACCTTGTGGGAGTCCACAGTCTCAACTCATTCACAAATTCTGTTGTACTACTACTACTAATAATAAAATGTACTCACACAGTTCTAGCAATTAAGCAAGGAATGCACCATTCATCATCAGTAGATCCACTCCCACTCTTTCGAGGTCCTGACAGCATCTGTTGCAGGAAAAAGGGACGCCAACCCCTTTGACATCAGCTTTGATGAGGGATTTGTGAAACTCCCCTAAGAAATTCTGTGAGTCTTGCCAAATCCCCTTGGGCTTCCATTAGAAGTTCTCAGATTCTCCACCTGAGAAGGAATCTGCACTTTCACTTTGAATTTCTCTACCAAGTGACACCATGTGACAAGCTAGGGAAGTATGTGTCCCATCTTTAGAAATGTTGTTAGACATATCTAAACTTTTCACTTCCAACACAATTTCTCAAATGTTTTGCCTAAAGGGCTACCCACAGTACTATTTTTTTTTGGGGGGGGAGGTGCCAGTAATCACCATGAAGTTGTTAAAGTAAATCCCACATTTTTAACATGGGGGGAGGGGAGCCAGCACTGTGTACCCTTGAATACCCCCAGAAAAAAATGCACTGGCTACCCCCAAAGTGGCTTCAATTTTCACTTCTTATGAAATTTTGGTGGCAATTGTAGCTTTGACACTGTTTGGCACAGCCATGGAATGGGAGATTCCATTATATGATTCCCCTTCCTAGTTTAACAGCAATCTTTGTTCAGTATAAGATATAAATTACTTGTGTGGTTAATTTACATTGTTACATTGTTACATTGTTTAATGATTGTAAACAGAAAAATCTGGTGGTGGTCATAGAAAAGCCTAGTAAATTCAGTGGGATTAGAGTAGATCAATAGGTGCAGTGTGAATAAATCCCATGTGTCCAATTCAAGAAGGGAGTCCATAACCACTGATCAGCAGAAGTATAGTGCTCCTTGTAAATTCTCGCATGACTGCTGTGCATTCAGTGTTACCTAGATCTTATACTCCTTTGCCCTATATGGCTCAGATCTCTGATATAGGTAGGTGGCATAAATGGATAGCTTTAGGGATGCAGGTGGCACTGTGGGTTAGACTTGCCAATCAGAAGGTCGGCGGTTCGAATCCCTGTGACGGGGTGAGCTCCCGTTGCTCGGTCCCTGCTCCTGCCAACCTAGCAGTTCGAAAGCACACCAGTGCAAGTAGATAAATAGGTACCACTCCGGTGGGAAGGTAAACGGCATTTCCGTGCGCTGCTCTGGTTCACCAGAAGCGGCTTAGTCATGCTGCCACATGACCTGGAAGCTGTATAAAGCCAATAAAGTGAGACGAGCACCTCAACCCCAGAGTCGGCCATGACTGGACCTAATGGTCAGGGGTCTCTTTACCCTTTACTTACACTAGCCACTGAAGAATGTCTTGAAACCACAATCACATGGATCTTTCCTGAAGTCTTCCCATTCCTGTGCATATTTCTAACTGAATGCAGAGGAATCTTACAATCGGCTCTTTCCAAGTGACTGCTGAATTCACATGCACATCCAAGCAATGTGGGGTTATATCAAATGGAATGTGGCCTTCACTGTCACTCACTGTTTGTGTGACAGAGACCATAGCTCAGTGGGAAAGTACAAGAAAGCTCAAGATCCTTATTTCAGACTCTGATTAAGTGTATCTTCAAGCGGTCTTTGCCAAAGATGCTAAAGAGCTGCACAGTAAGAAGAAGTACTAAACAAAGATTTAAAATAGCTCTTCTGTGGACTTGGCCACCCACACAGTACAGTTGTCTTATATAGTCAGGGCCTTAGTCAATCTGCTGTTTGAATTGCATAAACCATAAGCTGATAATATATACTGCTAATGATATGATTTTATTAGTCCTGGATTTGCTTCCATGTATTTCTGGATGGGCTGGAGAGTAAATTCTGAAAAGCTGTTCAATCTGGGTCAATTCTGGAATTGCATCTGCCCAGTATGGATTTCATGGTCCCAGACTAGCTCCCAGCTAGGGCAGAATTCTATCCTCTATCAAATTAATACTAGATAGTATGACTCTTTTTATGATTGGAATGATGCCCAAAGGGCCCATATTGCTACAGTGTTCTCAGAGATTGCATCAGATTAGGAATGGACTGAATGGCCTACTTAAATTAAACAATGGTCCTTGGAAGACTGATAAGCATCCATTTTACATATCTAAAGAGCTGGTCAAATGGATGGATTTGTTGCCACAGAAATATCTAGCTAGGGATGATTTATAATACAATTGTATTAGTGCGACATTGAATTCGACCCAATATTATTATTGGGAGGAATTCAGCATCACATCATATAACACTGCTGTGTTGACTGGGTGCTACCACTTTATTGTCGTACACATATGAAAGCAGGCATAACACAGGAACACAAATGCACATAGTGAATTTATCATAAATATGTAATATTTTCAACCTTATATTACTTACGCTCTGTGCTTAACATCTCTCTCTCTCTCTCTCTCTCTCTCTCTCTCTCGTGTGTATGCAGATACTTTCTGCTTTTGCCATTATTTGCTGAGTTGTACCATGTGCATTTTGGTTGCCTAACACTGGTAAGTTACCTTGGTCTCTGAAGGATGCAAAGGAATTAAGAAAAATACACTAATTTAACATGCAAAACTGATTCAATTTTAACATAAAGGCAGTGCATCTTGGGAATGTCTTCATGTCAGGTTTAATGGCTTCACAAAATTTGCAGACAAGCACAAGAGTTTTTAGCCTTGGTTTTTTATGCTTTCAATATTCCTTTGCAATTTGCTTTCACCTCACATGCATATGATTCTAATAGAATCCATATCGGCGAAGAAAGCAGACTATCCAGGTATCCAGAATCAATCTATAGCTATACATTAGAGAGTTCAGGCAAATCAATATGAATTTTTGCATTCACTTTGACTACCTCTTGCAAATGGGATTCTGTAGTGACCCCCAAATGCTTTCATATGAGTAGAAGTATTGCATTGAGTGATAGGATTCTATTATTTTTCTCTTAAAAAGTTAATAGCCAGTGGTGACTTGAGGCTGTAAGCCTATGAAAACCAACCTAGAATCAAGTGAGACTTACTTCTGAGTAGGTGTGGGTAGGTCTGTGTTGTTACTTGAGACTTGAGATGCGTAAGATTGCTCTGGAAATTCTGAATAGCAGCTGTAGAGAAATGACTCCAAAGAGACAACTGGTTGACACACACACAGTGGTGTGTCTTTTTAGAGTACAATTCAGCATTTCACAAAACAACCCGCCTTGCTCCAAAGTGCTTCGTAGGCTGCCCAAATAGGCCTGGGGACCTTTCAAATCGACTTCCCTGCCCCTTCTTCTATTGGGTGGGCAAGAATGGCTGAATACTATGTAATAATTTGATATACCAATTTGCAATAAATAATGCAATTTTTTATGGGCATATGTTGCTGTTGGTTTTATGCTGTTTGTTAGCATATTTTTCTTAATGTTTGCAGTGTATACTTTTTTGCAATAAAAATTATTAAAAGATCACTAATAAATAGGTCCTGGGGCTTTTGTGCCGAGTAGCTTCAAATTTATATATATTTTTAAATCAATCACTTTTTTATTTTTGGCACAATGGCAGAATGGGCTGATATTTGCCTTTTGGGGGCATGGATTCTGCCTTTTTTAACAATAGCTGCAATGGTTTTCCTATAAAGGCACAGCTGTAGCAATTTGGCAGCCCAAAATGCCCCACTTCACCCTACAATTCATGATTCATTCAAATATGATGTGCATAAACACACACACTATTCAGTCACAATGACCTGTGAATAAAAACTGAAGATTCAATAGCCCCTTTCTAAACACGTGAATTCTGAGTGTGATAATCTGTATCCAAAACCATGGAGACTAACATGCTATTCTCCTATGTGCTGTGTGTTCTTCATATGGGGAGGATTCCAATATGTGTTCTCCTGCCTGCAGCCCAAAGTGGTGCAATGCAGCAGGAGCTGCACCGTGCGACTCTGCCTGACTCTCCTGCACCATTTTTTAACATTTGATTTCAGGTTTATTGTTTCAAATTGCTTTCATAACCACTTTGTATCCCCTTAAGACCATGATAGGCAACTTGGGCATTTAACTCACGACCGTAGCATTAATTTTCAGTACTAACCACTGCAGAAAAAAACAAAGCATGGCCTGCATTTATGAAGTTTGTAGCTGATCTCTCCTGCAAGAGTTCAGGGGCCGCCTTCCATGCATCTAAGGATTTACAAGGGTCACAAAGCAAATTAGAAGAGCAGAAAACTATTGAAACTCACGCTGGTTTAAATATATGCTAGTTACTGCTGATGTCTCGGTTTGTATCTGCCATCACTATCACTGCCTACTGTTTTGTTTATGAGCAGAGCTGCCTTTTATAGCTTGCCTAATCTGCTGAAACCTGTTCAAGGTAATCCTTACTCAAAAATGGGTTCCTACTGGGGGAAGTAAGCTGGCAGTGATGCTGACATCCCAGTCTGAAAATGCAGCATCAACAGAAGATAGTCTTCCTCCTCAAATACATAAGGAGAGGAGAAAAATTAGTTGTACAAAATCCCACACACACACAATGCTGCTGCCAAGGTGGCACCAGGCATTTAAAGTGATGATATTGAAGTGGCAAGTTGTGAATTCTTGGAAAGTGAAGCTGTGCAACACAAATGTGACTGCCTTGCTGAAGGCACCCACTGGCACTCCACTGCAATATGATGACTACTTCTGTTTTAATGTACTGTTTTAGCTCTGCAAATTTCGGGGGAAATATATTTCATTTGTTGTTGTTTTTTAATCAGTTTCATTTTTCAGATATTAGTTATCAGTGTCTGGGCCATTGTCAAACTGGTACATTCTGTGCCTTTCCCCCATTTGAACCCAGGTAAAGGTAAAGGTGGGGACGCAGGTGGCGCTGTGGGTTAAACCCCAGAGCCTAGGGCTTGCTGATCAGAAGGTCGGCAGTTTGAATCCTTGCAACGGGGTGGGCTCCTGTTGCTCGGCCCCTGCTCCTGCCAACCTAGCAGTTCGAAAGCACATCAAAGTGCAAGTAGATAAATACTTCCGGCGGGAAGGTAAACGGCACTTCCATATGCTGCTCTGGTTCGCCAGAAGCAGCTTAGTCATGCTGACCACATGACCCGGAAGCTGTACGCCGGCTCCCTCGGCCAGTAAAGCAAGATGAGCGCCACAACCCCAGAGTCATCCGCGACTAGACCTAGCGGCCAGGGGTCCCTTTACCTTTACCTCAGTGGTTTAGACCACAGCACCACCCACATCCCTGAACACAAGTAGGGATGGGCAAATGGCAGAGCAGTCCTAAATATGGAGGCAGGGGGTCAGGGAGAAGAAATCCATATTGGAGCTTTCGCCTCGAGCACAGTCTTGCCAGTTTACAGTGACCTGTGGGTGGACCTCTGGCTGAGCTGGGAGATTCCCAGCACAGGCTCCCACATCCCCAGCCTTGTTGACTATATGGTGACATATCTCTTCTAACTGATAAAACTGTCAGCACGTTTGCAAAGCTAAGCAGGATTTGGTATAGTTTCAAATGGGATGGGGTTCAAATCGGATTATGTATTGAAATTCCTGCATTGCAGGAGGTTGGGCTAGATGACCCTTCAGAATCCCTCCCAATTCTACGTTTCTACGAGTGTGAGTTGAAACTGGCTGATCTTAACGCAGCGAAAGCGCTGAAGAAGAGTCACCAGAGAGTGGATATTCAGATTGGATCCTCAGCTTATTCAGCTTGGCAGCCTGGCCCAAGTAAACAGGGTGGTGCAACTCAAACATTATTTTAAAGGCTTGTTTTCTGTCTGCCAGGCTTAGTGGGCAAAGTTTGGATCTGGTATAACTTTACACTGGCTTAACTTACGCTGGCTTGCTTTACACCAGCTTCTTGTGTAAAGGTACGGTTGCCACTTGTCCTCTTTTTCCAGGACATGTCCTCTTTTTCGGGGGGGGGGGGGATTTCTGTCTGGGTGGATTTTTTGAATTTGCCAAAATGTCTGTGGGTGCGGGAGTGGGCGACTTTTCAGTGTTGCAGTTGCAATACTAGACAACCAAGTGCAAAACATAGGCATGCTGAATTTTGCATCATTCAGGAAAGGACCACTTGTATAGTGTGTGTCCCCTCCTCCCCCCATGTGTCCTCTTTTTTGCTCTTCAAAATATGGCAACCCTAGAAGGATTACTCCCTCTGTCACTGAACACAAGCAAGTGTAGAAATTTAGATATGATATTGCCCCACTTGTTTTTTGGAAGCTGGGTAGAAAATAATGGAAAATAGCCTTTATGTGTCCCATTAACCTGAATAAAAGCCCAACTGGAAAATTGAGTGTGATTGTCAAGTTCATAATATCTAATACAATAGAAGCAAATTAGAGTTATCTCCAGCAGCAGACATAGCAGCAGATTGCTTTATAAATCATCATATCACTGACAGTCAATTACATTCAAAACTTTTCAAGCATGAGACTGCGTTGGTGTTTATCTACCAACAAATTTGTCCAAACCAGAAAATACAGTAAGTTTGGGTGGCTTAAAGAATAATTTTCTATTAAGAGTATGGAAAATCCTCCATATTTTATAGTTGCTAGTTTTAGTCTATTTATTCTCCCCACACACCACCCCATTTCTGGGGAAATCGAGTTACATTGACGATATCTTATTTTTTAATACAGGAAGTTAATCAATAAATTGTATTGCAATTTTGCATGTCATTTATATCCAGCCTTCCTCAGAGGAGTTCAGGAAGTTCTACATGGTTCTCAGCCTCCTCACAGCATCTTTGTGAAGTAGATTAGGAGGAGAAATAGTGACTGGTCTGAAGTTACCTAGTGAGCTTAATACTGAGAGAGGATTTGAGTCCTGGTCTCTCCAACTCTTGTCCAACACAAACCATTATGTTACATATATTATATTCCAATTAGATTCACCACCACAATGACATTCACAACTGTTAAATATATTTAAAATTTAGCATGAGGAATATATTCCAAGGCTCTGCCATGTGCTCAGATCCAGCTGCACCATCACACATGCTTCTAAAACACTCAAGTAATTTGATTTAATGTAACACAGCAAAGCCAAGAAAAGATATGCTCATATAATTTGGGGGGGGGGGCTGATTGTGGTGGTAAATAAAGCAAAAACGAGAGGGAGAGAAGGGTTGTTAATATGTGAAACCAGCCTGAGAATATTCACCAACATCTTATCAAACATTTTTTTGTTTCTCTTAACATTCCTCCACATTTGTCTCACTTTTGTGTAAAGATGCATAAAAGTGAAGATGTTAGTTGCCATTGAATTCCACCAAATTGTAACAATGACATCAATTCAATTTCCAATTTCCAGAACATCTATGGAATTTCAGGAGAAACCAAGGGTCTATAAAACTAGTGAAATTCATGTGGACACTTTTGCATATCCTTTGATGATCATCTGCTTACCTCATTAGGCACCTTTGTCCCCATCCCAGAAGCTGTTGGGCTCCAACTTCCATCAGCTCCAGCCAACATGGCCAGTGGTGAAGGGTGATGGGAGCTGTAGTCCAATATGGAGGGCCAGAAGTAAGATCCTCTGCTTGCACGTTTAGAGGCAGGAGCCATGGCAATACCATCTATTTTTTATTCTTTACTTGTGCTGATTTCTGGGTAAATGTGCATTTATCTAAACATAAATTTGCATTTCGTTTGTTTGTTTTGTTCACTAAATTTCTCTCTCCCCCCCCTTCATCTAAGGATCAAAGAGCAGTTTACAATATAAAAACGCAAAAATACATAAGCTAGTAACAAACAAAAACAATACCCCCAGTTTAAAAGGCCATAGATTGCTTAGTTAACCAACGGCTAATTGTCCAGCCTTACATCAATAAGTGCAAATGTTTGCTCTCTCTGGTACATTTCTCATTCTATGCATTTACTTCTTTAAATTTTTCATTTTAAGCCTAAATAATTTCTCCTAGAATTCGATATTGTTAGCATTCATTTTGCTTTCCCTGGCCTTGCTTTCTACCCGTTAGAGATATGAGGTCATATTCCTACCAGTTGGTAGAAAAAATTACAATGCTGCAATTCCTAAGGGACTTGATCTTAATTCGCAAGGTGAGCATCTTCAAAATAACAATAAAAAAATGGAATGCAAACTAGGACTAGTTATTAGATGCCTTCCCTTTGCTCCGTGTGTAGGATGGCACCACATATTTATGCTAGGCATGTACCTCAGTGGTCAGTAGCCAATAAAGGTGCGTATTTTGAAAAAGCTTTTCAAAATGGCCCCTGAGTTGGAATAAAAGAAGACTCGGTGAATAAGTGCTGATGTTTTTAATTCTTGCATAGCCTTCGCAGCTGAAAAATAACCAGCCAAGGAAAATATTCTTTGGCTTGACAGTTACAAATCAATGGCACATGGAACTCGAGAGCAATAGTTACAGGAAGAAAGAGAAACCAATGACATCTGTGGCCTCTTGTGTTCTAATTATGCTGCTACTGGGCGACCCAGGAAAATGATTTTTGTAGCAATGCAAAGGGAAGCGGGCAATGGCGTTTCTTCATCTACAGACCGTTTGGGAACATGACAGTTAATGTTTCTGATAAGATTTGCATATTTCCAATCATCTGCCTCTGGCAGGTATGGAGAAAAGTTTTCAGCTGCCAGTTTTGACAGTCGCAAAGTCTGGCAGCTGCTAGTAATGGGAAAGCAAAGCAAAACAAGATAGAGGAGGGAGGGAGGAATACTGGAAAAATCCCACACTACTATTGATATTTGTATAGCACTCTTATGACATCTGCCCTCTCCACCCTCAATAAATACATGCATCAATAATAGAAAAGAATTGTGTGGGGAGTGATTACTACACATTTCGGCAGGTGAAGATAATCAGTAATTTTAAAGCAAAAATTGTGACTTCTCAACACTTTGAACATGCTTGAAAATTGCATTTGGCTCAGTTGAAAATAGAACTGAGAAATTACAAACTTGGGCATCCAATGGAATACTGAAAAACATCTGTAGGTGTTGACAAAACGGTAACCTCTTGGGAAATAGCGATTGTGCCAGAACAATATTTCTCCCCCTTATAATGCTCACAGGAGAACATCTATTTACTAAGTGGTTCACAGAAGGCAGGCTGTTATCATGCAGCAACATCAGTGAAGAGTATTATTAGGGTTTTTATTTCTTTATGCTGCAACTCTGTGTACACTTACACAGGAATAAGCCTCCCTGAACTTAGTGATGCTTACTCCTTAGTAAATATACATATGATTGCACACTTAGTCATTTTCAAGCATCTTACCAGACTTTACCTTTGCAAGTTTTTGATGTTTCTAAAGGCAATGCTAAGATTACCAAAGTTTTGTCAAAACAAAAAAAATTCCTTCCAGTAGCACCTTAAAGACCAACTAAGTCAGTTCTTGGTATGAGCTTTCGTGTGCATGCACACTTCTTCAGATACACAGTTTTGTGTTTGTAGCCACACTTTTTTTTTAATGATGATAATCTGTAGTGTTTACTTAACACTTAGAATGCTAAATAGTGTATCACATAGTTACTAGAGCAATCCTTGTAACATACATGTACGATGAGTTGCTATTATTAGCTCCATACTGTAGCTGGGAAATTGAGGCTGAAGGAATAATGATGTGCCTAAGACCATCTTTTGAGTTCATTTAAATTTAAATCTACTGAGTTCATTTAAATCATTAAAATGTGGGGGTTCCTCTAAATTTAGAGGTTGGGGAAAATTACACTAGGGTTGGGCAGGAAAGTTCCATTGTGCAGCTAAAAGTGTTTGTACTAGTGGAACTCTTTAGCTGGATACTGCCCTGGGTAACTGAGTTAAACTCACACATTAGCTCGGGAAGTGAAGAACAGGTCAGTTCCTTGTGGAATTTGCAAAGGCTGAGTTCTTCAAGCATCCTTGGTGTGCAAAAAGGTCTGTATGCAAACAAAACTTCCACTGAGTGTTGAGAACCCAGAATATGTCCGATTGAATATGTCTGATTGTACTGTGAAGTCAGAAATATAGGGGCAAATTTCTTGCTGCATTATTCTCCTGTCAGTTGTTTGGTTCAGTTGTTGTTATGAAGCAGATCAGTTGGTTTGGGTATGTTTTATTACTAGGAAAATTTGCAGATTAAAAATCCTCCTGTGATGGGGCAAAACTCTACATTTTATTTGGCAATGTTCTTCTTCTTCCTTTTCTGCATGCAAAGAGCAGAGCTGCTGGTGGTGGTAACTTCCTTTTTTAAGTTGGAGACCTGTACATAATATTTGCGACATTTGCCTGCCTTTGTTTTCTTCTACCCATCAGTGGGAGGCATAACCATCATAATAAATGGCCTGTCAACACATTTACTGGACCAGAGCTCTCATGGGATAATCACTGAATTTTCATCAAGACTGCAGTGATTAGATTTTCTGATTATCATAATCAAATAACTAATTAACTATCATGTTTCAGAAAAGACATAAGATTAGAAAGGTTTCCAGAATGGCTTCAGTCTCTCTGAAATTATGACTGCTGAGGGATGGAGGGAATAGTGGGTTGACAGAAAAGACAACATTAAGGCAATATTATCCATTGGTTTACAGAGCCCTGCACTCTTATTGGACACTTCTAGTATTTAATCTTTCAGTTCCTTACATACTTTTTTCTAATAGGCATTGTTTCTTCTTGTTGGTTCTAGAACCCTGAAGTCAGAATGGGATACATACAGTTACTTAGTATTGCCCTACATCAGGCATTAAATAAAATCCATGCACATTGGTTTGTTGATGTTTAGTATATAGTTCAGCTTGAAATCCTAAATTTGGGTTTGTTTGCAAGAAGTGGCATGAAGACAGGAGTAGACTCCCATTTGGATTAGTAGAGGTCTAAGTGTGTGCTTAACTTTGCAATTGAAATCATTGAACCTTCAAATGTGCATATCTTTGGATGTACCTGTACAAAATCCATTTATTTAACACACTTAAACATTAGGACTTATATAAATGTCTTCTCCTTGAGGCCTGGAGACTTTTAAAAAGAAAGAATGCAGCCTGTGCCAGAGACCAGATCCAGTGCACCCTTTGTGATGCATACTTGCAGACATGTTATCAGATGCTACTGACAGTGAAGAGTATTTTGTGGGGAAGAACAGAAAGCAATTTCACTCCCTTTGAAAATGAACTAAGTTCTAGCCCTGTGTAACCTGGGATTTCAAGGATAAACTGTGAAGTTGCTGTACAGAGGTTTCTCTTCTACCAACAAAGAAATAAGTTTGAAATATTTTACTTAGCTACAACCAAATCCATAGGTGCCTTTTCAAACACTCTTTGACTTTCAAAGTTTTCCCAGCCATCTTTATAAAAAGATCAGATTAGTTTAGTGGTTTTGAAAAGGCAGGTGCTCCCACACGTGTTTAGGATCTGCTGTATCTCAAGAGATACAGAGCTTTTAAGGGGGGATTATATTCAAAGGCTTTCTGAACATCATAGTTTAATAAGAGTTTACTTGCAGCCAAAGGTAGTCTCTGTCTGACGCTAGATAAGGATCTTGCCTCAAAGATCATGCTGTCTTGTTCCTTAGGCAATCGTAACACAAGAGATATTAAACAACTGTCTACAAAAGGGTTTAAGAAGAATGCGTAAGCACACCTTGAATTCTAGGTTGCTGTAATAAACACACAACTGGCAAAAACATTAACGGCTCCATTGAATCCATTAGTGCACTTTTGAAAGAGGTTTGGCTATATGGGAGGAGCCTGTAATTGTGAAGGTGAACTTTCACTCCATGTCTGTCTATAGAAGACCTCTGGCCTTGATGGGAATTTTGAAGTGCAAGAATAAATAACTTTAATCTGAGACTTTGTTGAGGAACATGTTTCTCCCAACTTTTATTCTTGTAGTTACATTTCAGCAATTTAGGAAGGTGATATTAATATTCGATGGATGAGTTTGTTGGGATCCTTCCCTATGCTTGCAGAAGCAAAAATAAACCCACACTATGCATTCAACGGTGTGAATGTGAAACTCTCACAGGAATATCCATTCCATCTTTGATTCATTTTGTTCTGTACTGGATGGATGTGCACAATTCAGGCCATGGGCTCTGGAGATGGAGTAAACATGTCCTGTCCTCTAGTAAGCAGAGTGCATTGGCCTTCAAGCGTACTAAAATTTAGCTTTTGCCCTGTTCGGTAAAGTATTGTAATGATTGCAATACCCACACACCCTGCTGCCCATATAAATAGTGGAGGGGTGAGTTACAAAAATTGACACACAGCATAATTTAGGATTATGCTTCCTAAATAGTAGTGCCACATTTATTGACAAAGGTTCTCTCAAGATAGAGATTTCCATATACATCTGCAAAAGGAAGGTTTGTGGAAGAACTGTCTTATCCCGCCCCCCCAAAAAAAAGAATAAAAAAGTGCACTACTTCACAGAAACTCTTCTTTTTCCTGACTTCCTTGTTCAGTACTGTATCCTAAATGTTGCATCTGCTGGATTTCCAGTCCAGGTTTTTTCCAGTTGCCTGTGGTGATCCAATCTGGCAAGTTCCCTTTCCCCTAATGGTCTGTGCCAAAATGAATAAACGTTTTAAAGCCAGTAATCAGTAATTCTCAAGCTGAGGCTAGATGAATTGATAGACATTTGCATTTTATCCCTCTCTTCGGTGCACCTTTAGTGTAACATTAGAGTACACCTTTACATTCTTGAGAATGAAGTTCATGTTTTGTTAGGAAAAGGATGCAATGCTGACCGATTAGCCAGACACAGATATCAGGCAAATAGAACAGGAAAACTTAAAACTTAATCAATAAAGCTTTAACAGAAGGAATGTAATTAATGCCAGTCTCAGCAGGATATTATAGAAAAAATGTCATGTCAAATCTGATCTCATATTTTTAATGAGCAGAATTGAAAAATGTATTTTTGATGGTTTGGCTTCCCTGGATGACTAAGGGATACCCTAGACATTATTTTACGTGCCATTGAGTTACTTCCTTGTGGCCCATTTCCACTTCTGCACTGTAGAGTCTATATTAACAGTCACCATTAATAGTCCTACTTCTTTAAGCTGCAGCCAATGTTGTCCAATGGCTGGGAATGAATGCACTAAAGGCCACACATTTTTCATTCCTGATCTAAAGTGGTATTCCCTGTCCCTTCTCCACCTCATCAGTGGACAATGGTGGTAACACAGCATCATGTGATGAGCATTTGTAGACATTAGACTGGATTCTCTCAGCACACTATGAGAAAGTAGCAGGAGTTCAGCTAAGGACACCTGTATAGGACATAATTGTATGTTCTGAGAGTATCCATTATTGGTACATCAATAAAGCTACCAGGTGATTAATTCTTGGAAGGGGAATCTACCACCCCTCCCAGCATATAATTTTAAAAAATTCTTAAAATGTAATAATAGTAGCAGGACATGATATCAATAAAGCACTTATTAGGTTATTTAAATCTGTAAGTACATCTCAGCAAGTAATTCTAATGAGCAATCACTTTCTGTGAAAGATAGGATACCCAAAGGAACTGATGCAGGTCTGCTGCAAGACAACCTTTTCATCGGTATTCTGGAAAAAGATAAAACATCTACAATTAATGCTGATTAAATATATTTATAATTCAAATGTTGAATGTGGTCAGAGAAAAAGAAATGCAGTAATCTCTCAGTGAGACAAAGTCAATAAACATTATATTTCAGCAGTATGTCTGGCATAGCTATTCAGCATTTTTTGGTGGATTTCTACTCTGGGGGAAGTAGGGATAAGATGGGGAAAAGCTGTAGTATGAGAAGTAGATATGGCCCCTCCCCTGACTTCCCATGTTGTGGCTCTTTCTCTCTTCTATGGAACGCTAGACTTGGTTGCCATATTGCATGGCCTGGGTACTAGCTGAAGAATGATAGTTCTCAGTGCTGAACCTTGGGGTCTCAAATTTGGTGCAACACCAAAATTTTGTACCCCCTGCCTCTCACCTTCCATTCTATGTCAGGCTCCACACCCAGTGCAACTGAACCTGTTGTGCTTCCTTATATCCAACTCTGATACAGGCAGCAATATTAAAGGTAAAGGGATGACTCTGGGGTTGTGGCGTTCATCTCGCTTTACAGGCCGAGAGAGCCAGCGTATAGCATATATGTGGCCAGCATGACTAAGCCGCTTCTGACAAACCAGAGCAGCGCACGGAAACACCATTTACCTTCCTGCCAGAGGAAGGTAAATTATCTACTATTTATCTACCTATTTATCTACTTGCACTTTTGTGTGTGCTTTCAAACTGCTAGGTTTGGCAGGAGCAGGGACCGAGTGACGGGAGCTCACCCTCTTGTGGGGATTCAAACCGCCGACCTTCTGATCGGCAAGCCCTAGGCTCTGTGGTTTAACCCACAGCACCACCTGTGTCCCAAATACCAAATGGCTATACAGTGGTATCTCAGGTTACAGACGCTTCAGATTACAGACTCCACTAACCCAGAAATAGTACCTTGGGTTAAGAACTTTGCTTCAGGATAAGAACAGAAATCGCGCAGCAGCGGCACAGTGGCAGCGGGAGGCCCCATTAGCTAAAGTGGTACCTCAGGTTAAGAAGAGTTTCAGGTTAAGAACGGACCTCCAGAACAAATTAAGTTCTTAACCTGAGGTACCACTGTATATACTTTTCTTTGGTGGGCATGGCATCTGCAGTATTAGCTTCCCACCAGGAATTCCAGGACTGGTCTTTATGACTCCCATTCTCCAGCAGAAAAAGATGCTGCACTGAGGGCCTTCATCTTCACCTGCTCCAATGTAAGTTTCTTTGCCTTTAGGAAGGGGAAAGAGGAGGTGTGACAGCAGGGATGGATTTTGGAGTGAGCATGGACAACAATGCACCCTTAAACTTCGTACCCAACATATAAGCATATTTGCATCACCAGACTTGGCAACTTATAGAGAAGAAGTACTAAATGCTCCATCTTTCCCCACTTTTCTGGACTGTATCCAGTTGGAATTAGTGAAATGCCCCTTCAGATGTTTAGTTCAGGCTCAAACCTCCATATTTTTCTCGGATGCTATTATAGGTATAACTCAGAGGCAGCCTACATGTGTGTAGGCGTGGCAGCCCCATGGCTGTGGACCTTTGCCTGCTTCTCAGTCAGAACCTAGCTTCAGTTGCAGTTACAAAGTCAGACAGAAAATGAAATATGGTAGTCTGCAGATTCAGCAACCCTGGACACGCAGAGGAACTGATTGATAAATCCCTGCAATGACTGCAGTAAGTAGAGGAAGGGAGGGACAAAAAGAGAGAGAGAAGCAGGGAGAAACTAGGGAGGAGGAGGAGGGAGAAAAGGGCATAGAAATGTAGGAATCTGATCCATACCAGGTCAGATTATTCATCCATCTTGTCCAATAGTTTCTACATTGAGACAGGAGCAGCTGACTTCAAGGATGGCACCTTGCTGCCACTCACCAGGATGGTGCAGGAGTGGCAGTGGGGTTGGGGCTGCACAAGTGCACCAAGGAAGCCTGCCTGGTGCTCCCGCAGGGGCAGTTTTGCAGCAGCCAGTTCACCAGCAGCAGCCCTGTTCCATTCCAGAAAGTGGTACCCCCTGCTCTACAGCCGCCAATCCTGTTGGATGAGCAACAGCTCTGTGGCAGAAAAACGCTGGTCTGGTTTATCTATCAGAACTGAAATCAGTGAGGACAGTCAATCTGAGTGGGACATTTAAAAAAAAAAATAGTTTTTTTTTAATTTGAAATACTATAAGGAATATTACAGTTTCTGTAGACATACATAATGTATAAATAATCAAAAGAATAAGCTCATTTACAAAGATATGAAAAATTGTAGCTGAGTTATTAAGAGTAATGATAGTCACCGTAAGTTTTAAATTTGAGCATTTAGTTTTAGTTTGCTTTTTCCCAGTGACATTATAATGTACCCAGATCAAGACATGAGGACATCGTCACAGTCACTATATGGGCAGCAAGAGGAAACAAATGTGGTGAATAGCTCTGAAGACAGATATAAACCTATGGCTTTTTCAGATAACATTTTGCCGGCTTCATATGCACACCCATCCAACACTTCCCCAAAAATGTAATTTTTGCTAGTCTTACTGAAACTCTTTTTAGCCTCTGTTGAAATTCTTCAAAGGCTTTGTCTAAGAAATAACCTCAGATTTTCACACATAAAAATTGTCGGTGGTTGTAGTTTGAAAAGCTCAGACTGCAATGAATCAATGCAGTTGAATGTGGGGGAAACTCCAGATTGTAAAATAAAAGGGCAGTTATACATAAGCATCACTTGCAGTACTTGAATTCTTTAGCAGAGGCTATCCAGCTAGCACCAAACAAATTCCTTTATCTGCTAATGAAAATGTCTTATGTATTCTTCCTTGGGCAGTCTCTGGCCCAAAATGGCATTTGTATTCAGCTGGTTGTGAGTTACAAATGCTTATATATTTCCTGCATCAATTTATTTAAACATAATGTTAACGTGAAAGCTGGAAAACCACAGTGACCTGTGATGCAGATTCAGAGAGCCTATCCAGCGCATTCTCCTTTTTATAATTTAAAACCTTTCAGCATTTCCATCCCCTCCCCCCCCCCACCGCCCTGAAATGGATTTTCGGCAAGGCAATAACAGTGGGGAACTGGGCACAGGGACAAACGGAGAAATATCAAGGTATTTCCCATTGTTAAAGGGATACTTTGAAAGGAATTTTGTTTAAATGCAATTAGGTCAGCACAGGTGAATAAAATTCAAATTTAACAACCATGAACCATTTAGGCTCAGCAAGAGTAATGTGCCCCAAACTACTGAAAATGTGTGGTCCCCCATCAAAAATG
Organism: Podarcis gaigeae; assembly: GCF_964106915.1. Lineage (NCBI taxonomy): Eukaryota > Metazoa > Chordata > Lepidosauria > Squamata > Lacertidae > Podarcis > Podarcis gaigeae. The sequence continues at coordinate 6,570,786 of NC_139677.1, read as the reverse complement.
GGTTTCTAGCCTTCCTGCTGTGAGTAATAGCTTGAAATTGCATCTGGCACAAATATATTACGCTAGAATAGAGGCGTGGGATTGAATATGAATGGGCTGAGCAGTTGGACTTGTGAAACAAATGGCATGTCCTTTTAAGAGGAGCTGCTTTTCATTTTGCCCAGCTTCCACCTGCTCCTCCCTCACTTCCTTGGCTCAGCCTTTGTTGCAATGTCGCCAGCAGAATGCACTTGTACATTGCAGCACATTCAGAGGAAGCCTGCTGCGTTGAGTTTCACACATGGGGCCTGTTGCTCAATTCTTAATTAAATTATCAAGAATACTATTATGCGGTGTTTCAGAATGTAACTAGCAAAATCATGCTGGATTACTGGAGGTTGAAAGACTCTTCTTCAGGAATGGGAAGCTTAAACACATTCTTATAACCGTATATGAGATATAACCAACCGGTAGGCCACTTGGTGAGGCTCTTAAAGGAACTTTGCTATATTCCTGGAATTTGTACCAAATTTTAATGAAAATGCAGTTGTTGGCTTTTTAAAAAAGTCCCCAAATCCTGCAATTTATGGAATCTGACCCTTTGGTGGATTTTTCATGGAGTACAGTGAATCTGCAATGCACACACATGATTTATGCAGAAGGGGTGGCCTCCAGCTGGCATCCAATTCCCATTATCCCACACCACTGGCCATGCTGTCTGGGGTATATGAGAGTTGTAGTCCCAATAATATCTGGAGGACCACGGGTGGTAGAGTCTGAACATCTGTAGGATAGTTGGAGAGTTTCAGTCCCCAAGTTAGTATCTAGAGAATCACCCTGCTGGAGATTTTGGTTGATGATTATGTAGGATAGTTGCTAGAGGAAGGAAGCTGGAAGAAGTGTTTGACCGGCACAGACAGCAGCAGTGACGCAGCAAGGAAACGTGCCGGACGCCATTTTGGCCCACAAGTCTGTGGTATTCTGCAGATATTTATTTCCAGTAAAACTACCAGAAATCTACATTTCTGCCTTACAATGTAAATGGGGCAGCCTTTTTGTACAATTGCGGCAGCTTGAAAAGACAGAAATTACAGTGAAGGTGTCTGTTCCAGTGGCTTTTGTGTAGCCCAAATGGAAGCCCGCTAATGGCTCCATAAGCAGATGATCTTGTGGAAACAAAAAGCATCTGCACTAGGCACCATTGCCCTATTTTGCCCATCATTGCCCCATAACATAATCACTGAACTTAAAGTTACTTTGACTTTTGAGGTTTTAGGGGAGGTTAATGGGATCTGGCCAGGTTTTCTGGAGTCTTTAGCCTTGTTTGACTATTATGGTCATGCTTCAAACCTACACACAAGCAGCAAGAGCAATAGTGGAAGCTCTGTGTATTTCTCCCTGTAGGTTTTACACACAGCAGAATGTCTAAATAGGTTTGTTGGGCTGTCCAGTTCTCTGATAGGCATTGTGATGTGAGAATGGAGTAAAGTTGGTACATGCCAACTTTAGCCTCCACAGCCCTTTTCTGCTGCACCTAGAGAACAGCAGTCTGTTGGAGAAGCTTGAAGGTTTGCCCGCCAGCCCTGCCCACGAAGAGCAAGAAAGTTGCCCCATCTGTGGCTGGTTTCCTGGGGCAGAGCATCTATATTTGCAGGCCACTGATAGACCAACCTCAAATAGAGTGACACCAAAGGGATGGTCACTCCTTTGGGGTGAGACAAGGGCAAGGCCACCCCCCCCCATATTTTTTGTGGATTGGGCTTTCCATAGGTGATTGATTGTACTAGCCAAAGGGTGGTAGATGTCTGTTAACTTGGCTTCCAGTGAGAGGGAAAAAACAGGAGAACTGCACTTGTACTGAGAACACGAATGCAGCTCAAAAACACATATCCAGTGTGGTTGGTGGGGTTTTTGTGATTTTGCTGTTTTATGTATTGTTTGATGGATTTATTGTGTTTATCGTACTTTAGTTATATCTTTCTTTTTTATTAATATGCTGTTTACCAGTTTCAGGGCCAAAAAGCAGTATATCAATAAACCATAATATTTCTACCAATAACTGCAGAGCAGTTTCCTGAAAGAAACAAATTATGGAAAGAAGTCATCGTTCTAATATATTATCTTTCCAACATATTAGATGGACATTTCTCAACTTGTCGGCCAGAGAGCGTTCCTTTGTAACCCTTTTACTTGTTTCTTTCACAGAATACTGAAAGCTGGAAAAAAATTACATTCTATGCTGCTTTGGTACCCTATATAGAATTTTTAGGAGCCCCCTCCCTTTTCTTTTTTCTTTTTTAGTTTCCAGTTTCCAGCTAAATAAACCACAGTCCCCTGGCATTCTGCATAGCTGATTTATATAGCCATTCTTGCAGGATGATTCTTTGGAATAAGCCCAACTGTGGTAATATTTTCATCTGACAACAGAATTGTTAAAACACACAGGGGACTGAAATAAGGCCGCAAAGCAACCTAAAGAGATTAGAGTTGTGAGGGCTACATGCAACACTGATAGATTCAATATTAATAAATGTAAAGTCGCAGAGTCACAGGGAAAGGAAATAAAAGCAGCATAGATACCATACCGAAAGAAGTAACCAAGCAACCAGCAGCACAGCATCAGTGCAATTTTCTCCTTCTTTTATACAGTCCAAATGTCCCTATCAAATATCTTTGTAAATCCAGAGTTGCACCACAAATGCTATCCATCAGAGAGAGAGAGAAGGGCTGGATTTCCCAAGATAATCACAGTCCTGAGGAGTTCTCCTCAATTTGAAAACTCGTTGTTGTTCATATTGCTGTTCTTTTATACAGCACCATTAATGGGGAAAGGCTGTCACTCAAGTTTTTCAATGCACATGGTCCAAAGTTCAGTTCCTGGCTAGAAAAAGACCACCCTCTCTCTGAAAACCCAGCCAATTAGTGGGGACAGCATTGAGCTTGGGGAACCAATGGTCTGATTTGGGTAGAGGCATTCCTAACATGGAGGAGACTCTTAACATATCATAAGCAAAGGAAAAATTCCCAGCCACAAAGTTAGGTTCAATATTTTGACCACCTTTGATGGGGGGGGGGGTGGTGAGGAAGGAGAAAGAGGTGTTGGGAAGTGGCTGATTTGAAGCATCAAAAGAAGATGGCTTGTTAAAGGGAGGAGGAAACTTTTGATAACTGAGGAAGCAGCTGCAGTAGCAGGCCGTGAAATAAGGGCAACTGAGGACCCATGCAACAATCTTAAAATAATTTCTTGCAGAGTTTTGTTGCAGTAGGATTCTAGCAGTGAAATCCTATACATGGCTACTTAGAAGAAAGCTCCACTGAGCTCAGTCACACTTACTCCTAGGTAAGAATGCCCAATCCTTATATAGATAATTCACTGCCTCCAACATTGAATAAAATGATGGTATGAAATATAGCATTTATCTTGTATAGACTGTACATTTACAGTATCCTTTTGCATACCCTTCAAAATTTATCTGATGAAAATAGAGACATCCCATTCCATAATGATAATTTTGCTATTTATACCCCACACGTCTTATTGGGTTGCCCCAGCCACTCTGGGCAGCTACCATCATATACAGAAACATAATATAACATTAAACATTAAAGAAAACTTCCCTATACAGGATTGCCTTCAGACAGCTCGGGGCCTGGATGACTCCATACCCTCCCACATTTCTTCAGTGAAAATAGGGACATCCTAAGGAAAAACAGGACATTCTTGGATCAAATCTAAATCGGAGACATCCCTGGAAAATAGGAACACTTGGACGATTTGCTTTTGTAATGGATCTTTGCAATCTCTGGCTTCTGAAATGGATAAGGTGCTAATAACAACCTGGTTCTTATCTTATGTAGCTCCATTAGCCACCTGTGTGGATCACGTATGACATATATATATGAGGCGTATCGAAGTTGAGCTGTCAATAGTGCACATTCACCAAACATCAAAGAGATGTCCATGAAGAGGGAACCATGCACTATATCTATCTATCATCTATCTATCTATCTATCTATCTATCTATCTATCTATCTATCTATCTATCATCTATCTATCTATCTATCATCTATCTATCTATCTATCTATCATCTATCTATCTATCTATCATCTATCTATCTATCTATCTATCTATCTATCTATCTATCTATCTATCATCTATCTATCTATCTATCTATCTATCTATCATCTATCATCTCCCCTCTACCACTCTGTTGGCAGAATCATGCCCATCATTATTCTGTAAAATACTAGGAGCTCCAAAGTAGCAAAAATCTCCATAAGATTGTCTGCAACTTCTTTTGCACCTTTGCTTGCTAAGACTCCGAAGATGACAGACTTGGTTAAGTGGTCCTGATATACAAGAATAATTTGATATTCTCCATCCTGCTGACTTTGCATGTCTTTTAACTCAACCTAGCAATGTGAATTCATTTCTGAGGACAGGGCTAGTTCCCCTGCTAGGCCTGTCTAGGGAGCTGAAGATTTTTGTTGACATGGTGAGCAGAGGTTTAAATAGATCACGGCAGTTTTAGGATTTTGTTTTTAATGCTACCTTGGCCAGTACTTAAATGAGCTTCATGAATACTGTCATATAAGTGCTCATTACAAACAAAGTGGATGATGTCTGTAGCCCCAGAAGATACAGGGGATATAAAATTTCCTCTTTTCCAATAGTCAAAATGCCTCTTCAGGCTCCTGTAGGCCACAGCACTCTTCCTGAGACATTTCAATTTGACTTCTTTTATAGAAGCAGTTTGTTGTATTGAACTTTTAGAATAAATCCATTGCTGTGGTGTTTGCTCACCATTAACTGGTTTAGTTTCTTGCTAAACTTTTCCATATTCTAATGCCATTGTTTTCTGAAATAGTGTACTTAGTCAGAGAAACAAGAGCCGCCAGTTGCCCCTACTTTCCACCTCTTGAGAGTAAGCCAGCAGTAAATCACACTATCTACATTGGAGTTAACTCTTTATTAGCAAGAACACAATCTGCACAGACTTGGTGGAATGCTAGGCCTAATGAGCACAACTACTCCTTCCCGACAGGTCTTGCCCCATGGATCAGTTGCTGAGATGAAAGGTCCCCACATCCTCACAGCCATCTATGTCCCCCCCCCCCCACACACTGGGCTTTCCCCAAGCAATCAGAGTCTGTGTCTGTCCTTTTCATGCCTCTTCTGGTTCTGGGAGACCAGAGGGGAGGGGATACTGTTGCAGCAGGAGGAGAAGACACCTATGGCCGACTCATCTCTGCCTCTTGGCCTCCCTCTTCCCACACCCCTGCTTCAGCTTCTGTCTCTGATTCTGGTCTTCTCTCCGCCACAGACTCTCTGCGCTCACTAAGCCTTGTTACCTCTTCAGCTTCCACCACTGCTCCCCAGGCTCTGAGTCTTCTTCCCTTGGAAGTTCCCCAGCTGTTTCCTCCCACTATTCCTCTGCATCCAACCAGTCCCTGACAGCTGTACTATCCTTTGCAATAGGCTTTGTTCTGGAAATATCTCAAGAGTGGCACCTCAGTCCTATGTGCAGACCTGGAGCCTTGAAATGGCTGCAGCATCTAGATCATAGGTCTTCAGCCAGTGGATTGGTCATATGGCCCAGTTTTCTATAGCTATGCCTGCAGCAAGGGAGCTCTCTATGGAATAGGAATACTTTCTAGTCTATTTTGATGCCTCTTCTTCCAGAATGGAAGTATGCTGGTAGCTATAAGGGAACATGCTGAGGTGGGTAGCTTGGTTGCCCAGTGGTTGCTGTCATGGCAGCAGCTGGGGGCTCAGGAAGTAACAAGAGCAGTGATGCCAGAGCATCATCCTCACTACTCCCTGGAACCTGAAAATGCAGGAGTTTATACTAGGCATTGGGAAATGTACATATCCTAATAATAGGTCAAAGTGCCAGGCATATGCCAGACCACTGGGCTACCTATAGTACTTGGACTAGCAGGAGCTCTCCAAAAGCCATGACAGAGGCCTTTCTACTCAAGATCCATTTCACTGAGATGCCAATGGATGGACCTGGTAGGGCACACTCTTAGTTTATAGGAGGCAATGGTGAGACCAAACAGATCTTTGCCTGTACTCCAGGTGAACCGACCTCATCACCAGTCAGAGGAGAACATGTCTTTGTCATATCTTGACTGGAGCATTTATTTATTAACATCTTTACATACCACTTTTCAGGTAGACCTTGCAAAGCGGTTTACATAGAAATATTCAAATAAGAGCCCTGCTGGATCAGGCCAAAGGCCCATCTAGTCCAGCATTCGGCACTCACAGCGGCCAACTAGATGCCACTCAGATGCCTCTGAGAGAAGGACCTGACTGCAATAGCAGTCTCCACACATGCTGTTCCTAGAAGCTAGTATGAAGAGGGATACTTCCAACATTGTTGCCAGTAGCTGTTGATAACAATAAGAAAAATAAATTTTATTATATTATAAATTGCAAATATAAATAAAGCAGCCAAGACAAGCTACTAGCAAGACAAGCAAAAGAAAAACCCTGCTGTGATTCTCTCTAACGATGATTGTGTTTAAATATTCCACAATTTATTTCTACATTTCATGTGAGCTGCCTTGACTGATGTTTTTCAGCATAAACAGATTGTGAGCTTCAATATATGCCACAACATTCTGTACAACACATAGGAATTCTGTGGAGACCATCAGACAGACCAATGTTGGAAAGTGTTTCTGGAGTTAGAAAATCTGGTAACCACTCTGATGTAGTTATTAGATTAGACCACCAGAAGTTAAAATAAAAATACATCGCTTCATTTGCACTTCTCATGTTGTTTTAAATGTCAGTACTGGGTGCTGTAAAATGTTTGACATATTTCCTCACCTCTTATGTGTGCTGTTCTGCTGTATAATATCAGCATAATACAGGAAGTTAACATTTGTAAACCTCTCACTTTGAAAACCGCTGTTAACCTAAAATATATTCAATGAGTTCAACAAATGTTTGAATTTTTCTCAGTTGTGGTGTTCGCTCAGCCTGCCATGACATCTTTGTAGTGTTTTCTCTCAATAATTGAATGCTTAGTTAAATTTGGCTTGGATGTGTTCCAAGCAAATTCAACATGAGCCAAACCTGAGTGAGCATACATAAATCATAATTAATGTCCGTCTTGTAAAGAAGCTTTATCTAAAATATCCTGAAAACTTATTATTATTTAGCATGGTATTGTTTTTGGCACTGAATTGCTGAATGAAAGCATAAGTCTTAACTTTGCAAGTCTTAAATCTAACAGTATGGTTCAAAGCAGTTTTACACATGAGCTGTTTACAAATTAACTGAAGCATATATTAAAAAGCATTTGCTACATAAACAATCAGGTTACATAATATGTATTTCACTTGTCTTATGTGTAACGTATATAAGACAAGCTAAATAAAGATGTTTATAGTGCTTTCTTGTCTGTGCTTCTACAGTGAAACTAAATGCTGGAAACAAATGAAAAGTATAAGTGCAAAACCCATACAAAATGGGTATTATCCATATATACTAACTAAAGATATGTTGCAGCTCCACATACAGTATATACTTGATGGCAAATGAATGTTTATTATGCATAAAGCATGAATGGCCCGCTGGGGAATTATGTTATTTACCAGTAGTTCTTATGATTTTTTTGAGCTCACTGGAAAATGTCAGAATATTTTGATAATTTCTGCATTTCTAATGTCTAAGAAACACATTTTTCCACTTGTCTATCATTTACCAAGAAATGTCAATATTTGCCAAGAGATATTGGCAAATGCATGGCAAAATAATTGTTGTTGACAATTCCTGCTGAATGTCAAGGCCCACTAAATGCTTCTGATTAATTACCCTGTAATATCCCTATTATTTCTGCCATTTATGATGACACTTGTCAAGCTTTATTGGTAAATGCTGAAAGTAAGAATTGGTAATGCAATGATTTGCAACATTTATTTATCTGTACAATTTCTTACCCACCTTTGATCATATGGTCCCAGGGCAGGTTACAACAATATAATCATTTTTAAAGGGATTATAAACATCCTTATTACAGTATTATAAAAGCAAGCAAAACCATTTCAGCTGAATCAAAACGCTATACATACAATAAAATAGTTGACTTCCACAAAACAAAACACATTAGCTTTCAAATATCAGGGTAAAATGGAAGCTATACAACTAAGATGCTGGACACACCTAAGGGAGTTCTATGACTAAAGGGCTGCCACAGAGTAAACTCTCTCCTGAGGTGTCATTCCCCACATTTTGGAGGGTGGTGGAACAACCAAAGAGTCCCCACTGCTGATCTTAAAACCCCAAAGGTAAAGGTAAAGGGACCCCTGACCATTAGGTCCAGTCACGAACGACTCTGGGGTTGCGGCGCTCATCTCGCTTTATTGGCCGAAGGAGCTGGCGTACAGCTTCTGGGTCATGTGGCCAGCATGACTAAGCCGCTTCTGGAGAACCAGAGCAGCACACGGAAACGCCGTTTACCTTCCCGCCAGAGTGGTACCTATTTATCTACTTGCACTTTGACGTGCTTTTGAACTGCTAGGTTGGCAGGAGCTGGGACCAAACAACAGGAACTCACTCTGTCGCGGGGATTCGAACCGCCGCCCTTCTGATCAGCAAGCCCAAGAGCCAAGAGCCTCAGTGGTTTAGACCAGAGTGCCACCTGCGTCCCTTAGCCTCCAACATTTCTCCGATGAAAATAGGGATATCCTCTTCCACAATAGTAGTAATAATTCTATTATTTATACCCTGCCCATCTAACTGGGTTGCCCCAGCAACTCTTGGCGGCTTCCGACATATATACAAACTTAAGAAAATATTAAACATTTAAAAACTTCCCTGTAGGGGTCTGCCTTCAGATGTCTTCTATAGGTTGTATAGTTACTTACCTACTTGGCTCAAGAAAGTTGCGTAACTCCATAAAACTCCAACATTTTTCTGATGAAAACAGGGGAAAGTGGGACATTCTAGGATCGAATCAGAAACTGTGATGGCTTCTGTAAATCCAGGACTGTACCTGGAAAATAGGGACACTGGAAGGGTCTGATACCTAAGAGTAATTAGCTACTTATAGGCACAGTGGTGGCTTTTTTGTGGCTGGTGTGATAGTGCTTGTCTTGCCTGTGTTTGGTCATTTATAAGCAAATATCCATTATTTCTAAGTTACTTCGGCTAATGTCCTATTTTCATCCCCATTTCCATCATTTACCAGTACATTTCAACATCTGTTGAAAGAAATGTGTCATGGAAATTGCAATTAATTGACAAAGCTTTCCTAGCCAGCCGGCCGAGTCCTTTCTCCCTCCAACCCCCGTGGGCTGTTTTGACAGATGAGCGCAGACACTCACCGGTCAGTCACCTCATGTCACCGTGATGTCAGGTGAAGCATTTTCCTTTCCCTGTGTAGTTTGAAATTAAAGCTAGCAGGCAAAGCAGCAGAGGTTTGCAGATGATCTGCGGGCCCTTCAAACACAGATTTTGGCAGGGAGCCATGTTTTTACCCGCCCCATACCTGATGTCATATATGCCATCTGGTATAAGGTAGTTGGGCATGGCTGCCTTTGGAGCACCCAAACCACAGCCCTTCCCTAAGACTACTTTCCCTTCTGGCAAGTGGCAACAACACACCTGCCAGGCAGTTAGTGCTAGTGAGCTGCTTTTATGTATAACTTTTTTTATTTTCAGTTTTTACTTGTAGTTTATTTCTTATACACACACAGAGAGAGAGAGAGAGAGAGAGAGAGAGAGAGAGAATCCAGGAGCAGCAAAATACCCTCACCTTAGCATTGTAAAACTTTCCCTAAGAGCTAATGGGAAACTTCTAACAATGAGAGGAATAAAAGAAAGGAAAGAACAAATCAATATTAGAAAGTGGGGGGAGAGAGAGGAGAGAAGGAGAAAGAGAGAGAGAGAATGAGATAGAGATAGAGACAGAGAGAGGCCAACTCAAATCTAATAAAGTGCATGTACTTCTGTATTTAAATAAATGGTGGGGGTTTTAGAACGCTAATTAGTCATTGTGTAGGATCATATTTTAACATTATCAGCAGCATAAAAATAAGAACTTGATTATAGCAAACACATTTTATAACGGTCCCATTGATTCACTGAAAACAATAGTAATTATGTTGGGGGAAAGAAAGAAGTCAGTGGAAAAACAGCCCAAGCTTTTTACGTTTCAACAAGAAGGTTGCCTTAGAAAACTTTGCATTGCAAGGATCTACTAGTTATTTATTACCAACCGACATGGCATATATTCTCGATATTGGCTCTGTGGCTTAGATGCCTTATCAGCACCTATAATTCAGGGGAATTTTTGTCCAAAATATATATCTGTATCTCAATAGATAGATAACACAGCTGATTTTGGAAGCTGTTAAGATGAGGTAATGCTGTGTATGCAGGACAGATTGTCCCTGGAATACTGATGAGAACATTTGGAGGAACTTCAGCCAAAAATTAAAAATAGTGGCACCATGTTACAAGGACAGAAAATTCTTGAAAGGTTGAGTTAGAGCTTGATGAAAGAGGAGAGAAAAGAGCTCTGTGATATCAAACTGTACAGCCAAACTAGGCACTTGGCAGCATTCTTGGGTGTAGGAACCGAGGGCTCTCCCTGTCTGTCTCTCTCTCTCTTTCTGTGGACAAGTGGACAAGCAGCAAAGTGTGTGACAGAGAAGTGTTGGGTATCAGGGAGCTGCTTAGTCCCTCCCTTATTGCTTTTCTCTGCAGTGTATCTGGCATCCCTGCTGGGTAGGGTGGGAACGTTGCTTGGTAGGAGGGGAAATAAGTAAGCAGGAAAAGCATTAATCACTTCTCTTTCTGCGTCTCTGCTGTTTTGCAGCTGTCTACCAGTTGTCCAAGCAACATGGCTTGGGATGCCTGTGATTAACTTAGAACAAATAGCCATCTTGCTGTTGTCTTTGCTTCATAGTTTGTTCCTCTAAGCCAGGCACAGGCAAACTCAGCCCTCCAGGTGTTTGAGACTATAATTCCCATCATCCCTGATGACTGGTCCTGTTAGCTAGGGATGATGGGAGTTGTAGTCCCAAAACATCTGGAGAGCCGAGTCTGCCTATGCCTGCTCTGAGCCTTTGACTATCTTCATTCTAATTCCAAAGCCACCCAAAGCAAAAAAAAAAAAGTGTCACTAACTTAGTGATTATAGAGTCTTTATCTATCTACCACGCCCAAAAATGAGACATTGTTCAATGCATTCCTATGGGAATGATTTTCAATGCATTCCTATGGGAATCCGTGCTTCGCAAGACGAAAAATTCGCAAGATAAAAAAAACTCGCAGAACGAATTAATTTCACCTTGCGAGGTACCACTGTATTCTGTTTCTGCCTATATGTTTAGCAGCAAAAGAAGAAGACTATCCCTCTACTTTTGATTACTGGATGTGCAGTTGTATATCCTTTCTGTATTTTTGAATGCAATTTCACAGCTAAATATGAAGTCGCTGGGTGTTCCCCTAACTGTGATCTGAAGATTTTCAGAGTATTCTCCCCGCCTTACTCTCCATATCTGTGGTTGGCCAGGGAGTAAAAGGAAACAAAAATTGCTGCTCTGTTTCACCAAGAAGGGAAGCATTTTAAGAAGTGTTTGAGGATGGGGACATTCTGGGAGCTGCAATAGGATTAGCTCTTTCTTTTGTTCTAGTGATGCTTTCAAGTGACAACACTGCCCCCCAAACAATGCATCTCTAGAACAAAGTGTGATGATTTAGTGTCATTCAGAGAGCATTGTTGGAGAAGAAAGATGGCAGCTTCCACTGGTGTCGACCCTTGCCCTTTTTATTCACATTTTAAAAATGATAATAATAAGAGCCTGGCAGTTTCAACAGCTGAGAAGCCCTTTTACTTGCACGGACATAGGCACACACTCCTTAATGTCCTCAAGTCGTCCCCCCCTCCTCCCGTATCATATAAATAATTTCAGATCAAGCTCTAGAAATGGCTCCTTTGCCATTGTTATGATTTATAGACAGGAGGGGTGGGGAATATAGCCTATCCCTGATCGGGAGTGACATTTAGAAGTACTTACTGTGTAGAGCAGGCTTGCCCAATTTCTGGCCCATCGAGCTGCATTCAAATCACTGCCAGGCATCACCGCCCGTCAGATGCTTGACACCCCAAGGCTTGCGTTTCTTGAATTCACAGCCAGGAAACAGAAGCAGAAGACTTCTCAAGCCCCTAGTTTGCCATCACAGAAACCCACCGTGGGTTGTAATCATAGGTTACAAGCTGTGTATGTCTGACTGAATGACAGATGGATGACCATCTGTCATGGACGCTTTAGTTGAGCTTCCTGCACCATCGGGGGTCAGACTAGATGGTTCTTGGGGTCCCTTGCAACTCTACAAGTCTCTGATTCTGTGAAGAGATGTCCATTACCTTGTGGATCCTCATGTCCTAATTCACAGTTCTGGTAGGCACGAGGGAAGCAGGGTTGGGTGACAACAGCATATCAGTGACATTTTACTGCGAATCTCCAAGCAGCCTCCCATAACAGTTTAAACAGAGCCCCTTTACATAATGACATCTACATTTTAGTAGGAGTAGAAGTGGAGTGTGGTTGGGCAGAAGACCCAACCAGACAATGCCTAACCCAGAAGAATAGCATGGCCTGTGTTGTCGACAGCTGATGAGATGTCCAGGAAAACTGGATAGGATTATACTCTCCCTGTTTTTCTCCTGAAATAGTTTGGCCACCAGCACAGGAAAGGCAGTTTGAGTTCTTAAATGGGGTTAGAAATGGGACTGAAATGTGTTACGTTATGTGGACACAACACATCTGAATTCCTTCAAGGTTATGGTCATGAGCAGGGGCGCCGACTTATAAAAAATATTGGGGGGGCCCATACCGGGGTCCTGCCCCGGGAAGTTTTCTAAATTTTAGATGAAAATTAGTGAGTTTTAAAGTTTTTTAAAAGTATTTTAGAGTCATATGATCAACATTAGAACCCTGAAAACTCGACTCTCTATAACTCCACACTCCGGGAAACTCGACAAGCCTGAAACACTTTTTGGCTTTGAAAAAAGAAACAAAACAAAAACACGCACGGTATTTTCATAAAAAGCTAATTTAATTTACAGTAACAATTATGCTTATAGACTATTACAGAGCAGTGAATATATAGCTCTGAAAAGACTGAAATGATATTTAAATAAATCCTAAACTATCATTAAAAGAATAAAACATAAAATATTGCTGTCGCACAGTAATAGCACTTTGATTAATAAGTGAAATAGCTAATTTAAGCTTACTTTGAATAAGGCTGAGGGTTCATTAAATAAATATAATATCTCAAAGTTAATGCTTTAATACAGTTAATAAAGTTAATACAGTATGCCTAATACTGTATGTAAATACTGTAATAATGTATGTAAATAACGGGCTTTAATTGGGTCTTACACCCTAAAAATATTTAAGTATTTGAAAATAACTAATACAGTACTATAGTAATATAGAAATACAGTACTAAACTAGTACTAATATTTCAAAACTGAAAATTTAACATTCTGTATGTATTTAATTCTCTATTTTATAAAGATTTTTAATATCTGACAGTGAGTTTGGAGTAGCCCAATGCAAAAATCCTGAGGATCCATGTGGATCCATGCTTTGTAACCACGTTTTTGCACCACTGTGACCCTAGGCAACAGTGGGTGCGTGATTTTTTTTGGTGCAAGATGTAGCCATGGACATGCTATGTGATCTGATGGTGAATTTGGGGTGACCCAATGCAAAGATCCTGAGGATCCATGTGGATCCGTGCTTTGTAACCACGTTTTTGCACCACTGTGACCCTAGGCAACAGTGGGTGCGTGATTTTTTTGGTGCAAGATGTAGCCATGGACATGCTATGTGATCTGATGGTGAATTTGGGGTGACCCAATGCAAAGATCCTGAGGATCCATGTGGATCCGTGCTTTGTAACCACGTTTTTGCACCACTGTGCTTACTATGTAGTGCAGCCCAGTGTTGAACTTGTGACTCATCAAGCATCCCCTAGCTCACCAGCCAAGTGCTTAACATCTCTTCCCCATGTTTGCAGTCCCAGGGTAGTATCAACAGGATGTGTATTGAGCCATTTTCGAACTGCAGTCAGCTTCATGCAGCGCAAGAGGTGTGGGCCTGTTTGAGAGAGAAAGTGGGGTCACAAATTTGTATGTGAGTCCCTTTGCTCTCGACAGCAAGCTCATTGATTTACATGAGAACAGTTCCTTTGTGTAACATAACTAGGTTTGACTGAGTTAATATGTCGCGGAAATTGCCTTTTGTAGACTTCACAATGTGCTGTGAAATATGTACTAGGTAATACCTATCATGAGGGAGTAAAAACCATGTAGAAACTGACAAATTAAAGAAAATTTGGCATTTTTACTGCATATTTTATTGTGACTTTTAAGCTTTCCCATTTGTTAGCATTTAACAGTTCCTTCAGATGAAAGAAAGCATATAGTTTTTCAAGAAAATAACTCTTTGTATCAAATGGATGTTCATGTGTACTGCTCTCAGGTCTGTTGATGCATGTGTGTGTGTGTGTGTGTGTGTGTGTGTGTATCACAGCAGAATGTTGCAAAATGACCTTTACCAATACAATTGTGCTTTGGGGAAATATAGGCAATATATTTTGTGGAAATAATTTTAGGGGTGGGAGGTGCATAGGGAAAGGAGAACACTTTCTGATTCAAAAAACATTTTATGATGAGTCGAACTGAGGCTGTAGGCACCCACAGTTTGTTTGCTGATCAGATCAGATTCATTTTCGCTTGCTTGCTGCAGCAATAGGCACTGTGATGCTCTCCAGATGTTGCTGGAATGCAAGTCCCTTCAGTCCCAACTAGCCTGGCCAGTGGCTAGGAATAAAGAGAGCTCTGGTCCAACTCCCATGATCCCTAGCTAGCAGGGCCAGTGGTCAGGGATGATGGGAATTGTAGTCTCAAAGCCTTTGCGGAATGTATTGAATTCAAGCTGATCTTCAAATGAAAACTCCATCTGAGATCATAGTTGCATGAGGTCATACTAGCAGGTGGGAAAGTGTCAAATCAGCTTGTTCCCGCTCCAGATGTGTCACTCTGGGACAAGGCTGGGGATGTGTTTGTTTATATATTTTCTGGAGCATGCTCAGTTGCATAAGCCCTGTGCTCACATTTGCCCCAGAGCAAAACCAAATAAGATAGCTTTCCCCCCATTTCAGCAGTTTTCTGATGTTTTTGTCCATTGTCTATTAAAGATGTCAGTACTCTATACATACCTTTACTGCATCATTTTCTTAACTCAGATGCTGTTTTCAATCACAGCACCTTTCTAATCTTGCCTGGGAAGGTTTAAATTGGGGATTCATACCAAACTTGGCTGTGCATTGGAGCCCACCATTGTAAAATACTGCAAAATAGTTCTTAGAAATGAGAATCAGTGGACAAATTCCAGTGACTGCCTTTTGATTTATTGGGGGCATAGAAGAGCTGTTCTCATAAATGATGGCAGCTGTCACGGTACTGCTATTCTCTTGCTGTTCTTTGTACCCAGTACTGTTGTCCTTGTGCCTCTGTTTGTCTTAGAGAACACAGAAAGCCTCACAGAGCTGAGGAATAATGGAAATATTTGTGATGTGAATAGACAAAGATGGCTCATTAAAGCCCAAGAAATCATATTCAGTAGAATGGCATTATCCAGACACAAACTAGGTACACACACATAATTCTACTCTTGTTGGTCAGGTTCACACTACTTATGTTCGCTAGCGCTGAAAATGTCAGTTAAGGAGCTTCACTTTGGGCTGGGAATTTGGTTGGAGAAGGAACCCATTTATACTTGGGGTATGGCAGTTCAGATACAATTGAACCTTTCTCACATTGGGTCAGCTCTTGCATTGCATATCCTCTTATGTTCAAGTTTCTAATGCACTGTCTTTTTTTAAAAAAAAAGCCTGTCTAATTATATGCAAAAATGTGTACATTATATGTATGCATACTACATATAAAAGAGTCAGGCCTATGCTGTGCTATATTTCTGCAGCATGATTTTGTAAGTACATTAAAACCTATGTATTTTTATATAGTTTTGTGTACGGTTTCATATATCATTTTAAATGCTTGTTGCTTTAAGAAACTTGGAGAGTATGTACTTAAAATATGCATAGGATTATGATTATTAAATTTGTTGGCCTGCTTCATCTTGCTGAAGGCAACCCAAAGTAACTTAAAAACAATATGGAAATAATAATGCATATAACATGTGAGAATTGTTCTTATTTTTAGTAGAGCTAGGGGGAGGGGAACTCACATTAAAGGGGTTGGAATTATTATTTTTTCCCCAGGTGGGGGGGGGGAGGAATCCCAGGCAGATCAGTTTGACAGAGGGATAGAATTTTCTGAAAATCTCAGTGTGGGAATGCCTACAGTGACCAGTACGTGGAGTAAAAAGCTGCTTTTCTTTTTGGGCAGATGCTCTGTCATTACAGACTCATCACAGTGGCTGATTTGGTTTCTCTGACTGTGCAGGTTGATCTGATTGTGAGCAGGCAAATACCAGTTGGTGTAAGAGTAGGCGCTACCAACCCCAGCTCAGTAGTTAATATGTATGAACAGGTCCTGCTAAGGATCTCTTGCCCATGGACCACACATATCTGGAAGCTGGCCCTGGGCGACTTCAAGACATTCCTTTGGAAACCAGCTACTGAGAGTGGGAGACGTGTGATATTTAATTAAGAGGCAAATGTGGAACCGGTGGTTAGTTTACAGGTGCCATTATGAGTAGTTATTGTTGCATGCCATCCCCAATCTCTGAGTGGTGCCAGATTCTAGGGGTTCCAGGTGCTAACCCAGGGTCTGGTTTCCTCAGAACAAGGGACAGCAGAGACTCTGGTGTCTTTATGGTGTGTTGTTTATTTACACATATATACAACTTAAGACTATGGTGGAAGGGTTCATTGCATTAACACCCCAAAAATCACAGCCTTGAGTTCAAACAGAAATCAGTAATCATTCTGACGCTCTGGCTTTGCAGTCTCCACTCTGGTCTTTGTCTTTCCAGTGAGTTGAGGGAGTCCACCAATTTGTCATCTGGCACAGAGCCACATCCTTTGTTCCCTTAATGGCCCGTTACCTAGGCTATCACCTCACTAAGAAACTAAGGGGGCCGAGGCATTAGAAGGGTCTTGGCATACAGCCTTCTCCCCAACTCATAACATTATATTGATTCCCCTTCCCACTCCACCACCATCAAAGACGGGAAAACTTCCAAATTTAGCTCAGTTGAAGGCAGACAATCAAACGCAAACATCCTTTTTAATGGCAGTTTGCATTCTTTTTGATCAGGTCATCTAAATTGCCACTCAGTGTTTGTTCTTTTAAAACTTCCCAATCAATGTTATTGGCTATTGGGAAAAGGAAGATGAACTTTGCAAGAGCTGCTAGATCAAACTAGAACTGTCTACAAAAGAATAGATCCTCTTTAAGTTAATTACAAAAAACAACTTTAGCTTCAAATAGCTTAGAAAAATATCCTGGACATCAGATAAGACAAGCATTTTAAGAAGTCCAACACACCATGAATATGCACACTAATTTCCTTGAAATGTTTTGTGTCTCCATTTTTATAAAACATTTAGGAATGTGATTTGATGAATGTAAACATACTCAACAGGCAAGTATTCATGGAACTCCTAAGAAATTTTGCTAGATTGCTTTCCTTTTAAACTCTTAAGCTGATTCTTCTTCTGAACTCCCAGCAGAATATTCAGTGTTGATGGGCAACTGATGATGACCCACCTACAAGTTAGCTAACAATTTGTATTATTACTTCCTGCTCCCCTGCTGTGGGTGTGTTCCCTGTGTAATGTTTCTATTTCATTAAAATATGTGTTGCTTCATGTGTTTTATCTGGTTCAGAACCTCAAAATCTTCAATATAATGATACCTAAGAGCTTTCCTTTAAACAAAAGTCAGCATCTGGAACATCTTGAGTCAAAATACTGCTGTCATTAGAAACTCCGCAGCGTATCCTAGTAAATTCCTTGTTGCCCTGGATGCTTTGGTTGAAATTGTTTTTTACAAAGTGTGTATGAATTTGTGTGATAAGATTCCTTAATCCTAAAATCAACACCAGATGGAAATCTAAGCTCCTAAATTTTCTGGAATTGGTAGGCATCTTTCAAAATGACCGTGAATTTTAGACATTGCTTTTAGAACACTGGAAGATAGAAGATTTCATGGGCACAGGTGGCAGGGAAAGATATATCAAAGTTAGTGAAGTAGAAAAGAAAGCCCCAAATCAAAACAAGGTAGCATTCTGAGGAATGAGAAATATTCTCCCTCCCCAAATCCCCATCTCTTCACCTGGATTTATAGGAGAAGCTTTGCCAGCAAAGAGAAGTAAAGGAAATTAAGTTCTTGCCTGCACCTTTGTGAAACTGGATGATAACTGCATTCCAATTACTTCTCAGTTAAAGAAGCATCAAGCTTAATTGCTTCTATTCAAGTAACTATGTCTTTTAACATGAACCATAAAAATGTGGATCTTAGGGCACTGAATAAACTACTAAAAGCAAACTTCTTTCTCCCATTTTAGAAATACCTGGGACATTTTTGCAAAAGTGACCTGCAATGATTGCTCTGGAATTTAATGATTTAGAATTCTGTTGATGCAAACAGCAATCTTTAAGTGCATGCTTATAAGCTGAGACTGGGGCTTTTAAAGACTAATAACCAAACTTTAAGTGGGAACATTTCTTTTCAGTTTCAACAAAAGTATGGTTACGTGTGTAGGGAGTGATTAGCTGGGAAAGTATTAAAGCATGCTATTCCTGAAGGGTAGAGCTGGCCTTCTGTTTTTAGTTACTTCTATTTGAAATGCTGCTGCCCAGCTCTCCAGCAGAAACAGTAAATCTTCCCATACTTTAAATTACTAGGTCTGAAAACCAAATGAAAATCAAAGTCAGGAGAACTCCACGTGCCAGAGTAAGCTCAAGTCAGGGGTTCTGAAAGGGAGCAGATTCTGCTTTCACTAGATTTGAGGCTTGTTGGATTTGTGATGGTGAGCTAGGCTTGCAGACCAGAAAACTAAACCTGTAACACAACCCTTCTACTCTAGTGTGTGAAGACACTGTGAGTCTTAAGATATTACTACACACACCTTCCTCCCAAGATGGTTCTGCCCTTCGGCCCCCAAATGGAGTTCTGTCTACTTCATGGGTAGGCAAACTAAGGCTTGGGGGCCGGATCCAGCCCAATCGCCTTCTAAATCCGGCCCACAGACGGTCTGGGAATCAGCGTGGTTTGCTTAGGCAGAAATGTATAATATTGAAAGACAGCAGCATTATCAGTTTAATGCGCATACAGGGTAGAGCTTTGGTTTTCCACTACTGATGGGAAATGTCACAAATATGTCACTATTGTCACAATAATGTTGCTTGTATACCTCATTAAACATTGAGATTATACAGGCTGGCTCATATGGGACATGGAAGCATATAATCCATGGGTAGGCAAACTAACTAAGGCCTGGAGGCCAGATCTAGCCCAATCACCTTCTCAGTCCAGCCCATGGAATCAGTGTGTATTTACTTGAGTAGAATGTGTCCTTTTATTTAAAATGCATCTCTGGGTTATTTGTGGGGCATAGGAATTCGTTCATATATTTTTTCAAAATATAGTCCAGCCGCCCACAAGGTCTGAGGGACAGTGGACCGGACCCCTGCTGAAAAGGTTTGCTGACCCCTGCTCTACTTCCTTTCTTCTTCCTAGAAAACTCTGCGCAAACCTCCTTCCTGTCACTTCACACACAGCCCCTTCACCTTGGTAACTCCAGTTTTTCCACAGACCTGGGAGATTCCTCTTGAAGTGATGATGACTGTCTATGCTTTCATAATTACTTACATTCAGCTAGTCCAGCCAGGCTAGTTTGCATGGGCTATGCTCGGGAGAATTGTTGCAGCCTGTATTTCCCCCTTCAAAATCACAAATATTAGCTAGACTCTGACATTCATTACTTTTCTGGGTTTAGTGGGAGTTCCCTCCCCCCACCCCCAAAAAACTTATAATGGTATAATAAGGAACTAATTGTTACAAGACCACCTTCTTTTTTAAAATGTGAGGCTCGGCACACTTAAAATGTAACTACTTGGTTTTAGCAACAAAATAGGTCTTTTCCTAGGTTGTGTCTTCATATTATTATTATTAGTAGTAGTAGTAGTAGCAGCAGTAATAAATCCATTCCCATGCGTGTCATGGAATGGTAGTTTGCCATCTGCGCTTGTCTTCAGTGATATTATTATTTTGCCACACTTGGGTGCCATCATCTTCCCGCAGTCCCCCAAACCTTCACCTGTTGCCTCATGTGAGGAGCGAAACACGACAGTTCAGTTGACGGTGTCTGTGTTGGCAGCCAACTTGAAGGACAGCATTGAACCTTGTAGTGGCCTATCTCCTGCTAATTAGCTGTTCGGAGGAACTCTCTGTGCCACAGGCAGAGTCTTATCAGTAAAGGACATCTCTCCCATTCACACTGACAGCTGAGATGCAACTGTTCATGAAGAGAATGGCATATTGAGAAGGGAGGAGGGGAGAGGCGGAGGAGGATTTAGAACTAGTGACAGTTCCAGTGTCTTGAACTGAAGCAGTCCTGAGCGATCATAAACAACCAGAGTGGAAAATAGAAAAGGTAGGAATCAAAATTTATGGAATCAGAATGTAGACACAAAACGAGTGTAAAGGAGAGAGCCGCAGAAAGGGAAGGGAACCTTCCCTCTTGAGAATTTTGTACAAAAGTTAGGGCTATATACACTTGTGATTACCGTAGGCCCAGGGATTTCCTTACAGAGATAGTCAAGGTTTTCAGCATGTTTTCCTCATGCCCACATATTTTATTTTATTTTAAGAGAGGAAGTATGCCAGGAAGTAGACACATATTATGACAAGATATGAATCACACCAGAATAATACAAGATGCTCTAGATCTGATTCTTTGGAGACCAGGTAAGAAGGCAGTTGATTGTGTGTGTTTTTAAAGCATACTGAAGGAAACAATGGAATGTACTCAGTTAGGAAACACCTGCAATGATTATATGGACTTACAGAGGCAGGGATTGTGCCAGAGAAAAGAAATGCAGCTTTCTGTCAGAACTCTCTCTCATATAACATATGCTACTTTATTATCTTTTATGGCACTGCTAGTCTAGGACAGCATGGTCACATAGGGATACTTTTTCCAACCAGCAAGTTTATTTGAAAGCATTAGCTCTACATTCTGCTTCTGTTCTATCCCATTGTTATTTGACACCAGAGATGAGGAAATCTGTCAGTTTGGGCTCCTCTCAAATTTCCAATCTTAAATTCAGTTCTCTAGATTTCTACATCACTTTGTGAATGCCCCACCCCGCGAGAAAAAATACTCACAAATGGGAGGATGGGCAGGGTATAAATAATAAAATTATTATTATTATTATTATTATTATTATTATTATTATTATTATTATTATTATTATTTAGTTTTCATCATATACCATTTCTGTACGCCTTTTTGTTTTTGTAATGAGTATTTGGGGGATTTTAATGAAAGGTATACAAAAGAGTACCCAGAACAAAGCAAAATCAAACAACAAAGAAACAGATCTGGAGGAATGCAAATTTTGAAGAATAGCTGTGTTTCAGTTCATGTAATGTTTCTGAAAGTAAGAATTAGGTTGGTTGGCCCATCAGTGTAAACTGAATTGAGTTTCTTCCCTATCCATATCTGACACACTTTGAAGATGCCACTATTTTTTTAAAAATACACACAGAAAATGCCCCCCTTGCCTCCCCTTCAAACACCTTTGAACATAATAGTTTGACTGTTTTTAACTGAGAAATAGTTAATTGACGGAGGGGTGGTGCAGACGTATGTGCTGCATATTTATTAGTGCAACCCATGCAACATCAAGGAAGTCTACTTCTGCTCTCCCCAAGGCTTTGTTTTGTTTTAATCTATGATCTTTTATTGAAGATAATATGATAATCCACAGCTCCCTGGCATTGGCTGCAGCCAGCAGCTATCGGATCTATCCTTTCTGTGAAATTAAAAGACTGCCTCTGGATGTCGGAGATGCAATCTGTTTGTCTGGCATACCTATCTGTTTATTGAGTCTGTTAACAGACGAACAATAAGTTGTTGGGAACAGCATAAGTTTTAATCTAATGTACCTGGTAGATGCTGCCTGCAATCAAGTGCAGGCCTGCACAATTTGTGACCCACCAAGTCAAATCCACCAGCTATGTATTATCAACTGCTAGGTGCTTGTTGTGGTCCTGAACAGGCAACAAAACGAGGAAATCTGTCAAGCCCCAGGTGGGCTACCATACATGGCTGGTGGACTTGATGGTCAAAATGTCAATGTGTGGTCAGATTAGTCATGTTGAGCTCCATAAAGGGAAATGATACAACTTTAGAGTAAGTTGAAGGAGCCCAGAGAGTTCTGTAGTTTGAACATCACTGAATTTGTCAAATTTGTAGATTTGAGCACTGCATGGATAGGAGGTCAGTAAAGGTAAAGGTAAAGGTACCCCTGCCCGTACGGGCCAGTCTTGACAGACTCTGGGGTTGTGCGCCCATCTCACTTAAGAGGCCAGGGGCCAGCGCTGTCCGGAGACACTTCCGGGTCACGTGGCCAGCGTGACAAAGCTGCATCTGGCGAGCCAGAGCCGCACACGGAAACGCCGTTTACCTTCCCGCTGGTAAACGGTCCCTATTTATCTACTTGCACCCGGAGGTGCTTTCGAACTGCTAGGTTGGCAGGCGCTGGGACCGAGCAGCGGGAGCGCACCCCGCCGCAGGGATTCGAACTGCCGACCTTTCGATCGGCAAGTCCTAGGCGCTGAGGCTTTAACCCACAGCGCCACCTGCGTCCCTAGGAGGTCAGTAGAAATCCCCATTTAAGTCCAGTAATGCCACACGTGACAGGTATATTATCCGTTCTATTCCTTACACCCTTGCCATTTTGAATTCCTGTACAAATAGGCTTTTCCTCATAATCAGGTCTGATGGTCAACCAGATGCTCAGTTTCACTAATAACTATTCATGCAAAGAATATATCCTTGTGAACATTGTAACCTTGGAGCAGTGTGTTACCGCATGTTGGACCTTCTGACTTGTGAACTGGAAAGCTCGATTGTAATTTTTGTGGTTCTTAAGGGAGCTTGCAGCTCCACTATGTTGGACATGTGTCATGTAGACAACAGGGTAAATTGATTCCTAGATTGCCACCCCAAAGAAAGGAACAATTCTCAAGACGACCTACTGAGAATTCAGACTGCTGCCATACACTTACTCTACGTCTAGCACAAGACATTTTGCTGTGTGAGGTGGAATACCAAATGGCAAGCCCTTCCCATCAAGGTGCATAGTACCCAAAGCGGACCATGTGATTTTGGGTTATGGGTTTGTTTTGTTTTTGTTCTTTTTTTATTCTGTATTTTGTCTTTTTATGCTGAGAACCGTCATGAGAGCTTTGGCCAGGATACACATTTAATAAATAATAATAATAATAATAATAATAATAATAATAATACTATCAACAACAACAATTTTGGTACCTAAGGCAAAAAATAAATAAAAAATCTCCAAACTTTCTTTCTCTGGGAATAAAATTACAATGAATAATAAATTAAACAAATAATGATTTGCTGCTGTTTCACAACACCCAAAATTAGCTGTCTGAGAATTAGAAGTGGGCCAGAAGGCCAGGAAAGATGGACCTGTAGGTCTCAGAGGTGAGGGCAGGAAACAGAGGAAAAGAAAAACACACGTATGCTTGGGAAACTCATGGTTTACCCCAAACAACATCTAAGTCCAATTCCCCAGATCAAAGGCAGAAGAAGGATGTCAGAGAAAATGAGACCAGATGCAGAAACGGGCCAAGAGTGGGTTGCCTGTGTAATGGGTGCCAGCAGGTTTTTAGATGCACACAGCTGAATGTTTCTCACTGTCTTGTTCTCAGCTATGGTTATCTTTGTTATTGGTTAAACTGATGTATATATTTTCCATTGCTGAGAACAAAAGAAAAAAGTAGTATCGGGGAAACAGGTTATGGGGGGTGGGGAGGAAGAACCCATCAGAGAAAAGTTAAGCGAGTGTCAGTTCTTGCTTAAACACTCAACATTGCAAATTTAATCAGCATGTCAGTGAAAAACAAAATGCCATGAGATTCTCCTTGGGACTCTCATAGCATGTTTAGTTTGGTCTAATGGGGATGTATAGCAGCTTTATTGTAAGGTAGTGTATGTGAAGCCCTTTGGACTCCATGAAGTGCTATTGATAAACAGCAAGTACTATTATTTATGTTTTGGCATGGTAGGTCTTAGAATATTTATAATCTCAATTTCTGTGCTTTTTATGGGTGTTGGTAAGTGGAATCACAATACTGGTTTCTGTTCACCCTTGCCTCCCCCACCCCCACATCACTTCGTTGCTTAAAAAACAACAACACAAAAGCAAATCCGAGAGCACATTTAGCTGCCAGGCAGCAGCCCTGAACATAGGAAGACCAATCAGTCAATACTAATATGTCCATAGTGTGGCTCCCCTGTGACCTTGAAGAGCTTGACAAATGACTTCGGAGATGGAACAGACAGAAGTTTGGTGATAAACCCCCCAAAATTATGGGCTGGCCAGTGATGAAGAAAAATAAAAATGGAAGAGTAAGGCAAGATATATGTTTGGTTTAAACAAGAGTCGATAAATCCTGTAACTAACTCGCGCTGCGTTGGGCCAGGCTTGGAAGTCACTCAGCTTCATGGTAATCAAGACTTTCTCAATAAAGCTCAGCACAGTATTTACTGTACTCGCTTGCCCAACACTTCTGTGCTTTATGGCTATCAACACTCGATTATGGCTGGAGGCTGCGGCGGTTATTGATAACCATTCCAGAGGCAGCATAGCTCATCAAATGCAAGTGGAAGGAAGGCAATCAGGAACATGAATCATTTAGCCTGGATTTCCTTCTCACAGTTCAGAATCCTTCTCCTGGTAGTTCACTCTCAGGGATACAGATGAATCGCCATCAGCAGGAGTGGGAGTCTTCACAAATGGGGCAATTTGGGGGCGGAATGCAAAGTGCTTCTAATTTTTAAAATCTCCCTTGAGACTAACTTGGAACACATCTCATGTACGCATGAGCTGCAGTCTTTTTGAAACTGAGCTTTGTTATTTGTATACCACAGCTATTCTTTATGGACAGTGCATCTGTACCCCATTATAGGCAGAGATGCTTCCTTAATTCATAATGCTATTAAATGATGTACTAAGGCTAGCACTGAAAGTAGCATTGCTCTCTCTACCTGTGGCTTCATTCATACAGATATCTAACCTGTGAATCCTTTTGGCATGGTGCAGTAGTGGGTATCCTCTGCTCCTCCATGCACACAGCCCGGTACTGCTGATGCAATGACTCCACACATTAGGGTTGCATGTGTGAATGGCTGATTTACAAATTCTCAAAAAAGCGGGGAGAGACTGCACATCTTGAGACCTCAGTGTTACAGACCTAAGCAAGCCTTTAGCTTGACATGCCAGGTTTGCATTGTGTGGAGCCAGAGTGTGATGGAGGTTTCACAGATTCAGTCCTCACATTAGCAGTGTGAAGTGATACTGGCCAGGGGCATCATCTGAGCCCTCTGGTATTCAGCTGTTTGCAGTAAAGTAACAACCAGCTCTCATGCTGAATCTGGCCAGAGCACAAACACACACTGGGTGGCTGTGCTGGATAGAGCTGATGTGAGTTGCAGCTCAAGACATATGGAGGGCAACAGGTTGGGGAAGGTAGGCATACAGGGAGTCAGAGAATGTAGAAAACTATCAAGTACAGGTTGGGTATTTCTAATCTTTTCTTTGATGGGTTTTCTACTTTATGCTAGCAGTTTAAACTGTAATATTTGAAATATTGTTTGCATCTATAATTGAAAGGTAGTGGTTGCATTTCTGGTTATCTTTTGTTAAAGCCCTGTGTGTTTTAGAAGTTGAAAAAGCATTCAGAAGTAAGCATCACTTAATTTAATTGAGTTTACTCCCAAGAAACTACTCATGGGATTACAGTCGCACTGATCCCAATAAATAGGTTGTGATGATTTGGTGCACTGTAGTGTGTGTGTGTTTGGGGGTATTTTATGAGGGACAGTCTTCAGAGGCTATGGAAGTTGCCATAATGAACTTTTGCAATTCAGAATTTACCAGAACAGTGTTGGGCAATCAGGACCCCCAGGGAAACTGAACAAGAGCAAGATGAAGATAGCCATCACCTAACTTTGATATAATGTTTTTTATTTGGATGATGATACTGCAACATAATTTTCACTTAAAATCACAGAAATGTAGAGTTGGAAGGGATGCTGAGAGTAATCTTGGCCAAGCCCCTGCAATGCATCAGACTGATGTGGAGTAGTGGCTAAGATACTGAGTGGCAAATCAGAAAGTCTGGCTCGACTTTTCCTATAAACTCACCAGTTGGCTTTGGATGAACCCCTTGCTTTGTGTTTCATTGTGCATGCAAATAGGGACTTGATCTTTTCACACCCAAAACTTCTAAATACTTTTTATAGAAATGGGAATGCTTTGTACATGCACACACCCATCATAATGTGTATTTTGTATTTGAGCATTAATTTATCATTTAAAGGGCCATCCATATTTGTATGCACTGGCATACTAGAATAGAAAATGAGAAGCAAATTATTAAATATTGTGCTATAGATATTCAGAAAGGTAGCTACGTCTGCCCCGAAAGGCTGCCGGGACTTTCTGCAGCAGCTCCAAAAGCTTTCTGTTGAATTTACCAACAAGAGATGTGCTATCACAGGACAGCAGGTGCCTACTGGCGAAAAATTCAGAGGGTTGTTTGCCACTGGGTTTTTTAATGAGGTCACTAACCCTGTCCTGTAGAACAATTAATTTCCACAACACCTTTTGCTGAATGTGCTTCTATTTTTGAAAGTGTTAAGGATTCTTCCTCCCTTCCTCCCCCCCCCCCCCCCCGCAAGAAATTCAGCCGTGCTTTGCATTCACACAAAGCCAAATTGGCTGTGTTTAACTTTTTGCCTTCAACCTTCCTCCAGCGTTCAATCTAATGAGAGCCTCATATAATGGATTTGACCGTAGAAAATGACAGGCAGATGGAATTAGAGAGGGGCAGGTTTTAAAGGAAATGATTTATTAAACTTTCTGATTCTGCTGCAGCATTAACATTTTGCTTCTGTTCCATTGGTATGCCAGAAGTACTTAACAACAACAACAATTCATACAGTAAGCACCAAATATCATATTGCAGTTAAAATGCATGCTCTGAGGTTGATAAGACACAGGTTGCCCCAAACTGTCTGATGAGTTGGGCAGAGGAAGACATACATTCTAAAGTGTGTGGGATTTCAACTAGGGCTCTGTCAAAAGTGCTCCCCCCCCATTTTCAGGGGGATTAATTTAGAAGTGCAATAGTGATTTTTCAGAGGGATAGCATTTTTTTTTTTTTAAAAGTGAGCTTATGGACTTGCTTTTGCTAGGTACCAGCAGTCATGTGAGTGTTTTTATTAACTCTTTCATAATTACTGACAGGAATCCCTAATGCCATCTGGTGGCAGCCATGTTCATTCCCAGAATGCCCTAGATATAGCACAAAATAATGGTGGTCTTTGATGGGAATTGACAAGAGAATATATTAATGATATTTAATCTTCTAAAGACCCACATGTGTGGGTTAACAACTGGTCCCTGTTTTTAAAATGTGGGGCTTTGCAATCACTTTGGTGGGAGAAGACCCTTTTAGCAGAGTTGAAACTCACAAATTTATGCAGCATTTTGGCATCAGGAATATAGGCTATTAAACCCTACTTATTTTATTCAAGTGTGTGAAACAGATGAACTCCTTTTACCCACTGTTCAGTAAATAAGACAACAGGCTGTAAAGTAAGATTAAAATTATAGTTTCTAGGACTCAGACGTGCATTTTCTTGATGCAGCAGCAATAAAACAATGCAGGTGAAATACTCTTAAGTATAAATACAGTAAAGCAGCCTCAGACATGAGTCTGAGCTAAGTTGAAGCACTTTACCCCCGTGGCTTACAGGGGGAGGGGGGCGGGAATAGGAACCGGAAGCAGGTTTTACTTCTTCTCAGGAAAAGAGGGGATGTGACCTCAAAACCTACTCTAGCAATTAGAACTGCTTGGTCCTTAACCTCTTTATATACTAACTAACAAATATGCATTGTTATGCTGGACTGCTAAAATCTCCCACAGTCTCCACTCCACCCTCTGTCCCCAATGTAAACTCTTAAGAAATGCTACTTGCTCCTCCCAAAACACCCTCCTGGTTTTCATACAAATTTGCTCCTCCCTCGCTTTCATGGAGAATGTTCAGCTTTTTTGAGAGTGTTCCAATCGGGTCCTATCTGAACATGAATTCACTACACTTTGAATGAGGTGTTTCCATTTAGGGCAGCAAATATTTCAGAGCAATTAAAGTGTGTATCTTTCTTTACCCTTCATGGCAGGGGCAACTTTTGAACTGGGAACTTTCCTGTGCTCTCACTTGTCCATTAAACTAACCACATCCATTCATTTGTAGGGTAGTTTTTTGTCTATATGCAAACGCAATAGTAATTTGTGCTGTGTGCTATGTGTTGGGGGGGGTAGTCTGGTCTGCCCTTATTATAGGGCACCCCTATATCATTCTGAGATGTAGGCAAACCAGCAAGACATAGGACATTCTGACCAGGGAGGAAAAGTATCACGGACCCTTGGCCCACGTCTTCCCTCTGTAGCATATTCTGTGTTTCAGAGCCCATGGAACTACTCCTCTGGAATACCTAGATCTCTGTTGTGTCTATGCCTCTTTGCCCTTTGCTGATGATGATGCTATTTATACTATGAAGTACTTTTTAAAGCCACGACGCATGCACCTACAATACATTTCCCTTAGATAATATCTATGAGTAATACTCTGAGCCTTGCTATTCCTCTCTGCTGCCGCCACCCAAAATGTTTTGCTTTGCTGATGAAATCAGGAACAGTGCTGCTGCTCAACTTCTGTGGGAAGAACGTGGCTGACAGACGGGATCAGGGGCAGCCTTGAGATTGTGAATTACGTGGGGGCTCAGGCTGAGCCCTTCAGCTGCCTATTCCTCTTCTAGTTCCTTCCTTCCGATACTAGAATATCCCTTCGCGTGACACAGAAAATTAGGGGGGGGGGTGTTGGTTTTTTTAAAAGATGAATTCTGTAAAGGCTGATGATCTTTATGTCTCCAGGCCTTGTGTCTAAGAATAAAAGAAAGGAAAACCTTGGAAGAACGGTAATGAAATGAATTTTATTTTTCAGGCACGGAGCCCATGCTATTTCATTTCATTACCAGGACACATTGAGCAGGCTGAGATCAGCAAGTACTCCAGGCAACGCAGGGAGCTGATAAGCATTTCATCATGGTTCTAAACATATTAAATTTTTAGCTGTAAAGTTTATCAGTGGCATCTATGGGTGCGTCTGTGTGCATGTTGCCATGTCATCCTCCCCACTGTGGAGAACTCCCCCCCGTCTCATTTTTTCTGCAAAAATGTCAACTGACTATGTATTCCTAAAAATAAATTTGAACTATCAACCAGGCTGTTACCTGCTATTCAGAAAGAAAATGGGAAGAAAATATTCCAACATGAGTAATGGTAACAAGAGAAAAATATTCTATTAGGATCTGAGGGTTCCTTCTTTCTACTTGTTTGCTTTATTATTCTCCTATTTCACATTTAAGGGTTTTCCCCCCGTTTGAAACCCAAAACACTACTCATTTTTACTTAGATTTAGGTGGCAATCCTCTACATAATTTGAAATAAACCCTACTGAATTCAGAGGGATTTAATTCTAAATGTGATCTGATTGCACAGATAATTCAGTCTTGTTGCTTTCATTTCACTATTCTTGTTGTTCGTCCAGCTTTGCAACGCATCCTATGTCACAAGATGTTACTGCACTCACTATCTTTCCATCTTCCAGCAGGCTGGTTTGGCTTTCTTACAATAAACTGGAATAAAAACTCATCATTGAATATATATTGTCATTTTCATTGGTGTCAAACATTTTAGAAGCTCCTGATAAAGCACATTTTGACTCCACGTCCACTTCTTCCTCCCAAATTGTGATTGCTTAATTCATTCAGGAGGTCCGTTCTTAACCTGAAACTGTTCTTAACCTGAGGTACCACTTTAGCTAATGAGGCGTCCCGCTGCTGCCGCGCCACCGGAGCACGATTTCTGTTCTCATCCTGAAGCAAAGTTCTTAACCCGAGGTACTACTTTCGGGCTAGTGGAGTCTGTAACCTAAAGCATCTGTAACCTGAAGCTTCTGTAAGGACTTTGTTCAGTATGTGAAGGACTTTGTTCAATCCATTGGCACTGCCTTGGGAATCTTGCCTCCTCCTCCAACCAGGGGTTGCCACGTGTGTGTGGTGGCAGTGGATGGTTCGGCAGCTGCCCCCTTGGCGTTGGTTGCCCTCTGCTTCCTCCTGCTGGCTGGCAGGGGGGGCCAGCCTCCTGACTGCCCTGGCTTTGGTTTTCTTGGGCTGATCAGCCCTGCACAGCTGGTGGGGGCCACAGCCAATTCAAGCCACCACCAGAAGAGTGCCTGTCTGGTGGGCCTGGCCAGTCCTGAGAAGATGCTGCAGCAGTGGCAGCAGTGATCTCACAATTGTTTTATAAATGTGTTTTTTGTGAGAAAACTAATAGCACAAATTAGACTTGGCTTGAAGCGTGTGAGGAGGAAAGGAAATGGGATGGATTAATCTTAAACATAAAGGACCACAATACCTCAAGGACCACCTCTTGCCATGTGAACCCTGAGATCATCCTCTGACTTCCTTCACTAGGTGCTTCCTCCATGGCGCCCTTCTAAATGCCTTGTGGATTAGTTTTTGTTCTTATTTTTATGATGTATTTTGTGCTTTTTATATTGCAATTTTATGTTGTGAACTGCCCTGGCATCCACTGATGAAGGGCAATATACAGACTTAACAAATAAGCAAGCAAACAAACTGAAGATATAGTCCCCAATTAATTCCTGCACAACTAGTGCCAGAGATACATCAAAGGACATATCCAGTTCAGTTGGCCCAGTGCTGAGGACTGGATACATATCCAGCTGTGAATGTGTATCTATATCAATTGCACACACAGAAGTCTGCATCTTTACATAGATACTTTGGGCTGAAGATTCTTCAGCGGAGTTGAATGTAAAAAGAAGCCATTTTTAATTTTTAATTTAAGTCCCTTTCCACTTGTCATCCCTTTACGTGTTACATTCCTGTGCAAATGTAGGGGTGTGGATGTGTTGCATGCATGCATAACACAGAGTGGGTCACAGCATAAATAAATTCGGAGGCAAGCATCTTATTTGTGCTCAAGAAGCCAGAGGATGTTCATTCACAATTCTGTTCTGCCCTCTTTTGCGTCAATAGGTGATAAAGCTTTCTTTTAAATAATTTGTCTCTCTCCCCCACCCCCAAATGAATACGGTACATTGCTAAATGTGTTTCATCCTAAAATACACAATGCAACATATTTTGGCACTTTTTGTTATTTGGCAAGTATTATTTCATTGAAATGTGAAATCCAAAGGAAAATTGCATTCCAGTCTAGGTGCAACTTAGCTGTGCTTGCTTAAAAATGCAGGCTGAACAAAAATCTCTCTATCACTACCACACACAGAGAGATGACACACACACACTCAAGACAGATAATGTTGCTTGATTCTGGATAAAGGGTAGAAGAAGGAAAGACATACCTGTATAAATCTCCATCTACCTACCTGCTTATGATCTCCCTGCATGTGATTTAACAAAAGCCGCTGTTTCTAAAATAAAATTGTTTTGCCCATATGTTGTAACTATTGCCATCCGATAAAACAATAAAGGATCCCAATAAATAGGAAAGTCTGCCGTTTGTCATCTTCTTCCCATTTCAAATGCAAAGGCAGGGAATTCTTTCTGATGTGGTTGTGTTTATGAGGGAAAATATATTTTGTGCAGATATAGGAAATAAATGAAATCAGCATTCATGAGTTTGATACAAATGCTGTTGGAAGTCAGTGTGGTGTAGTGGTTAAGAGCGGCAGTCACATAATCTGGGGAACTGGGTTCGTGTCTCCGCTCCTCCACATGCAGCTGCTGGGTGACCTTGGGCCAGTCACACTTTCGTGAAGTCTCTCAGCCCCACTCACCTCACAGAGTGTTTGTTGTGGGGGAGGAAGGGAAAGGAGGTTGTTAGCCGCTTTGAGACTCCTGAAGGGGAGTGAAAGGTGGGATATCAAATCCAAACTCTTCTTCTTCTTCTTCCTCCTCCTCCCCCACTGCGGTGTGATATGCTGTGGCCAATAGTGTAACCAAATAATAGGACTAAAAATAATAATTGTGTAGTGCAGAAAGGTGGGACCATTCAAGGGCCCCTGCATTTGTGAGATGCTTTGTTTTTTTCGTCATCACAGTATGGAGGCTTAGGAACTCCCTCCCCACCCCCAGCACTTTATTAGAAATACAGTGGACACCTGGGTTGCAAACGTGATCCATGCGGGATGCACGTTCGCAACCCGCAGCGTTCGCAACCCGCACCTGCGCATGCACGGGTTGCAATCCGGCGCTTCTGCGCATGCACAAAGCGCAATTTAGTGCTTCTGCACATGCACGACTGCCTAAACCCGGACGTAACCCATTCCGGTACTTCTGGGTTTCGGTGGTCTGCAACCCTAAAAAATGCAACCTGCAGCGGCTGTAACCCGAGGTATGACTGTATAGTGCTAGCCTGTTTTGTATGCAGAACTGATGCCAGACTATGCAACAGTGCAACGCTTCTTTGCAAATTATCTCTAGAAATGTTGCCATTGCAAAACAGTATGCAAGGGCTGGAGGAGAAAGACATTTAGAGGAACTGGAACATGAAGGCTCAACTTAAACATACATTAAATGTCCCAGTATTAAATAACTTAATACTACACTTGGGCATGTAAAACTGCACTCCATGTTCCACAGGAATTTTTTAGGCTTTTAAAAAAATCCAGGTGTTTGACTAAGGAGGAATAGCCAAATGAATTTGGGTGGAATTTGGTGTCTGGTGTCAAGACAGGGATATAAGGGACCCCACTTTTCCTAAATTTTAAAATATCTTAATTAAAAAGTTCCTTAATTTCTCTCCCATCCTTAATGGAAATACATTTTCATTTTCATTTCCCAAACTACTGTGCAAACCAAAACACAGCTATTTTTCAAAATCCACACTTTTTCGAATTTGCAGATCTTCAACTAATACAAAAAGCATATTTTAAGGAAAAGTATGTACAAAAAGTTTGTATTGAGTGAACTGTGGACTTTTTAAAAAAAAATCACAAAATTATGTAGGAATGGGAAGAACTGAATTTTAAAAGAGATTCTGAGAAACTGACAGAAGCCAAAATTAATGCTAATTTGCACACAGTAACCATGCTGGAATTGCCTAATTGAGATGTTTATCTGCAAAAGTGGGCATGTAGCTTTTGCGTTACAGGTCAAATTGTTTTTTGTTACTATATGTATAATATTTTATACAAAACACCTAGGTGTGCATTAATCTTCCTTATTCAAAAGTAGTTATCTCTCTAAGCAGTGTAGTGAAGATCTGAATCATTGTGGCGTATTGTATGAAATTGCCCACAGTCTACCTTATTGTTCAGCTTCTGGCATGTCTGATCATTGGTTTTCAACACTATGGATCTATCACTGGTATTCTTCAAATTGCCATTTTGTCTGCAACCAGGAGCAACGAGCTGCTGTATAGTGGGATGATGAGCTGTGGGCAGCACAGGTTGAGGCAGTTTAGGCACCTAAGTAGAGCCAATCCAGTGCTCCCACTAGTACTGTTAAACCACCCTAAGCTCACCACCACCCTGCCATGACCCCTTGCCAGCCTAGTATGCAGATGCAGTGCTGCTGCTTCAGGGAGGCCAAGCCTGTGGCAGTACCCCTCCCTGCTCCTGTGCAACAACATGCATGCATTTTTCTCACTGTAAATACAAAAGTCTAAGATATTCACAGAATCTGTAAACTCGCCAGTTACCATAACTGAGGCCAGGCATTTGAAAATAATAATATTGTGCAAGGGTAGTTATTACACACATGCTGTTGTTCCATTAGCTTCAGTGTGAGCAAAGCTACCATTCAGACATTGTGGAGACAATCCTGATGTAAATACCTAGTCTCCCTTAAAATGCAAGACTATTCTATGCCTTTCTCTAATGAATGAGACAGGGAGGAAAATTAATCTTAAACTGATTCATATAATTATTTGCTGGTCTTATTATGCCAAGTACATTTTTGCAGAAATGCCAACTCGGCAACACTCCCCAAGCAGATCTGGAAACTGGAGCGTGCCAATGTTTGCTACTGAATGGGGTGGGAGAGGAACTAGTGCATATAAGAGAAATAATCGGTTTCTAGAACTGGTATATATGGCAAGGGAGCATAGCTCATTGGGTAGATCATGCAGAAACCTCAGGTGTGATTGCTGGCACCTGCAGTTAAAGGATTCCAATCTGCAGGACTAGGAAAGACCTCTGCCTGACACCATGGAGAGCCACAGATAAGACAACAACATATGTTTGCGAGGAATTTGATATTGCTGCTATTTGGGCTATGAACTAACCAAAATTTAATACTTTTTAAGTTCCATTCATTTGAAAGGTCAGGTAAAATGCTCAAGTCTGCCCTATGTAAATAAGTGGGATTTGAAAGTGATTAACTTTGACTGGCTTATATCCACTTTCTGCATCCAAACTTGAGCTAAATTCTTCCTTTTAAGAAAGCTTCATAAGTCCCCAGACTAGTCCAAGCAGATATTGCACGGTAATGTAGAGTGCAAGCAATACTGATTTTCTCCAGCAGATAAAACATAGGAGGAAATGTAAGTTTGGTTTTGGGGGGAAAGTGATTAGACACCCACCCTCTTTTTCAGAGCACTGTGGAAGGCTCTACCTCCAAAATTGCTATTTAGCTGTTGTGGTTCAGTTTAGCCCATAACAAAACTGAAATGTCCAAGAATTTGCTATGTATGCATTACTGCAGCTTATCTCCCACACAGCAGTTTATCCTAAAAGTTCATTTTTCACATACACAGAGGAAAACCAATAAAACTAGACCTCTGTCAAGACATTTAAACAGCTTGGGGGATAAACTTTCAAGGGCTTTTCTCCTGAAAGTTAGGATTATGGTTGTGAATTCACCTGCTATTCTTGAGCCGTAAAGCTTTGCAAAGAGCTTTCTCAAACTCTTACTTCCTCAGTAAGAGGTAAGTTTGAAACAATGAGTTTGGGGCATTGTTTATATATCACCTTTTTATTTTCTGGTTTTGTTGGGACCAGATAAGGTCTGAGACACATTTTGGTGGAATGGTCTTTTGATAAGGTTGAATGTTTCCATGAAGTAGGCAGATGAATGAGGATAGTTTATGGAGAGTAGTCTCCCATTCATGGAGCTGTGAGCTCCTTAAGAATTCTTAAATGGAAAGGAACAAGGCAACTTCCAAGATTTGGTAAAAAATCAGAAATGTGACTTATCCCATATTAAACAAATGGAAATTCATGGAAAACATGAATGCTGTTTGTTCCAATTCAGAGCTAAACTGCTGTTTTCCTGGGGGGATGATAACCCTAACTGAAATAAGGCTCATGGGACATGAAGCGTCTTTCTGAAAAATGTTGTTAGATTATCTGAAACTCCTTAGGCTTCCACCAGAATCCCTAAGAA
This sequence comes from Podarcis gaigeae, assembly GCF_964106915.1. Taxonomy (NCBI): domain Eukaryota; kingdom Metazoa; phylum Chordata; class Lepidosauria; order Squamata; family Lacertidae; genus Podarcis; species Podarcis gaigeae. The sequence goes on along the minus strand of NC_139677.1, from coordinate 6,535,033 downwards.
GGTTCTCCTGAGGTGAACGCACAGCGCCCAACACACACCACACTCAGTGGACTCCATATTGTAGGTTTGGGAGGGCAGCTCTTACAATGGATTTTAAAGCTGTTGATTCAACTCATTTTATATATTGTTGTCAGACTGGTGCAATGTTGCACCTAATAGAGTTATATACCAGTAATCCCTGACTAATTTTGAAATTAAATGTATACAGGCAGGCAGTGTTCTTGCAATGTGCTTTTGTCCAGCAAATCCCTTTGTGAAGTGTTCTGCGCATTACTTGGAGTAAAGTCCAACTCAGAATTTAACAGTCTGCCAGATACCACACTTCTTTGAATATTACAACACAGTTGTCTGCAGCTTAAATCTATCCAAATGCACATTTAAATAATATCTGGGAGAAAATATGAATTTGAATACATATTTTGAGAGAAAACCTAACTCTACTTGTAACATGCAAACACAGAGCAGAGTTAGAGTTACTTTGTGCAGTACATGTGGCTCCCAGAGAGGGAGTGGTAAGAAACCTCACATCTGGGTGTCAAATGCAGCCCTGCAAACATCTCCATCTGGCCCTCAGACCATTTCCCTCTCTGGCCCTGCTTCACATCCCATATGTTTTGCTTGGCTGAAATTCATTTGTTTCATTTATTTGTATGCCACTTTTCCACACAGACATACACAAAACCATGCTCAAAGCAGCTTGCAACAAAGAAACAGGGATGCATGTCAAATAAACTCTACAAAACAATTTCATAATAACGTAGCAAAGCAAAAATAAAACAACCTACACAAAGCCACATTTTGATACTATAAATGGAACAAGATTGCTTAAACAACATTGAGAGCTGGTGCGGCACAATAGAGTGTTGGATGGACCTGGGAGAGCAAGGTTCAAATCCCCCCTCAGCCATGAAACTCACTGGTTGACCTTGAGCCAGTCACCATCTCTCAGCCTAACCCACCTCACAGGGTTGTTGTGAGGATGAAATAGGAGGAGACCCATGAAACTACCTTGAGACCCTTGGAAGAAAAAGGTGGGATATAAATTTAATAAGTAGATAAATAAAACATGCAGATTCCAATAGCAAAAATGATGTTGCCAGCAGTCCTGTCCTGCAGCACCTTCTTATAAGGCTTCCAAGGGCAATGGGTGAGGTAGCTGGAAATGCCACTTCCAGGATTTTAGTGAATTGCCTTCTTGAACTATCATAATGCATGTGAGTGCATGTAGAAACTCAGCTCCTGTACAAAGGTAACATTTACATTCACTGCTCCACCCATTTTTGCCCATGGACCAGGGCTGTCTTACCCATAGGCGCTAGGAGTGTGGGGCACCCTGGCGCCGGGCTCTCAGGGGCGCCAGGCCGAGAGTCTGGGGCCCGGGAGTTGAATCCAGGGAACAGCCTGCCCGCCGGTTGGAATGCCACAACAGGCTCTTCTACTGTGGGCAGCTCTGTGCTGTGAGTTTGGGGGCGACCGAGCCAGCGAGATGCTGAGGCGGCCAGCCGGCTCCGCCCTCCTGTGCACCTGGGACTGGGCAACCTGGGGGGAGGGGGGCGCCAGGCGGATTTTTGCACCCCAGTGCCGCATATGCTTAAGACAGCCCTGCCATGGACCCTGCCACAACTGGCATGTGGCCCTGGAGGTCTGCCTAGAAGGAAATGTGGTCCTCAGGCCAGAAAAGGTTTCCCACCCCTGTCAGAGACATGGTGAGGCCCGACATGTCTTGCAGGAACAGAGAATGTTCCCAAAAACAAATCCCAGAATCCTTTTGAATGTGTATGGGTTTTTCAGCAGATAGTCAAGGGTTCCCAGAGAAGAATCTGCTGTAGAAAGTGTTTCTTGAACACAGGGTGTTTGAAAACCACTTCTCCCAAGGAACAGAGCGTGACTCTTATACCTCATCAAGTTAGAAACACTGAACCCTATTTTTAAGGGAATCCAAACAGTTCCCCCATTCATTCAGTGACACAGGAAAGGTGAGAGATATGAAACCGTTGTCAAAAATCGGTTTAATCTATTTTATGGTTACAGACCCTTAAAAGTTTTAATTGCGACAATATGGCTGCTCCTGGATTCCAGGAATTGCAAAAAACATTGCTGGGACAGATTTAATGCATATGCTTTATATAGCTAAAAAGTGCCATATAAATAAAACATGCTGTCTGAGTTAAAAGTGGAAAAAAAAACTTTGGGAAAGGCATGCCAAGTGCTTTCTTACAGATAGACTCTCAGGTACCGACATCTGCTTTTGAGAACTAGCATCCAGTAATTCCAGAAAAAATACTATCTTTGCACCATAACTTCTGCTATAAGGAGGGGTTCCTTCAGCAATTCCTAGGCTGCTTAAGTAAGTGCTATAGAAATTATAAAGAGGTTTCCCTCTTAGTAACAGCAAACCAAATCTTACTGGCTACACTGTAAAGTACCCTGAATTGCTTGAACATGTAAAAGTATGAAAAGATTGTACTGGGGCTAGTATCAGCACTAAGCGTGGAAGGGGAATAATAATTGAAATTATCCCTGATTACTCTGCTGGTTATTTTCTTTGAAGATTGAGCTAGGGCTGTAATAGGTTGTTCATCATGTATTAGAACTGAGGTGGCCAAAAGGCATATTGGGCTCTACTCGTAGATATCTGGGTGTTAAAGATTTAGCAAGGATTTATTATTTCCATTTGTTTAACAATTGCATCAACAAAAAGGGTTCTGCCTCTAATTATGCTACTGAAATGAAGAAATTTGGGGTGAGGGTAACCAGGAGAGCATTTTTCTGTGGAAGGAATGTGAGCGCAATCCAGTTCTGATGCGCAAAGCAAACAGAATGCAGGTGGGGGAACCAGTGGCCCTCCAGATGTTGATGGACTCCAGTTCCCATCATCACTGACCATCAATCATGCTGGCTGAGGCTGATGGGACTTGGAGTCCAACAGCATTAGAAGGGCTACCAGTTCCCTATCCTTGGTATAGAACAAGACTGGTAACCTTATGTGGACTACAATCATGCATTTGATGCTCCAAATTTTGGGCTTATCCCAGGGGCCAAACGTGTCTGGCTCTCAAAACTTTCCTGAGAACTATGCCACTCACTTGCCTCCTTCACATCTCAAGTGCTTTTGTCTGGCTGGACTATATCCCTGAATTCTGATCATACTTCTTGCTTGTCTGCATGGAGGATAGAAAGGAGTGGGGGACTGTTTGTGGAAAGTAACTTATTACAGGACAAATGCAACATTTTCATTTTGCTCTGTTCCCTTTTGCCTCTGAACCCACCCACTCCTGGCATGTGGCCCTTGGAAGGTAATGTGGCCCTCGGGCAGGAAAAGATTCTCCATCCATGCCCTAAACTATTGGAATGTTGAAAACATGTATTTTAAAGGATAACCGTATGTGAGGAAAATTGCACCTTCTTTTGCTGAGGCTGTCAAGAGTCTGCATTGATGTGTGATGGCATATTAACAGCATACCTATTAGGCTAATTTAAAGGCATCAGAGCAGGGCTGTTCCTACCATTTGCAGGAGTGTTGCCATTATTAATTGCATTAGATTCTTTATACACTCTGATAGGACTCAAAAGCCAGAAAACATCAACATTAGTTTGTGACAGCAAAGGTGGCTTGATTATATGCTTCATATACTGTTCAACTCTTTTGTGTCTAATTGTAAACTGGAAAAAAACGGCTTAGATATCTAAAATGGTAAAAAAATTGGGTTTATTCTTGCTTCACGTATTCCTCTTTTTCATTACAATGAATGGCAGAATTTTCAAGACATTACACATATTATGAAAACAACAAAAGTCCTCTTCAGAGATTCAGGAAACTAATTTGCTCGCTCTTTCTTTCTTTCTTTCTTTCTTTCTTTTTCTTTCTTTCTTTCTTTCTTTCTTTCTTTCTTTCTTTCTTTCTTTCTTTCTTTCTTTCTTCATTCTTCCACCTTTCCTCTATGGAGCTCAAGGTGACATACAACCTCACACACACCCCCTCCATTTTATCCACGGAATAACATTGTGAAATGAATTAGGCTGAGATATAGTGACTGCACCCAAGATCACCCAGTGGGCTTCATGGCTGAGTGGAGATCTGAACCCTGGTCTCCCAGCAGTGCCAGATTGACGTATAAGCTAAACAAGCTATAGCTTAGGGCCCCACTCTCTTGGGCCCCCCCCAAAAAAACTAAGGAAAAAAAAACCACTGGATGTACATTTCCAAAATATAAGATAAAAAAACAAATAAAATAAAACCTACGTACAGCAACAGTGTGTTGTGTTTTGTAGGCTCCTATGATGTAAGTAATGAGCCCTGCCTGCTATATAAAGGGCCCCATTACCTTCAGTAATGTGGCCCTGTCTCCCAGGTTTGATTCTGACACTCTAACCACCACACCACAGGTGTGGGGATGGAGCAGAGGAACAACTGTGCTGGCTCCACCTCCCAACCTTGTTCCAGTTGCCTTCTCTAAGTTGCAGGATGATTGTCTGAAACTAGAGCCCCCCTAGAAGAGCCTTTTTTTCCTACTCTCACACACAGGAGAGAAAGGTTTCTTCTGAAATAGTGTTTGTTTTCTGCAGCTTTTGTAAGTATATACTTATGAAAGATGATCTTAACCCCCCCCCCCAAAAAAAATCTGCTGCATGTTTTTAGTCAATTAAAATGTAGTTTTTAAAAAATAAATTGACCTTACCAATTAATTAACAAAATGTTGCAACCCAATTTGTGCCACAGTTAAGGTGGAATTCAACAGAGCATTGAGATTTTTCCATCAGGATAAACATTTCAGTTTGTCAGGCAGTGTGCTGTTCTCAGGGTTCTCCTAGCCTGCCCTGAGCCAATATAGGGGCATGTGGCGGGGGTGGGGAGGGAGAAAAAGGGCCCATGGCACTAGCAAATCACTTGCTGGCTTCCAATAGAGGAAATCATTAGGTAAATTAAGTCCTACTGGAAGTCTTTTAATATTTCAAAAGACTCTATGTGTGTGTAGCTAGAACAGATCAACATGGCTACTAACTGGAACTGGAATTGGTTTCCTGGACATTGTCTCTGTACCCCCTGTTCCTTCACACCATTTCTTCCTCCTCCATCCCTCTCTTTGTGTTTCCTAGATGTCTCTGGTCCTTCATAGGTCTTCACCTTCTTCTCCCTAGCTCTACTTTCTGTTTCCTTTTCCCCTCTCACTGTTGCCACTCCCTATAGCTTATTCTAAAGCAGCATCTTCTGATGGGTCCAGTTCTGCCACATTCTCCAGTCTTTGGAGAGTTGTGATTCCCTTTTCACTGGATGCAAACATGTGACCACATCATGACCTGTGCACTGCATCTGACTTGGTTAATTATAAGTCATTTGGCAGGGGCATCATTCAAGCTCAAGAATCCTATTAAAACAGACTATTGCACACTTAGCTGCGTGTCTGATCTGAGTTCCTTTCAAATTACTCGCAAAACTGAACACTTTCTTCCGCAACTGCCAGGGAAGAAGTCACAATCTCCTTAAACAGGTGTAGATATAAAAGTTTAATAGCTTGACATATATGAGAGAGGATGATTATGCAGTGGTGTTTACATGAAGTGTGGAGAGCTTTTTCTCTGTGTATAATAGTAGAAGAAAGAGGGAAGTATAGTATTCAGGAAATAACATTTGTTGTTTAGTCGTTTAGTCGTGTCCGACTCTTCGTGACCCCATGGACCAGAGCACGCCAGGCACTTCTGTCTTCCACTGCCTCCCGCAGTTTGGTCAAACTCATGCTGGTAGCTTCAAGAACACTATCCAACCATCTGATCCTCTGTTGTCCCCTTCTCCTTGTGCCCTCCATTTTCCCAACATCAGGGTCTTTTATAATAATAATAATAATAATAATAATAATAATAATAATAATAATTTTTTATTTATACCCCGCCCTCCCCAGCCAAGGCCGGGCTCAGAGCGGCTTACAAGAAATAATAAAAACAAGATGAATGATTACAACTTAAAAACAAAAATAAAATACAACATTAAAATAATGGAGTATTAAAATGTAGCCTCATCGCAGGAGGAGAAGGAAAAGAAAGGGGGAAAAAAGAGAGGGAGGGAATCAAATTGGCTCCAAGCCAAAGGCCAGGCGGAACAACTCTGTCTTACAGGCCCTGCGGAAAGAAATCAGATCCTGCAGGGCCCTGGTCTCATGAGGCAGAGCGTTCCACCAGGCCGGAGCCAGAGTTGAAAAGGCCCTGGCTCTGGTTGAAGCCAATCTAACTTCCTTAGGGCCTAGGGTCTCCTCCAGCACCATAATTCAAAAGCATCAATTCTTTGGCGATCAGCCTTCTTAATGGTCCAGCTCTCACTTCCATACATCACGACTGGGAAAACCATAGCTTTTACTATACAGACCTTTGTTGGCAAGGTGATGTCTCTACTTTTTAAGATGCTGTCTAACATAGGAAATAACATAGGGCTTATCTATATTATAGGCCTGCAGATAACGCTACTTTGCCAATGGACAATTATGAAAAAGGTCCAGTTTGGAAGGTGTTAACTGTCCCTTCCATCTACTTTATGGGGTCAGAAATAATGGCTAAATCACATTTAATGGTGTCTTCATAGCTGACCTACGGCACTTTAACATCCACTATGGAAAGCATTTGACTGATTAAGTGGGTCAGCTTTATTGACTGTATTATTAAATGTATAGCCTATAAAACTTATGCACAACCCTTCCCCAACTCCTTCTATTCAAACAGTACCATCATTACAAGTACCAGGGCAGAATGTGAGACATTTAGAAAGAACAAAGAAGAATATATACCAGAGAGCAAATACAGAAGAATTTTTGACTAGGATAGTTTCTAGCAATTGCAACTCCTTTAAATAAAACTTGATGGAGGGAAATCCCTATTTCATATTAAGAAAGTACAATATACAGAGTGAAGCTCCAAAGTTCTTTAGAACTGAAGGGTAGTTGAAACCCACCTGAGAAAATTTGCTCATCTTTAATGACTCTGTCTTAGCTTCCCTCAAAATTCTCAAATGTTTCGTTGAAAGATTCTTTACAGTTGATATAAATTGCACTGCAGACAAAATCTAGTAACAACATATGTATGAGAAGAATGCACTGGGAAAATTGTAAAAAATTCACCTGTGTTAGATTTGCTTTAAATTAAATTTCAAGGGCAGCTCTGCTTGGCACCCAAAGATTCTTTGTATGCTTGCTTTGATACTAAAAGGTGTTTTCCAACTACATGTTTTGGACACATACAACTGGGTCAGAAGTTTAGTTGAGTAGAGTTGAAGACAGCAGAAGCTGATACTAAGCACTCATGCTTTATTGTGACTCAGAATATGGCATTAAGACATCCATATGCCATAATCATTTTTTCATCTCCGCCAAGCTAAGCAGTTGGCTCCTTATCTCTCTCGCCCTGACCTAGCCACTGTGATCCATGCGACGGTCACCTCCAGACTGGATTATTGTAACTCGCTCTACGTGAGGCTGCCCTTGAGACTGACCCAGAAACTCCAGCGGGTGCAAAATGCCGCGGCGAGACTCCTTATGGGGTCTTCGCTGCGAGATCATATTCATCCAGTACTATACAAGCTGCACTGGCTCCCGGTGGAGTACAGGATCAGGTTCAAGGTGCTGGTTTTAACCTTTAAAGCTCTATACGGCCTAGGACCCTTGTACCTACGGGACCGCCTCTCCTGGTATGTCCCACAGAGAAATTTACGGTCTGCAAATAAAAACATCCTAAAGATCCCAGGCCACAGAGAGGTTAGGCTGGCCTCAACTAGAGCCAGGGCTTTCTCGGCCGCGGCTCCAATCTGGTGGAACGCTCTGTCACAGAGACTAGGGCCCTGCGGGACCTGACATCTTTCCGCAGGGCCTGCAAGACAGAGCTGTTCCACCAGGCCTTTGGTCAGGGCGCAGCCTGACCCCCTCCTCTGGCAACCTGCACAGAATTTTGCTTGATGGTTGCCATTAATTTGATTTTAATTAATTTTATAATGAATGTTTTTAGCATGTTGAACTATTTTGACGGTTGTTAGCCGCCCTGAGCCCAGCTTCGGTTGGGGAGGGCGGGATATAAATAAAATTTATTATTATTATTATTATTAATCACCTGGAACTCATATTGCCTTGATAAAGCAGTTTAAATATCTTTCTGGCTCAACCTTCTGACCACAACAGATGCCTCTAGGAAGTTCACAAATAATAACTGAAGACAACAGCCTTTTCTTCCTGTTCTGTCTCTCAGTACAGTATCAAGTACTCAGAGCTATTCTGCCTGTAAGCATGGAAAGTCCATTGAGTTCTGGCTATTATCTAATAGCAGAATAATGATAATGATAGTGATAATTTTATTACTTATATGCCACCTATCTGTGTTGCCCCAGCCATTGTGGATGGTTCCCAACACAATATATAAAACACAATAAAACATCAACGATTAAAAACTTCCCTGTAACAGGGCTGCCTTCAGATGTCTTCTAAAAGTCTTATGGTTATTGATCTGTTTCATAATACTACAATTACATTTTGTATGAACTATTTAGGCCAATCTCCTAGCATTTAAATCTAATAAATTATCATTTTATTTACCCTCTGTCTCTTTCACTATCTCTTGCCTGTCCTTCAGTGAATTCAGGTGGTCTGACAGGGTCACCCCCTTTTGTCCTCACAGTTACCCTGTGAGCTTGACTAGGCTGAGGTAGTGCTTGGGCCAAGGTTTCATGGCTGTGAGCTTCATGGCTGAGTAGGGATTTCAACCCAGGCTTTCCCAGGTCCAACACTTTCTACTGCACCATTATGGCTATGTGTTTTTTACATGGCAGGTGATCATTTCGTTCTAGCAATCCCATGTTGTTTTCATCAATGGAAGGTTGCTCTCTCGTGACTGTGGAGTCCCATTTGCCATAGATATATTTAAGTGTTCCTAGGAAGTTCCCCCTCTTGCTCTTTCCTCTGTTGGGATTTGATATCACATTGGTAGACAGAGGCCATGTGTTAAAGTGGTTCAAATGAACTGTTGAATCATACAACCAGCAAAACTATTGAATCATAGCTTCCTTAGAGACATGGCAAAACCTACTTTTTATGTCTGACAGACTTCCTTAACACTTCAGGCCTGTTCGGCTTGACCTTTTCTCTCCATTGTGGCAAACTTTCTGTTCATTTTGAAGAGGAAGAGTTTCCTGCTTCTTTGAAAGGGGAGCCTTTTCTCTGTTGCATGAGCAAAACACTTCTGGGGGTGAGAAGGATTGTATGGTCTCCCTTTCATTTGAAGGCATTAGGATTTGGTTGAAAGTGAACCTGCCCGAATACCTATATTTCTAGACTTTCAAACCTTCAGTGGCTTCTGTTACTTCTATTTTAAAAGCAATGTTATGCTAGTGAAAGGTGACAGATGGACAAGCCTTGTGGCTGAGCTTCTCTGATTATGGATGTAATATAACAGGAAGCAGGACAGGCTTCTTATCTTAAGACCTAGCTAGGAGCTAATCACTGGGGATTGAAAGAAGCACAGATTTTGGCTGCGTGCACTGGCAAGTACAGTACATCATTTTGCAAATTCTAGCTACTGGTATGTGAGGTATATTGCCTTGGATTTTGATTGAGCTGCCAGTTTGTTCTATCTGGAAGGTATAGTGGCTTGTGCAAAACCACACTTTGTCTCTATTTGTCAGGAAACGTAACACCTTCTTTAATTAGGTACATAGCTTGGGGGTGATCCTGGATCTATTACTACCACCCTGGATCTATTACTACACTCCCTGTCCAGACTTCTGTCATCTGTGCTCTGGTAACCTCCAGGTTAGACTACTGTGATGCATTATTCACTGGGCTACCTTTGAAGATAGTTCAGAAACTGCAAGTGGCACAGAATTTGGCAGCCAGATTGTTGACTGGTCTGAATGTATAAAACTAATTCTGACTACCAATTACCGGTATTTTGCAGGCTCAATTAAAAACGATGATTTTGGCCTATAAGGCCTTACACCAGTACCTCAAGGACCGCTGCTCCCAACATGAAATGACCCAGACCCTGTGGTCATCATCTGAGGCCCTTCCTCAAGTGCCCATGAGAGGTTTGGAAGGGTGGCAACATGAGAACAGACCTCTTCAGTGCTGGTTTTCCTGCTTGTGAAAAGCATTCCCCAGGGAGGCCTGCCTGGCACCATCTTTATCTATTTTTAGGCATCAGGCAAATACATTTCTCTTTATTCAGAATTTTGGCTCTTGATTTGAAAGTTGGAATTCAGCTGGGCAGGATTTCTATCAGTATAGCTGTGTTTTTGGGGTTTTTACTTAATTGCTTCTAATGGAAGTTGCTTTGGATCACTGTGAGAAAAAGTGACTAGCAAATAATAATGAAATAATAAATAGTAATTAAGGAGTTATGGGAGATGGGAGATAAAATTATATATTTGTGGTCATTTGGCTGTTGTGCTGCATTCAGTCAGTGGTCTTTTACAAGGTGTGCAGTGCACACTAATAGGTGGTGTGTGTTTGTTTGTGTGTGTGTGTGTGTGTGTGTGTGTGTGTGTGTAATCAGGCATACATTTTTAATTTCAAGCTTGTAATGTTTTTAATTACTTTTGAAACAACTGGTTCCCAGTTCAGTCTCTGGCTCTTAACTCTTCCAGAAATAAGGGCAAACTGGAGGCAAGAGCACCATGAAGCCAAGGAGGCTGTGCCAGGTGGCAAAGGTCTTACCTAGGCCTCTTTTCTAAGTTGAGATTTAATTGTGGGGGGTTTTCTTTCCCCCATGCATGTGTAATTTAAACTGCCATTGTGAAACTAGAACAGGTTTCTTGGTTTACTACAGTGTCTATTGGGAGAGGCAGGGGAAAGAAAGGGAGACCCACTGTGGAGGGAGCCAGGAGCCATGAAATGCCTTTAGCTCACTCAAGCTCCTCCTTCTGCCAGCTGAGATCTGCAAGGGCATCACGGAGGCCAAGGAGGATGAAGCGAAGGAGCAATGCTGCCCTCTGGCCAGTATGAAGGCAGGACGTTGGGCGTTGCCTTGGAGCAGACTGAGGCTGGTGGAGCATTGTCCCATTTACCCAAATGAACCACGACAGGAATCAGCCAGGACGGCAGGTAGTTGGCCTCCTTTCTTTAAGGAGCTTGTCCACATCTTCAGGAGGCGTCAGTCAGTAACTCTGGGTGAGTGTTATAGTAATGACTTCTAAATTTGCATCCACACTCCCCCCCTTTTTTTTTGGTAATACTTATTCAGATCTGTGTCCCTTGACCTCTTATTTGGCAAGGCATTCCCATGCCATTTAAGGGGCCACCTGAGACCAGCCCCCAGCCCAGAGGAGCTGTGTGGCTTTCGTCTCAAGTGAGGGGAAGAAGACTGTGCAGTGTTGACCTCTGCACAAAGCTTAGGTCTAAATAAATATTGCCTCAAGTAAGTAGTTTGGCCCCTGCCAGTTCACTAGAGCCATACCCTTTATTCGCCAGACATTAAGCCTCCAGGTTTCAGGTGAAGCTACTGATCTCTGGGGTGCTACAGTGGGGCAGCCCTGACACAGCTGTGGGAAGCGGACTCCATTCCTTCTAAAGGAAGCAGCTCTACACAGGCCTGGGGGAAAGCCTGCCAAAGCATCTTCATGAAATGTTTTCACAGACATGGTTTCAAGAGGCAAATGCTTCAACATGGCTTCTTGCTGCCAACAACAAAGTGCCCTTCCAATGTTACCATCGGCAGCCAGGATTCCTTTCTCAGCCACTCGGGTAACGTCAGAATATTTAGGCCGTCTTGGAGGAGCCCTCGGCAGGCAATGCTACTATGCTGGCGTTCTCCGAAGAGGCAAAATGCTTGTGGAGTAGCATAGGGCATGTCATTTTAGGGGCTGAAACATAATTCTTGCATTTTTTTTCTGTGGGATGGGGTCTTGAAAATATATCTTTGGGTGTGAGGAATTCAAACCTGCTATTTTTTGCGATTGGGCAACATTGAGCTTGGGAAGTCTACGTTTGATGAAGAAGCACAAACTTTTAAAATTTTACCTTCTGAAAATGTCAGGTAATGCTAAATAAATAATAACATATAACATAATTGCAAGTACTTGACAGTCATTTTTAATTATTTCTGTGTAATTTAACACACATCTTATTTAACAAGTAAGACTAAATTATATTAATTTAACCAAAATATATTTTGAATTCCCAAGTTGTACCTTTTAGTACCCCTCATTTTTCAACACACCTTAATGGTAGAGATCCACATTGTAGACTTCTCCCTCTTGACCTAGATCTTCCATTGTTACCATAGTGATACAGGAAGTTAACTGGGATCAGGTAAGATTAGTTTTCAAATGCAGCTATACCTGATGTTACTTCATACTGTCACTGTGGTGCTATTCCAAGTCTCATCATGATATCTATGCCCTGATACAGCAAAAAGAGCTTTCATGCAGTTTTCTTGGTTCCATTATGTGAAAGGCTATTCGTATCCTTCCTTCCTTCCACATAGCTTATGCATGAAATGGGGAGCAGGACCACACTTGTCAGTCCTAATGCTTTGTACCCAATCCTTGATGTCTGTGGGTTCTCTGCACTATGTGAAAAGGGGAGTGTATGTGCCTATGACTGTTGCACGTGCAGACTCTCCACACAACTGGGAATCTTGTGTGACCTATTGCATAGAGACCCTGCACATGCACAGCTGTATGTGTATAGACATCCTTTTCCTGCAACCTACCAAATGCACAGGTGTTGGGAAGGAGGTTGGCAGACATGATCCATTTCTACTTTCACACTATGCTGTACTAAAAGGGGATGGGGATGTATGAATAACTGCTGAAGGTGGATGCAAACAATGACAGCCCAAGACATGGTAAGAATGAGGGTGTGCATTTTCATCTGTATTGCAACCACTGCATTGGGTAACATGCCACAAGATTATGTCTCTATCAGCACACTGGTCTTTGTGAGCATAGACTGGAGTACTATTAAGTGTCACTGCTGCTGTTCTTGGGAATAAGACCACCGCAGGCTGCATCTTACCATGTGTGTCCAGTGTTTCCCAACCTTGTGCCTCCAGATGTTTTTGGCCTACAACTCCCATCATCCCTGACCACTGGTCTTGCTAGCTAGGGATGATGGGAGTTGTAGGCCAAAAACATCTGGAGGCACAAGGTTGGGAAACACTGGTCTAGGATATAAATGGGGAGTCTTTTTCTAGAGCCTTAACCAGCACTTTTATTTTGGGTCTCTTTGGTAAAACTCATGTGGGTGCCAGCACAAAATGTCTGCCATGGGCAGCAAATAAAGAGGTGGCAGTACTCTGTATCAGTGAGTACTGTAAGTTAAACAACTCTGTCCTTAACTGAGCCTCAGCTGAAGGATTGCTGTTTTCTCACTTGGAATCCTATGCTTGGACATTACTTCTATAGAGAACCTCTTGCCAAGGTTACTTGTTTTCACTATGAATATATTCAGGTGAAACAATACATTTAAATCAGTGGTTTAATTTTGTACTTATTTCAATTGACTGCAAGATTATGTTTCCGTGACAGGATTGGCAGAGGCTGCTGGCAGTCCCAATAACAGACCAATGCCTGCGATGCACTGGGTCTCTGCACTGAAAAGCATGTGCAAACTTAGGCTGCTTTGGCAAATAAGGATAACAGATAGGAATGCTTGAGAAATTCGATCTTTGTGCACCCCTGGACGTCTTTCAGACTGTGGCACTGTAAATGTGGATTGAGTTGTGAATTAAGCATGTAGTAAAGCAATTCCCTGATGACTTCATCTTCTGTGGAGCGCCTTAATGAATTCTATCACCAGCATGCCAGTTGGATTGTATTAATTGGCTCTCACTAGCTTCCTGCCACATTTGAGGCAATGGTAGAGTTGAGTCTCTCGCAGTGCAATCCTATACACATCAGCTTAGAAGTAAGGTCCATTGCACTCAATGGGACTTACATTTGCTTTGGTTTCTTGGTGGTCCAGTATGATGGAGGTGGGGTTTGGCGGGAGCAGGGAGGGACTATTGTTCTCCTGGTTATGTGAAATATGGCACAGCCAGATCTGGTATTGCAGCTTGCAGCAGAGCAAGAGGAACAGTTGGCAAATGAAATATTAATTTAAAATGTTTATTTTTGTTCCTGTCATAAACGTAGGTTGGCATTGGTGTACCTACCAGATGCTTCCTTTAACAAATAATCAGCATATTATTTGCCATGTTGGACCTTACTAAGAACAAAAGAATAGAGCTGTGATACAATAAAACGAAGATTAAATTGGCAAAAATGTAAACAGTACCTAACAAAATATATGTGTAAACAATGTGTTATTTTTGAATTCTTAGAAACACCCAGAAATAAAACATTGCAGCAAAACAAACTGAAAACCAAGCAGCTGAACACAGCAAGGTGCCAAATCTCCATTTTCCACTTTAATGTGTGGTACCTGTGACTAGCAGGTCAGGCTACCAAGCGCTTTAAGTAGGGGTTTGAAGATACTGAAGAGCAATGCAAGAGGAAAAGGAAAGCAGAGAGAGAGAGAGAGAGAGAGAGAGAAGAAAGAAATGTGGATTTCGTATAAACTGCTAGGACCCTAGGGTGAAGGGCAGGTAATACAGATCATGATCATAATCATAATCCCGCTATATATTTTCATTTTTCAACTGAAGGTGCCCAAAGTGATGGCTAAGGCTAGGTGCTCTGTGCAGAAGACTCCATCAAGATTTGGAGGCAGGGAGCAGGACCAGTGCGTACAATTCCGCTCTGCCCTTGATGTGCTGTAAGTTATTTAGTTGTGTGTGCAACATTCTTGTCAGGCAGAACACCAGCACAGATATAGAAAGCACACTTGGCAGCACACTTTCTGAAACCTGCCTGCAGGAGATGTGTTATCTCTATCTCCACACATTATATTTTAAGGTGTCCACTTCCCCCCCTTAATGCAATGTGTGAATCCGCCCAGTGGCTACCACATCCATACATGGTAAATGAATATTTAAAATGCTTCAGAGTGTGTGTTTGTGTGTAATCATTATGGTTCTCATTATTTTGCTAGTTTCTGGACTGCAGGAACAAGGTATTGCATGTTTGTTAAAGAATACGAATTAATTAAATGCACAGAAAATCTTTCCAATATATTGCACTAGTCAGCTGAAAAAGGAATAAAAGAAAACTCTCAAATAGTATGGGGGCTGCAGGTTGACCTTCCTTTTGCTTTTCTCCAGGAACCAGCAACACGGTAGACCATTTCCATTACTGTGTGTAGGTCGGTAGTTCAATCTGCTTTTATTTTATTGGGGAAGAGAGCAATCGTCTACATTCCCAGTTGTTATCTCTCTTGCTGCTGGATTGCAATATATCACCAAACCTGCTGATTTTATGTTGCTCTCTCTCCCTCCTTCCCTCTGCTTCCCTAGTGTTATTCTGTTGAGGAATTTCCACCTGTTTCTTGATGGAGAGCACTAGATGAAATGAATTGCCCAGCTCTGTTTCTGCAGAACCGTTTTGGTGGTGTCAGTGCATGAGACAGAAACACAAGCAGAGGTGGAGAGAAAGATTAGCAAACTGAACTCTAGTTTACAGGGAACCGACTTTACAGTATCTTAAATTATGTTGACTTTTAGACCCCTGCTGGGAAAGGAGCTGCAGATATTTGTCTCTTTCTTCAGTCACTAGTTTTGAGGCAGGCATGTGTGGGATGGCTACCATATCCCTTTCAGGATTTTACATTTATTTTAACCCAAGTGTCAACAGCAGCAATTCTTTTCTCTCGGAATTGCCACCAGATTTTGCTTAAAGGAAAACACTGAGATGAATTTGGAGTTTCTTTGGAAAAGCATTTGAAGAATTTTAAGTGGGTCTAAAAGAGTTGCAGTAGGACTAGCAACTTGTCTCACGAAGGATATTTTGCACACCTCTTTTCCCCAGCTTGCAACAGTTACAATAATCACTTCAGCCATTCAGGGCTTTGGGTATTTTTTGTCTGTTTCATTTCTCATCTGTCACAGAGGGATGAAGGAGAATAAAAATGAAAACACGCAAACCCCATGTGACGTTGATGGTTGGATAAAGAAACAGGGCAGTGAATGAATTTTCCCTACACAATTCAGACTGTTAGGAAGAATGCTAGTCTTTTTCATAACATGCTAATTTTGTATGAGTAAGGAGTATTTTGTGCAAGAGATGTTCAATCACTTGGTACAGCCTAGCTGTAGGTTTTTCTGCTCTTTGTTTTAAGTCTCAAGTATAATTAGTAGGGGACGCGAGTGGTGCTGTGTGTTAAAGCACAGAGCCTAGGACTTGCCGATCAGAAGGTTGGCGGTTTGAATCCCCACGACGGGGTGAGCTCCTGTTATTCGGTCCCTGTTCCTGCCCACCTAGCAGTTCAAAAGCACGTCAAAGTGCAAGTAGATAAATAGGTACCTTCCGGCGGGAAGGTAAACGGCGTTTCTGTGCGTTGCTCTGGTTCGCCAGAAGCGGCTTAGTCCTGCTGGCCACATGACCCGGAAGCTGTACGCCGGCTCCCTCGGCCAATAAAGTGAGATGAGTGCTGCAACCCCAGAGTCGGCCACGACTGGACCAAATGGTCAGGGGTCCCTTTACCTTTATATAATTAGTAGAGCAGAGCCTTTAGAAATACCACCAAGCAATCAGGTCCTAAAGAAAGTATAGCAAGTACACAGGGAAGACCTATATTTGTCTATCTTCCTAAATAATGGTGGATTCAACATGTATACTTGCCTTATGAAGAGTCTTTTTGGAATGCATGGTGCGCCCGGAAATGCATATAGATTCACCTCTGAAGCTTCTGATTCCACTAGCATGCTTAAAATGGTACATCATCAAGTAGCCGCTGTCATCAAGAGTGTTACCAGAAGTAAGAGCTTCATGCGTGAGGTAGATATAGAACACTACATGTGCCAAAACACACTGCATTTGATGAATCTGCTCTCTGAAGGGTGAGAAGGGGAGCCCTGATACAAATTGTGGTGTCGCAAGTTTTCTGTGACTCAAAATATGTAGGATTCCATCGATGTAAGTATGGTGATGAATTTTAGGGCCAATTTGTCCCATCTGTGGGATAGCACCTGAAAGTGTAGCACTTGGTTGCATGCACAATAACTCAACCTAACCTGCCCATAGGCAATTCCATGCCAAATTATTATTAAGAAAAAATAAATCCTGATTTGACTTGCAAGTTGCAGAGATGACGGTTTGGGGTAATCATTTTCATGTATATGTATTTCACAGACCATCAGCGGTGTGAAACCTGATTAAATCTCAATAGTCTTAGCTTTTGTAAAAGAAGTCCAGAATGATGTTGGCCCTGCACACTGAGAACAAGGGCTGTTTCACACAAAGCCCTGGCATGTAGATGCAGGGCATTCAGGGGCCAAGCCTAAAGCCAGTATCTCCTCTCTGCATCATGCGTAGAACTTTCAACAAAACTGGGTGATTAGAGCACAGAAATGGGACTTACACTGTCTCCTCCAATTGCTACTAGCTAATATTTACATTTCTGTTCCATCCTTTATCAATCCCAATGGGGAGTTACAGAAAGCAAAAAAAAAAAAAAAAAAAACCTACATGAAAGTGGTAAAACCATGCAGCAATTTAAGGTACAATACTACAGTAAGCACAGCAGATTTACACTAACCGGTTTGCAATTCAACTGAAGAGAAAGCCTGGCTGGATAGATATGTAATTGGCACTGTAAGATGTGCAATGATGATGCCAATCATACCCCAGGAAGGTGGAATTCTGCAACTTGAACGCTCTATCCTCATTCATAGCATAATGAACACCAGTTGGAGGGACCATGAGAATGGCCTCTCTTGCAAATTTTAATGCACACCAAGCAATCTACACTGAATAATCAATTATGGTGACAAAGCCACCTCCAGGGCGAGTGCAAGTGGGAGCGGGCCAAGCCCAGAGCCCACCCCATGTCTAGCAGTACTGCTATGCTTCCTTTTCACAGAGCACCCACCTAGGTCAGCAGCAGCCCAAGAGAACTCTTGATATGCAGGCCCTACTGCTTTTTCAACTAATGGGGTTTGTTTGTAGGCTACCAATGTCTATGAGCTAGCACTGCACAGTGGGGAGGGCACACAAGTTCAAGGATCACTCCTGCATGCCAGTGTAAAATTTCTGTCCTTGGGCTGTAAGCTAAGCCAAGCAAGTATTTGTTATTGGGTTAACTTTCTGCTGAGAAAAACGGCAAAGCAAAGAACAAACAAAAACCAGGTACCTGTGTTTTAGCGAGTAAGATTCAACCACAGAGGAATTATCTGAATCTTCAGTTGTGCATCTTCCTCATTATATATGGGTAACAGTAACTGGGATGGGTGGTGTCCTCTCTCCCTTAGCTTCGACATCAATGCTGCAAGATTTGTTGGGTGCATATAAAAATATCCTTAAGATACAGGTAGGGTGGTCTTAATACGTCTGTGAATCAGCTTACTGCATTCTTTTCTTTTTGTGTGGCGTTGCATTTGCTAATACCCTTGGAGGTTTGATTCAAAAGTAAGGAAGAATCAAAAATCAGGTTTCTGTTGTTTTGAGGTGTGCTTCTCTTTGAAATAAGGTATCGGCTGGCAAACAAAGGAATTCTTCCAAGTCAATTGGAAGCTTCTGACTTGATATCAGAGGAGAATGTTTGCAGTGAATATAAATAGTAAGAAGCTCCTTTCAAGACCAATCCTTAGGTAAAAAGAACTGTGATGTAACTCTGTAAGCATACAGGATGTGTATAAGATATCAGAAGCTTCTGATGGGAGAACTGTGGAACAGACATGTGTTTTTCCATAGGGGTTGACATCATAGTTTGATGTAAACATTTTTGATGTTTCCACCTTTGCTCACCAAATCATGATAAAAGAGGGGGCAAATAATTCTGAGCAGAATGCTAATTTCGTCTCACTAGGCAAAAGTATCCCACACAGATTTTGCTTCTTTATTAGTATTGCCAACTTTTGTGTTGGGGGGGGGGATCCTGACCCTTTAAAACCTGTCATAATTGGGAACAGGATGCAATCTGGCAAGAAAGTGAAGTAGCTGAGTGGGATGGGGTTAAATATTCTGACAGAGCTTGGCAGATCATGAATGGAACCTGGGGAAAGCTGGCGTTTACTGGCATTTCAGACCTCCAGATTTGTTTCTTCATACAATATACTTGTGCTGATCAAACCATTTAAATACAGACTGACTGGGAGCTCAGTTACTTGATATCAACCAATGAAAGTCACTTGAAATGTGCTATACAAAATTTAGCAGGCCCGGCTAGAAGCCTTTCTTCCTCATGTGCTTTTTGCAGGATCTTTTTATATTCATTAAAAAAAGGTATCCATACAAATATTGTGCTTTATTGCTTGCACAGATCCAGTTTGTATGTTAGGTTTCATTCCATGTGGCTGTTGCCAATATAAGAATGCATGAATGAGAAAGTCACTTGGAAGAGGCCAATCATATGTTATGACCCCATGCCGGTACTACTGATGAGGATCTTGACTGATGGACAGGAGATGCTAGGCTGTGAGTTTACCTTGTGATTCAGCCCTGTCCTATGATCTCTTCACTACATTACTAGAGCAACAAGGGATACAACCACAGGGAAGCAGCATCTGCTATGGCAACCTTTTGGTTCCCTTGTTTTTTAATGCAACTCCCATCATCCCTGGCTGAGTTGGCTGAGGAGTTGTGGTCCAGCAACATACGGGGACCCAAGGCTGAAGAACAGCTAATGTGCTATGGTCAGCTAATGTCTGATATGGGTTTTATCTCACGTGCTACAAAAAAAAAAGTATTCAAAGAAATCCATACTTTGATTTGTTCCTCATTAGATTGTCCCCTCAAACATGAATGAAATTAGGACTAAAGCAAGTTAAGCACTTCAGGTGGTTTATGTGGAGTCTTCATTGGCCTGATTCATGTATTGCTTATGTCTCTTCTGTCTACCGCATATTCCCACAGCACATTGCACAAGGGATTTGAGTGTACAGCAGTAGCTTAGTTTGTGTGATTCTTCTTTAAGGCAAAAAGGGGGCAAGACAAGATAATGTAAAACAGGCCATCATGTATAGGCACTGACTGCTTTTTGGTGCAACTGTGTGCGTCACAATAATGGGTGGGGTTGGAATGTTTTCAGGCTTTTTCAATGGTGTTTCAAATGTATGTGATTCCACTTAAATACACAGTGCCTTGGAATGTAAATTGGGAGTTCTCTGTATTGCAAAAGAGGTCTTGTGGAGGGGGAGGGACACACAGCCTCTTATAAATCACATGAAGGGACTCAGAAGCCCAGTAACAGCATGTGAGTTGATCTTTAATTTGGGCTGTGCCAGAGACTGTGAGGGCGGGGGTTATCTTAAGGTGCAGTAAAAGTGACAAATCTTTTTATTCAACTATTACTTGCTTTTTAGGCACTGAATTTTGGAGATATGCCGAAGTACTTGTGGGAGATTTGGGTACCTGACAAACCATGGGTGGTAAGATATCAGAACTGTTCAACAACAGCAAAAGAACCACTTTGTTTGTTTTCTTCAAAATCAAGTATTGTGGGTCCAGCTTCCCATTGAAACCAGTGCTCAGGCTCCCTTAGGGAGCTCCATTCACCAACATGTTTCACCAACATAGTATATTGGAAGGGGGCATAAAGGGATCGTTATAGGGCCTAGTATAAGAGGAACTATATATACTATATAGGTAAAGGTAAAGGTACCCCTGCCCGTACGGGCCAGTCTTGACAGACTCTGGGGTTGTGCGCCAATCTCACTTAAGAGGCCAGGGGCCAGCGCTGTCCGGAGACACTTCCGGGTCACGTGGCCAGCGTGACAAAGCTGCATCTGGCGAGCCAGAGCTGCACATGGAAACGCCGTTTACCTTCCCGCTGGTAAGCGGTCCCTATTTATCTACTTGCACCCGGAGGTGCTTTCGAACTGCTAGGTTGGCAGGCGCTGGGACCGAGCAGCGGGAGCGCACCCCGCCGCAGGGATTCGAACCGCCGACCTTTCGTTCGGCAAGTCCTAGGCGCTGAGGCTTTAACCCACAGCGCCACCTGCGTCCCATTATATTATATACTATATACCACTGTGCTAAGTCCTTGTTTTCAGTAGGACCCCGGGGTAGGGCCAGGTCATGGTCCCTGAGGTCAGTAGTTTTAGCTGGAAACTAGAGAGGAGTAAAGCACCAAACAGAACGTGGTACTTCTTTGGTGTCTAGATTTACATGGAAGACAAGGCCTAACCAATCTATAGGCTTCATAGTGTCCAATTCTGGACACAGTCCTTGGTAACTCACTAGGCTGGGCCACAGCCTCAGAACCTGAACTTTCTGGTTCAATTTGAGGAATCCCTACCACTCTCATGGAGTGAAATGTTTTGAAATTTGTAAACAATAATTTGTTTCAATGGAATGAGGGTGCTCTATAATTCCAAGAGATTTGGAGAGAAAATAAAAGTTTCCTTATAACTGTCTTGGAGTTGACCATATGCATTGCCAAAAATATGAAAAATAAATAAATGAGATGTATCACAAAAAGGGACATAAGACGACACAAGTTTGCACAGAAATAGCATTTTCTAATTTCTATGTATGGATACAATTTTAGAAATAATTACAAAAAATTAAGTAGAAGCACAGTTCACCTTACCATAGTATGGAAAAATGCTCTACTACATGCAGACACACACACACACACACACACACACACACACACACTGCTCTCTTGTTTTAAGGTTCTCTATCTTTAGAGAACCTTGAACCAGGTAGCATTTCAAAAAAGGAATCCCTCAAATAGAGTCTTCTATGAAGTAGGAAACACAGACCCTGTAACTGACATGGCAAATATATTTTTTTCCACTGTAAAATATTTGCATTAAAGACAAATTCACACAAAATACGCATTTAACATTTGTTGCTTAACAAAAAATAAATTTGAAAAATGACTTGTAGGTGCAGGCAAGGGAAGCAGTTTTAAGTCCCATTGATTTTGATGGGAGAGATTTAAGCAGATGCTTCAGTCTTCCACTGAAACCAATGGGACTTAAACTACTCAGCTTTGGTTGAATAGTGTCATTCCTTTTTTCATATTATCACTCAATAGGGGGAAAAAATTGCTCTGATTTTGTTACTAGGAAAATAAGCATGCAAAAGCAGCTTCCAATTATATCTCATTGGAAGCTTGTATTTCATGCAAGTCTTTTACAATTCTGTCATTATACTTTATTGCTTACATTTGAAATCATAATGTTTTATTGCAGAGCTTTGTAGATTACACTTTTCAATTCAGACTATTTCTTTCGGGAGTTTTGTTGGCTACTAATAAATATCTTAAGCTTTTGATAATTTGCTTATCGATGTTTATGCAATGCACTTTAATGGGGCACTTAAGCACAGTGAAATGTGTGTTGTCCACCTGACTGTGTTTGGGATCATGGTCTTCGTGTGTATTCTTGTTATTTATCATGTATGGGACACTAAGGGCTTGATCCAGAACAGGACATCTCTACATGCAAAAGTGCATCCACAGCTAATGTGGATGCCGATGACATTTTGATGAGCATGTTCAACTCCATCACAGTATTCATTGTGCAGGGCCTATTGAACTGGCTCGGTATTGTTTTTGTGTGTGTTTTGGGGGCTGGTTTTTACCCATGATAATGTTTGAGAATGTAAAGCTGGATATGTATGTAGACCTTGGTATTTTTTAAGTGTGGTTTTTGCTTATAAATGTCACTAGAAAGTAGTAACTCTTTCAAACAGCTCAACAGAACTAGTCTGGAAGTTTCTCCCATTTAGCCAAGCTACATCATTAGCTATAAAGTATTTTTCCCCAGCTTCTGTTTCGTTTTGACTCACGCTTGCCCTCAAAGCAGCTGTTTAATTTGAATGTAATTTAGGCAACTAGAAAGGCACTAATTTCCTTTTTTGTTACTTTTTAAAAGTTAGGCCAGTTGTTAAAGCTACAAATGAGGTAGCAATTATAGGGAGATTCAAATAGATTCAGTCCAACTAGGTGCTATTCTGTTTCGTCCTGACACCGTCTCAGTAAAGGAAAGCAGAGCAACAAGATGTGTTTTATATCTTGAGTTCATCTCTCCCTAATTAGTACTGTTTAATGAACCATTCACCCCCTTGGTTCTCGTGCCTCCCCTTGGGGATTTCCCAGCTGTTTTGCTCTCCTGTTGTAATTGAAATCCAACTTGTTCCAACCTGTAATTGATAGTGAATTCAACCATTTTATGTTTGCCATGAGACAGACGTATGGCGTATGCATGCAAAGCAGCATATGGACAAAAGAATGGCCTACCACCATGAAAGGAAATTTGATTTTGCATCACCATTGTTTATACAAGGAGGTGATAATACACAGATAAGATGAGAGTATATGCAGCTGTGCATATCTACACAGTCATCCTGCAGCCTCCTCGTCTTGCTTGCCTACTTCAGTAGCTGAAGCCCCTAGATACCTGCCTCCTACAGCAAGTCCAGGGCTCCCAGTATCCACCATGTCAGGACCGCGCACATCCCAGTGGGAGCCTGTTCTGAATGCCAGAATGTCTGCATTCAGGGGTTGCCTTTTATTATTTGCTGATTGTATACCCTGCCTGTCGGATACCCCAGTGGATACTCAAAGTCACCCTAAAGTTCCCATTAGCCACCCTGGTTCAGCCTGTGCAGCACCGCTGCATCGCTTCCTCTTCATGACAGACTGATGCAGCCTCCATTGTCCTTGAAACATTCAGAAGGTATATACAGAATGAGGAAATGTACATGTGTGACAGAGCGGTGGGAGGTTGGATGGTGGCAGCAGGCCCCACCCAAAGGCTGCATGTGTATTTTCAGCTGCATGTGTGAAGTAGCCCTTGCCTGAATAACACGTGTGAAGTAGCCAGTTACCCTGAATAACACTTCTATATATGTTTTATCCATGGCCCCTGTTTTCCTTAGCCTCCACTGCTCTCAAGTCCTTGTAATCTCTCCTGTTTATCCTCCGGGCTCTGTCTCCTCTTACCTGCCTTTTCCTCAGGTTCTTTCATCCCATCCCATTACTTACCCTGCCCTCTGCCTGTAGCCATAAAGCCTTTCAGAAGCTTTAATCCCAGCTGAATTGAAAGTTTTCACTTCTTTCACAAGACAGGCTTTGAATATTGTGTTGGGCCACTTGCTTCATGAGAAGCTGGAATACTTATAGACGTCCCCTTCCCTTTCAGCAGTGCAACCAATCACTGCCAGAAGTCTCAGAGAAGGCAGTTTAGGAGAGAAAGCATAGCTCAGTGGCAGAGGATGTGCTTTGCATGCAGAAAGTCCCAGGTTCCATTCCTGACAGCTCCAGTTAAACAGATCAGGTAGTGGGTGATGTGAAAGATCTGTGCCTGAGCCCCACAAGAAGGGCTGGCAGTACTAGATGGGGGAGATGATTGGATATGGTATGAGGCACTTTCCTATGCAGTGCACATCACATAACAGCACAGACTAGCTGAACACCATGCGAAAGTGCTGCAAGATCTGTCTGTTGTTTCATAGAATAGAATCATAGAGTTGGAAGAGACCACAAGGGCCATCGAGTCCAACCCCCTGCCAAGCAGGAAACACCATATAAAATCATAGAATCATAGAGTTGGAAGGTTGGCCACCGGGGTCAAACTGGCAAAGGGTGAGAGCCCTTCAGTGACGACTACAACAAAACAAAACTTTTAAGATGCTTTACTGTGGTGGAGGATTGTTGGTTTTTACTGCCTACTTAAAGTGTTCAGGATGGGGCAGGATATAACTCTAAATTATGCCTGCTGCAGAATTTGTGAGTCACAAAGCCATAACACAGCCTTCTGGTGCTCAAGAGTCGCTCCTGTTTTGCTTCCTGCCTGGATAGCAGAAACGGGCTGGGAGGTTTGATCTTGAAGTAAACTAAACATAACAAAAAATATAAGGTAGCAGTATATTTATGCATACAGAAATCATGTATTAATTGACCACAAAAATGACCAAGCTTATACTTAGTAACGTTGTGGTTGTATTCTGCTTCTGCCATCCTTTCCTTCAGGCAAATATTTATTCTTAACAAAATATGCTGCCTTAGAGACTATTATTTTGTTTTGGGTCATATTTCCCATGTCATTCAAGCCAACATCAATGGATTGATGTGCTGGGGGGAACATTTAGGTAATTGAAGCAGTTCCCCACCACTTTCATAATGCTTGGACATTCCATGCATTAGTCCACATTACTAGATTAATTTGGGATTTTGCCATTCACTGAATACATTCATAGTTTTAACTCAGTCAGTGAAGCTTCATAGACCTTTCTTGTATGCAGACAAGACGGATGCAAAACAATGTTATCTGTTTAAAAGGAAGAATCTGTTTAATTCTTATGAGTGGGTGAAATCCCCCACCCATTTAAAAATCATTTCTGTTACTTGGTATTTTGATTGGGATCAGTTTGACACCTGTCATCTCTAAAATAAGCCTCCACTGGCAAGGGAAAGAGTCAGTGTTCACACAGAACTTTTTCTATCTTCGACTTCTGTGATCGGCAATAATATATGTACATTTTTAATGCTATCTCATGTTATATGTTTAAAGGCCCAGATTATTTGTAGTCTTGATCCTTTTTTAAAAAAGAGCACATAAGACATAAATCAGAGATGTCAAAGAGAAGCTGTCAGCAGAGTATCACAGCAAAGGCTCTTGTGCACTCTTAAATTTCTGCTTGAAAGGAGCTCTGCACACTGTTCCCTTATGACTCAGCTTCGTCAGATACTGGCAACAACTCAGGGTGGTAAAATCAAGCTATTTGCCCCTTGGGCCCTGAGGTGTAATTCAGGACATTAACTATCATTCAAAGATATACGTGTTTTCCCTTTTCTTGTCTCCAGAGACAAGAGGACTGGGAGGCCACTTGAAAAACGTGTACAGGCAGAGCAACCCCAGCATCCAAATCTATCTATCTATCTATCTATCTATCTATCTATCTATCTATCTATCATCTATCTATCTAATCTATCTATCTATCTATTTTTACAATTACTATTAAATATATTGCATGCACAAGGAAAATGTACGTAGCGATTTCTATTATGATTCATCTTCTTGTGCTCCTGAAAATACAGAAAGAAACTAGCATAGATCAGGACTGACCTACCGAAAGTGTAAGAACAGGGACAGCCCAAGATAAGATTTATAGGTTACCAGATCTACATGGGTTGTTGAGTTCTGTGCCATGGATTCACTAAAAATTCTGTCCCAGTTTTGCTTATTTGTAAAATGGACAAATGACCCCCCCTCTAATGCCATCTCAGGCTGTACATCCTTAACAATATGTGTATGTGGGGTTTTTTTTTGGGGGGGGTATTATTGGGTTGTTCTTGTTTTTATTTTGATTATGTATTTTGTGTTTTTATATTGTGATTTTATCCTGTGAACCTCCCTGAGACCTGGAGGTATAGGGTGGCAAACAATTAATCATTAATTATTTAATTAATTTAATAATAATAATAATGATGATGATGATGCATGTGGGTGTTGCACACATGACTTGACCTTTAGTCTGTTAATGGGGTCGCTTGCTTTGAGTTATTTTCTCTGTGTTCATGTTTTGTGTTTGCCCAATTGCAGTCTGGATCTGTGTTGGCAAAGGGACTCGTAAGCGTAAGCGATAGATGTACACCTTTTGGAGGCAGTTGTAGCAGCTGCTTCCCCAGCAGGCAACCAGCAGGTGTAGCAGCACCAGGTTCTGCTTCTGCCACTCCTGGAGCCTGAGGCAATGGCCTGAGGGTGCATCGGAATAACTCCAGTCCTGGTTGCAAAGAAGTGGCTTTCCTACGCAGGAACAAAATCTGTGTAGGAAGTGTTTCCAGTGCAGGCATTCATTGTGTGAGAGGCAGTCCCCAGTGGAGTACAATTAATCCAATCTTGTAATTTCCCCCCATTAGTCATAAAATCAAAGGTATTTATTTTTTTGGCCTGGTATAAACATTAGGCTTGAGATGTAACCTCATATATTAAAATTAATGGTATTTTAATAATTCAAAGTAAATGAAATGCCATGAAGGAACCCTGATGCTGATGTATTGTAGGAACCGGGCTAGGCTCAGAAAATTGCAGTATTAGCCACTCAGTTTTAATGAAGTAGAACAAAAAAAGCAGTAAAATGTATTGAGTATATTAAAGCTAAGTAGCTCTAATAATTGCAAGGCGTGTTCCTTACAACCTATGAGCAGCAATGATGAACTGTGTCTTTGCATGTATGTAATTATGAATGATTCATATACATTGAATATTTGAGTATATATAATAAATTATCAGAGTGGGGGTATATGCATAGCCCCATGACTGTGTATACATAATATATTTTTCATATTTTTAATTTACATGTTTGTTTTTAATTCAAACAGCAAGTAAATGAATAAAAATGAACGGGCTCCCATTGGTTCCCAGTCCCAGTTCACAATGTTAGGCATGAACTTCCCTGGGAGTTACATTAATCTAAAATATCCTTGTACTGCCTCCCACCTCCAGGGGAAGCATGTTTAGCAAGAAAGTGGAATAGGACCTTTTAAGTTGTGGCACCCCAACTGTGGAATAATAATAATAATAATAATAATAATAATTTATTATTTATACCCCGCCCATCTGGCTGGGCCTCCCCAGCCACTCTGGGCGGCTTCCATAAAAACCAAAAATACAGTAAAATATCACACGTTAAAAACTTCCCTGAAGATGTCTTCTGAATGTCAGGTAGTTGTTTATTGCTTTGACATCTGCTGGAAGGGCGTTCCACAGGGTGGGCGCCACTACCGAGAAGGCCCTCTGCCTGGTTCCCTGTAACCTCACTTCTCGCAATGAGGGAACCGCCAGAAGGCCCTCGGCGCTGGACCTCAGTGTCCAGGCTGAACGATGGGGGTGGAGACGCTCCTTCAGGTATACAGGACCGAGGCCATTTAGGGCTTTAAAGGTCAGCACCAACACTTTGAATTGTGCTGGGAAACATACTGGAACTCTCCCAAGAGAGAGATCAGAGCAGAAAAACCTTCCTTAATGGGTCAAGGTGCACTAATTCTGCCAGGCCTCTGTTGTGTATCAGAGGGAACAAACCAACTTAGACCATGAGCTGCTTTAGTTCAGGGGTCAGCAAACTTTTTCAGCAGGGGCCCAGTGCACTGTCCCTCAGACCTTGTCGGGTGCCGGACTATATTTTGGTGAAAAAAATGAACGAATTCCTATGCCCCACAAATAACCCAGAGATGCATTTTAAAGAAAAACACACATTCTACTCATGTAAAAACACGCTGATTCCTGGACCGTCCATGGACTGGATTTAGAAGGCGATTGGGCCGGATCCGGCCCCCAGGCCTTAGTTTGCCTACCCATGCTTTAGTCCCTCTCCTGCACTCCAAATCAGTAATGGGGACATTCCCTAAGAAGGGTTCTACATGCAAGCAGCCTTGCTGGATGGTGATTAATTCATGCAAAAGGGTGGTGTAATCAGTAGAGGCGAAAATCCATATCCAGAATTCAGGACTAGTACACAGTAGGGTCATGAAACTGCTTACGCAACCTGCTAAATGTAGGTTGGCAGTAGCCTTTTACTCATGTGAAGATAGCCAGCACAGGGAGAGGAGTTGGGGATGGTGTCACATGTTTAGCCCTAACTGCAACATCTCACAGCTCCCCTCACCCCCAAAATCTCTGCCACTGTGTTACAGCGTAACTGCCACAGTGGGGTGCATTATCGGTTCCTGTGTCACTTAGAAATCTGGGCAGGACTGTAAATTGCAGAAATTTTGTCCCAGGATGCCAATGGCAAGAGGAGCCGATGAACTTTGTTGATGGGGCTAAATGAATGCAGCCCCACCCTTGCTTTCAGCCTTACCTTCCTTAGGCAAGTCATGTATGAAGAGGGCTGTTGTCGTATTGAAGACAGTTTGTGGCTTGTTTTCTGGTTGGGGTAGTGAGAAACTTACAGGAAGCCAAAGGAATGTCAAATTAGCACCACCATTTTGTGGAGTTGCAGAGGTTTGCTCTTACGTTGTTGTTAAATTTATATACAGCCCTATATCCACAGGTGTAAACACTGGAACTAATTTAAGTATAACTTTAAAATCTAGCTCAGAAGTGGCTAACTCACTTCTGTTGCTGAGTACTACTGATGGATTGTATTTTCCTGTGGCTTTAGGTATGGCATTTAAGACATTTAATTTTATGTTACTCATCCTGGAAACCTTTAGCTGAAGGACAGAAAATAAATAAATAAAACGAAATAACGTATTGTCCTCCAGATTGTGTTGGACTGCAACTCCCATCAATTCCACCCAGCATGACCAGTGTTCAGGACTGATAGAAGTTATAGTCCAGTAGCATTTGGAGGGTCACAGATTCACCAGCCCTGGTCTAGACAATCCTTCATTGTATGATTCATGTCATGTGTTGGCCACCTACTGAACATTATAGTAAAGCATTTTTGATGCATATTAATTTTTTCATTTCATTTTTTATCGTTTTTGCGGGGTTTGATAGTATTGGAAAGATGTTAAATATTTGTTTGCTTATCCTGTTAACAGATTTGCTTGTACCTTGGCCTTTTACTATGGCCCAAACCAGAGCTACAGCTATTACACACGAAAGCAAAAATGCTAAAACAAACAAAACCACTCAGAAACCAGTATCAGAATAAATAATGAAAAATACCCTACCCACTTTTTAAAATGAGTTTAATTTTCATCTGCCAAAAAGCTAGCTGTAAGAAAGCAGGAGGAGGCTCTTTGGGGAGAGAATTCAGGGTGGGGACCACTCCAGAAGAATAACCCCTTCTTTAGGACCTCTGGCTGAGCTTCTGGTGGCTGTTGCACTTGCAGAAGATGATCTGAACACACTGGGGATGTGCGTGCGTGTGAGCGAGGAGGGCATTAACAATTTCAGTTAAAGAGAGCTATAAAGCATAAAGAGGAAAGCAGAAATAGACTGTGTTTCCTTACCAACAGCAGATGCTAATGCCTCCAGTATTCTTGCTGCTCCATGACAATCCGTTTATGCGCTACTATCATTATAAAACAATCCCAAGCAAAGCATACACAGATGCTCAATTTCTTCGAGATTTGTCTTCCTCCATAAGCACCCAGCTTTCTCCTTGCCAAACATTTCAACCGCATATATGAATCAACGCCACCTCTCCCCACTCATTACTACAACAAATAATCAACACTTTTGCCTGTTATCTTTAACAAAACATTAATGTCAAGCAGCAGTCTAATTTCGGCCCCCCACCCTCCTGCCATTAAAATCACAAACATTCAAACTGTTTGAAACAATTAGGCTCAACAAACCACTACCCACTCCTCGCACTGCATTATCACAATGTCTCTGAGGGTTCTTAATCTAGAATTAAAATACAATTCCAAATGGATCACCATTTAATTAATAGCTATGTGCCCTGCTTTCGGGAGTAGGGTCCTCTGTTTGAAAGAGTCATCATCCAGTCCAGTCAGGTTTCAAGTTAATTAGTCATCTTTAGGGAAGGACTGCAGCTGCATGAGAGAGCTTCTGTGTTGTGAACAGAAGGTCCCAGATTCAACTCCTTGGAAGTGTACCCTGTTTGAAGCCCTGGAGAGCCACTACCAGTTGTTGTCAACAGCAGTGAGGGAGATAGACTCACTATAATGCAGTTTCCTATGTTCCTGCAGAGGAGAAGGGTGAGCAGGAGCTTTGACATTGCTCTCAGTGGCTAGCATCTAGAGACAGCAGACTGAGCAGGCACCTGCTCAAGCCTTCTGTGCAATGATGAAACGTATTGCACCCCTACTTGTTATAGTAATTTTTTCCAAATTTGCCTACATGAATACAAATCATCACATGCAAATTTTGTGCAAATCTGTGACTGCTTTTTGTTCTCTTTTTGATGAACATTTCCTCTCTTGGCAATGCATAAATGGCATTTAAAGCTGTCTCACAATTGCAAAGTAAGGCCTAAAATGGTGTTCAAGGCAAACCATTTCTTTCATGCCACCATGCATTTCTGAAAATGGCACCCAACGTTGTTAAAATAGGTTATGATTAGAACAGAAGAGTGACTGGAAGGATGTTGGAGAGCAGGGGCATACGATGGGATGTTGTGTGGACTTAGATTGAGCAGCAGTTAGAGAATAACAGTTGAAGAGCTGCAAGTCAAGTGCAAGACAAGTACCGTCAAGTGTTTGTTATTTTGTTTATTTTGGTTTGAAGAGACAGCAGAGTAGGGAATGGAATGGTTTATAAGAAGATGCCCAAGTTAAAGGAAGCTGACAAAAAAAAATACAGCCTGTAGTTTTGGAATATAAAAGACAGGCTGGAGATGATCTGTCTTGAAAGAGACTAGAAGAAGAAAGAATTGAAGAAGACAGTGCAGCAGAAGCATGAAATACAGCTGCTCCCAAAAGCAACGAAGCAGGGACAAGTGGTCCAGGTGTTGGTTGTAGCTAGAAGGCAAACGAGTCCAGCTGAGGACTTTACTCACTGGCAGGAAGGATAAGCAGATCCTGGGATGCACTGAGGGGACCAGGCTGCTCAAAGCCATGCCATGGAAGCCAGTTCAAGTGTTGGAGCTATATATCTGAATGAGGAACTGCAGGACTGCAAAGGTAGATTATCAATAAACATGGGTGAGCTTAGGACATCAGTACAATATTATGAGCAAAGGTTGGGGGAAGAAAAGGAATTGTTTCAGAATCAAAACACTTGCTTGACTCCAGAATTGAAGCCCCATGGCTATGAACACCTGGCCCTTGCTCAGGAGAAAGGAAATGAGATTTGGAGGTTGTGTAACCCTGAGAACAAGAAAGAGGAGGTTTCCTAGGATGAAAGGGTAAGTCAGTGGACAAGGCACAGGGACATGTGGTAGTTCTTTTAGAATGGAACAAATAGAGGCAAAAGAGAAGCAAGCTGGTTGGGGAGAGAGATTCTGCAATGAACTAAAAATCCATACCAAGTTATCTAATTTATACAGCAGCAGTGCCAATGAATTGGAGGCGAAAAGTAAGGAAGGGCTGTAGAAAGCAGGTGATGCTAACAAAGAAACTCAGGGTCATTTGGTGGAAATGGAACAAAAACTGCAGACGGGAAAGAACTGAAAGGAAAGATGGGGGTTATTGGGCTGTTCTTGTTTTTATTTTGATTATGTATTCTGTGTTTTTATATAATGATTTTATCATGTGAAATGCCCTGAGACCTGCAGGTATAGGGCAGTAAGCAAATTAAAATACTATTATAATTATTAAGATTAAGATTAGCAGGCTTGAGAAATAGTTGAGCAATGCATACTATTTGGTTTTGGTCATGAAGTACAAAGGGACTAGCCTTATAGAGGAGGAGGAGCAATTTATTTTGCAAACATCTTTGACTGTTGACAATTTATTTGAAGGCTTTTGTGACTGAAGGCTTTTCACTTAACTGGAGAAATAAGTTGAAAATGGACTATTAAGCAGATTTCTGTCCACCCATCATGGTGCACACTCTTGCTTTTAGTGGTTTTTTTCTATTCGTTTTCCACAATGAAAGAGTTCTTGGTTGATTTATGTACACAGGTTGTATGTTAAAGGTAGTCCATAGGCAAGAAGAAAGCAATCCTAACTATGTTTACTTAGAAGTAAGTCCCAGTGAAGTTAATGTCTTATGGCTAGGTAAATGGGGTTGCAGCTTACTTTCCTTCCTACTATGGATATTACAAACCAGTGAGTTGTTCAGTGCTGTTCTAAAGAATTTTTCAAAAAAGAAGAAAGATTCTGCCTGCAAACGGGATAAAATGGAAAATGTTTTGTGGATGCATGAAACTAGCATATGATAGAAATAGTCTGATCTGTCCACCCCTACAAAACTGTCTTCTGTTTGTTGTTGTGGGTCATCACATGTGGATGATGGATTGAAAGAGAAGCTTGTAACAGAAGAGTGAGTGGAAGAATGCTGGGCAGCAGGGGAGTGTGATGGAATGTTGGGTGGAATTCAAGTGAGTGACAGGTGGAGAGATTCTGGAAAGACAAAGTGAATGGGATGGAAGAACAGGTATAGAGTTAGGATAGCTGTTAAGGAAGAATCATAACATAGTAGAGTTGGAAGGGACAAAGGGTCATCTAGTCCAGCTCTGTGCAATGCAGAAATCACAAGTAAAGCATCCATGACAGATGGCCATCCAAACTGCTCAAAGACCTCCATGGAAGAAGAGTCCACTACCTCTCATGGGAGTCTGTTCCACTGTCAAACAGCTCTTACTGCCAGAAAGTTCTTCCTGATGTTTAGTCACAATCTCCTTTCTAGTAACTTGAAGCCACTGGTCCAGGTCCTAGCCTCCAGAGCACAAGGAAACAAGCTTGTTCCATCTTCCGTGTGACAGCCCTTTAGGTATTTGAAGATGGGCATCATAACTCAATCTCAGGTTCCTCTTATCCAGATTAAACATACCTAACTCCCTCAACTGTTCCTCCTAAGGCTAGGTTCCCAGACCCTTGACCATCTTGGTCGCCCTCCTCTGCACACATTCCTTTTTTAAAAAAAGAATGTTTATTAAAGTTTACAATAATAATACAATAAAAAGAAAAAAGAAAAATAACAAAAATAACAAAAATACAAAAATAAAAATATTTAAAAAACACATAAGGTTTCCAATGCTTATTTTCATTAACTTATTTCCCAGACCTCCTCATACCTCCCTTTTTTGTATTCCAGTTCAAATTGTTAGTTCAGCAAATCCTTATCAATAATTTTTAACCTGTTTCTAAACCTTTTTTTTCCATATTCTCTTAAAGCATTACAGCTGGAAACCACTTAATTTCTATCCAACATCATTCTAACATTCATTAATTTTGCAATATTTCTGTAAATAGTCTTTAAATTTCTTCCAGTCTTCTTCTGCCAACTCTTCTCCCTGGTCTCGGATTCTGCCAGTCATTTCTGCCAGTCCCATATAGTCAATCATCTTCATCTGCCATTCTCCCAGAGTGGGTAGATCTTGTGTCTTCCAGTACTTTGCAATAAGTATTCTTTCTGCTGTTGTGGCATACATAAAAAAAGTTTTATCCTTCTTTGGCACCAATTGGCTGACCATGCCCAGGAGAAAGGCCTCTGGTTTCTTCAGGAAGGTATATTTAAATACCTTTTTCAATTCATTATAAATCATTTCCCAGAAAGCCTTAATCCTTGGGCACATCCACCAAAGGTGAAAGAATGTACCTTCATTTTCTTTACATTTCCAGCATTTATTATCAGGCAGATGATAAATTTTTGCAAGCTTGACTGGGGTCATGTACCACCTGTAAATCATTTTCATAATATTCTCTCTTAGGGCATTGCATGCCGTAAACTTCATACCTGTGGTCCATAACTGTTCCCAGTCAGCAATCATAATGTTATGTCCAACATCTTGTGCCCATTTCTCCTCTGCACACATTCCAGCTTGTCAGTATCCTCCTTAAATTGTGGCACCCAGAACAGGTCACAATACTTTCATACACTGAAGCATAATGGAGCAATCCTATCATTAGGAATCATGTGAAGCAGCCTGCATCAGGAGGCAAATTTTGGAGCAATAATTTTCAATTACTGGATCAGAAGGGGCACCATTTTGATCCTGAATTCTTGACCCAACTCTGGCATGATATAGTTCTTACTATCAGGTAACATAAGTATTACTTAGTGATATTGCAAAGTGCCATACGCCTGGTTTGGGGGCAGCCTTCTGTCAGCTTTGTATTCATTAAATACTTTGCCTTCCCTTGGAAATACACAAAGCATTGTGATGTTTTGTTCATTGTTTTGCTTTAAAAGAGGAGGAATGAGCTAAACAAAATGCCTCTTTTGCAAAGGCTGATCTATTTTGTCCAGCACCCATATTGAGTCTTAATTTCTTATCAGCCTCTAGAAGCCATTTAGTGATTTATGGGTGCAGGGAACAGTCACAGCAAAGACCAGCGGTTGGTGAACTTTAAGGGAGGGTGAGATGAGAGAAAGGGTTTTATGCCCTGAATTGTGTCATCAGGGCCCAATTAAAACAATCAATCTTTTGTCAACCAGCTACATTGACCACCCTGTTTGTGCCAATCTGCAATGTTTCTTACACACAGAGTTGCCTTGTTAGGAATGGCATTAGATGATTTCCTCTTTAACTCCTTGAGAACTTGGGAATATATACTGCCCAGGCATGCATGCAGTTGACAATGAAGGCCAGAAGGATCTGATTGTGCTCCGAGCCCCAAAACCCATCCCCCATGGAAATAAAGACACTGTGGAGACAGAATTTTGTTTAAATGTTAATGGGCAAATTTTGGCCACAACTTTATTAAATACACAAGTGTGACTGGTATTGACTTAGGCATTGGTATCAAAACTATATCTGGCTTCTGCCCCACCCTGCGAGAAGAATGGAACTGTAAACAACCAGCAGGGGGAGCTCCATCAGTGTATATTGACTGGTGCTCACCCCTGAGGTTCCCGGGGGTCCTGGCATGGCCCTAGTCCCTCTCCGGGCTTCGGACGAGATCCAGACCCCCGGATTCCTTTAACGGAATACCCTATTCATTGAAGGGGCAGGTGATGGCCGCACCTCATCTCCCCACATTCCCCTAAACCAATGCCTAACCGCCAAACCTTACCAAGTTGTGACGATTGCTAAGAGGTAGGCAAAAACCAAGTGGCCACAGCCAATCTGCCACATTGGGAAAAATTCCTACCCAGGCCCCGTTCCAAAACAGGTGACCAACGAAGTCCAAAGCAAGGCCAGACATGACCTACTTAATGGGTGGGTGGGCGGGTGTTCGGCAGTGCGAAGCAAAAGCAGGTCCCTGTGTCACGCTGCCAAATAAATACCCCCAACCCTCAACCTTGCCAATGCTGCTGATTGGGTAAAGGCCAGTGGCATAACTGTGGCACCACCCGCTTGGAGTGGGGCAAGCCCAGCCCATAAGCCGGTTAGGGAAGAGTTCCAGGGCCGAGCACAACAAGGACCCTCTGTTAGGAGGATCCAACTTACAATTGTATTCTGTTATGATAGGGTGTTGCAAAATAAAGGGATGAAGGCTTTTGGGATTATGCATTCAGTTTGTGGAAGGGCACCCACCTCATCCAGCTGAGCATGGCAGAAAGCATCGAGTCAGACTCAGTGCCATAGCCATCTGAGGTAGGCAAGGGCACCTACCTAGTCATGGTGCCAATGCTTAACTTTATTAGGAAAGAGATTGTGGGGCTCGAATCTGTCTGGTGTCAAATCCTCAGATCTATAAATTCTTTCTCTAATCCTTCACATTTAAGGTCTTACTGTAGCTACTCGGTGGCAAACAGCATGCGCTCTGCACCTACTTGGAGAAATGTTAATCCATTCTTACTTTATAAATTCCAAGGTTGAGCTTTGGAATTGAAAACAGATGCCAGGGCCCCTGGCACAAATTAAGCCCTGGAGGGTGCCAAACAAACAAAGCAAGCAAGCAGGGATTGAGAAAAGGACCCAGCACCACACAGAAGCATGTTTAGATAATTACAGCACAACAGGGACCCCGCTCTGGCTGGAGCCCTGCTCTCTAGCATGCTGCATGGCCCAATCCTGACGGACTCTGTGTGATCTCGCCTGTATATTGTTCTGCTTAGCTGAGGAATAGGGAACCATTTAGCTGTGTCTTTCCAAGTACGCTGGTGTCGAATACTTTTCATAGTTTGAAATTAATAATAGTAATAATATATTTACCTTATTAAGACTACAGCCCTAGGCACACTTGTGCCCCACAGTGGGACTTAATTTTGAGTGAACATGCATATGATTGTACTGTCAGGCACCTCCCCCAGCCACAAACTTCAATCTAATACTAGGGATTCAGATCATATGCTTAAAACTGCTGAAAGCTGCCAAGGGCATTTGCCAGCAATTCATTTTTACACTTTTCAATTTGCAGAACCAGCTCTCAGTCGTGTTTGTGTGTGTTTGGGTTTTTTTATTTTATTTGGTGCTTTAGATGAAATCCTATTTGGGAAGATCAATGAGAGGTTAACCAAAGCCTAGACAGCTGCATTGGTAAAAAGTCGACAGCTTTGATTTGATGCCAAATTGACACCCTTCCTCCCCCTTTCGTTTTTGTTATGTTGTTTTCCACTGCTCTTATTTTCCCTGCCTGTAGTCAGATCACATAGTGCCAAGCTATCCAGCACTAGCTACAGAGGTTATTAGTATGCTTATCACACCATCATGAATTACCATACATTATCATTTTACAATCCCACAAATATCAAACAAGGAGAGGGGGTGTCTCTGAAAAGGATATTAAGAACAGTCAAATTTCTGAAAACACTCTGAATTTCTCAATAAGGTGCCCATTGCTCCGATACCCTTTCCTGCCCCCAATTTAAATTGAATAAGTGATTAAATCGCACCATTGTTGGAACATAAAAGGCCACAGATGTATTTAAACAACACGGTGATACATACCAACAAAAATTAATCAGTGTGCTTGATGCATAGGAAACTAATCCATGCTGGGAAAAGGGATCTGCCCAACCATTTTACATGTCACCTTGAAAAACAAAAGTTCAACACCATGTGGTCCTTGTTGCTAAAACATTCCCAACTTTCTTCCCAAGATGAGGCCACATTTTCCATGTTATGAGAACTATATGTCTAATACTCAGCCTTAACTGGTTTGTGAAAGCAGTATGTTGTTGTTCTTTTAATACTAAGGGCTGATTCACACTTTCACTTGACTTATATTTTGATTGCATTGTGTACCAAATTAATTCCCAAGGGTCCGAGAGCTTTGCTTGTTCAGCAGCTGTGCATTGAGGAAATCTGATCTTACCCACCGAATCGGATCTTATCAGATGCATGGAAAATCCAAAGAGAGATTTTGCTTAACTAAGCTTCTAGACAGTAAGATCAGATTTTTGCAAGGCACAGTCACAGAACAAGAAAAGCTCTTGGACCCATGGGAATTTATTGGTGCACAATATGATCAAAATACAGGTCAAGGGAAAGTGTGGTTGAGCCCTAAGAATGGTTCCAACATGTAGAAACCAAAGCCAAACCAAACAGTGGTACCCTAAGGCAAGTGTGGGAAGCTTTCACTCTCCAGATGTTGCTGAACTACAACTCCCAGGGATGATCCCCTCATTTTCTGTAAGGTTTGGGGGCACAAGTGTCTTGAAGCAGTGCTCCTGGCAGTCAGACACCAGCACTTTTGTGGGACTCACAACAGGAGAGTGGCAGACTGTTTGCAAAGTCAAAGTTGTTCATCCGCTTTTGGAATCAAATTTCAAACCTCAGTAAGTCAAAGGATGATCTTAACATTCTTTCTAAAGGGCTGGAAAGTGTCAGATAATCAGGGGAGCCTTAAACAATTCAATCTTTTCAAATTCCTATATAAAATTATCTGATCAACACTTATTGATCAGATCTTGGCCATCTACCAGATTTCCCTGAATGTTGCAACAATTCTTAGTAGTTTCAGTAAATCTAAATATGCATTTTGGCTGCCCTTTTCTGCAGCTTTTATTTATTATTCATTTAAACATAAATTTCTATGTGCTAACCCAAGAAAAATATCTCCTCAAAGCAAGGTACATGAAATAAAAAAAAAACATAAAAAGGAAAAGCTCAGAAGACAAAACTTGTGGAAGGAAGGAAGGAAGGAAGGAAGGAAGGAAGGAAGGAAGGAAGGAAGGAAGGAAATAAGTAAATACCGTATTTTTCCATGCATAAGACTAGGTTCCCCCCCAAAAAAATAATGTCAGAAATTAGAGGGCATCTTATACACGGATACATCTCCCATTTTCTTAAATATGAGTCCCCCAAAATACATTGAGGGCGTCTTATAGACAGAAAAATACGGTAAATAAATAATGCTTTAAGCTGGTGTCTAAAGGTAAATACAGAGGCGATTAATTTACCAAATATACCATTTTAGTGCCTACCCATGCACTTTATGGGATCCTTTTAGAGCTCTTCAAAATCCCTTTTTGTGCCCCCCCCCGAATAATTTGGTATGATCCACAAGTTGACCCCCTCACCACTCACCTCAACTACATATAATTTAAAAACAAATTTAAAAGCCCTTGTCTCAATACAAATCCTCACTTTTTGCATTGTGGAAACTGTCCGTTTATTCCTACTCTCTGCTTAAATCTCAGAATAATTGTGTTAAGTCTATTGAGGTTTTACAAGGTTTTTTATGAAATGTCAAATTATGCCTCAAGAAAGATAGACAGCTGTAACTCATAAGCACTGTAGGCTCACAGATGATTTGCAAGGTCAAGTTTCAAACTGGAAAGCAGCAACTGAATTCAAGATTGATTTTGTTTTTATCTGTACCTGCAGGAACGTATATATAATTAGTTCCAAATGCTTGTGCATCGGTGTCGGGAGAAAATACTTTTAAGATTAAAATAAATACTTCATGTCTGGTGATGTGAACTGAGCACATTGTTTGAAGGGCAGCAAATATAACTTAAGAAACTATTGTTTCTTAATTTTAATTTTGACTTGTCACGTGAAAACTAGTCAACAGTTGCAGGAAACCCAAAGTAATAGTAAAGAGAAATTTGAAGATAAAAATGCACTGGGAATGTGATATCTGGTTATGTGCTCACCTAAATGCAGCTCTTCCATGGGAAATTGTGAACACTTGCATGTCCCAGCCATGCTACGTATGCTTAGAAAAAAATTATTCTTGAGAATTCAAAAATAAACTAAACTGAATCTGCATGTCTTGGACTAATGAGCAGACTGTAATTTGGCTACCTGCTGGCTTTCACACTTGCAGTGCAATTTTCTCAGCTCATAAGGATTGAAGCACATTTTAAAATGGATGGGGTGGTGATAAGACAACACCTGTTTAAGTACTATTTAAATTGTGGCCCCCTCCCAATGCAGATGGATGTGAAAATAGGACAGAGTGAGTGTACAAGTGAGCACATGCAAATGTGGCACAGACCCTGCCTGTGATCTGGTTATACAGAAGCGTTACATATTTCACAGTATGCCTGATTATACCCATGTTGCCTCTTCAGGTCATAAGAGACAAGAGGACTATTGCTGATATATTGAATGAGGTGTATTGTTGACATTCTAAAAGAAAGGATACCATGTCTACATAGGCCTGTTCT
This sequence comes from Podarcis gaigeae, assembly GCF_964106915.1. Taxonomy (NCBI): domain Eukaryota; kingdom Metazoa; phylum Chordata; class Lepidosauria; order Squamata; family Lacertidae; genus Podarcis; species Podarcis gaigeae. The sequence goes on along the minus strand of NC_139677.1, from coordinate 6,494,992 downwards.
TTAGAGGGTCTTCTTTGGTGTGTTAACTTTTTCTGATAGGCATATGTGCCCCACTCTTAGATATCAAACTTTGATGGTGAGATGATGATTAACTAGATTTATTGGGCACTATTTAAAAAGAAGTAACTCAAAGCAACTTACTACAACAACCATCTTTACAGCTTCTGGCTATTGCCAGTTGATCTGCCACTGCTATTTTAAAAAGCATTTATAAAGCATTTAAAGCCCATTTTGGTTCAGAGACATCAATGAAAGCAAATTTGTGTGCATAGTGCAAAGTTCTGCACTTTGTTTGTGCTCCCCCAGAGGGACCTTATTTATATTGCACTGTACTTTCTTCCCTGCTGCTTCTGCAGGGATGCTGAGCAGAAAACAAAACAAAAAACGAGGTGATCCAGAGGAGCCGGTAATCTGAACCTGGCTCTCCTCTAAATAATATCTGAATGTTGGCAGGTTTGGCCTATGTGGAAAGTGGGTTCATTCTGCCTACTTGTTTTGCAACTGGTCCAGCTTAGAGGGGGGATGACTAAGAGCAAATAACAACAGACAGGCAAACAGCAAACTAAGCTTATCTCCCTTAGTCAGACCTTTTTTGCAAATCAGAAAACAAAACAGTGAAAAATGTGTTGATGGATGTGATTCTGTAGCACCAGGAAGACTAACCAATTTATTGTGGCACAAGTATTTGTGGACCACAGTCTAATTCATCAGATGCATGAGTGTGATCCTGAGTTGTAGAGGTATATGTGCACATAATATTGTGGGGTGGAATTGTAAACAACAAGGTATTCACTTTCATTTTGGTGCTTTCAGTATCCCTCCCATTCCCAAACCAAATACATCAGTATAACGCTCATACACATATGGTGAAGTGGAGAGAATGTGGTCCAGAAAAGCTTACGCCGTCATAAACGTGTTTGTTTTGTCACAATGCTCTTTGTTATTTGAGTTTCCATTCAAATAAATGAGACTGGGGGATGCTGAGGAGCCCAGCTGTGAGATTTTGTTTCAAACCAGAAACACAGACATCATTAGCTGAAGCACCCAAAGTGCCCTTTCCTTGCTCTGGCAGGCGAATGAGACTTTCAAGCTTGTTTGTGAGAGATTAGGTTTTATAATTATAGAATCATATAGGATCTTAGAGTTGGAAAGGACCCTGAGGGTCATCTAGTCTAACCCCTGCAGTGCAAGAATCTTTCTGCCCAACATAGGGCTTGAACCCATGACCCTGACATTAAGAGCCTCATCAGAAAATGAGAAAAGTTGTAAGGGACCAGGCATCCAGAACAGATGGCCATCCGTCCTCTGCTTAAAAACCTCCAGTGAAGGAGAGTCCCCCATCTCCGGAGGGAGTCCGGTCCACTGTCAAACAGCTCTTACTGTCAGAAAGCTCTTCTTGATGTTTAGTTGGAATCTCCTTTCTTCTAACATGATAGCCCTTTAGCTATTTGAAGATGGTTTCCTACATCTTCTCACTCCTCTTCTCCAGGCTAAACATACTCAACTCCCTAAACTTTTCCTCACAAGGCCTGGTTTCCAGATCCCTGATCATCTTGGTCTCCCTCCTCTGCACACATCCTAGCTTCTCAACATCCTTCTTAAACTGTGACTCCCAGAATTGGACACAGCATTCCAGATGTGGTCTGACCAAGGCAGAATAGAGTGCTACTATTAGTTGCTCTCGAAGCTACCAGCATGAGCCTGACCAAACTGTGGGAGGCAGTGGAAGACAGGAGTGCCTGGTGTGCTCTGGCCCATGGGGGTCACGAAGAGTCGGACACGACTAAACGACTCAACAACAATAATTAGTTGCCTTGATCAGGACACTATGCTTTTGTTGATGCAGCCTAGAAGAGTGTTAGCCCTTTTTGCTGCTGCATCACACTGTTAACTCACATTAAGCTTGTGGTCTACTAAGACCCCTAGATCCATTTCACATGTACTACTGGCAAGCCAGGTGCAGCTCTCTGAGGAAGGGTGTAATATGATGACAGGGTTTACTCCTTGTTAGCCATCATGCTACAGTGCACTGCATACACTGCCCTTTTCAGACCAAGCACCAGGAAGTTCCATCTTAGATGGGTTCAGATTTCACCCTAGCTTATCACCTTGTCTGTGGCCATTTTGCAATGGATGTAATTGTGATAGGGATTCAATATACATGCTGGCCCTTAAATGATATGTATTCTTTATGAGCTCTTGCTGTACATTATCTTTAAAAAAAAAAGAGTCAAGGAATTGTGTTCAAAGAATTGCATTCCCCTGTGTTTTTTACTTATTTATCACACTCAATTTCACCCAGTTTAATATAATGGTGTGAGGGTGGCAAGGTGTGGTGGTGAATAGAAAATGGACAAAGAGTGGCTAAATGAATCATTAATTCATGTATTTATTTATTTATTTTAAATCCAGATTCCAAATGCATTTGCTTGATTCTGCTTATGGTACCTCATACTAGAGTTTCATAATTATTTGTCAATTTTCTGGTATGTCAATATTTTCTTTAAAAAAAGGTCCCACTTATGGGGGTGACCAGAAAGTGTAAACATCCAAAATTAGAAAAGCATCTCTCTCTCTCTCTCTCTCTCTCTCTCTCTGTGTGTGTGTGTGTGTGTGTATTTGTGTGTGTGTGATAATCTCGTAGAAGTAATCCTCCTCCTATTTGTATTTGTAGCCTTCCTTGTCTCAGGGACTAAGAGAGTGTAACAGTATCACAGGAATATGAAATCCATGTCTTCCTGTCTGCCTCCTGCTGTCGTCTCAAACAGGTGCTGCACTCACCATGGCAAAGGAGCAGGAGTATAGAGAAAGGCAGATTTCTACTTGCCAATTAAGTTTCCTTACAAATAAACATGTGGCATGGGTTTATTTTACCAACGCCTGGATATTTTAAAGTTAGTAGTATTGATGTTTTATAGCTGCATTCCATAGTCTAGTGGTGTTATTCTTCTTGTTCTGTTCTGTTTTTAGACATCTCCCCCACTCACCAATTTGTTGGCATATTGTTCATTTTTTATACTTGGTTTCATTTAGCTGCTTTGGACAGTTCTGTTTCAGAAAAAAAAAAAATTATTAGCAAACAAACACTCTTACCCAACCCATGCCTGCTAATGCATAGTAAACTTTCCTTGATACGTTTTTTTCTGTATGTGTGTGGAGGAGTTTATTTTTTTGTGGGGGAGCATTCCAGTTTTTAAACTGCCCCCGTCTCTGCTTCAGACTGAACTATTGGTTTATTAAATTTGTATATCGCCGTTCACCCAAGAATCTCATGGTTCACAGCAGAAAATACAAGATAAAAACACAAAATACATAACGAAAACAAGAACAAACCAAACCAATAATGCTCTCTCCTGCAGATGAATTTAAGAGGATAGAAAGAACCAAGTTTGCTGTGGCCAAAAATCCCTGTTTGGTATCAGTTTGCCACTTCTCCCAGATAATGAGTACCACTTTGAGTACTATCTCCCAGATAATGAGTAGGCATGGCATATCTCTGGGGACCAGCATTTATGGCTGTCCTTCAGCCTAGTCACTACTTAATGACTTGTCAAATAATTGTGACTATATCCAGCTGAATGCAGTCAGAAGCTGAAAAAATTGTGGGAAGAGCAAGACCAGCTGCAGGTGAGACAGGCCTCCAAACAATGTACCCTCCAATGTAACTGGTCTTACTTGCTGGTGAAATAGGCAATGTAATATCCACAATCCATGAGTCCCCTCCCATCCTGACACTCCCCAGAAGCCCTCCTATAGCATCACTGTGGCATTGTGGGAACATCAAAATTGTAGCTTCCTAACCTCCCACCAAGAGCGCTTGGTAAATCTGAACTGGAGGAGAAGGACAGGACGAAGGGCCCAACCCAGGAACCCTGTCCAACGGTGCTAGGTTCCTGGGGAAGACAACTCACCGTATTTTTCGCTCTATAAGACGCACCGGACCACAAGACTCACCTAGTTTTTGGAGGAGGAAAACAAGAAAAAAAATATTCTGAATCTCAGAAGCCAGAACAGCAAGAGGGATCGCTGCGCAGTGAAAGCAGCAATCCCTCTTGCTGTTCTGGCTTCTGGGATAGCTGCGCAGCCTGCATTCGCTCCATAAGACTCACTCACATTTCCCCTTACTTTTTAGGAGAGAAAAAGTGAGTCTTATAGAGCAAAAAAATACGGTAGTCTACATAAGAGCAGCAAAAATATTTCGTGGAGGGGAAACTCTATATGTTTCAAGAGTGCAGTTATTGCTTCAGCAAACTCTGGGTGGAAGCCATTTTGCATGTGTTTTTTATCTAATGTTGAGTTGTACTCACTGAAGTTAATGGGCATGATTAAGTTAGGTGCCGTAATTTTCAGTGGGTATTCTCTTTTTTTTAATAGATATTTTATTGAGTTTTCAAATACATAATACAAAATATAAAAAGAAAACATAAAAAATGAGAAATAAGAAAGAAAAGAGAAAGAAAAGAAGAAGAAGAAAGAACAAATATAACCAACCGTTCAACATAGCTTTTCTTATATAACTAACTGGACTTCCTCACATCTCCTTACCCTGCATTATTTATAATAAGAATGTCAGCAAATTATTACCTTGTTTCATACCTTATTTTGTACTTTCCAAATATTATACTTCTAAATTTAAAGTGGTTTTTATCAATTACTCATATCTTAGAATTAAACATGGTGATACCTTAAATTTCAACCTTTTCTTACTTATAACTTAATTTTCTATTTTACAAAGTCTGTTTGCTGGAACTGGTATTTTCTAAATCGTGCGAATACTTAACATTCATACAACTTATATTGTTTTTGTAGATAGTCCTTAAACTTTTTCCAGTCCTCTTCCATTGTTTCTTCTCCCAAGTCTCGGATTCTGCCGGTCATTTCAGCCAATTCCATATAGTCCATCAATTGCGTCTGCCACTCTTCCAGTGTGGGCAAGTCTTGTGTCTTCCAATACTTTGCAATAAGTATTCTTGCTGCTGTTGTCGCATATTCAGTGGGTATTCTCTGAGTAATACTTAGCTGGATACAACCCTATGTGATTATGTCTGTCAGGCCATTCCCTAAGATACAGAACAGTCAAATGCTTTACACTAAAGAAAAATTAAATCAGGGGTCAGCAACCTTTTTTAGCAGGGGGCCGGTCTACTGTCCCTCAGACCTTTTCGGGGGCCAGACTATATTTTGGGGGGGAAATGAACAAATTTCTATGCTCCACAAATAACCCAGAGATGCATTTTAAATAAAAGGACATATTCTACTCATGTAAAAACATGCTGATTCCCAGACCATCCATGGCCTGGATTGAGAAGGTGATAGGGCCGGATCCGGCCCCCAGGCCTTAGTTTCCCTACCCATGGATTAAATGCTTCCATGTGCCATATGAGCCAGCCTGGATAATCTCAATGTTTAATGAGATATACAAGCAACATTATTGTGACAATAGTGACATATTTGTGACATTTGCCCATCAGTGGTGGAAAACCAAAGCTCGACCCTGCATGCACATTAAACTGATAATGCTGCTGTCTTTCAGTATTACACATTTCTGCCTAAGCAAACCATGTTGCTAGAGAGGCCGGCAGCATCATGTTCGTAATTACAAGCATAGCTGTGTAACAGAATATTATGCATTGCAAAACTAGGATGAGTTTAATAATGAAGGTTAAATGACTATAATGTCCCCAAATCAAGCAAACAAGTTTTTTTCCTTGTGTGTATGTTTGTGTGGGAGGGGAGTTTTGTCAGTATTTTCCCCAATGACAGCAAAATATTGAGAGAGAAAGAAATTGACAAATGTAGCGTGTAATGGTCCTTCTTGAAGCACTTCTACAGGGGCCTCATTAGTAGATATTTTAGTACAATCATTTTTACCCCTGTGGCAGTCACTCCAGCCAACTCAGAAAAGGTGCCTCTAGGAACCGATCAGAGGAATGCCTTTCTTAATTTCTTCCCTTTAAAAAAAATGAGGCACAGGGGAACTAGTAGGCTCTAATTGAAATCAGAATTATTGTTGCCATAAATTCAAGCTGTGCCCATAGGCTATAGTGTTAGCACTGGATAAACTTATGGAAACTTTTTTTTCTGTTTAATTATCCCTGATTTATAATGTTATTATTCATATTTAAACTTTGCTCAAGGTTGGGGGGCTGGTAGTTTATTTTTTCACATTTTTTTTTAAAAAATGCATATTTTGACATTAAAACTTGCAAAATATTATCATAATATTTCTTTGTTCTGCACCTTTTTCCAGTGACAGGGACTCAAGGAGGCTTACAGATAAAATAGGAACAGCTAAAAACATTGTGGGGAAGAAAACAATAATTAAAAACAAGCATTAATAGAATTTAAATGATATATAAATGTAAAAGATCTATTAAAAATATACAGATAACTTCCATAAAAATAGCATCCAGCTTCCAAAAGCCAGTAGGAACAAGATGGTTTTCAGCTGCCAGAGGAAGGAAAACAAAGAGGGAGCCAGTCTAACTTCTCTAGGGATGGAGTTTTTAGGTTTGGGAGAAGGCCCTCTCCCATGCCCTTACCAAGTGTGCCTGTGAGGGTGGCAGCACTGAGAGAAGAGACCTCAAAACCCAACCGGGTTCATAGATTAGTAGAATTTTAGAGTTAGAAAGGACCCAAGTCCAACCCCCTGTGATGCTAGAATCAATTCAAGAATTTCTGACAGGTGGCAATCGAACCTCTGGTTACAAACCTCCAATCGTATGAGGAAATAGTTTCAGATAATTTGAACCTAAGTCATATATGTTACTTGTCTTGTCGTGTTGTGAACTACCCTGGTATTATTGATGAAGGGCTGAATAGAAGTTGTGTTTAAAAAACAACAGCAGATGAAAACTTTCAATAACTATTTCTTAAATGAGGCAAACGCTTTACAGAAAACAGCCAATCTAACTTGTTTTACGTGTCTGCTTTTAATTTTCTATTGTACTATTGTATGAACTAGAAAAATGAACCCAGGATGAGACTACGCTGGTGGGCAGGGATTATGCAAATAGAACGAAATTTGACTAGCAATGGATGGGTGCCTACAGGCAGAGAACAGGTTTAGTTCCCATACAATGGTGTTCTTCTATGCAATTTGAGGTTCCTCCGAGTCTGACTTTGAAGAAAGATTGGAAAGGTGATGTTTTAAACTTCCACAGACTCTTCTCTTTCCACGTCCTCAAAAGCTCTGTATGCCAGCTTTCTCCATCCTCATTGAAGTGGTTGATGTTTTAGGCAAAACCAAATTAGTGTATATCCAGCCCATATCACTTTCACAAGTTTACATGTGTAAGTCTTTTCTGTCCCATTTATGCACTAATTTGTGATTTTTGTTTAAAAACTCTGAATCTTGCACTTAAGATTGGGCTGCTCCTGATTGGGCTGCTCCTGCAGGCCAATCAGGTTGCTGATTCACTTCCTCCTAGAGCCGGATTGGGTGGCTCCTGCAAACCAATCAAGTTGGGGCTTGCGAAGGGGCTTGAAAGAGACATCATCCTAGTTATGGTTTAGTAATCTGATCTTTATATGAACAGACCTAATCCCCACTTCCCAGGCAAATATGCAGAATGGAACTGAGTTTCCCTGAATGTTCTGACGCAATTGTTGGCTCGGGAAACACATCAGAATGTACTTTAAAATGATTGTTTTGAGACAGCATATGTTTAGGAATGCATATGTTGAGGGGGTAAACCCATTTAGAAATATTAATTTAATGTGAATATCTGTATCTATCTATAGAGATATAGGTAAATGTATATGAAAAAAGAACAGACATATGAGTGAGCATATGTGAAAGTTATATCGATTATAAGGATCATAAACAAACTGGTTGCCTATGCCTAGTGAGACGCTAGTGAACAGGAGAAAGAGGCAGCCTGGGTTTACCAAATGAAACCACCATGGTTATTTTAAGCTAGTAAGTGAGACAAAGTTTGGCCATATTCACAGTCTGAGAAGAATACTTTGTTGTTTGGGGAAGAGATATTGACTGAAGACTAGTATTTGGCTGCATGCAACCCTGCTAATCAACTTGTATATCGGTATATAAACAGACATAGCATTTATAATGAGTCTCACGTAGCTTCACAAGAAAGCTGATCCTATAAAAGGCTACCCTGAAACTTCCTGCAGCTTGGAGGAAGTGGGTAATTCAGAGAAATGCATGCCTTGTTTTTAAAACATCTTCATGTAGGTACTTAAGGATGCAAAGGACACAGCAGTCTTTCAAGGGGCATAAGAGTAGACAGCAACCATTTGTGCAGGGCTATCTCATCTGTCCTGCCTAAGGCGCTCCAACATTTATCTCCATTTAGTGAAGATTGATTAAAGTTCTGACTTGCAGCCGCTGTTCCATGTGACATGAGACAAATCTAGGGACAAAGGGTGAGAGACCTGGATTTCCTTCCTTAAATCTTTCTTACTTATAAAGATCAAATGTTGCTGTGCACTCAAACGTATTGGGTGACACCTATATTTTGGACCAAAAGGTCTTGGACTGACTGTGGACAGTGCAAATCCCCACTCAATAGCAGACTTTGGGCCAATAATGGTTACCTCTCAGGGTTGTAGTGAGGATGAAAACAGGAAAGCCTACTCAACTTGCCATGATGGATGCAAAGGTGCCATCAGACTCTTATTTATTACTTGGTCTCAGGGCCGTTCACAGAACAAAATAAAAATACAAAACCACATAATATATAATAAAAATAAAAAGAACAACTCAACCCCCCTCAAAAAAAAACCACCTACTTTTTAAAAGGGTACAGGATGTCAATCAAATCAACCATAGGTCTGGTTAAAAAGGAACATTTTAGCCTGGCACCTAAAGGTGTGTAATGAATGCTCCAGGCGAACTCCCCTGGGTAGAGCATTCCACAGATGGGGAGCCACTGCAGAGAAGGCCCCTTCTCGTGTTGTCATTCTCCAGACTTCTCAAGGAGGAGGCAAACGAAGAAGGGCCTCAGCAGATGATCTCAGGGTCCGGGTAGGTTCAGATGGAGAGAGGCAGTCCTTAAGGTATTTCAGTCCTGAGCCTTTTAAGGCTTTATAAGTCAAAACCAGCACTTTTAATTGGGTCCAGAAACTAACTGGTAGCCAGTGCAGTCAGACCAGGATCGGTGTAATATGTTAAAACTCTCTTGCTCCAGTGAGCAACCTGGCCACTGAATTGTGCACTAGCTGAAGTTTCCAAACCATCTTCAGAGGCAGCCCTACGTATAACGCATTGCAGTAATCTAACCTTGAGGTTACCAGAGCATAGACAACAGTAGTTAGGCTATTCCTGTCCAGACAGGGGCATGGCTGGGCCACCAGACAAAGCTGATGGAAGCCACTGAGGCCACCTGAGCCTCAAGCTACAGCAAGGATCCAGGAGTACCCCCAAGCTATGAACCTGCTCTTTCAAAGGAAGTGTGACCTCATCAAAAGCAGGCGATCTCCTATCCATCTGGTCTAGGGAACCACCCACTAACAGTGCCTCAGTCTTATCTGGATTGAGCTTCAATTTGTTGGCTCTCATCCAGTCCATTACTGAGGCAAGACACTGGTCCAGCACTTCCACTGCTTCTCCTGCAGATGTAAAGGAGAAATAGAGCTGAGCGTCATCAGCATACTGCTGACAATGAACTCCGAACCTTCGGATAACCCCAGCCAGTGGTTTCATGTAGATGTTAAACAACATGGGGGATAGGATTGAGCCCTGTGGAACCCCATGTTGAAGATTCCACAGAGTTGAAAAGCATTCCCCAAGCAGGATCTTCTGGGAACGACCATCCAAGTAGGACTAGAACCACCATAAAGTAGTGCCACCCACCCATAGTTTGGAGAGTCGCTCCAGAAGGATACCATGGTTGATGGTATGGAAAGCCGCTGAGAGGTTAAGGAGAATTAACAGGGACATGTTTCCCTTGTCTCTCTCTCAACAGAGGTCATCATACAGGGCGACCAAACAAGCAGTTTCTGTGCCAAAACCAGGCCTAAATCCCGATTGAAATGGATCCTGAAAACCAGTGCTGCCAAAAGCACCTGGATCTGGTCTTCGACCACCTCCTAGATTAGGACAATCCAATTTTTCATACCAAGCGGGCAGCAACTTGGAACCTGTGAGCCGCATACTGCTTTGCCATGGGGGGAGGGAGGAGAAAGTCAAAAATTTGACACCCCCAGCCCTCTCACGGCCTTCCCAATGCTGGCTAAATGAGGTGGCAGGCTTTGCGAAGGAGGTGCAAAGCTCTGGAAAGGTCCTAGAGCCTTCCCACCTCCTTCCCTAAATGGGCAAGTGCTAACTCTAGGTCCCTTTCAGAGCCCTCACACCTCTCTCCCAAAGCGCAGCACCTCCTTACCCAACTTTGGGAAGGCCATGTGAGGGCTCCAGGGTGCAGCATCATGTGTTGCTGAGGGCTGTCAAAAAAAGGCCTTGGGGGCCACATGTTGGACCGCCCTGGACTAGATGATCCCTGTGGTCCCTTCCAACTCTGCAATTCTATGATTCTATACCCTTTATGTCAGGGGTAGTCAACCTAAGGCTCAGGGGCTGGATGCGGCCCAATCGCCTTCTAAATCTGGCCCATGGATGGTCTGTGAATCAGCGTGTTTTTACATGAGTAGAATGTGTCCTTTTATTTAAAAAACAAGGAAATAAATAATAAGAACTTTATCATTTAGTGTGGTCAAGACAGCACCCTCACTGTAGTTTTCTTCATGCCTGCTAAAAACCTTATTGTTTAGATAAGCCTAGATGCTTAGAAAATTAAACTTTACTATGTTTCAAAAGCATGGTTGTGATTTTTTCGTGATTTTCCTGTTTTATCTTCTTGTAAACAGCTTGAGATTTTTTCTTTTATTACAATCAAGTAGTGTAAATATTTTATTAAATAAATAAGAAAATAGTTGCAAAAATGACATATTTTCAAGAGCTTCTCAGCATCATTAACATTTGAAAAAGGTAAAGCCAGTATTTAATAAACATATTTTTCTCTTACAGTTTATGCTTTAGATGTAAAGTATTCAAAATAATGGGAGGAAAAAATAAACAAATGTGTCAATCAAATATGGTATGTGTTCAACATTATGACAGAAGCTTTTAAAAAGCTTGCTGGAGCTGCTGACACAAAGCAATTGGGCAGGCAGGATTTCAGTCACTTGAGAAGATAGGATTAGAATCAAGGATTAGAATCCAGAATAACCTTGATAGATTGAAGAATTGCCTGGAAGCAATAATATAGGATTTATCAAAGACAGATGTAAAGTGTTGTGTGAAATAGAGCTGGGTGTCATTCGCAGGCTGGTGATAGTGAGCACTGAAACCCCTGGTGGCTGCCTGCGAGGCTTACCATCGTAGGGGTGTTAAATAGCAAGGGGGGCAGAATAGAGCCCCGCAGCACAATTTCCAAGGGAAGTCGTCTCCCATTCCACCAGACAGAAGGAGAACTACATAATGCTTCCAGCTCCCAACCCACAAGGTGGGGATCATGGCTAAAAGAGGTGAAAGAGAATAAACAACACTGGACCCCCTGGTCCACCTTCGGATTCAGATCATCTAGCAGAGTCCAAAACCAGGGCTAAAGCAGCTTGAAATGATTCAAGAGAAGAGTCACTTGAAGAGGGTTAGACAGACACAGGCCTTCCTATGTGATGTTCTCTCAAGCTCCCAGAGTACCTTAGTTTCTGCTGCCATTTCCTGTGGTAGGACAGGCAGGGTCTGGCAGCAGGAAGGAGGGATGCACATCATAATTATCAGGACATTTTTGGTTCCCGTGATACAGGTTCTTGGGCCTAAAGATCATCTCACCAGCACTGTTTTTTGCTTCTCCTGGGACTACAAGCATCCTGATTATTATGGTGAGCATGTCTCCAGAGCACATAAAAGATCTGACACCAAGAGCAGAGTCTAAAGGGCATTTGTCACTAAATGTCATACTGCCAGAAGCATAAGGAGCTTAAACAAAGGGAACTCAAAGAACTCAAAGACACCAATGAATCCTCTATTTTTAAAGAACACCAAAAAAACAGAAATGGGAGCATGAGCTTTGGGGAGGGAATAACCATGATTCAACTTTGTTCCAGCCCCAGAGAAGTTACTGTGTACAGATCACAGTACTAATTTTTGTTCTGAGCATCTTTAGCAAGAAAATATCAAATGAATGACCCAAACTTTCTGTAGGTTGCAGTGCTAAATGGGAAAAAAGAGCTAAGAGAAAAATGACTTTCCTTATTTCTGTGAGTGTCAAAAAGTCTCTTGCATTTTCAGTTAATTTAAGTGGTTGAAGACATCCATGTGTTGTTTTTTGGTGCTGTTCTTCTTATTTTCCCTCATTATCTGTCCCACAGTGTAATTTAATCCAGCTGGTCATGGAAACCCCTGTGATTCTATTGACATTACAGTGCCATGATATTACAGAAACAGAAATAAGACCACACCACAACCAGATTAAAGCACAGTGCAAACAAATGAAGCTGAAAAACTAGAATCAACCCAAATGTTCCCATGTATATATATGCATTAAATGTGCTGATTGCTAAGGGAATATCAAAATTTATAGTCTATTCAATGTGGTCAGAGTCAAATTTCCAGCAGGTGAGCTCTAGATGATAGTTGCAGAGGTGTTTTTGCCAAAAGATGCTATTGCAACAGGAGTCTGTTGATTTAAATTGAGCAAAAGTGGTAATTTTGTGAGATATTTTTGTGGCTCCTCAGCTGACTGTACGAGGCCAACAGGCATAGATTTTAAAAAGAAGTTTCTGGCACCCAGTGAGCCAGAGACGACTGGTTATTATCCCAGGTAAATTGCTCAAATCACTGAATAGTATGCTCACTCCAGTCAGATGGAAAGTGAATTCACATTTGTGTGGAATTATACTGTGAGCCAGTGCAACTGAAAGATTAGACATCGAAATTTTCCAGGTAGTGTTTAAAAATCTCTCTTCGTCCATCCTTACCCAGCTGGCATAAGGAAGTATTCCTTGAGTGAAATTAATCTCTAACATCTGCATGAAGCAGTCACTGTAGCCCTTTGTAATATGCACATGAAGAAACCATTGTAGTAATCATATTTTAAAGGAGGAGGAGGTCAAGCAGCAAAGGAACCTTAATATGAAACCACCTCCTCCTGCTTGGTACCATAAGATTGCTAGCGAATGGGGAATATGCATCATTTGGCTGTGATGGGTTTTTTTTGTTGGTTTTTTAAAGTTAATTTATGGTTTGTATATGTACCTTGTTTTCATCATGCACAGTCCTCCAAGGGGCTATTAACATGTTCAAAACAAATACAATCAAAAAAATTAAAAGAACAATAAAACCAGAAAATCAAATAGCTTAAGAACAGGGGGGTAGCAATAGTTCTTAACACAAAAGACTGACAGAAAAGGGGGGGGGATTACTGTGGAGCAGATCTGGCTGATCTCTCTCAGGATGGAATTCCACCCACCCATTGCATTGTGCTCAGAATAAACATCTCTTGATATTGGCAAAGGTTTCCATTGTGGGATTAGCAGTACAAGAGCACATTACCTGGCTCTGTGTGCACAAATGAGAGCAGTGGAGAGGTTTCAGGTGTGCTCCACTGCCATTGAGAGATGCCAGTTCTGTGGGAGAAATTGAGGTCGTTGTCTCACTCACATGTTGTGTTAGGCACACATAGGGACGGGCAAATCCGTCAATAGTAGTTTCTCTCAGCTTCAGTCTTAAATTCAGTTCTTCACATTCCTACATCAGTATGTGATTTTTTTAAAAAATAGTTTTAAATTCCCCCTGAAAATTAGGTGTGAATTGCTCCTGTAAACATGTTTGTATGCTATTTTGCCCAATATAACATTTTTTACAAAGCTATTTCCCCTAAAATATTGCATTCTTAAATATTATTTCCACCAAGACATGCATTTTTTATGGAAACATTACCCCTGTGTGTGTGTTTCTGTATACCTTACTTCTCTGCAGAATTGCATTGCAAAATTCAGGGTACAGGTTTGGGTGTGCTTCAGTTTTCATGTTCTTTTTAAAAGTGTGACTTGGGTGGGTTCCCCATGAAATGCAAAATAAGTTGGATTTCTCCCCCATCCCTCATCACACCTGGGATTGTACCATGCTCAAGGAGTTCCCATGCTGCTAAGTGCATGCTTGGAAAGCACCCCAGAATCTTAAGGTACAGGAATGGGGAAAGGTAGAGGAAATCCTTTGTACACAGTCTACCTCACCGATGAGGTGTGAGTGAGTGTACAATGGCAGGGTGCATTAGTTCCATTGTGGGAAATTAACTGGGGAAGGGGCATAGTTCAATGCCTGTAGAAGTCTGGTTTGGTATAAGGCTGCTTTATAGCTGTGGTGTGTGTGTGTGTGTGTGTGTGTGTGTGTGTGTGCGTGTGTGCTGCTTTTGATGGCTTTTTAAATAAGCGATTTATTATTTCTGCTGTTGACTGCATGGGTCATCACACACTTACATGAAAGGTGAGAATTTAAAAGGAAAACAATTTCAGTTATTGTTGAAAATGAGAGAGAAACAACCCACAGTGCATCAGTACCTCTGTTGGCAATGTACTCTGCTCTAGAGAAGTTGACACCATAATTAATTATATCCATTTGTTTAGTAGAAGTAAAATTCAATCTTGGCTTTCCTGTGAGCTCAGAGTTGATCCCATTTGTAAAACTACATAGCTCACCTTAATAATACTCGAACACCAGAAGTGTACCATGAGATTAGGAACAGTGTGAGTGTCTTGATACATTAACTAATTCTCTGTGTCCCTGAACAGAAGAGTGGTTTAAAAATATGAATATTTGACCTGCATGCCACCCCCTCTGATCCAAAATAAAGGGTGTAGGAAAGAGAGATAAAATGCTGCTGTAGAAATAAAAGGGCTTCATGCTGTTAATTTGGTGGCCTAATCTGGATTTCAGTTTGTGCTTTTGTAAGCCATTGGGTCAGTGATAAATGAAGTAGACTCTCTGCGGTGCACATGTTGAAAGGAAGTGGGGGGGGGGAGAGATCTCAGGGTCTCACTGCCAGGCAGTCTCAACATCTGCATGCTGAGCTGTGTCAAGAAGTTCCCTTTTTCATACTAATATACATGCATAGAGTTCCATATTGTGAGGGATGACTCAAGATAGACAGGTGTGGACCAGTGTATCAGTAGACCTCCTTCTCTTGTTCTTTGAACATGGAGGAGCATGTCAGTAGCAGGGGGGGGGGCGTCTAACTCCTATTTTGAAGATGCTATGGTAAACCCTGCCTCCTGGTAATTATATACAGTGATCACTGTCCCTTCTTGCACAATGTAAGTTACATTGTGTACTCTTAATGCAAAAATATTTTTGTGTCTGGTTTACTGAGTGTCTTCTGGCAAAATGTTTTTCCAATCCCCTATGCAATTAAATTGAAGCATTTGGGCTTAAGTTGATCAATGTGTTGGCTTAAGGGAGGATGGTTTCAGACAACAGTTTGATAGTGGTGTTATAAATTCACCTGTAAGATTTATATACTGCTTTCTTTTGAAAGAAATATCCAAATGGTGCACATAAAATATAATTGGGTGTGGAGGGGGAATCAATGTAAATTCATAAAGCACAGCAAGCCAATAAAATGTTTTAAAAGCTGAATAAACTTTATATCACAGATAAAAGTGAACTGTGCACAGAAATAACAAGAAAAGTTTACGTATTAGGAATCAGAGTCCAGATAGTTTGCTGGTAGTGGATGTTCAGAAGGAAGTCCTTGGAAGTTCATAAGGTTTGGCTTCATTTATTCTCAAGGAGGTGGCCTGCGATGTACTCTGCTACCTGGTTACTTAGGGCTTAAAATAAATGTCAGCAACAAATAAACCTAATAAACCTATCAACAACATATGAACATAACACATCTAAGCAATATTATGCTGGGTTTCTATGCACCATTGCATGTGAAATGAACATATAAAACCACCATAAGTTGTAGATATCCAGTCAAGGCATGCAGAACTTATGGTCCACCAGTTGGTCAGAATCCACCATTGATTAATTGTGGCCCAGCAGGTGCCTGATTGTCACCATTTGATTGTCACCCTGGCAGGCAGCTAGACCAAGAGGTTTACCCAATCTGTGATGGGCTGTTATAAATCACATTCCAACTTTAGATCAGATCTGCTTGTGAGCAGACCTGCCATTCGTGCCTGATTGGCTTGTGAAGTCACAAGTTGCTCATATCTCATTTTTAATACAATACAATTATTGCCTAGGCTTCTTTGAAGTGCATCAGATAAATCACAGGCTTGCTCTTTTATCTGATGCATTAAAACCCCCTCAGTTTAAGACATTTTATCTCTCTTGGTTAGCTGGCATGTTTAAAGGAACATATTGAATCAGACTACTCACCCAAATTAAGAGGCAAAACATACCTTTTATTTTAACCTGTCTCATTAACTAGGAGTAGCATTTCACATAAAAACATTTCCACTTAAATGAAGAGGATCAGAGAATATCAGCTCAACTCCAAGTAAGTCTGTTTGTATCAGTAAACAGGGTTGTATCCAGACCTAGTCATGTTTTGAGTAAACCTACTGAAATCAGTGTGACTTAAGCTGCTCGTGTTTAAATTAGGTCCCATTGATCTGTTCTATGCTGGAGTAAGTCTGGACCCACAGATTTTAAATATTAGATGCTCAGTTTCAATAATTCAGGCTGCTTTTCTACAGCAAGTTTGCCAAACTGGATCATGTGATTGTCTGGGTCACTGCTGGTCTTACCATCAGGCAGTCTGGCTCAGACAGCTAATTCCAATGGGGATACAATTTTCCCTTCCTCTACCTGTTTCTCTGTGTGTCGTTTTAAAAAGGAAAAACAAACGAACAAACTTGAGCTCTAGCCCCTCGTGTGTTTGATTTTTGCTTCAGGTGAGACAATATGTACAGCTTGCACTGTCATGGGAACATGGTGTAGAGCTGTTGTAGTACAGTAGCTACCAGTGTGAGCTGTGAGGCAAGAAGTCCCAAATCTCACTGCAGTTATGAACTGTCTGGGTGGCATGAGGGAAGCTGTGATTCTCTCATCCTGAGCCCCTGAACCACAAAGGGGAATAATAATACTGACCATGTAAGACTAATTATGCAGTAGTTTCAGGGATTATTGAGATGATAAATGCAAAGCGCCTTGTGAACATTAAGAAAAAATGCATCTGTTTTAAGTATTGTATGAGAACAAGCCAAAAGATGTTGCTAATGCCTGTTCTTTGTTCACAACCATGAAGCTGACTGAAAATATGCGAATAAGAAGGGCAGCGAAGTAGTTGTGATGTGTACCTGCTTTATGACAGCGATGAAACATAGATTATTAACATTTTACTTCTTGGGTTTTATATCCTGCCTATAATAACTAGCATTGAAAAGTAAAGGCAATGTCATTTTCAAAAGCAAGGGCTATGACGTCACTGCATTCTGGGTGGCTGTTTGGGCTTTGCTACTTGGGAGCATGTGAGGGGTTCTGTTGAACTCCATGTGCATGAGGAGCAGACTGAAGAATGACTTCTCAAAGACTCAGGTGTACTGTTGGGCAAACTCCCATCACTTGTGTTCAGAGCTGGGCCCAAAGTTCTTACAGCTCTGTTTAGGTTGGCGAGCTTACCGGTGCAGTCAGAGAAGGGCAGGAATTGCACAGTTCCTTTGACCAAAGGATCCAGAGCTTTCTGGGCTAAACTCACAATTACACACAAAAATCTCCCTTTTGGTTGTAGCAGTTTTCAGAGAAGTTAGGACTCATCCACAGGTCCGTGCTTCCTTGGTCCATGTTCAAGGGCTTTTCTCTTTCTGCCTCACTGCTTTCCCCAGGGAAAAGTTTCTTTAATGCTGAGTCAGAACAAATGGCAATTTGGCAATTCTTCCACAGATTGAGGTTTTCAAGGGGGAGGCACTTGTGAGCCGGAGGAAATGCTCACACACAGCACTTCAAAGCATGGACCTGTGTCCAGAAATGTGGCACAAAAGGAAGTCAGGACGAGCTCTTAGCCTGTGGCAGCAAAAACCACAAAGGGAATTGTGGCAACACAAAGACTAACTAGTTTATTACGACATAAGCTTTCATCGACCAGCGTTTACTTCATCGGATGCATGAAGTGTTGTCCTGAGTTACAGGTTGATATGCACGTGGTTTTGTGGTGAGGTGGGAAGGAGGGCTGTGGACAATGAAGCCATACGCTCAAAGGTGAGGCACAGGCTCACCTTCACTGAGACACAGGGGCAGCATGGTGAGAGCATTTCCACAGTAGCCTTATGGGTTCTCCTATTCACTGGGCTCTCTCATGTAGCACAGAGTAGGGTCTTATCACAACATGTGGGAACTCCTGCCCCAAGAAGTTTGTAGGGGATCCCTTACTCTTAATGTGAGGTGATGTCTCCTCATCCTGTATTAATGAAATGCATAGAGAAGTTAACAGGTTTTAATGAGAAATTGATTTGCACTGATTAGATACACATAACGATGTTTATCCAAATTTAAAAACTAAAGAAGCAGATGAGGCCTATAATGTGAAAATAGCTGGAATCCCCATACTTTTAAAATATATTGCCTTTTCTTTTGTTTTGTTATTAAGACTATAAATACCAGCGCCATCTCACTGTGCAAAATCAGAATGGAAATCACTAATTTAATAATTGTAAACTGTGCGCTCAACTCAGTTGATTAATTTGCTCTGTTGTGGGAGTCTTATTTTGTTTTTAATTTTAAATGTTCATGTATTTTATCTTCAGCTAAATATTATTATAAATTCTGACACAAGAGCAATTTGCATAACAATTGGTCACAAGGAGTAATTCATTAATATGCAACTAAGTGCTAATCTGCGCAGTGCCTGGAGCTATTGTAAACTTCATTTTGCTTTTAGATGGAAATTTGTTACAGTGCAAATATAACTATGTATAATTGTACTAATCAGTCCCAAAGAGTATTTGAGCTAAACATCTATAAAATTCCTTTCTTTCTGGCCTGTAGCCTCACCTGAGTTGTCCAGTATCAAAGGATTTAGTGCTGCCTTTAATCATACTTTCAATATTCTTGTAATCACTTTCTCTTTGTGGAGTAAGAAGATCCGGGGGAATCTGAGATTAGGCTTTGATTCTAAACATACTTGCTTGGAAGTTCCATTGGGATAAACAGGATCACACTTCCAAGTGAATCTGGTTACAGTGAGAAAGTAGACAGGGAACACTACGTATTAAAAACTGAAGGGGGCTCTCTTCATTAAATCTAGCTAGCATCATCCAGCCTCCAGGCTTGAGGTATGCCCCCCCCTGCTGCAGCGATTTGGGCTGGCTTGATCCAGCAGAGGGGCTTCAGTGGGTCACTCATAGGAGTGTGTGGTCACTTGAAGGAAGTGTGCCACTTCCTCATTCTAGCCTAAGGAAGAAACTTCAGGAATGTCACCACACCAGCTAAGGAAAACTCCTCGCACCAGGGTATGGGGTTCTAATTTCAAATAAGAGATTTTTTTACAGGTGTGGTTTACTATATAGGGATGAGAAAAGCTGCATGTCATGAAATTTCCTCTGCTGCACAATTTGTCAACAAGTGGTGGGTCATATGGGTGTCCTCAATTCAATGTTGGTCACACTAGGAGTCACATTATGATATTCTTTTGGGAAGGGGTGGCTGACAGGATTAGCAAGAGAAAAAGCACATACACAGACATGGGGACCAGATGTAAAAAAGATCAGAACTGCAGTAGCATTTTATAACCTGTTCTCAACCCTGCATGCAGAATTGACCATGCCAAAATTCCCAGTTCTGTGGGAAAAAAAAATGAGGTTTTGTTCAGGAGCCAAGTGTTTTATTTGCCACCCACAGGTCACCTTGGTTCTCAGAGAGAAAGAGGAATGGGGTATACAACTGGAGCGGATCAGCAGTGGGTTCTGTGTTGTCATCTTGGGTTAAAGTGAGCCCTGCATCTGGAAAAGGTCCAGGAGCTGTGTCCTTTTGCAAAGGTGCCTCTTGGAACCCCAGCGTCTGAAAACCAGACCTTACAGTCTCACAGATTGCCTTGAACTGTGCGTGGCTGAGAGACGTTGCTTTAGCAAAGCTGCTTGATGGCAGGGCTGTCAGCTAATAGGAATCAAAACCCAATGGTTGAAAATGTCAGGCTGTCAGGCTCCCCGCCACAACGCCATGCTGGGCAATTTGAACGCACCAGAGCAGAGGCTTCACTTTATTTCAAGTCAGAAGTGTTTGGAGTGGCAGCGTTATTAAATGAAGGGTTGGTCCTGATTATTTCCTTTCCACAAAAGGAGCCTCCTGTTATTAGGTGGATGGGAGACAAGTGGCGGTGGGGGTGGGTGGGTGGGTGGAGAGGAGATTAAGAAGCAGCTAGAAATACTGCATGGCTGCGTTGTCCATCCTACAACACTACCAAGCAACTATTTGGGAAGTCAGCAAACAGCGAGGCCTGCAGTTCCCAGCAAGCCCTCCTGAAAGATTACTACCTGCTGAGGAAAGGAAATGCTTGCTTCACCATAGGTGGACATGGTTGAAGTAGGTCAGATGCCCACAGGTGGCCTCGAAATCTGCAGAGTTTGTTAATACCTGCATGCTGCTAATGTGTTGTTTTTCAAAGCACCTCCAGCCACGAACTCCCTTTAGCTTGACAACCATCTGTCATTTAGCAAAAGGCTTCTTGTTTAGCCTGTGCTGACCAGTCTTCATAAGCCATTCAGTTGATAAACAATTGCCTGTCTCCTTTGGCTGAGAATAGCACCTACAGGAACAACACAGCAAAAGCAGAAAGGAAATAAAAATTTTAGACGTAGCAATAAGGGTTTTGCAGCATGGGCCTTCTCTTCAACTAGAAACAAACTTTGAAAAGGTCACATGTCCCAGTGGACCATTAGATTTTCCTTTAATTGGTGTTTGCAGAGAGATTTTAAAGGAAAACCTATTGTTAGTCATGTATGTGATTAGTGCTAGTCCAAAACATTTTGATTCCATGTGCAGAAGCTGAGTGTACTGGCAGATCTTATTTCAACCCTGGTGATAGGGCAGCACCCTCCACTGCACCCAAGGACAGCAGGCTAACTTAAGGGAATGTAGGTCATTGCACAAAGACTCACAGCTCTGTCCTCCTGCTGCCTGACACAGCTGCCTTTCTTTACCCAATGGTATGGCTGGTTCTGTCCACAATTGGATTTTAGCAGCCCTATCAGTTTGCATGTTGTTTCATGCAGAAATAAATCCCACATGCCTCCACTGGATTTACTTACAAGAGATTGTAGTAAGTCCTCAGAGATTGATTGAGCATGAAATGGTTTGTTTATGGTGCATGTTTGTAAAAGGCAGGGCTGTAGCTCAGGGCTGGAGGATGTGCTTTGCAGGCCGGAGGTCCCAGGTCCAATTCCTAGCACCTCCAGGTAGGGTGGGGAAGAATTCCTGCCGGAAACCCTGGAGAGCTACTACCTTAGATGGACCAATGGTCTGGCTCAATATAAGGCAACCTTTTATTTTCCTGCCTCTATGCTGCAGCATTGAATGTGTTTGCATGCAATTTCACATGAACTATTACCATGTTCTGAGTGTATACCTTAATATATTTAAGTGGTGATGCAAGAAACTGATTAGCAAATATGAGGATGTTTCATAACTTTGATTGGTTGCATTTGCCTGATTGGTGTTCTAGACTCGCTTGGGAAGTTGTGGACTCTCCTTCACTGGAGGTTTTTTGCCACCTGTCATGGTGGCTTTAGTTGATAATTGTGCATTGACTGACACCGCCCCCCACCTCGGGTCCCTTCCAACTTTGCAATTCTATTATTCTAAGACCAGCTGGTGAACTGTGCATTCTCTGTAGATACATCCTGAACAGCAGCTAGTTCCTGTTCTGTTTGTTAGAGCTGTATCACAAGTGTGTTATTAGCAGGTGATGCCGTGGAAAGCTGCACATGCTGGTTTCTGCATATCACATTGTTAAAGCTACAAGAGCAGGTCAGGCCATTTGCTTCCCCCTCCGCCCCAGTCAGTTGGCAACCTTACTCAGTATACATTCTGTGGCAGAGGCATGATGTGTGAAACGGCGGTGCCTGTACGTAGGAGAGTTGGTCTGGCTGTGTGGGATGGCAGCCAGAGCCAATTAGTCTAAAACAAGCAAGCTGATTAGGAGTTTCAGTGAAAATGAGAAAAAGAAACAGGGAATTTAAAAGGTTGTTCCTTCAGAGTAACCAGGAACCACACAAGGAGCGGGGAATGGAAAAGAAGTAAATTTCTGAAGAAAGAATGATTGACGTTGTGAATGAAGACATCTAGGTAGGGTTTTCATAAAAATAGTGATAGTGATAAAGGTAAAGGTAAAGGTACCCCTGCCCATACGGGCCAGTCTTGACAGACTCTGGGGTTGTGCGCCCATCTCACTCAAGAGGCCAGGGGCCAGCGCTGTCCGGAGACACTTCCGGGTCACGTGGCCAGCGTGACATCGCTGCTCTGGCGAGCCAGAGCCGCACACGGAAACGCCGTTTACCTTCCCGCTGGTAAGCGGTCCCTATTTATCTACTTGCACCCGGAGGTGCTTTCGAACTGCTAGGTTGGCAGGCGTGATAGTGATAGACACAATCTATTCTCCTCGATCACTAGAATATTTGTATTGAGATGGGGTTTTAATGTTTATCGCCCTTTTCAGCAGTCATGTGCTCTGTTAATTAGGCCAGTATCAAAAGTGCATGTTAGAACAGCCATCCGTTGATTAGCAGGCTTATTTACTGTTTCCCCGGAGTGGCAGGTAGAGCAATTCTGTGCATGCTTACTCAAATAAAACATCCCACTTTGTTTAACAGGGCTTATGCTCTCTCTCTAGTAGGCACACAGTATTTAGGTTTGCAGCATTGGACACAGTTTAGATACAACATACAGTAACTAATTTAACCATTTTGTTGCTGCACAGGAAAATGGCCAGTCAATTTGGTATTGTGCAAAGCACTTCATCTTTGATTAAACACAGCTTGGTATGTTCGCTTATGCTCATACCACCCCCACCAAAATAAGATGGAGTTAATGGTAACCAGTGTGTGTGTGTGTGTACAAATTGATTTAGACATACATGCCTCTCCAGCTTGCAGTTAAATGCACATTCACAAGCATGTTCTTGGAGCATCCCTGGCCAGAAACCAGGTTTATTAATATTATGGTTTGTGTTTGTTTGTTTGTTTGTATATGTGTGTGTGTGTGTTGTTGGCATTTGGGAATTTGGGGGGGGGGGGTCCCAAATACAGTTTCAGTAGTAGCCAGCTGGGCATGGTGAGTTGGTGCAGTGATATGCTTACCTGACTTCCCACTACAGTGGTTGCTGCTGGTGACCTGGAAAAGGAGGGACACAAGGCAGCAGGGAGATTAGTGCAGTGTGGACGCAGCAGCAGAGTGAATCTGAATTAATAATAATTACTGTATTATTATTCTTCCTGGTATTAATTACCTTCCCTTCACCCTAAAGGTCCCAGGTTGTGTTACAGCATTAAAACACAACATTTCAACGGATCATGCTGCCTCCTCACCATTTTGCTCCAGCCCCTCTTGGTTACCAGCAGCGACCAACCGCTGCATTGGAAATGGCACAGGGGTGCAAAGCGATTGCTTTAGTTTAGTTTCACTTTCCTCTCTGTTTGTTAGCAATTGTCACCTTAGCTCTAGGCCCCGTACTACTGAGTGAAGGTGGAATTGTTTCAATTACCAATTTAGGTCTTTGTACCAGTTCACGTAGTTGAGTTCCACAGCTATAAATAGCAGCATGGAGAATGGGTAGTAGTATGAACCAGGCTGTACACACAGGGGAATCCTTTCCATGATTCGGGTTGTGCTGTTTTCAGCAGCTGTGATCAGAGATGACTGCTGAAATCCCAAGAGTACAGCTGTCCTCCTACTAGCTTTTCTCCACGCAGCTGTGAACCCACATACATAATTACACGGAATCTGACAATATGAATGAGCCTTTGGTTTGCATTAAAGCTGGGGATTGATTTGTCCTCTCATGCCTCTAGAAGGCCACATGTTGATCTATAAATTACTTGCTATCAAGCAGCAACTTCCCCCTGCATTAGAAATTGCCAAAAAGTTCTAGCTAATAACGTTTCCAGCCACCTATAGTGGCCCATCTTAATTCATTGCCACTAATTGTAGAGAACATAGTTATGGCTGCAGGTATTATTTCTGCAGTAGGGGGACAACTGCATTGGTGTTACCTTTCTGTTCACTGACACCTCTGACAAAAATACATTTTCAGCTTCCCCCAGTCAAAAACAGCAGAAGTACTCTAATGGCACACCATACAAGCTGACTTGGCAGAGATATTGGGATTTCCTTCCATGCCCATTCAAATTGGGAGTGAATTGGGCCAGAGGGGAAATTGCTGGCTAACTGCAGCTGGGAGTTCTGCTCAACCATGTAGCCTTAACTAACAAGATGCCCTCATATAGGCACTAGTAATTTCAGAGTAATAGGAAAATGCTACATTAACTTGCCTTTGCAGAAATACCTATAAACACATTAGGGATTTTGTGGTGGTGATTAAAGAAGTTACAATGCAATCTGCCTTAATGTCACGAGAGGTGGTCAGGCCTGCTATTACTTTGATTCCCCCTAGCATGGGGGGTTGATGCAGGCAGAAGGACTTTGGAAAGGAAACAAACAGTAGCAAGAGGCTAGAAAGAAAGCGATGGCTTGGCTAGTCAGTGGGTGAAGAGAGAATGTTGGTAATGATAGTGGGTCCAGGACCAAGGTTATCCTTCCGGGAGGCTGAAATTCATTTCCTGATTTAACTTAGCTAGTTCAACCCTTTGGTTGTAAGCTTTTGGTCTTCCTTTATAGGTTTAATGACAGCAAAAGCCAGCAAAAATACTGGACAGCAGCCTCCATCTCTTGTAGGAAAACAAAGCATTTTGCATTTGGAGGTGTTCCAGAGAAGCTCCTGCACAGGACTGCGTGTGTAGAACGTATACATCAGTTTACCATCCACTGTCTGTTTGTGACGTATTTTAAGTCCAGTCCCTTGGGCAACTTTGAAGGTTGGGTTTACAAATGTTTTTGAAATGTGATTGATAACTGGCTTGGAAAGCTTTCATTTGAGAGTTGGAGGCAAGTAGGCTAGCAGCTGTGGATTTTCATCTCGTTTCTAAGGGGCATTGGGGACTATAAAGCAGACACACACTGCAGCCGCAGGGCCATCTGAACTACTGCTCTCCAGGAGGTACAGATGCCCTGGCATGCCTCTCTGTCTCCCCTCCTCCTCTGCCGTATGCCAGGCTGATACTGGTTTCTTCTCATAGAGACAAAACCAGGCAAATAGGAAACACACAACAGCTCTCAACAGTGACAGTGGCCCAAAACTCAAATCCCGTAGCTCTCTGGGATCTTTTCTGAAGCCAAAGGATCTGTTAGTAAAATCCCCTTTCTTTATTTGAGAAGGAAAAAGAATGCAAATTGTTAATGATGCCATTGCTTGATGGGTGGGGTCTCCTCTGCTTCTTTACGACAGAAAGACTGTTCCACTGCTAGACCATGTTATCATTTGCTCATCTGCATGGCAATTTGCAACCTCAACCACAATCCACCTTCTCTTCCATCCCTCTGTTCGACTGCAGTGGAATGCAGAAGGAGTGAGGCATATCTTTGGATATCTTTAATGTTGCCTTCCATATATTAGAAAATGTGGTGACACACAAAGAAAATATCCCTTCACCCACATGCCCCTTTTATTATTAAAAGTACACTGTTCACACACAGACACACAAACCATTTTAAATATGATTTGGGCATGCATGTGGAGAGCAAAAGTGTTCATTATTGTTACCGTATTTTTTGCTCTATAAGACTCAATTTTTCCCTCCTAAAAAGTAAAGGGAAATGTGTGTACATCTTATGGAGTGAATGCAGGCTGCACAGCTATCCCAGAAGCCAGAACAGCAAGAGGGATTGCTGCTTTCACTGCGCAGCGATCCCTCTTGCTGTTCTGGTTTCTGAGATTCAGAAGAAAAAAAAATTCCCCTTGTTTTCCTCCTCCAAAAACTAGGTGCGTCTTGTGGTCTGATGCATCTTATAGAGCGAAAAATACGGTACATCTATTTTTACCCTAGTAGATGTCAGTAAAACTCTCTTGATCACTAATAGATAACCCCCAACACACACACACACACACACACCAGTCATTTTCAATGTAACCCATTTGCAACACTATCTAATTAACAGCCAACCTTAGCAGTGGAATTTAAATTAAATGAATGGCTGCCTTGCTCCTTATCTGCTAAAGGTATTGTTCCCAACAGCTGGTGTTGTAGACTTTAAACACAGAGCAGATGCTCCTGTGTAAAATAATACTTTATAAAAATATAAGGCTACATTGACAGTTCTAATGGTGTCACCTGCTTAATGTCAGGCCTCAGTTGATATATTTAGATTGATTTGAAAAAGTCCATACAGTAACGGGTATGTTAGAAATAAGGTCAGATTACCCTTGAATTGCCAAGAGGGATGTTGTTAGCATTTTCCTTCTCTCAATCCAAACCATAATCCATGACATTTTGATAGCCTCTGGTGGAAGTTTGGTGATAGAAAAGACAGTTGTCTAATGGAACAGATGGTACACTGAGAGACACTTGTAACTGTGTAAGTCGTGTTTGCGTTGGTGGCAAGATACTGAGATCTACTGGAGGACAGGTGTTTCTAACACGTGTGCACTTGGATGCACAAAAACATTCTCTTTATTATGGAAAAAAGGAGTCAATTATTCAGTTATCTGTTATTCTTAATAATTTGTAGAATGAGAAAGGGATAGTTTCTAGACCCTATTCAAGGTGCTGGTGTGAGAGTCCTTCACTGTTTATGACCTGAAGTCATCAGAGTTTTCCCGATGCAAAGTACGTGCCAATTAAGATGGGTAGGTAGGACTCTGCTACAAGTTTCCTCATCTAGGACAGGGACAACAAAGCTTTCTCAGAAGTCATCCTGATGTTCCAGCATAAGCTCTTAGGAAGGGGAAGGAAATGTCATTGTACCTCCTTGCCCATTTCAGAAAACTCCTCAGGGCAAGCTTGACATTTTATGATGTTTGCGAGCTGCGTCAAATACTTAGAGAGGCTGGGTAAAAACGTTTAAAATGTGTAAATGGGGTGATCTGTCATACTTTTCTGTTAACTCTAGAATTGTTAGCTTAGTATACGTTATGGAGTCTCATTTTCAAGGTCGGCAGAGGCTGTGGCTATGAAATCGCAAGTTGCATATTGGCTTCGTTCACATGTAACCCTAAGCCAAACTTGTATGAACTCAGAGCAAAAATCTTGACTGCTTCCCTCCTTCCCTAGTCCTCCTCCTACTGTACCTGGCACTAAGCCATAATTTGACAATGTGTAATACACAGTGGTACCTCGGGTTAAGAACGAATAAGATTTGTTCTGGAGATCTGTTCTTAACCTGAAACTGTTCTTAACCTGAAGCACCACTTTAGCTAATGGGGCCTCCTGCTGCCGCTGCACGATTTCTGTTCTCATCCTGAAGCAAAGTCCCTGAAAGACTACTTCTGGGTTAGCGGAGTCTGTAACCTGAAGCGTATGTAACCTGAAGCGTATGTAACCCGAGGTACCACTGTATAACCACAATTTCTACTCCTGAGTCCTTGCATGCTGAATCATAGTTTGCCTTAGCATTACATGTGAACTGGACCATTGTATGTCACAACTCTACTTCTTTGCATCTGCAGGCATGGCAGTGGAAGTGCTGGACCATTGTCTTGCCCCAGTAATGGACTGGATGAGAGCCAACAAACTGAAGCTCAATCCCGATAAGACTGAGGCACTGTTAGAGGGTGGAACCCTATACCAATAATAATAATAATAATAATTTTTTATTTATACCCCGCCCTCCCCAGCCAAGGCAGGGCTCAGAGCGGCTTACAAGCAATAATAAAAACAAGATGAATGATTACAACTTAAAAACAAAAATAAAATACAACATTAAAATAATGGAACATTAAAATATTAAAATGTAGCCTCATCGCAGGAGGAGAAGGAAAAGAGAGGGGGGGGGAAAGAGAGGGAGGGAATCAAATTGGCTCCAAGCCAAAGGCCAGGTGGAACAACTCTGTCTCTAGGCCCTGCGGAAAGAAATCAGATCCTGCAGGGCCCTGGTCTCATGAGGCAGAGCGTTCTACCAGGCCGGGGCCAGAGTTGAAAAGGCCCTGGCTCTGGTTGAAGCCAATCTTACTTCTTTAGGGCCTGGGACCACTAGGGTGTTGTTATTTATGGACCTTGAGGCTCTCCGTGGGGCATACCAGGAGAGGCGGTCCCGTAGGTACGAGGGTCCTAGGCCGTGAAGGGCTTGAAAGGTCAAAATCAGCACCTTAAACCTGACCCTGTACTCCACTGGGAGCCAGTGCAGCTTGAAAAGCACTGGGTGAATATGCTCCCATGGCAGAGACCCCGTGAGGAGCCTCGCTGCAGCATTCTGTACCCGCTGGAGTTTCTGGGACAGTTTCAAGGGCAGCCCCGCATAGAGCGAATTACAGTAGTCAAGCCTGGAGATGACCGTCGCATGGATCACTGTGGCCAGGTCGGGGCGGGAAAGGTAAGGGACCAACTGCTTGATGCGACGAAGGTGGAAAAATGTCGCCTTGGCTGTTGCTGTAACTTGCGCCTCCATGGAAAGGGAGGCATCCAGGATTACACCCAAACTCTTAACGGAAGGCAATGGCACTAATTGGGCCCCCGCAAGAGAAGGGAGTTGGTCCCTCATCCCCATGCCATCCCGACCTAGCCATAGGACCTCTGTCTTCGAAGGATTTAGTTTCAATCGGCTCCCACGAAACCATCCAGCCACAGCTTCCAAACATCTGGTCCAGATGGATGGGAGGTAGCCCACTCTTGATGGGGTCATACTCCCTCTGAAGGAGCGGATATGCAGCTTGCGGGTAATTCTGGATCCATTGCTGTCACTTGTGGCTCAGTGGTGCAGAGTGCGTTCCATCAGCTTTGGCTGGTAGCCTAGCTGCACCCCTATCTGGACAGGGATAACCTAATGCCTGTCCTCTATGCTCTTGTAACATCTAGATTAGATAACTGCAAGATGTTATATGTAGGGCAGCCTCTAAATACATTTCAGAAACTTCAGCTAGTGCAGAATTCAGTGGCCAGGTTGCTCACTGGGGCAAGACAGATTTGTTTCTGGGCCCGATTCAAAGGGCTGGTTCTGACCAATAAAGCCTTAAACAGCTCAGGACCGCAATACCTCAAGGACTGCCTCTCCTCATATGAACTGACCTGGACTCTGCAATTATCATATGAGCCCCTTCTTCATGTGCCTCCTCCATCAGAGGTCCAGAGGGCCTTTTCTGTGATGGCTCCCCATTTATGGAATGCCCTCCCCGGGGAGGCTCGCCTGGCACCTTCATTACATATTGTAGGGACCAGGCAAAAATGTTTCTCTTCAACCAGGTGTTTCGCTGATTAAAGGTAAAGGTAAAGGTACCCCTGCCCGTACGGGCCAGTCTTGATAGACTCTGGGGTTGTGCGCCCATCTCACTTAAGAGGCCAGGGGCCAGCGCTGTCCGGAGACACTTCCGGGTCACGTGGCCAGCGTGACATCACTGCTCTGGCGAGCCAGAGCCGCACACGGAAACGCCGTTTACCTTCCCGCTGGTAAGCGGTCCCTATTTATCTACTTGCACCCGGAGGTGCTTTCGAACTGCTAGGTTGGCAGGCGCTGGGACCGAGCAGCGGGAGCGCACCCCGCCGCAGGGATTCGAACCGCCGACCTTTCGATCGGCAAGTCCTAGGCGCTGAGGTTTTAACCCACAGCGCCACCTCTCTCAATTTTTAAATGTGTTTGTGAGGGGGGTGTTATTGTTTTGTTTTTGTTTTATTATATATTTTGTGTTATTGTTTTGTATTTTTTGTGAACTGCCCTAGAATCTTTGGATGAAGGGCAATATACAAATTTTAATAATAATAATAATAATAATAATAATAATAATAATAATAATAATGATGATGATGCAGCTGATTGCCCAAAATTTGGTGAATGTTGACATTCACATGTGAACACTGACAATCCCAGATGACTTTTGTGCATCAACATGCACCAGATAGTCACTACAGTATAAACGATTCTTTCACGATTCACATTGCATTTGATCACAATCGTCTGCTGCCTTGGGCATTGCATGAAGTTAATCAGGTGCACTTAATGCATATTACAAGTGCAATTAGCAGTGTCAAATTTAGAGATTCATGGGGCCCAAAAGAGAAACCACAATGGTGTTAAAATGAATTTAATGAATATACTTTAACATGTACTACCACTTTCCACAATCTACTTTGCTTAAAACAGTATTAAAGATGATAACATTTTATCTACTTGCTTGACCATGGTTGCACATTTCAGAAGCCGTCAAAAATAGACCTTCAATAATCGGACACCACCAGATGGTAAAATTTTGCTGTGCAATTCTTTCCAAACGAAATTGAGTTCCTATCTTATTTTTTTCTGCCCACTTTTAAATTATGAAATACCTATTTATTTTTAGAATAGGTGGAAGCAAGTTATGAAGCCATAAAAGCTGCTTCATGTGATCCACCCAAACAAAATCTGTTCACTCTGACCTAAAAATGATGAAGGGGGGAAACACTATCAAGAAGGTAAACAATAAATGGGCTACATAGCTATTTCTCTGAAATGAGGTCATGCCCCCAGATTGTGTTAGTTTGGGTAAACTGATAGCCTTTTTTGTTAGGATAGTAGAATGTCTGGGTGAGGGAGAAAAGCCAGGAGTTTGTCCAACAGAGTGATGCTTAATTTACAAAGATATGTACATTTACAGGTAGCAGTCCGTGAGTCATGTCTTTTATTTAATGATAGTCACAGTTGGAATAATTAAGACATATGAAAATATAGCAATGACTTCTACGTAGTGAGATCAGGCCTAGGGTCGTGATCCTAGCACAGTACAAATAACAACACTTGAAGCATTTCCCTCATGCGCTGTTACAAGTGCTGTCGTGTGTACATGTTTGTGGGACCCACATTGGGCCTTAAACTGGCAAAGCTCATTAATCCCAAGGCTTTGGGCTGGTTGGAGAACCAGGTTTTTGACAGGTTGGAAGAGGAAACCACAAACGTGCTTCTTCCCCTTTTCCTCACAACATCTTAGTACTTTCTCTAGTCCTGCAATGCCCCAGCTTCACAGCCATCTCTTAGCATACTTGCTGCTACCAGTAACCACTGCCAGTTCAACAGCCCAGCCACTGATATGCACCCACAGCCATGGAACCAATGTCCAATATGATAACATTGACAATACATACAAAATTCTGTGACATTGTCAGGATGTAGGAAGCTGCCGTATGAAAGTCAGGCCATTGATCCATCTAGTTCAGAATTTTCTGCACTGACTAGCTGGGTTTCCAGCTCTCCAGGCTCCCATGTCCACCCGGAGTTACCTGAGACTGAACCCGAGATCTTCCTCAGATACAAAACCGTTGCTCTTGCCCCTGATCTGCAGTTCATCCTCGCTGTATTAGAATGAGTTTATTGCTAAAACCAACAAATAGTTAATAAATGTGGATACCCACAAGAAAATTGTCCAGCACACCAGAACGTCCTATTATTTAGGCACAAACATTTGGGAATTTCAGATGCGGTTGCTGAAGGATAGAAGGTTATCGGCTTTAAGCTGCCTGCTTGAGATCGTGCTCCATTCTTTTAATGAGCACCTTCAGTATTTATACCTGTAAATTAACCTCAGCTAATCCTTCCTTTTCAAATCCCCTCAGAAAATGCTGCAATTTGTTCTGCGATTGGATGGCTGAACTTATTGTATCATGCTTTTGGCTGGTTTCAGGGGGAATTGTATCAAGTATCATAATGAGTTAGATACTTGCAAGATTGCATATGCTCTTGAGGGACTCCCAACCAGTTTTCATACTTAATCTGATATGTGTTTTTCTTTTCTTTCTTAGCAAACTGTTTTGTGCACACCAATGACAAAATTTAAGTTCTGAACTAATAAACCCTTAAGAGACCAAGTCCCTGCTAATTATAATTTTCCACTGCTTCCTTTTTGTTCCTTTGTAATCTCAGTAACAGTTTTACACCTTGTCATGCATTCAGGAACCTCCATCTGTGCAGCCTAGTGCATTTGTGAAATAAACCCATCTGTACAGCTGATTAAAAATTGGATGTAATCCATGTTTTGCCTTTGCCCTGAAAGAAACACAAAAAGCTGAAGCAGTTGTTCATATAAGGGCTGGATGTGGAATGGAATGCACAAGCTAATGTTAACAAGATGCCTTTTTTAATGTATTCATTTGAATT
Source organism: Podarcis gaigeae (assembly GCF_964106915.1). NCBI lineage: Eukaryota > Metazoa > Chordata > Lepidosauria > Squamata > Lacertidae > Podarcis > Podarcis gaigeae. Next base: position 6,462,705 of record NC_139677.1, on the reverse strand, counting down.
TAATAATAGTCTGAAATGAAATCAGGGGAAAATTAAGTGTGACAAGCAGGACCAATTAAAAAGGCTCCACATTTGTGTTTATGGTTGTTTTTCCTGCTGTACCTCTTGTGTTGATACGGTTTCAAGTATGAACACAACAGCCAAGGTGAATATATTCCTGATTGCCTTTTAATGTCCTGTTTTTGTTTACTGGAATTTTGCTTGCTTCTTCACTTTCTTTCCCCACTGGTAATATAATAGCTCACACATACACGCATCTGCTTTGCTTGATGGTTTTAAGGATGACCTGCATGTGTAAGTGAAGGATCATCGCTAAGTGACCTTAGACAAAGCTTTGATTTTGCCCAGGGAGACATTGGCAACTCAAACACACATTTCCCTCTGTGTAATGAATGAGCACTTCAGCTGTGAGTCATAAAGGTGCTGTATAAATTGTAATAAATCCTACACCGTGCATGTATTAAAATAAACATGCTTCATCAGTATTCTATTCTGTTAAATGAAATATGTTTAGATTTTGCTCCTTTAGCATTAGTCAGAATGTTTAAAGTCTAACTCATAAATAAAATGAGATACCAAGATTATTTGAGTGGCAACTATGTGAAGGCATCTGGCAAACAAGTAGGAACATCAGTCCTATGGGCATTCTGACCTAGGAAACATGGATTGAAAGCTGTGGAGAGCCTTGCCTTTAATGTTTAAAGGGGACAAGAAACCTTTGGTCATCACATCTAAACCACTGCCCACCCGCTATAATCATTATCATCAGAGTAATTTCCCACCACTTTGGGCAGGGATATGGTTGAAGGAATTCAGCCCATAATTATGTGAAACAGCTTAAACTGTAGATGTAATCCACAACACACCTAAACTGCACGGGAAGCCTCTTCACAAAAATAGTTTTTCCACTGCTCCATGAGGTTAATTTTCATACAGACACTTCTCTCCCCCCCCCCCCCCGTAACAATGTGCACATATGAATTTCATAGCCTATTGGAAGCAAAGTGGCATTGGAGTCCATTATGCCATTTAGTTCGGTTGTGATCATATGAACATTGCAAACATCAACATGCGATGGGGGGAATACATTGTCAGAATCTACCATATATCACTGGAAAAGAAAAAAAGGCTTCTTGGTTCTAAGGGTGAGAAGAACCCTCTGCCAGCAGGAATGGAATACAGTGGTACCTCGGTTTGCAAACTTAATCTGTTCTGGAAGTCCGTTCTTAAACCGAGGTGCGCTTTTCTTAATGAGGCCTCCTGCAACCGGTGCCCTTTCACCGTTCGGATTCTGTTCTTAGACCGAGGTAAAGTTCACAAACCAGGACACTACTTCCGGTTTTGCGGAGTTCGTAAACCGAATCATTCACAAACAGGGCTGTTCTTAAACCAAGGTGCCACTGTAGATGGTTGCAGAGTTAATAGTTTTTGTTATTTACCATCTATGGTATATCCACAGGTTAGATATTCTGAGTTTTTTACCCAGAAGTCAGAAATTGAAGAAGGTGCACTTGCAGAAGCTATGTGTTTGTGGGGGGGGGGGGGGAGACAGCACACTGCTGAAAGCATTTCTTTAAAAAATAATACTTTTTAGAGTCACAAACAAAACTATGCTCACCCTGTGCAGAGTAATGAACACTTGAAGAAGGGTTTGTCATTGGTGGTGACCCTGTGGCTCTCAGAAAGTTTAGAGTCATAGAAAGAGTCTTAGAATCATAGAACCGTAGAGTTGGAAGGGACCATGAGGATCATCTAGTCCAGCCTTTCTCAACCTGTGGGTCCCCAGATGTTGTTAAACTACAACTCCCATCACTCCTAGCTAGCAAGGCCAGAGCTCAGGGATGATGGGATTTGTAGTTCAACAACATCTGGGGACCCAAGGTTGAGAACGCCCTGCAATAGGGGAATATTTTGTCCAACTTGGGACTCATTCCTTCAACCCTGAGATTAAGAGTCTCTGAGCTACACTGAGTTGTTGGACTGCAGTTCCCATTGGCACTAGCCAGCATGGCCAATGGTCTCTGGTGATGGAGGTTGTAGTTTAACCACCCCTGGAGAGCCACAGTGAAATATACTCAGAGTCCTGTAGTGATGTGATGCTCTTTATTGCAGCTTGTAAAACAGTGATTGAATTGCCCCCCAAACATCAGGCTTTTATATACATTATTTACACAATGAGTCCCGTCTGATTGGCTGATTCTGATTCCCTCCTAGAGCCTGATTGGTCTTTTCCTGCAAGCCAATCAGTTGTTGCATTCTAGGATCCTACTTGCCTATTGTTCTAGGATCCCAGCTTAGTACATAACACACAGGTTCATGTGTTCCCAGTCCACTGCTCAGGATCCATTGCACAATCTATTATCTGCCATTGCTGTAGGGAGGGAGGGGGGCAGGGGGCAGAGAATCTGTGTTTGCATACCTAGGCCTTTGTGCAAACAGATACTTGGAACCAATGGATACTGGAAGTGCCGCCACCCACTACATCATTAGCTACCCTGAATAACTATCTGCACATAATTAAAGGAAACACTTCTGATGCAGTGTTTACAACTGTTGTTTACAGCTGTACAGTGGTACCTCAGGTTACAGACGCTTCAGGTTACAGACTCCGCTAACCCAGAAATAGTACTTCGGGTTAAGAACTTTACCTCAGGATGAGAACAGAAATTGCGTGGCAGTGGCGTGGTGGCAGTGGGAGGCCCCATTAGCTAAAGTGGTGCTTCAGGTTTAGAACAGTTTCAGGTTAAGATCGGACCTCCAGAATGAATTAAGATCTTAACCCGAGGTACCACTGTATAGGGTTGTTCAATTCCCTGAGCTGGCCTTGTGGTTCCAACTATGGATGTGGGAAATATCCCCAAACAAGTAATTTAAATGCCCCTTTAAAATTAGTTAAATGTTTTTGCCCAAAGATAAATGGCAAAATTAGCCTCAAACTTTGCTTTAGGTGAAACCAAGTGGCTTCTCTAGCTTCAGGCTAATATGGGAGGACAACAGACAAAAAGCCATCTGTTTATTTACATGGAGTTAATTTAGGGTCCAGCTGGAAAATCATCTCTGTGTCGTTAAACAAAGTGCCATAGATGAGACTTTGTCAATGTGAACACAATATTAGGATGGGGAAAGATGCTGGTAATTATACACAACAGAATTGGGGCCCACTGAGTAAAGTACAGCTGAATATGGTTAATTTTAAGTGCTTGCGGTAATAACAACAGTGCGTCACTTGGTGCATTGGGGCAGCTCCTCAAGGGATTTGTTCTGTAACCCCAGAGTTGAGCAATGCCCAGGGGCTTGGAGCTGGCTTTGCATGATGGATACACCTGTTTCCTACTTTAAGCATGTGACTATGTTTGCATTACTTCTGTCCAGCTGTGTACATTTCTTGGTTTTGTCCGGAACATATATTAGAATGTGCTCCTAATCCCCCATTCCTAGGGTTTAAATTCAGCAATCAGTTCCTTTTCTTAAGGCACTGTCACTAGTCATCTGCTTAAAGCCATGCCATCTTCATCTTGTCTCAGTCACAGACGGTGAGTCATACAGGGAGAGCCCAGGTGAAGGTTCAGTGATTCATAGGCTGGCTGTGGCTTCTATAATAGATTTAATATACAGAGAGCTTTCATTCCACAAGAGGTGGATGACTCAAATGCTCTGGGGAAGAGCTATACAGAAGACAATTGAAAGGATTAATTTCCAGGAATTTTGTACATAAATCCCTATTGCTTCTTTGTTTCCAAATTATCACCCTAGTTATTTTCATAGCATATTACTTTTTATTATTGCTGGAGACTGTCACAGTCTTAACGGAGGATGTAAAACTGCGGTGTGGAAGAGATGATCGGTTCTAGTTTTGAATCACATTGACATAAAATGTTTGAGACAAATTTACTCATCATTTGCAGTGCAGTCTAATGACGTCAATAATATTGTATAGGCATTGCTGAAAAGGGAAAAATACAAACTCGCTTCTTTCGTGCAGAGAAGAGGAAGCGAGGCAGGCTTACCATCAAAAATTGAAAGGGATGACAAACAAGATGGTACAGTATTTTTCTTTCTCCCAATCCATAACAAAACTCAGGCAGACAATTCTGTTAGTAACCAGTTTGTGTGTCTGATCTAAGCTCATTAATGCAGCAGTATATCGGCAGAAGCCCTGCTGATAGTTATTGATTCATTGGTTACTGCCTCCAGAATGTAGCCTGAAGTGCTTATAAGCCTCTGACAACCCCTGTCTTCTAAAGCAAGATACCTATAAATAGTTTCACAATTTGTTTTCCCAGGTGGAGGGGGAGATCGGCAATAATTCTAGGCATATTTTGAAGATGTAAATAGAAGTTAGGGTTTTCAACAAAGCCAGCCTGTGAATTTTTACTACTGAGTTCAACCTGTACTCCATGATGAACCGCCTTAGATATTTGGACAGCAGACATTCCTTGTGTATATATCTCTATTGGTCACACTACTTTAGTTGCACACAATAGTACTCATTTAGATGAGAGGAAGAATTTGAAGTGTGATATACATTCCCAAAAGAGCAATTCATAGGAGTCAAATTATACTTCTGGACCCTTTCTCCTCTCCACAAACTAAGGGAGTAATCTTATGCTCAAGAACCTGGCATAAAGGTAGACCAGCTGCAAAAGCTGTTCAGAGGTGGGACTGCTGTTGTGGCTCTGTCTTTTTTCAAAGGAAAAAAGCCTTTGAAATGGTGTTATGTGATGGTCTGCTAGGTCAGGGAACTGAGCTGAGCAGGCTTAGAATCCCGCCTAAGTTCCTATTCTCTGGTACTGTCCCAGCCATGCCCCATGTCACCCCTTTTGGGGACTCATAGCAGCCTTAGCTCAGCCAACTTTGCCTTTGCCTAGGGCTTGCCGACCAGAAGGTCGGCGGTTCGAATCCCCGCAATGGGGTGAGCTCCCATTGCTCGGTTCCTGCTCCTGCCAACCTAGCAGTTCGAAAGCACGTCAAAGTGCAAGCAGATAAATAGGTACAGCTCCGGCGGGAAGGTAAACGGTGTTTCCGTGTGCTGCTCTGGTTCACCAGAAGCGGCTTAGTCCTGCTGGCCACATGACCCAGAAGCTGTACGCCAGCTCCCTTGGCCAGTAAAGCGAGATGAGTGCCACAACTTCAGAGTCGTCCGCGACTGGACCTAATGGTCAGGGGTCCCTTTACCTTTACCTTTATCTTTGGCAGAGCTGGGATTAGAGACTTGATGATTGCATCCAAAACGCTCCATACAAATGTAGATCTCCCCCCTTCTCAAGGGTCTAACTAAAACTGATAATGAATAATGTTAATGGCATGATTGACAATGGAGCAATCTTGTTTTCTCCTGCTTCAGAGGGTAGGACCCACAACAATGGGTTCAAGTTACAAGGAAAGAGATTCTGACCAGAAGGCATAGGAGCCATCTCCTAGGGGCTGGGGTCCCTTTGCACCCCCCATGAAATATTTGAAGGGGTCGGAGCCCCCACCCCAAGTTGATGGGTATTGCCATTCAAATGGTGTGCATGTGCTGCACCTGCGGCCCCAAATACGTGATTCAAGCTGGCTATTCTACCAGAAGGATATTAACAAGCTGGAACATGTGAAGAGGGTGGCCAAGATGACCAAGGGTCTGGAAGCCAAGCTTTATGAGGGAGCTGGCTATGTAGAAGAGGAGATCTGATAGACATTATGGGGCTGTCACATGGAAGAAGGAACAAGCTTATTTTCTCCTGCTCCGGAGGGTAGGAATCAAACCAAGGGCTTAAAGCACGTCAAAGTGCTTTAAGAACATTCCTGTCAGAATGTTCTTCCTGATATTTAGTAACAAAGGAGCTTGTTACTAAATATCAGGAAGAACATTCTGACAGGAAGAGCTGTTCAACAGTGGAATGATCACCCTTGGGAGGTTGTGGACTCCTTGGAGGTTTTAAAGCAGAGGTTGGGTGGCCATTGGTCAGGGATGCTTTACCTGAGATTCCTGCATTGCAGGGGGTTGGACTAGATGACCCCAGGGTCCCTTCTAACTGCACAATTCTATGAATCTATGAATTGCATCATAGGCTTTAAAAATTAAATACCAAGCTCAGGCAGGATGAGGGGGATACTGACCTGAGAGCATGTGGGACACAAAGGTTTCCTTTCCTTCTCAAAGGGGATCTTGATAAAAAATCACTCTAACCCACCCAGCAATTACAGTACAGTTAGAAAAGAGGCCTTTCACTGTTGCTAGAGTGATGTTCCCTGATGCTGCTACTGTAGATTAGCAGGGTACAGCATTTGAGAGGCCAGGCCCCCCTCCCCTAGTGCATCATCCTTTTTTTCAGCTCACTGGCAAGGTATTTTACAAAGGACAAAGTTGGCAGCCCTGGGTCCTACCTAGAGCGTGAACGCAACTTGGCAGCATTTTAAGTCGTTTACTAACCTATGGTTATCCACTATACTTCCAATATATTAGCATTCTCAAAATACATATTATTTGTTTTTACCACTCTAAAATATAATACAGTGGTACTTCAGGTTAAGTACTTAATTTGTTCTTGAGGTCCGTTCTTACCCTGAAACTGTTCTTAACCTGAAGCGCCACTTTAGCTAATGTCGCCTCCTGCTGCTGCTGCGCCGCCGGAGCACGATTTCTGTTCTTATCCTGAAGCAAAGTTCTTAACCTGAAGCACTATTTCTTTATTAGTGGAGTCTGTAACCTGAAGCGTATGTAACCTGAAGCGTATGTAACCCGAGGTACCACTGTATCCTGATATATGTATGCAACAAAGGAGAAGGTGGCTTGGTTAAGATTCTCTTCATTTTAACCCTAATTTGCAAGTACACTTGAACTCCTAATGTGTAGAATAAACTATAGCAGGCATATAGGTCAAGCTGGGTCTGTGTAAGGTTAGTAGCATAATTTGCAGCCATACCATGGTTGAGAATGGACTTGAAAACCATTAATCTGTATGTATTCCTTATAGAGTTGGCACTGGATATTGAATATTGAAATTTAAAGGTGATTTTGGAAGTTACTGCTCAGGCAAAATATCTGAGAAATTTTGCAAGTGACTTAAATAGCAGCAATAGCAAGAAAAAGATTCTCAGGGAGGGCTTTGCGGGTCCTCAAAATGGCTAGCAGCTAACTAAGATGTGCGTTTTAAGCCTGGTGATGGGTAGTCTGGTATAGCGCTAGGAAAGTTTTTCATGATTTCAGAATTCACTTTCGCTAGTAATTTCAGGAACTTGTAATAGGAAGTTGGTATGATTTTTAAAGTGTACCTCGCCATGCAGTTTGACTCCAAAATCAAAGCATTATGCACATAACCTGTACTTGAGAATAAAATTGGTTTGTGTTGGGTGTAATCTTATTCCCCAAGGTCTAATTTTCTCAGCTGGTTCCCAATTAATCCATAGAGTTGTTAAGTCCTGTTTTAATTAGACCTCTTCCTCTAGAAGAGGAGGCTTATTCTTCATATTTCACTTTATTATTTCCTTTACTGGAACCCTGCAGGTTGGGGAATGATACTTTAAGACCTTCTTGTTTATTTGATTGCCAATTGATGCTTAATGAAGATGTTGCTCATTACCCGGCACAATGCCATAGAAGTTCTGGCTGGGGAGGGGAACACAGACCCTCTCAGAATGAAGATTAAATGTAAATAATACTGTTGCTGATGAATTTGGTTCTAAACAGAATGCAGTGATGGATCTGAGATTTCCTTTGATTGGAACATGCTGTACAGTAACTAAAGATAACCATTGCACCATTCTAAAGATGATATAGGGAGACTTCAAGCACTTTGATGGAACAAAAGAAAAGACAGAATACAAAGTGTATTGAAAAGACAGAATACAAAGTGGGTGGTAACCAGCATTAATCATACTCAGACTAGGCCCATGAAAATCAATAGGCTTAAGTAACTGGATGGGGGGTCACTTGCTGTTCTGCACCCAATAAGTGCAGGTGGCTGTGAGTTGCTCTGGCAGTAGCTGAGGACATTCTAGCAGAGGGAGGAGTAGCAGTTGAGTCAGTCCAGCCCCACTGCTGTTGCTTAATGCCATTGGACCAAAAATGAGCCAACTCCATCACGCCCCAAGCTGCCTGGCTGGCTGGGGTTTGGATTGTTCTGCGATACAGTAAAGTTTTAATTTGATGGTAGAAACCCATTGGAGTGTTTGCTGCCTGAGCATCCAGGAGGAGGTGTTCCACCGTCACAGAGTCACAACAGAGGAAGTCTACTAGTGGGACAGTAAGAAAAACTTCCAACCCCACTCCACAAGGTCCAGGATCAATGATATCCAGGGGTGAGGGGTGGCATTTCAAGATGACAGCAACAATTCAAAACAAAAATGAGCTGAAGCCAATTTACGGTAAATCAATAAATTTATGGGCTTAAGCCAATTAACACTGTGGTTGAAGTGTGTGTGCTACTGAAGCATTTGGAAATATTTTCATCATCATCGCCCCACATCCCTGTGCAAAATTTGATAGTGTGCAAGCTTTGGAGTTTTCCAGAATTCTTTGTCAAGCTATATGGTAAACAAAACAAGGGTGAAGAGGATGAAAATAGTTGGCTGGTGTGGGAGGCTTGGATCCATGGTATATGTTCCTTGAAAGTTTCATATTGCACTTGAGTTGGCTAGTAGTTGAGGAAATGTTCACTCAAAGAAACAGATCCGATTTTCAAGTAGTATAAGATTTTCTTCCTCTAGTTTATCATCCCACGGTTGAAAGGGTAGGTATTCTCTCCCCAAAAAGCTGTGTTATTAATCAAAACATGTAAAATACCCCAAAGAAATTGCATTGGCCTTATTGAAATTCTTTGAGCTTCCTTGAAATTCCACAAAGATTTAGCCTGAACAAAAACAGCATTGGGGAGGTATTGTAATTTAAGGGAATGGGTTGGAGTTAATGCATATTTTGTGGCACATTTTCAGTGCTGAACACTTCCAACTAAAAAAAAACCCTCAATCTGTATGGTTAGGAGAAGCCTCTGTTTGAGATCATGCAAAGCCATTGCCTCTCAGTGTGTATGATACCGGACTCTGCCAATGGTATTTCTGAATATAGATTAGATTTATTTAACAGCTCATCATCCTAAGGCTGCATCAGGCTTGATATAAAACAACTTCATATATTCAAATTCCCCTTAAGCTTTTGCTTTAGGAATTAATTAGTGGTAATCCAACAAAGGAAGTACATATGTTTGGAGGTGGTCCCTAAAGCATGCAGGCTCTAGACCGTTTAGGCCATTATTACCAGTGCTTTGAATTGGGCACTGAATCTAGCAGTGCAGATGAGCTGGAATAGGAACGATGTGCTCCCTGTGGCTGGTCTCTCTAAGGAGACTAGCCTTAGCATTTCGCACTAGCTACAAATGATATCACCAGCTATGACTGATATCATTGCCAGAAGAATAGCAAAAACTTTAAAAGTCTCATATAGACAGTAATTCTAGTTCACCGATTTGTTGTTGCCTTTACTCATGAAGGGAACCCTGTGTGCATATTTGCTAGTAAATGGCACAGCCGTTACTCTTTTCATCCGGTAAATGAAGGTAGAAAACCAGTTATGTTCAACCCTAGAGAGGTGATCCATGAAAGTTAAGTACACTTTGGGGGATCGTATGAGTAGCTGAGTTTGCAGCTGCATGTGGCTAAATTAAGTAAGAAAAACTAACTCCTTTTTTTAAAAAAACCCACAGTAAAAGTACAGTTATATAATAAAATATATTTAGATTGCATATATATATTGTTTCGGTTACATTCCTTGTGCATGATTGTAGCGATTTTTGTTGAATTAAATATAAAGAGAATTACTAATGATGGCGCCTAACCTCTGAAATTGCTCTGTCAGACCTTTGTACATTATGCAGTAATTAGAAAGGGACCATTAACATGTATGCCGTGAACTTTTCAATGTAGTTCTGGACACAGAGTAGCACAGCCAATTAAAACAAAGCCATTTAAGTGGGAAATAGGACCATTAAAGCCAATTCATTAGATCTGCATCTTTTGGAGTTGTTGGCACAGAGCATGCACATCAAAGCAGAAAGAGTGAGCTGCTGATCTGTGCCCCCAAAGCACTGAAGGGAGCAGTCAATTGTGGACTGTGAATCTTCAGTCGCAGAGGTACTGATTGTACTGTAATGACTTAAGCAGATGTCGAGCACCAAATTAACTTGGATATGAAGGGGAGGAACCTGAAGCTTTAAGATCTATCAATTCTAGATGACTAATATAGACCACAGCATTGATGAGATGACCCCTCCAGTGCTTAACAGTGGGCTGCTATTACTGTGCTCATTAAAAGTCAGCATTGCTAGGACATCAGAATACTGATCTGTGAACTTGCAGCGACATTAATACTTGTATTGCATTTCTCTCTCTCTCTCTCTCTCTCTCTCTCTCTCTCACACACACACACACATACACACACACACACAGAGAGAGAGAGAGAGAGAGAGAGTAAGTATGTGGCACTATGGTCCAGTTCGCACAGCGGACTTCAAACCAGTCGCTGTAAGTTCAGAGACCTCCAGGTAACATTAATAGGAGCTATCATAGCTAATGATTATCAGCCTCTATGGAAAGTCTTCTTCTAGCCCTCTTGGTGCTTCAGCCTGCTATTGCTGCCACTCATGCATCCTCAGTATATGGCTTCTGCTGACAACGTAGAGGCAATGTAGATAGTCTTCCTCTTGCTGTGACTACATCCGCTCTGCTCTCAGAAGAAGCCAAGTCCTGCTGGAGGGTGGAGTGAGTGAGCAAGCAAGTGCAGAATGGCAGGCTGAAGCGTGCATAGCTGTTCATTCTGATAGCTGATAGTCAACTGGAAACCTCTGATCACATGGTGGGTTACTCAAATGCTCCTAGTGGAATCATAATATGATTCTTTCCAAGCCTGTGTGTTTCCATTGTAGGCCTAAGACGGAAGTAGATGGCTTCATTGTAAGATTTTTTTGGATCTGGTCTTGATGCGGTCTGAATTGACAGGAAACAGATATTGGGGTCATAGTGGATCACTCATTGAAAAAGTTGATCCAGTATGCAGCAGCTGTGAAAAATGTGGTTTCCTTGTTAGGGATCATTTAATAATGGCCTGAAAATAAAACTGCCAATATCATAATGCTGTTCTACAAATCTATGGTGAGATCACACTTGGAATACTGTGAACAGTTCTGCTCCCCTTGCCTCAAAAAGATCGGTCACTTTGAGATCAGAATGTTGGACTTGATGGACTTTTGATCCGATCCAGAAGGGCTTTATTCTTCCTTCCTCTTTTTTTCTTACAATATACTCAATAACATCAGAGGTAGCTTCCTGGATTCTTATATTGGCTAAACAAATCTCTCCCCCCCTCCCTTTTCAGAATCTGTGCATGCACAGAGGAACTGAACAGCTGACTGCTATTTGTTAATATGATTAATCATTGTTAACATAGGAATATTGTAGACAGAATGTCTGTGTGAACTGCTTGATCCTAATGCATCTGTCTGGGAAGTGATGGCAGAGTGTCTTTGTGCTTGACTGAAAGAACCCTGCTGGTCCCAACAGCTGCTGAAATCAAGCCTGTATCATTCCTATTAATTCAGCTTAAAATGGTGAGTGTTGCACTGAGATGGTGGACTCGTGTCATTCCTGCTTGGTTATATCCAAAAGTCAAAACTGGAAGCCTCTTTCATGTAAAAGTTGCTCAGATTTTATTCAGTAAATAGTGTTGTTCCAATCACAGTCGTTTGGTGCTGTTTGCCTTGCAACCTAATAGAGTGAGGTATCACAGCTGAGGGATAAAAAGTATAAACTTTTAATGCCCCTTTTGTATTGTATATGTGAATTGCATTTGAGTGCAGATGAACAGTTTATTTATTACACTTACCTACTACTTCCACCAGGAATCTCAGAGCAGTTCATATGGATATTCAGAACACAAACCTATCCAGGCAGGGAAGAGTTTGAGAACATGCCTTTTGAAATGCAAATGCATCATATTCCCAACTACCATTTGTGGGGAGATGTGGAAGGGCTATTTCTTGTTGACATAGTAAAACTGTCTGGGATTACCTGAGTGGTGAACCTGTAACTCTTCATATAGTGTTCAACTTGAACTCCCATAAATCCCAACTAGCATAGTAAACAGTCAGGGATTATGGGAAGTGTAGTCCACCAAGATCTGGAGAGCCACAAGTTCTCCTACTTGGGGCATTCAAATGCCTTCTCCCTCTGGAGGACAACTAGTTTTCCACGTGTATGGAATTTTATTTATGACAAGTTGGTGAAAGTCTGTTTGGAAAGCTGATTAATATAATTCAGCTGGAAATAATGCTTGGATTGAAGGAAAAATCAAAGTGAAACTTAAAATGGATTTTAAATAGAAGTCTGAGTGACGCGGAACTGAATATTTTGTTACCAAGTTCTGAAAAATGTGCAGTTCCCTAAGAAATGTTACTGGTCTTATCAAGACCCATCTGGCTTCCCCCAAGATTCCTCAGATGCTTATCCAATTCATTTTATGTACCATGAAAGCTTGTGTAAAATGGATATTTAGAGGGAGGTTTTTCAATGTAACAATAATATAGTTTGCATTATTGTTTTTGGGGTGGCCCAATTAGATATGGTCATTGCAAGTCATCACCCACCAATTTACAAGCACAGGTTATGACCCACCAAGCTGAACTCAGTCTTTCAGCTACAGAAATGTATAATAGGGTGAAGTGGGGTGATTTGGGTTAATTTTGCTTCTCCCCAATTCAAAGTGCAATGGTAGTAGTGTCCTGTGGAATCAGGGCCTACCACAAAGCCTTGCAGTGTTCTGTCATTCCACCCCCAAAACTTTCTGTCTGTTATAGCTTTATAGTCTCTTTTTTCTCGGAGTATGTGCTTTTTAAGAAGTGAAATGGTCTAAATGTTGCCTGCGGAGCACTCTAGAGTGCCGGGTTCTGTTTTTGTTAAAACACAGCAGCAGAACATTTTTATTTTTTTAAGTTAAAAGCTCTGCTTAAAAAAATATTGCATTGCTTTTACAAACAAACAGAGCTATATAGAATTCCATAGGCAGCGTTCTATATAGCCTCATATGAGGCCTATTGGAGGATGCAAACAGGCACCAGAAAGGCCACAGTGATTGTATCTATTAAATTTATATACCACCCTTCATCCAGGGATCACAGGGTGGTTTAGTGTAAAAACACAAAAATACATAAAATAACCACAGAGGAAATACAGTAACCACAGAGATACAAATACAAGGTGGATCTTGGGGTTGGTTCATACCCATGTCATGCATAAATGTCATATTTGCAGGCATCACCAGCTCTCCTTTGTGCACTCCTTGAGTGTTTCAGTCTGGCTGGAATGTGGTGCAGACCTCTGATAATGCTGCTTGCTTGCTTGCAAATGATGTGTGAGTGTGTGGAAACCAGCCTAGTGTAGCAAGGTAAAATTCACATATATTGCCCCCCACATTACTGCCGCGTGCCATGTTCCTGCACTGAAGATTGCCCAGAAAGGATTGCTGAAAAACTTCCCCATCCTTCACGTAGGTCCCAGACCCTCAGATATCTTATAGTTGTTGTAATGGTGTCACAATGCTACATAGCCAACTGCTCGGGGCTGATGTTACTAATGGCAGATTAAATGAATGTCGACCAATGACAGTGCTAGTCACATTGGTGAATCTAACTAATCAGGGATCACTAAGGTTAAGTGAAGCGTCTTTAGAGCGGGAACAATACTTTCTGAATAAGTAAAATCTCATCTCATTTTCCTGCTGCTAAATAATTGCCAAGGGGTGCACCTTCCAAAACTGATGACAATGTATACTAAATTTTCCGTCTCTTCCCCAGCGTAGCCCTAGTAAAAATGTCTCTGTTTCATAATGTTAATTTCTGATATATCACCCACCACTTAGTTCTAAACTAACAAGATCCCAAATGTTTTAGCCTTTCCGCACAGAGATTCTGTTCCAGTCCCTTGATAATTTTAGTTGCCCTTTTCTGTCCCCTTTTCATTCAGGCTCACCATATGCAAAATGGTGACAGTGCCAAAATTTAGTGTATTGCATTAAAGGGTGGCGGCAAAGCAGGACAAATAATCTATTGCTCAGAATCTGACTGGAAAGTTGAAAGAAGCAAGTAAAATGGAGGCTGACGTTCTTTGAATTTTAAAAGGCAATTTGGCTTTCATTGCTCTTCCAGAGGAAAGAAAATAGAACAAAGCCCTCTGGACATAATGTCCTTTTAACTCTTGGAGTGCCTCTGGCCAGAAAGTGTAGAGAGGAAGGCTGTACTCATCTTAGTTTCATCTGTTCAGTTGGAAATAAAGTATGACATTAAGAGTACCCAGGAACATTTGTCCTCACTTCATTTATGTTTGTTGACCTAATTTAATGGTGTTCTAATTTCCAGTGGCACACCAATATTTTTAACATACCACAAAGGAAATGAAAGTTGTTGTTGTTGTTTTTAAAAAGATGTAGGAAGAAGTGCATTTTAAGCTCCTCTTACTCTTAATAGGTTTGTCAGTACACAGCATGCTTCTTATGAATGCTTGAAGGGTTTTCCAGATCCCAGGTTGGCTGATGCGATTCTCTTGATGGGATGTGTTTGCTTTACCTCAAGAACACTAGGATTTGTCTTCCTTTTTCAGACAAAAATGTTGTATAACCTAAGTTTACTGAAGGGCTCCCTATCTCATATTTTGAGGCTCGTGGAGGAATTTTGAAGCCCAAAGGAATAATTAATATGAAGAAGCAAGAGCTTTATCAAGACATTGATTAACCAGAAGTAATTTGTGGGGGTGGGGTGCCTAGCAGGTACCCTGGATATGAAATTTATGGTGTGCTAATGAAGTCATGCTGAAAATTAAGAATAATTCTGGACCGGGAGCTGTAAAAATATCAGGTGGGGTCTTCAAAATTTGGTGGAATGTTTGACAGAGCTCAGAACATGCATTTCTGTTTGGAACTGAAAACTCCTGAGATTTCTCATCACCATTAATTTTATTTCAGGGAGCTGTAGTGCAGAGTAGAGTCTCCACATAAATTTATGCAAAGGTGAAGTTAGAGGGGACTGTTAAGGCAAAAAATTAATCATGGTCATGAGGATTTTGATGAAAACCGAACTATTTTTGCTAAGATTAGAATATTTGCTTGTTATAATTAGTTATAAAAATAGGAAAAAAATCTTCATAATTATTCATAAAGGAAACAGTTTATAAGAAGTAAATAAGGAGGCCAGATACAGGATAAAGGAAGTCTTTTATTTGGTTGTTTGTATTGTTGTATGTTATGTTCACCGTATGTTATGTTCACTTTTAATGAAGGTGGATTTGTGTGTTGGGGGCGGGGGGTTTGTGTTATGTTGTAAATAAAATCCCAATAAAAATTTAAAATAAAAATAAAATAAAATATTTGCTTGTGAGCAGGTGCTGCAGGTGCCTGATTGTCCAACAGGAAAGAAAAGCTAAAGATCAGGAACAAGATTAGAATGAAGAGCCCTCAAGAAGGAGTTAAGAACCATTTCCTAATGTGTTTGCTTTCTCTCTGCCCTTCCTTAAACTTGTACTATGGACAGGTTTGTTTGTTTTTTGGGTAGCTTCTAACACTGAGTAACCCAGTCTAGCATGAAAGCTCATGCTGGGTTGGGTACCTCAATCTCAGAAGCCCACGGCCATTACCAAAGTAGTTCACTTCTTGAAGAATCCAAGCAAAGGGAGTCAGACTACAGGTGAAAGAGGACTGTAGCTGTAGGCAAAGTCATGCTTTTGAATCTGATATTCCTGGGAATCATGCCCCATGACCCACGGGCCATACCAAGGGAACGCTCCTATGCGCAAGAGAGCAGCACAGAGCAAGCTGGTGAAAGTTAAGCCAGCACAAAGTGACCTCAGCTTAAGAGGTTGGCTGCTGCTGTGCCAAAGTCTGGCAGAGGGAAATCATGTACATATCTCTATAGAAAAAGAGAGAAAGGAAACCTTGGTAATTCATTTTTCAGTGGTAATCCCATATCTTGCAGAATTTGTATTTTACAAATTAAGAGATCCTTCTGTGGCTTAAGAAAACAACCACACCATAGTTCCCTAGTGCAATTATAGTATCTCAGTGATTGGGGATGAACAAATTATTACCTTGGCAATGTAAGTTAAGGAGCAAAGGGCTTTCATCAAGGGTATTCTGTGCTACAAATCATGTACTTTTATCCAGAAAATAGGCAGGTGCTTAACAACCAAGACATTCATTATCAAACTTCGGTGCCACTTTTGACTTTTTAACATGTATATACAAGCAAGAAAGGAGTATAATTTGGATTTTCTGAAGTTACTTACAATTTTTCTCAATGCTCTCATGCTTTGCTTTTCAGTTGAGTGCATTTGTCATCAGGGATGTTAACCAAAACTGACTGACAACTTATCATTTTGATGTCCTCATGTTGACTAATTGACCCCCGGATTTGGGTGGGCTTATCATATAACAAATGCCAGAAAAAGGCAAGAATGGTTTCAAATAGCATATGTTTTTAAAAAATGAAAATATGTACAAAATGTTTCTGGGAAGATATTTTTACCCAACCAAAATTGCTATTTTCAACTGAAAATGGAAATGGAAGCATAGGGCACAGCTTGAGCAATCTCAGTACATAATCTAGACTTGAGTGGCTCTTCTGTTAGAAGTGCAGTGATCAAAAGAGGTTGTAGGTAGTAATGGGAGCTTCATTCCGTCCCACTTACATTATTCATCCAAGTGAAACATAGCCACAAAACAACAGTTCACTTACATTTCTGAAGTGGCATAGTTGCCTGGTGACATCTCATTACATCACTCAGGCAATCCCTGAATTCAATATGCATATGGGAGAAAGGGATCAGACGGACCATCACCGGGAGGGGAGGAGATGCCAGTGCCCCCCTCTCTTGTACTGTCTGACCAGCTTCCAATGCACGTTGCATTGCAGGGAGGCTCACCTGACACCTTCACTGCATATCTTTAGGTGCCAGGAGAAAACATTTCTCTATCACCAGGCCTTGGGCTGATTAACATTATATAGCCTTTTAAGGAGCCCCCTCCCCTTTCAAGGAGCGTCTCCACCCCCATCTTTCTGCCAGGACACTGAGGTCCAGCACCAAGGGCCTTCTGGCGGTTGCCTTGCTGTGAGAAACCAAGTTACAGGGAAGCAGGCAGAGGGCCTTCTTGGTGGTGGCGCCCGCCCTGTGGAACACCCTCCCACCAGATGTCCAAGAGAACAACAACTACCAGAATTTTAGACGACATCTGAAGGCAGCCCTGTTTAGGGAAGCTTTTAACGTTTGATGCATTACTGTATTTTAATATTGTGTTGGAAGCCGCCCAGAGTGGCTGGGGAATCCCAGCCAGATGGGTGGGGTATAAATAATAAATTATTATTATTTAAAAGAGTTTGCGGGAGAGGGGTTATTGGTTTGTTTTTGTTTAATAATAATAATAATAATAATAATAATAATAATAATAATAATAATAATTTATTATTTATACCCCGCCCATCTGGCTGGGCCTCCCCAGCCACTCTGGGCGGCTTCCATAAAAACCAAAAATACAGTAAAATATCACACGTTAAAAACTTCCCTGAACAGGGCTGCCTTAAGATGTCTTCTGAATGTCAGGTAGTTGTTTATCGCTTTGACATCTGCTGGAAGGGCGTTCCACAGGGTGGGTGCCACTACTGAGAAGGCCCTCTGCCTGGTTCCCTGTAGCTTTGCTTCTCGCAATGAGGGAACCGCCAGAAGGCCCTCGGCGCTGGACCTCAGCGTCCGGGCAGAATGATGGGGGTGGAGACGCTCCTTCAGGTATACTGGACCGAGGCCGTTTAGGGCTTTAAAGGTCAGCACCAACACTTTGAATTGTGCTCGGAAACATACTGGGAGCCAATGTAGGTCTTTCAAGTCCGGTGTTATATGGTCTCGGCGGCCGCTCCCAGTCACCAGTCTAGCTGCCGCATTCTGGATTAGTTGTAGTTTCCGAGTAACCTTCAAAGGTAGCCCCACGTAGAGTGCATTGCAGTAGTCCAAGCGGGAGATAACCAGAGCATGCACCACTCTGGCAAGACAGTCCGCAGGCAGATAGGGTCTCAGCCTACGTACCAGATGGAGCTGGTAAACAGCTGCACTGGACACAGATTTGACCTGTGCCTCCATGGACAGCTGTGAGTCCAAAATGACTCCCAGGCTGCGCACCTGGTCCTTCAGGGGCACAGTTACCCCATTCAGGACCAGGGAATCCTCCACACCTGCCCGCCTCCTGTCCCCCAGAAACAGTACTTTTGTCTTGTCAGGATTCAACCTCAATCTGTTAGCCGCCATCCATCCTCCAACCGCCTCCAGACACTCACACAGGACCTTCACTGCCCTCACTGGTTCTGATTTAAAAGAGAGGTAGAGCTGGGTATCATCCGCATACTGATGAACACCCAGCCCAAACCTCCTGATGATCTCTCCCAGCGGCTGCATGTAAATGTTGAAAAGCATGGGGGAGAGGACAGAACCCTGAGGTACCCCACAAGTGAGAGCCCAGGGGTCTGAACACTCATCCCTCACCACCACTTTCTGAACACGGCCCAGGAGGAAGGAGCGGAACCACTGTAGGACAGTGCCCCCAGCTCCCAGCCCCTCAAGACAGTCCAGAAGGATGTTATGGTCGATGGTATCAAACGCCGCTGAGAGATCCAGCAGAACTAGGAAACAGCTCTCACCTTTGTCCCTAGCCCGCCGGAGATCATCAACCAGTGCAACCAAGGCAGTTTCAGTCCCATGATGAGGCCTGAATCCCGACTGGAAGGGATCCAAATGGTCCGCTTCTTCCAGGCGTGCCTGGAGTTGTTCGGCAACCGCTCGCTCAATCACCTTGCCCAAGAATGGAAGATTTGAGGCTGGGCGATAGTTGGCTATTGTGGCCGCATCTAAAGATGGTTTTTTAAGAAACGGTTTAATAACCACCTCTTTCAGCGGGTCTGGGAAGGCTCCCTCACGGAGGGAAGCATTCACCACCCCACGAAGCCCATCGCCCAGTCCTTCCCGGCTAGCTTTTATAAGCCAGGATGGGCAAGGATCCAGGAGACAGGTGGTTGGTTTCATTCGTCCAAGCAGCCTGTCCACATCCTCGGAGGTAACAGATTGGAATTGATCCCACTCAACTTGACTAGACAGAACTCTAGCACTCTCCCGCCCTGGCCCTGCTCCCACGGTGGAGTCTACTTCTTCCCGAATCTGAGCGATTTTATCTGCAAAAAACATGTGGCCCGTACATGTTTAATTATGTATTTTGTGCTCCTGTTTTGTATTCTTATGTTGTGAACCAGGGGTCAGCAAAGCCCCCCAGCAGGGGGCCGGTCCACTGTCCCTCAGACCTTATGGGGGGCCAGACTATATTTGGGGGGGGGTGCAAGAGCACCATGAGCCCCGGCGGCTGCTTACCATAGCTGTCAACTTTTCCCTTTTCTTGCGAGGGGCTGCAAGCGGCAGGGGCTGCAGCGGGGCAATGATCGATGATCGGCGTGTGAAAGGGCTCTGGAGAGGGGCTGCTTAAAATGGTGGCCGCTCAAGTGCTGCTGCTGCTGCTGCTGCTGCTGGCACCAACAAAGCTCAGTCCCCTTCCTCCTCTAGGCAGGGCGGGGAGAAGCCAGGTGGAGGGAGGGAGGAGGGAGAGGGAAAGAAAGTGCGCACTGACGATCCACGCGGCAATTCCCAGACCATCTGCGGGCCAGATCCAGAAGGCCCGCGGGTCTTAGTTTGCTGACCCATGCTGTGAACTGTCTTGTGATCTTCGGATGAAGGGTGGTGTACCGTTTTAAATACATAAATTGCACATGACAGAACATATCACTGTGTGGGTTGCAGACAGGGATGGAATTTCCTGCAAATCTCAATATGAAGCTTAGCAACATATCTTGTTTTGCTCTTAAGATATTGACATTGGTACTTGTTGGTACTTAAGATATCGATGAAGATATTGGTACTTTTTAGTTTTACCGAGTCTGCTAAAAAGACAAACAATTATATGCACTGTGTTGCATATATTATTATCGTGATGCATATAATATTATACATATATCACACACATATGCTTGCATACAATTTAGGAGCCTACTTTGGTATTAAATAATATACACTCCAGATTTCTTACAGCAACTAGCACATAAACAGACACATATAGCAATTCATATAGCTGTATAGAAATGCTTATGTATTAGTACTTATAAAATTATGCTGTAGAAATATACTGCTGCATGGGGCTTGTTGTATAATATATTTACTGATTGTATAATATAGTTACTATTTGCACATATTTTTGCATGCAATAAATCAGACTTAAAATAAATAAATAAATAAATAAATAAATAAATAAATAAATAAATATTAAAAAACCCCAATAGTGTGGAAGCAGCTCAGATATAAGCAGGCAGTCAACCCAAGAGACAGTCTGATGTGGTCAAAGTTGTTCACATCAGAACCTTTAAATCCCATGTATAAAACTGTTTAAAACAGATTATTCTCCCATCCCTAGTTGTGAAACAAACTGTGACTCTTTTAATAATTTTTCACAACATGCAATTTCTGTTTGCTTAGCCAGAATTTCGCATAGCACTTTAACATACCTCCTTTTCTAGTTAAGAGCCATCACCATTTGTACTTCTTCATAATACCACTTTTTGGCTATAATTTACTTATGCCTGTATCGGGTGATAGAATCTGATCAAGCTCAGAGAAGATTTATTTACATATTTAGTTAATTATACTGTGAAGTGTTTTACAACCATAAAAAGTGATAGAAATAATAAAAATAACATAAATTAAAAGCTAGCACTGTGTAGGCTTGTTATGCATTCCCAGTCAGCAGCAGGTAATATTTACGAGATGGAGGGTTGATTATAAAATCAAATGTGGGTTAGATATATTGACAAATGAAATCTTATACCCAATACATTTCCACCTGGAATAAACAAATCACGAAAGTACCCTCAGTTGCTGGCTTAGTGTGTGTTTGCAGTTCAAAAACACTTTACTACAAGCACTGCAAACACACTATGGCGTGTTTACAATGCTGGGGCAACCCAAAGCTAGAACAGTGGTGTTGGCCTCAGACAGGGTTTTGCATATCACACCTGATAACTCCCCAAAACTACCAGCAAGGGACTATAGCAATCTTCATCCATATTCCCTGTAGAGCTCTCCAAGATGCTTCTAACCTCCAGGAAATTGGTTTTCCACACACCACTCTGTCATTGCTGTGTGATGAAATATTATCATCCGGCTTGTTTGCTTCAGCTGCACTTATGACAAGGTCCTACCACTCAAGTGCAAGAGGTACAAGATACTTGATGGCAGGGGCACACTCAAGATGTCCTCAGATGACTTGAAAGCACAGGGGCATATTTGAAGGAAAACTTCCCGTGTAGTCACTATCTCAGGTAAAAAAGTAAAGGTAAAGGGGCCCCTGACCATTAGGTCCAGTCGTGACCAACTCTGGGGTTGCGGCACTCATCTCGCTTTATTGGCCGAGGGAGCTGGTGTACAGTTTCCGGGTCATGTGGCCAGCATGACTAAGCTGCTTCTGGCAAACCAGAGCAGCATACGGAAAAGACGTTTACCTTCCTGCCAGAGTGGTACCTATTTATCTACTTGCACTTTGACGTGCTTTTGAACTGCTAGGTTGGCAGGAACAGGGACTGAGCAACAGGAGCTCACCCCATCACGGGGATTTGAACCACTGACCTTCTTATCGGCAAGTCCTAGGCTCTGTGGTTTAACCCACGGCGCCACCCATTCAGCTGACCAAAAGGTGCTATCTGAAGTACTGCATACATGGGGACGCACTGCTTTAAAGGTCTAAACTTGGAGCTAGGCCGGCAAACAAGCAAGTAACCAGATCTTAGTATTTAGGACATGATAGTCATCTCATAGGGACAATGGACCATGTAAAAAATAATGCATGAACCAACTATCCAGATATCCAAAAAAGTGAGAACTCTCTTCACTGTTTGTAGGATAGAAGGTGATCAGAGCTGCTTTGCTCCATTCCTGCTAATAGTTCACATTGAAGTGAAACTTTAAAAAAACTAAAATAACAGAGCTGTTTTCTAATTAAAGTTTTGGCAGGTCATTATTTTCATACAGCTGCTTCTTTGGCAGAAGGTCACACTTTATGAAAATCTGTTGCTATAAATGGAAGTAAAGTAGGCATGGCAAAAGCCTTTTTTCCTCTTTATTTTCCCTCATTATATGAGACTTCAATGTGTATTAATTAAGTGCACCCCCAGGGTAGCTGCAGACACAAGGTGAAAACTTAGGCAGGCTGTTTTTACCCTGCAACAGCACACCCTGTTGTTTTATTGCTAATTTTTGCATTTTCACTACAGTTCCTCCTTTCTTCAGTAAACTATAGAAAGATTATTGACTGATAAAAAAACACCTATATGGCTTAGTTAGTTAAACTGGAGCTCTTTTTACATTTCTGACCCCAAAAGCACTGTGCTTTATTTTTCTAAAATATATGTAAATTTCAATTTTTAAATAATGAAAGCGTGAAAAAGCTGCTTAGTAATCAAATTGCAGATGCTAGGGCAGAGAGGTCCCAGCACGCTTCCCTTTTGTGACAAACCCCTTACCTCCAAGAGAGGTTTGAGAGGGGCATGTTAATAAAAATGTGGGGAGGATCAAGACTTGGGCATTGCGGGTTTCCTCCCTGGCCCCCAGCATCACAGAGTGGACTTTCTTCTGATATCAATATCTTTATTTGATTTTTATGGAGTCTCCATAAAAATGGTGTTACTGGACCATTCATCCCATCATCATCATCATACTGATCATTATAGTTTGCACATGGGGAAGACTATCTGAACACCAAATGCCCAACGCAATGGTGAGGTGTGTTTTCAACTTATGTCCCAAACAGGTGTAGTTTTCTGAAATAGTTGATGAATAAAATATAGGCCAAGAAGTGGCTACTTGACCGCTTTCCCCCGTATTTGAAAATTCCTAGGGGACCCTCATCAGTATGTGACACTGAGTAAGTGGAAGGGATCAGGCTTATAGAGCACTGCAGTCTTACATAGTCTGCAAGCAGTCAAGCTGATAAGCATTGGAGAAGGAATAAAAAATTAGCTCAGTATTCCCTCAAGGGCAGAATATTTACCAGCTCTTTTGTCACCATAGCCACACAAGTAGAAAACGGCTCAATATTTCTTTACTGTGTTTCCAATTTGTAGTTTCAGTTTCCGATTTTCAGAACAGAAGATGACCAGAGGCAAAGACAGATTTTTGGATACCCCTCCCCTCCCCTCCCCCTGCCCCAGTTCCATTCCATCCCTGAGCACATATACATAGACCTGATAATTCACAGCCCTTACCCAGCGAAATCAAAGGACAAAAGACTATATTTTATTGAACCTATGCACACCGGACTTTGCACATATTTCTGCCACTTGCATATTTCATCCAATGCCATAAAGTCAAACATTTCACAGATTAAAAGAAGAATACTATAATTCAATACAGTGGTACCTCAGGTTACATACACTTCAGGTTACAGACGCTTCAGGTTACAGACTCCGCTAACCCAGAAATAGTACCTTGGGTTAAGAACTTTGCTTCAGGATGAGAACAGAAATCGTGCTCCAGCAGCGCAGCAGCAGCAAGAGGCCCCATTAGCTAAAGTGGTGCTTCAGGTTAAGAACAGTTTCAGGTTAAGAACGGACCTCCGGAACGAATTAAGTACTTAACCCGAGGTACCACTGTAAATAAAATAAATCAAGATCTTTTTTAACAACCCTGTTATTGTACTTTCTGAACCCCACTCTGTCTGTTACCATGTGTCGTTGAAGTCTCTTCATGCCATCTGGCTGTGTGCTGTAGTTTTATCTCTCAATGACTCTATTCTCCACTGGTTTACATGCCAAAGCATGATTGCTCTTTTGCTTAAATTTATACCAGAAAAAACATGATTGTCCTGCAAAATGTTATTGACAGTTATTGACAGAAATAGCAGGATGTGAACTGCATGGCACTTCAGCACTCGTGCATATACACCTACACTAAAGCCAAAACGCATTTATGCACATGTTCGGAGATTTACAGTTAAATCTAATGCATGTTTACACAGAAATAATCTCACTGTTTTCATTGGGCTTTTCTCACTAGGGAGTGTGTTTAGGACTGCTGCCATTACTTCTCCAGGGAAGAAGCTGAATCCTAAAGACTGACTTACACAAACCAATTCAAGAGGCAAAAAGTAGGGATAAATAGAGACAGGTGATTTCACAAGGGACAGAAACCAGTAAAGTGGGCACCACTTGGAAACTGCATACAGGAGAACAACCTAAATGGCTGGACTGGTATGATTCCACAATTCCACCCAAGTCCATTTTACAGATAGCTTTGCCTGGAACTGGAATAAATAGAACTTTAGCCTCCACTGCAGTTTAACCAAAATGGCAATACCTCAGAATTTAGAGACAGAATGCCAGTCCTACATTTTTTGTGTGAAGGGGTTTCGAGGCAGGAGACACCTTGGACTCTCAGTGGACCCTGCTTCTAAAATAGACTCACCTCTTCCTTTTTCATCACCCACTTCCGTGCCTCTCCCTCTGGCCCCAGCCCACACTTCTCAGCGGTGGAAGCAAAGCATACAGATGTTGCTCCTCCTTTTCTTCCCTTCTCTCGCGGCTTGCTTATTTATTTATTTCACATGTTTGTCACTTACTCTAGAGAGGCCACTAAACGACTTCCAAGAATTAAGAGCCAAAAATGCATAGCATGAAATCAAAGACAATGCATTCCAATAAAACAGTTTCAATACTACTATATCTAAAAACAAACAAACCAAAAAAGAAGAATCAGCGGCAATAAAATTCCCATCAAATAGGTCATCCGCCAACTTATCGCACTCCATCCTCGAGGATAGCAAATGAACAGTCAACAACAGGAGTAGCAAAATGGTCAGGAGTTCTTCTGGCACTTGTCCTATTTTAGAGAGGGCAGTCCTCTAATTGAAAGTGTCTTCTGTTTGAGAGGTGCCCAGCCTGAACCTGGTTTAAAAACAAAAAGCCATCAAAAAGGGGTCTTGAAGTTGCCCATCAACAGTTAGCAGCACCTAATCAGCAGGCTGATTACCATATAACATATAATTTACCATGTCGGAAAACTGGTGGCCATCCCAGCTGGGAACCTCAAACCCCAGCGAGTGTACAGTGATTCTCTCTGCTGATGCCAGCCTTATTGAAGACATAAGAACACATAGTACTGATGTTTAAAGTGAAGTAGATTGGTTTTTTTCCAGCAAAAGTTAAAGGTTTAATATCTTCTGCACAGTGATATAATGATCTTGAATGCAAAAGTTAAGAAAAATCAAGGGAATTTGTCCTCCTCCCCCCAGATCTATAGTTGTCTGAAAGCAAGGTTAAACTAAGTGCGCATTTATCTATGACATAACACTTCTTGCTCACCATTTGTGCTGTTAGCATTCATGACAGTGCGCCCTGAAGATACAAATCTTTTTTTCTAGATGGCTTTTTGTCAAGATTCTTAACGCAAGTAATAAGATGATTAGGTCTGTTAATAATATCATTAGAGATAAAGTCTTAAAGAGGATTTAGGCTTTGATGGCATGGAAAACCTTTAAAGCTTAAAACATCTCTACATGTTTGCAAGGCCTTGCAATTAAGGCATGTGCCTGTGTGATTCAACTCTATAATCATTATAAAAGGATAAACTGGATTTAAATGGTGATAAGTGGACAACTCTCAGTCCCTGTCCCCGTCCCCTGACTACATGATCTGTGAAAAAAAGTTTTGTTTAAATAGCCAGATGGATTGAAAGACACACAGAATAGGAGAACAAATACATTTGTCTGTCTTTGGCCCGTCCTTATTTAAGCCTCTGTTTGAAATTGAATTGGGTAATTAAAAAATAATTCAAAACCATTTGTGGTTGATTGGATAATGCTCCTGATGAATCTTATTCCTAATAAAATATTTTTCCATTATACAATCTCCATGTCAGGGAAGCATCACCTGTTTAATTTCTGCAGTCTAGGCTTCCATTAAAGACACAGGCATTTACTGCTTGGGCAGTAGAACAGCTGCGAAATCTTTGGGGACTGGAGATAACCTCACCTCGTCAGAGTCAGCTGTGTCATTGCTACTTTTCAGCCCTGAGCCTGGAAAGCTTATCCAAATTATTAGATCCCCACAATGCACCACTCAGAGAAGTTGCCACTCCAGCTTGCACTACTCTGTTGGAAACATAAACACTAGAGGAAAAATGTGAGCTGGAAAGTGATCATGAAATGTATTGAAAGGCAATGTGTCTTTTTTAAGCCTGGATGAAATCTTTGCTGGACTGTTAGGGAGAATTACTCACAAGCTGAGAACAAATGCCAATGCAAACTGCTCCACTAATCAATAGTAGATACTGCACTCAACTTCACTTAATACTGCATATCAGTCTGTCACTCTTGCATCTATTTGTGTTCTCTCTCTCTCTCTCTCTCTCTATATATATATATATATTCTCCTTTGGATGTCTGCATTGTAACTGCAGCCCCAGTCATGCTGGGAGCAAAGAACTAGAGACCTTTTATTGCATGGGTAGGCAAACTAAGGCCCAGGGGCCGGATCCAGCCCAATCACCTTCTAAATCCGGCCCACGGACGGCCCGGGAATCAGCGTGTTTTTACATGAGTAGAATGTGTACTTTTATTTTAAATGTATCTCTGGGTTATGTGTGGGGCATAGGAAATCATTCTTCTTCCGGCCCCCCACAAGGTCTGAGGGACAGTGGAACGGCCCCCTGATGAAAAAGTTTGCTGATCCCTGTTTTGTTAAGCAACTTCCCCAGACAGTGGTTTGACAACCAGATAAGCTGATTGCCTCACGAATGACCCAACTTTGTAAACACAAAAATTGGTGTCACCTAGCTGTAAGGGCTATACATTTATTAAACATACGTTCACTGGTATAGCTGGGTTTCTATGTGCAACATCCACCTGTTGTTCCATCTACTTTTAGCCTCTCTTCCAAAACCGTTTCTTACATGCGGCTCCAGCCAGCACTGACACATATTTTGGGAATGTGTAGAATTGAGTTTCGCCATTACATAGTAATCTGTGGGTGTTATTCCTGCACAACTGAAGAACATATTGTGAGTGACAAAACTAAACTACTATCAACATGCTTGAAATAGTTCTTAAGGTAAGGTTACCGGACGTCCCTGTTCCTGGGGGACGGTCCCCGGATTTACAAATCAGTCCCCTGACAAAATCCACTGAATTTGACCGAAGTTGGAAAGTGTCCCCGGATTCATTGAAAAAAATCTGGTAACCTTATTTAAGGCCTAACATTCCCTCCATTCCTATATCTGTGCTCTAGGGTTCAGCCATTTTTCTGTCAGATCTTTTCATCTTTCCTCATTAAGTCATCTCTTTAGCACCCTGGTTTCCAATGGCTGGTACCTAAAGCTTCCATTTTATTAATAGTACATTTTAATTCTGTGCCAAAAACTGCACTGACGATGTTATGAGACACTTCATCAATTATTTGGGTCTTTGGTCATTTAGGGTTTTTTTACATTAAAGACAAAGCGTGTTCTCCCTAACAGAGAGCACGTGTTGCGGTTGGGGAAACAGGCCACCCTGCAGTGACTAGGCAAATTTGGTATAGGAACCCAAGCCTTTAAGTGGTTAAAATTGGGTTGCTGGGGAGTTTTGATTCTTGCCAATTTGGAGGAGGGGTCAGAGTCTTTAAATACAGGGGCCAGACGTTGGACGTCCTCTTGGCCGTTTTGCACTGGATCACCCGCCCTCCCTCCCTTTTATAGGCTGGTTTTTTCTTGATCGCTTGACCTTGCTATGCCTGTCATGGGGTCGTCTGCCTTGGTGCGGGGGCCTGGTAGGAATTTTGCCATCTGGCTGATTGGCTGGTGCCATTTGGTTTTTGCCTACTGCGTAGCAAATCGTCACAACTTGTAAGGCTGGCGGTTAGGCATTGGTTAAATTGGTGCTTGGAGGGGTAAGTGCCTATCCCTCCAAATGATGCGGAAAGGGAATTCCATTAAAGGAATCCAGGGGCTTGCCATTCTTTTCGTCCTTGTCCCCGGAGTCGGACTTGGGCCGTGCAAGCCCCACAGGAACATGAGGGTGAGAAGTGAGGGTCTGATTCCCAGCTTCATTTCTCACCCAATACTTGTTTCCCACGCTGGCTTCCGGTGGTGTCCGGAAGGGACCAGCTCTGTCCTTGAGGGCAAGGACAGATAGTCATAACCAATGCCTAAGCAACCACTCACATTTTTTGTATTTGAATAAAGTTGTGGCCAAAATTATGCCAAAAACCTTAAACAAAAATTGATGTGTGAAGTGTGAATTTTTTGGTGGGTGGCATTGTGGGACTCAACACGCAACACTTCACATTGGGCCAGTAGCAAATGGAACAGCTGGTGTATGATGATTGTTCTCTGTTGCACAAACAAATCGCAACATGTGCTGCTGTGCACCAGCTTCAGTCTCTGTACCATTCTAAAGGGTAGCCCACATTGCAGCGATCACATTGGAAGGTCATGAGTGTATGGGTCTCTGCATGCAAGAGTTCCATGATTGTGCCCTTCTGAGGATCCATACTTCAGTGTACTTGACCCAGTATTTGTTATGCATTCATTAACTGTCAGGATATTGCATCTTTTGTGATGTATATTTTATTGGCCATTGTTAATATGGTAAGTAATTGAAAGTGCTTTTTTGTATACAGACACACAAGTGCTTCCTTTTGTTTGGTAAATGTGTTTCATCTCACTGATGGCAACTTGTGTTGTGAAGTATTTCCCCTCTAGATGTGACAAGGTGCATTTAAAAAAAAAACAGAAACAAAAAACAAATCTCATTATGTTGTTCTGCTCACATTTCTAGACTGACTGTGCCCCTTGCTGCTATTTTATCACCTTCTAATTTGAGTGTCGTCTGTGAATTTCATTAACATGCCACAAAGTTCCTGTGAGCAGGTGGTATTCACACCTGCTCTTAACAGAGGAGCCACATGATAAATTTAGTCCAAACCTTCCTTTTCATGTGTATCCTTTGTGAATATCAATATTTCCACAACATAATCATCTGTTTTGTTTTAATACTTGGCAATTATTAGGAGCTTTGTAATAGAACAACGTTGGTCCCTCCAGTGGACACTAACTGTCCCTGGGCCAACGCTGACATTATCTTTTAGTAGAGTACGGCATGGACTCCTCACGCAGGACCTCAGATTTCTGAAATATCAAGTAGAGTGAGAACAAGCTATGTCAGAAGAAAACCTCAGCTTCCTCGCAGCCCACATATTTGAAATACTGTGAAATAAAAGCTAATATCTTCAAATGTAAAGCAGAAAACCCCCAACAATTTTTACATACTGTCAACATGATCTGGCAAATGTCTCATTGTGTTGGGTATCACTGCAGACTCAATATAGTAAAAGTTAATTGTAAGTGTGGAAATAAATGGTACAGTCATATTGGGATTATACCACAGCAAAAAGCAGGTGGAGAATTGGATGCTTGGATAGGCCCTATGCCAAGAAATGGACATCAGAGAAACTGTTATGCTCGTACATGCTTGCTTTCCAAGTGTAGGGAAATGGTTATATGGAGAAGTTGTGGGTTCAGGCCCCACATTGGGCAAAATATTCCTGCATTGCAGGAAGTTGGACTAGATGACCCAAATGACCCCTTACAGCTCTACAATTCTATGATTCTATGATCATATGCTACACCAGTTTGAAACCTGAGTTTCATTTGTTCAGGCTGTTTCTTTGGGACTAGAAGAGAAGTTGGTCCACTTTCCCCTCAGGTTGCATAAATGTTCTTAGTGGACAGCAGTTGTTTAGATTCTCCATCCTTTTTCTGAAACAACTTCCTCAGCCTTCCATAAAGCTAAATTTACCACAGGCAGGTTTCCACTGTAATTATGACTTTTTATACAGTTGTCTACCTAGATTTTTTTTTTTTTTTGAGAATAATGTTTACTATTGACTTGAATGTCAATCATATTTTTATTGTTTGCTTTAAAACACACCCCAAACTGGATAATAGAGGAGCCAGAAGCATGAAGTGTTGCTGTCTGTTACCTCTTTACAAAGCGAACAGCAAGAGATAGATTTTTTGTCTTTGCAGATGGATAACACTTATCTGTCTTGTGCTGAGAGCATAACTTTGTACTTGACAAATACAGCATCCTTCTCATGTTGCTTCGTGTATTACTACAAAAATGGGTCCAAGGTCAAATACTACTCTTCTTTTATCCCCTTCAGAGAATGAGGATAGCTAGCTTCCTTTTCCCGTATGTCAAAAACTGAAAACAAAGAGTCAAGGCAGCAATGCTGAAAAGTGGCAAAACTTTAGAATTCAGATTTAAGAATTGGCCTTTTTTTGCGCGGGGGTGGGGCGGAAACAAATCTTTTGGCTTCCTTTAAAATTCTCCACAATTGATTATATAATAAATGATGATGTAGTCAGTTCACCCATCAGTACTTTTAGCTTACCCACTTTTTATTGTAGGTTGTACTGATCAGTTCGGTTCTCCATTTGTTTCATTTAAAAAAACTTATAGCCACTTAATTTGGCGTAACTGTCTGTACATGAGGTACATCTCTAGCTGTTGCAGAAGCATCCATATATAAAAATCAGGATTGTGGTTACCTTTTGTGTGTGTGTGTGGCCTGCAAAAGAAATTCAGTGATGTGTCCTGAATCTCTGTCGTAATAAAGACTGCACAGTATCTATCTATATATATACACACAGTGTGCAGTATTTTGCTATTATGGGTTTAGCTGCCAGGCAGATCTTTCTGTGTGCAGGAGAAAGTCTGCATTCATTCCACTTGATGGATATCATGCCTAAAGCTTAAATCTAATTTGATCTTGTCACCCTAAGAGCAATGCCTGTAGGTATAACCACATATTTATACTTTAAACATATTTATTTGTATTCTCTCCATATCACAGAATGAATTCTGTGCCTGACAGGTAGAATATAATAGGCAGCATCCACCTGGAATCCCTTCTGAACAAGCTGCATTGAAACGAATGAATCTGCCCCCAAACCTAGCATTGCTCCTGCGCATCTTACACAATCTTGAACAGACCAGGGTAGTGTTCTCAAGCGTGTTCTTCTTTGAAGTGAGTTCAATGTATGAAAATCAATGGGGCCAACTTCCAAGTAGTCAGAATTAAGTTAGGTTTCTAAGGAGACACATCAGGAACTGTCTGAATTTGTTCTTACTTTGTTTTGTTAGGAATGTGCAAAACTCTCCTGGGGGCTGTTGCTGCTCTTACGGCTTCCCTTGACATTTTTTGAGAGCTTTTATGGAAGTAAAACTCCTCAAATCCATCTCAGAATTGCTTCTGGTGGAAGTTGGTGGCAATGTAAAGATGAATGAAAGTCTCGGGAGAAATGTTGCTGGCCAGGTAAAAGCTGGCTTCTCTTGACATTCCATGGAGATTTCTCTCAGGAATCTCCAGATTGCCTTCAGATTTTGATTTAGGTGACATTTGGCAGCAAATCTACCATCTGCTCTCTTGGAAATGTCCTTTTGCATTATGTGCAACTCTATCCTCAATGTCTACGGTGAAAACAGTTATAAGTAAGGATTGGAAAAATAGCTCCTTTTTGTCAGGGAACAATATAATAATAAATATTTAAAGTATTTGGCAGAACTAACTTTGAATTGGATCAGTTCTACTTTTGAAAAAGTTAAGGCTAAATAAACTATACAAATTAAACACATATAACAGGCTATTTTAAAATGTGTGTATATTTAAGTCTACCAATTCTTAGTCCTTTATTAAAATAAAAACAAAAAAAACCAGTCTTCTTCAAACTGTGGGTTTTTTTAACACATGCCATTTAATTATTCTCTCTCTCCCATGCACCCTGTTGTCCCTGAACCCCCACAAAGAGGATTTAAGAATAGTTCCTGATATTTAAATAAGCAACAAAATTTATTGAAACACACATGCCCAACCTTGAAGTACTGAGTTGGATGAGCTGGCCAGACTTCAAGGGGGTCACCTGATTGCACCTTTGGGCCATGAGGCACTGATGGTTAGGTATCAGAAAACCCCTGTTGTTGTTGTTGTTGTTGTTATATATTTGTCCATGTGCCCCCCCCCCTGCCTTATCCCTGCAGTGTATCTGCCAAAATTACAAACCTAGCACTGTAAGGTAAACCAGTGTGATATAAGGTGAGAAAGGCAACAAATATCTGGCCCAAAGCCAGTTATGAGCAAAAAATATATTTGTGGCTCTAAATGAAAATGGCAACCAGGATAACCCACACTGTGCCAGGGGCAGATGTGTGCATGCCAATGTGAACAAAACTGAGCGGGAAGCCTGGACATATATAGGCTGCTCCCCAAAAGCCCTGCTCACCGGCCACAGGAGGTTTTGCAGGCAGCCCTTGAACACTATTTCCCACATGTAGGGCCAAGAGCAAAAGCTGCTCTTCTGCTAGATGAGGGGAGTGAGCATGATGATTCTAAGTATCTAATTATTTCACTGTTGTGTTGTATTTGCCTGCTTTGGGGGAAAGCCAAATGATTTACTCCCCTCTCAGATTCCTAATATTAAGAACATTCACTCCTTCTCTGCTCTATTTGTTCAAGTGGTTTCTCCAGCCTACCCCAAAACCTAGCCCTGCTTCAGCACTGTTTTCTCATGTTTACTGGATGGTCTTCCTGTGAAAACAGTTCAGGTGATTCAAATCAGTCAGGGAACATGTAGCAAATCAGATGGCATCGCAAAGACTTGATGTAGCTAGTTTCATATGATTGCCAAATTCAGCCTCACTCTCAGCTGGCAATTATTTTCAACACCTTTGTAAAAAATGAAATGAAACCACACTTTTTGATGCTACAAAAACTGTTCACAAAAGCAACTCCTTTCGTCTCAGCTTTCATTATCAATTCTTTGGTATTTTCTAGTACAAGTAGTAGTAACAACAACTTTATTATTTATACCCCTCAAATCTAGCTGGGTTTCCCCAGCTACTCTGGGTGGCTTATAGCATATCTAAAACATAAAGCATTAAAAACCTCCCGATACAGGCTCTCTTCAGATGTCTTCTAAAAGTTGTGTAATTCTTTATCTCCTTGGCATCTGAAGGGAGGGCATTCCACAGGGAGGGTGCCACTACTGAGAAAGACCTCCACTTGGTGCCCTGTAACTTCACTTCTTGCAGTGAGGGAACCAGCAGAGGAGGACCTCAGTGTCTGGGCTGAGCGATGGGGGTGGATACACTCCTTCAGATACTCTTGGCGGAGGCCATTTAGGGCTTCAAAGGTCAGCACCAACACTTTGAATTGTGCTCAGAATCATACTGGGAGCCAGAGAAGATTCTTTAGGACCGGTGTTATGTGGTCCCGGCGGCCACACCCAGTCACCAGTCTAGCTGCCGCATTCTGGATTAGTTTTGGTTTCCAAGTCACCTTCAAAGTGTTTGCCAAGGATAATCAGGAAGCATTCAAGAAGATGCCCAAACCAGATTTAAGCAAGCAAGGAAAGATGCAACCATGGTACTCCAGTACAGCTTTTCCACAAATGGCATTTTCTCCACAATTAAACATATGAAGACCTTATAAGATCACTTCACATGATGGAGCTGCAGTAGCACTTCCTCGAAGCATCATGCTTCTTGTGTCCATTCTTCTCCATAATGCTATTAGGTAAGGCACATGAGATTGCACATCTCACTGTCAGGGGTTAATGTGGAAATTGCACTTTTGATGTTATGAGTAAGTATGGCAAGAGAAAGCCAATTCCTCTTTCCCTATTATACCTGTCCAAGTCTCAGAAATAAAAGACTGTGAACAGCGCTGCGCTTCTCCACAGCACATCTCAGCAGTAGGGTAGGATATAAGCCAAAATAAGTTCTGAACCAATTCTGGGACTCAGAAACAAAATTAATGGCCCAACGGAGGGTTAATTTAGAAAAGAGTTACTCTTCTTTTTGCAGTGTTAACTAATAGATATTGAGGTGGAATATTTTCTGCACTGCCCTCTTTTCCCTTTATCCCAGGTAATAATAATGGTTCAGATCAAAGGTTTGGCTGATATTCTGTAACAAAAGCACAAGGAAAACTTCAGGGAACTCATTTAACATCTGAAAGGCAGATATTTATTGGCAAGGTGACAAATTCAGAACACTCAGCAGCTTGAACAAAAGGCATAACTACTAAGGACAGCACACTTCAAGAGAAACAAGAAGTACTGGAAAATTCTGCACTCGGGAACTAAAATGTGTATTGCAGAGCTTATTTAACTTTTGGAATCAGCAGGTAATACACATATTTAGTAGCAGCAAACTTTCTCTTATACTGACAGAAGGAAGTCTGGGTTCTTAAGCAGCTCTAGTCCTCCTTTGCTTGTTTTGACTTTCTGAGACTCCCATACTTGCAGGACAAGAAAAATGTTCAGGAGCTAGTTTTCTGTTCCATGCTCTTTTGGAGAGGAAAGGAGAATACTGCTGTACCTTCCTCGTCTCTTTTAAACAAAGTTGTTCCAATTTGTTCCTAGACAAGGTGTCTGTTACTGGTGCAAATGAGGAATCACACTTTTCAGAACAGCCTTTTCCAAACTGATATCCTCCAAATGTTTTGTTGGACCCTGACTACTGGTCACACAGGCCAGAGCTTGAGGACACCAGGTTGGGCAGAGAAGTTTTGAAAGATGACCACAACTTTTGACACAGACATGTTGATGTGGCGTGGTGATTTTGTCTCCTCCTTTGGGGAATATGAGAGAGCCAGTTCTTACACATAATACCTTTGCTCAGAATTCCAAACAAGCAAAAAGAAAACTCTTGACCAAACACTGAAAAGAACATATGAACGGAACTTCATTTCATTTTCTGTTACAGCTGAAAAATATATTTGGTATTTCAGTTACTCTTTCAGTGAGTGAGTGAAAATGTAGCCTTCATATAACTATGGCCAAAATGATATCTTGTTAATTGGTAATTTCTCATGAACTTCCTTGAAGCTGCTGCTTTTCATTTGGTGACCTTAGACAGAACTGCCCATAATTACTATTAGGGATGGGTAGCTCCTCTCCAGAGCCCTGACAGAGAATGGATGCATTGAACTTTTCAGAGTGCTAGAATAGCTTCTGCACTTCACCACAGTCATGTTCAAATAGGCATAGCATTGAGGAGCTTCCCTTGGCATGCTCAACTCAATATAGTGCAGGGACAATGTACATGTCAATGGTTTGTTACATTGCAGACCTTATAGGTGGAAATGAAATCTTATAGGCAGTGAGAAGTTGGCCAAAATCCCCGCCACCCCTTGCTATACTGCCAGGCTTCTGGGATGTGCTACACACACATCTAGTGCTGCCCTTTGGGCCATTTTCGACTTTATCCTCACTTGCCCTAAGGCCTCTGAATCATTGAAGCAGTTTCGCTGCACTGGAAGCCTCCAGTCATTCCCAGATTGGGGGCAGAAACTACTGAAATGCAGCCATGGTAGCCAAGGAATTTTCTGCTACCCGTACCTCATGTCTACTAATTACATTTTAAGAAGAGCTTGAAGAGTAAGGAAAGGAGACACAGGTGTTTTGTGGGACTTCTTGCCAGGTGTGCTCTTGTTATTTTAACAATCTGCCAGGAGAGCAGTGTCAGATGTGGAGAGCAGGCTATATTGAATTTCTTTTGAAGGCCCTTCTACCCAGCCTAATTATTGCATTACAAATGGTGATTCTTTCACCCTTCTGAAGGAGTGCTTTGATGAGTGTCTGCAGTGCAGGTGCCAGGCCCTGATATGGTCAAATAGCTTCCATCATAGTACTGTCAAACTGTATCAAAGAGCCATTGCTTAAGAAGAGAGCTATCCACTGTTTTATGGTAATTACACACACTTAGCATTGGTACTGGTAGAACAATTGTGGGTGTTGTCATTCTGTTTCCCATTCTTTTGTCTAAATGCTTCTATTTTTTGCAGCAGGAACTGGAGGGATGGATGGGAAACATGAATAAAATTCTTTCTGGTATTACGTAACTAAACAATTCTAAATGAATCCCATATAGGCCCTCATGTTCAGAGATGGCATGCATACTATCAGATG
This sequence comes from Podarcis gaigeae, assembly GCF_964106915.1. Classification (NCBI taxonomy): domain Eukaryota; kingdom Metazoa; phylum Chordata; class Lepidosauria; order Squamata; family Lacertidae; genus Podarcis; species Podarcis gaigeae. The sequence goes on along the minus strand of NC_139677.1, from coordinate 6,426,615 downwards.
CCTGAATTCCTATCAGATTCTGAGGACAAAAGTGGTATGGTTGTTGCCTTTATGTGCATGCCCTTTCCAGCGGTATCCGGTGGGTCATGGTTAGAGGCAGACTGATGGGCTAAATACCCCTTTAGTCCAACCCAGCAGGCCTGTTTTTTTTAATTCTTATAGTGGGATGGTTTTGCTAGTTTTATTATTTTATGAATCAGCTTTTACATTCATTGGGGGACATTGACATCAGGCCCTTGTCATGGTCAGATCACTTCCTGTTGAGATTTAGGATTTCAGCACCTTTTCCTCTCTGCAAAGGTGGGGGACCTGGTAAGGTGGTCCATCCTCAGAGGCTGATGATGATGATTTAATTTCTGTACCGCTTAATATATTTAAAATATGTCTAAGTGGTATATGGAAAACTGATGAATCCAGTGGACTTCCAGATGGTTTTTTTTGGGGGGGGGTTGTTTCTGGCTGATATGACTGGTGCCCCTGTTGAAGCCTTGGCCAACCTCTGGAACATCCAAATGGCTTAGGCCATTGACATGATCACCTTTACAGTCTAGCCCAAAGAAGCAGTGGAACCCATAGTAGTTCGCTGTGAGTTGTTTGCAAAGCATTTTGAGGCTAAAATATCTTGCATCCACCGGGATCCTGACTATGTTGTTATATCAGATGAATATCATGCGGTGTTCAGAGCACTGTCTAGTCATGTTGCGTTGGATGAGTTTCTGTTGGTAAGGCTTGAGGATGTGGACAAGGTACTTGTATCAGTATGGGAACCACTTGCGCTCTAAACCCTTGCCCTTCTAGCCAGCAGGCTGGGCCAGGAGGTAGTTAACGTCTCTTTACAAAAGATGGTGGTTCTTGCCTGCTTGAAGGAGGCTGTGGTAAAACCACTCTTTAAGAAACCCTCCCTGGATTCAGAAAATATAACCACCAGCCACTCTCCCTTTCTTGAGCAAGGTTCTAGAGCAGGTGGTTTTAGACCAGATCCAGGCATTATTGGAGGAAACTGATTTTCTATACCAATTATGTATGATGACCTCTGTCGGAAGAGAGACAGGGGAAATCTGCCCCTGTTAATTCTTGACATCTCAGTGGCTTTTGATGCCATTGACCATGGTATCCTTCTGGGGCAACTGTCTGAACTAGGGGTGGGTGGCATTCCTAGAGGAAGTGTGGGGTTCCACAGGGTTTGATTCTATCCCCAAGCTGTTTAACATCTACATGAAACCATTGAGTGGGGTTATCCAAAGGTTTGGAGTATGTTGTCAGCAATATGCTGATGACACAGCTCTTCTTCTCCTTTACATCTGCAAATGAGTCAGTGCACAGTATGTGCTGAACTGTTGTCTTCCCTCAATAATAGACTGGATGAGAGACAACAAACTGAAGCTCAATTCAGATTAGATTGAGGCACTGTTAGTGGATGACTCCCTAGACCAGAGGGCTGGGAGGTTGCTGGCTCCTGCTGGGGTTACACTCCCTCTGAAGGAGTGGGTACATAGCTTGGGGGTACTCCGGGACCTTTGCTGTTCCTTGAGGTTCAGGTGGCCTCAATGGCGTGAACTGCCTTTCATCCACTTCAGCTGGTGGCCTCGCTGCACTCTTATCTGGATAGGAACAGCCTACCTACTATCTGTGCTTGGTAACTTCAAGGTTAGATAGCTGCAACATGCTATACGTAGGGCTGCCTCTGAAGTGGTGCAGAATTCTGCAGCTGGATTGCTTTCTGTGGCAAGACGGTTTGAACATAGTACACCAATCCTGGTCCAACTGCACTGGCTACCATTTAGTTTGTGGGCCCAATTCAAAGTGCTGTTTTTGATCTATAAAGCCTCAAATGACTCAGGACTGCAACACCTCAAGGACCACCTCTCTCCATATGAACCTTCCTGGACCATGAGATCATCTTCTGGGGCCCTTCTTTGTGTGCTTCCTCCTCAAGAGGTCCAAAGGGTGGCAAAACAAGAATAGGCCTCCTCTGAAGTGCCCCCCCCCATTTATGGAATGCTCTCTCCAGGGAGGTTGGGCTGGAATCTTCATTATACATCTTTAGGCACCAGGCAAAAATGTTCTTCTTTAACCAGGCCCTTTTAAAATTTGTTGTGGGTTTATTGGGTTATTCTTGCTTTCATTATTATTATGCATTTTGTGTTGTTTTTTATTGTGATTTTATGTTATAAACCATCCTGAGATCTATGGGTATAGGGCAGTATACAAATTTAATAAATAAAATAAGAATAAATTCATCTCAAAGAAATTTATAAACATATTCTAAAAACATGGAGTGGGCTTCTGATACTTAGGGGACTTTAAGAAGACACTACCCTGCCTAACACAGTGACCTACTGGGAATATAAGGGATAAGGCAGTCTCTTAAATAACCTGGCCTGTGACCTGATTGCTAGATACTTTGATGAGTAACTTGCCCACATGCCCCCACCCCAACTTACTCTCCACACCATGATAATGGAGAAGCTCCATTCTGCTGGTAGATTCACTAAGGTGCCTAGAAGGATATGCACCTTCAGAGGTGCATTAAGTCATATGGAATTTACTGATTAATACTAAAACTATCATAGGTAGTAACACCCATCAGGTGCTGCTACCTTTAAGGAGTGAGTGGCCAAGATCTGGAAAACTACCAAGATGCCCAAACTATATACATCAAGAGAGGAAGGACAAACAGGATACTTTTTTTTAGCCAATTGGTGTTTGAATATTACATTTGTGGAAGAAGTACAAAATGGGCATTGATGGAATTAGAGGTCTCTCCCTGATGTGATTGTCAGCCTATGCTTGCTTGTTTTCAAATACTATGCTCTTAAACAGAGTCCAGTCTGAAGAGATGGTCTCCAAGCTCCAAGCAAGCAGCTATTTCAGACCTACCAGTAGATGAATTGACCATATCAACAGCCTTATTTCTAGTAGACAGTGATAATTGTCCAACAAGAGAAATTGGTGCTACTTCAAGGTGAATAAGTTGGCCTACAGGATAAAATTAAGCAAAGACAGGCTCTCTTGTCTGTACAAAGACAAGCTTTCTAATGGCAAGATCTATTAAAATGTGGAATAGCCTGCCAAGAGAAGTAGCAGAGATCCCAGAGCTGAACTCATTAAAAATAGACTAGATAAACTACTGGGAAATCTTCGAAGAAAAATTGAGGATTTTTAGAAAATAAAATAGAATACTTGAATCCGGCTTTTCCATTTCTGATACACCTGTGAACATACAAAACATAGTATTTAAGCCAATATGTGGATGTTATTCCATGCACGGTGAGGTTAATTGTAGACCTTTGTGAAGCAAGTTCAAATGGCAGTTTAAATCCAGAGCCAATCTGTAATTAATGTCCATCTGTGTCCACCCCCTCTTAGACAGAAAGATGTCAAATTCTGTCACCAAAAATATAAGAGCAATTGTTTGTGATTCATAATGAAACAAGCACTGTGACATGTCACCCACACTTGTGTAGATTTAAACCAAAGCACATGCCTTACATACTAAGTTCCCAGGTTCAGACTCTGGGCTTCCAGTTACAGTGAGCTGAGGTAGCTGGGAATGATAAAACTACCAAATGGCACCTGGGAGAGCTGCGGCTGGTCAAAGCAGACAGTATTAGACTAGACCAGGGGTCAGCAACATTTTTCAGCAGGGGCCCGGTCCACTGTCCCTCAGACCTTGTGGTGGGCCGGACTATGTTTTTTTTGGGGGGAGGGGGAATGAACGAATTCCTATGCCCCACAAATAAACCAGAGATGCATTTTAAATAAAAGGACACATTCCTACTCATGTAAAAACACACTGATTTCCGGACCATCCATAGGTCGGATTTTTAGAAGGCGATTGGGCCGGATCCGGCCCCCGGGACTTAGTTTGCCTACCCATGAACTAGAAGATGGACCACTAAATCTGACAGCCTGATCCATGAATGCATACAATGTCTTTAGTGGAATTTCTTCCCAGGTACGTCTGACTCCACATAAGACAGTTTCATATGCTCATGAAATGAATAATAAGGGGCAAAATCATTCATTCCTTAAAAGCTAAAGAGAAGCCATTGCATTGTTTTAGCTTTTGCTTGACAGCAAAGAGCTGGTTTCCATCTCAAAGTGATATTCTCTATGAATGAAAGTGAGGCATTGATTAATTGTGAACAACTGCCTGTCTCTTGGACACATCCTGCTAATCTGCTCTTTTAAGACTCGGACAAGGAACACTCGAGCAAGTAGGCTTTGCAATGGGTTGTGTCTTTTTCGATTACTTCATTCACAGTACAGCATTCTATTCATTTATGTTTGAGATTCTTTGAGTTGCTAAACAATAAGCCCTTTCTATCTTATTGATGTCATTTTGTGAACATAGCAAACAATTGTACAAATTGATGCCTTTTGTGTCTATCTGAATAGGCAACTATGGCATGTTCTCATGTAAAGTGGCCATACGTGCTTTTTCTTATTCCTATTCTTATTTTATTGTTGTTGTTGCTTGCTTACTGCACCTTCTTTGCTGCACTTATTGAGGCATCCAGATTGTGAACACAATCTGTCGTTCCGTCTTATGACTAAACTGATTAATAAACGACATGTATAGTTTTGAAGGGATGCGGGTGGCGCTGTGGTCTAAACCACAGAGCATAGGGCTTGCCGATGAGAAGGTCGGCGGTTCGAATCCCCGCAACAGGGTGAGCTCCCATTGCTCGGTCCCAGCTCCTGCCAACCTAGCAGTTCGAAAGTACGTCAAAGCGCAAGTAGATAAATAGGTACCACTCCGGCGGGAAGGTAAATTGTGTTTCTGTGTGTTGCTCTGGTTCGCCAGAAGCGGCTTAGTCATGCTGGCCACATGACCCGGAAGCTGTACGCCAGCTCCCTCGGCCAGTAAAACGAGCACCGCAGCCCCAGAGTCATCCACAACTGGACTTAATGGTCAGGGGTTCCTTTAGCTTTACCTTTACAGTTTTGATATTTGCTCATGGGCTTCTCAGTTTCTCCAGCCTGCAATGTGTAGAAGCTTGAGTCTATGTGCTATTGATATAAAGGGACTCCATGTTTGGAAGCTGCTGGCCCAACCCCCACTATCACACTGACCTCCAATAGTTGTCATTACATATGGATGTTTGCATTGAGGAAGTCTATCCATGGGAAGTTCTATATGCCCAGGCCTCCACATGTTCTGGAATGCCAGTTACAGGCCTGCTGCCCCTTCTAGATATTTCTATATTTGTACAGATATGGCTTATATCAGGGCACACCAAACTGACCACCTGGAGAGTAGCAGTTGATGGCGGCAGTAGCACAGTGATGCTGCTATGCTACAGGGCCTGACCCTGATTACAGCATGCTATATTTTGCCTTAAACTTTCAACAGTGCGGGAGGTTCAGCCTGTCATTTTACTATCTTTACTTCAATAATATGCTTCACAGCAGCAGAAGCAAAGTCCACTTTGTTCATTTGGTCATGATAGTGCAATAATTTAAGCAAAATAATTAACTTCACCAGCTTGGGGTATTTATTTTGGGCAGACAAACTCCTTTTTATATTTTTGTCCTGCCCTAAAATGTCAGGAATGCAGAAACATGAACAGTGGATTGGGGGGAGGCAAGGGGGCAGTAGTGTTAAATATGTGTTTCATAAGGAAGCTGTGTGATACAGTAGTATGTTCTACTATGCAATTATTTATTGTATGTAATCCACTTTGTGACTCATAGAAATATAGTAAATGAAATACCGTATTTTTTGCTCTATAAGACTCACTTTTTCCCTCCTGAAGAGTAAGGGGAAATGTGTGTGCGTCTTATGGAGCGAATGCAGGCTGCGCAGCTATCCCAGAAGCCAGAACAGCAAGAGCTTTCGCTGTGCAGCGATCCCTCTTGTTGTTCTGGCTTCTGAGATTCAGAATATTTTTTTTTCTTGCTTTCCTCCTCCAAAAACTAGGTGCGTCTTGTGGTCTGGTGCGTCTTATAGAGCGAAAAATACGGTAAATGAAATGTAACCCACCACACACACACACAAACACAAAAGATGAAAATGTATAGTAGAGTTGCACTGCTGTAAAATATATTGCTTAAAATAATATTTTTCCATTATATTAACTAGATAATCTCACAGAGATAAGTGATAACTACCATTTGTACAGGCATGATTATAAAATCTCCTAAAATAATCATTGTATTTCAAATTTACTATGTACTGCCTCTAATTTAGTGGGTCAAATTGTTTTCCCCATTCTATTAGTCATATTCAATTGTGTGTGTGTGCATGTGTGCTACATTTTCTACAGATACATTTGTGCTACTTAAAATAAATTCTAAATGCAATCATACAATAATCCAGATTTAAAAAATAAAATAATTACAGTATATCACTAAGAATTTAAATGACATTTTATGAAATTCCAGGTTCTTTCCCCAGGTTTGTGTTTCCTTTGGAATGTGGGACAGTGGCTGTCTTTATCACGTGTGGTTTATTTACACAATAAGGACTCACAGCAATGAAGGGGCTCACAGCATTAACACCCCAAGAGGGTTTTGCTTCTCCCAATCCAATGGAATTGGATTCAAAAAGAAATCAGGCATGGCTCTATCTCAACTGCCTAGCCTACAGCCTGGCTTCTAGCTTCCAGCTCACATAATACAACTCTGAGCTCTGGCCTTTGTCTTTCTAAAGCACCAGCAAGTTGAGGGAAGGAGCCTCACCTGTTTGCCCTCTGATGCTGAGCTACTTCCTTTGTTACTTAGCGCTATTACCATTCCTCACCAGGAAGCTAGCCTGCCTGCTCCATTTGAATCTTTGCTTAGATTTTGCACCATTATTGTATTCTAATAAATGGTAAGAGAACGCTGTATCCATGTGCTTATTCCAGAATCTGCAAAGACAAGAAAATCCTGGACTTGTTAATAATGGCATGTACATCATTCAATTTTCATCCCTTTTGCCCAGTTCAAATGTGATGCTACATGTATAATCAGCATTTACCTGTGCAGAATTACTCTCAATGGACATCGCATTTAAATTGGAGTGCATTACCTATGCTTGCATAGTTAACATGCCACAGGTTGTGGCCTGGGCACGTTCTTAGTTGGCATGCTAACTAACAGTGCACACCTAGTACTTAATGCTGCAGTTTAAATGAGACACCAGCTGCACTGAATGCTAAAGAGAGAAGTTTTCCTTACACACCTACAATCACATTTTAATTGGGGACTGTTTAGTCAGCAATGGATGTAGCTGAATTTGTGAACTGACACGGCTGGAAAGTATTGTTCTGAAGTAACAGAGGCCTTGAAACTTGAGGCGTTTGAACTGAGATGGCTCATCTGTACTTAGTAGTTTTTAATTGATGTTGCATCTGATAACTGATGAACAAGCATGTGTGAACCAGTCTCCTTCCTGTCTCTACATTCTGGGTGTAGAAATGGGGGGGGGGGATGAGGAAGTGCTAATTATACCATGGCAAGCACACAACTGGCAAAATCTGAATGTTGTCCAAAGAAATTCCTATGGTCTAAATGTATGCATTGCCAAATAATGTTAATATAGTTCAGTTGCATAGACTAGAATTATTTGTTCATATATGCAGTCTTAAAGCCCACTAAAGCCCAGTCCTAGACAAGCATTGACAATAAATTAGTTAATTAATAATATTTATCATTTTTTATAAAACCACAATTATGTAGATCCTTTAGGACCGGTGTTATATGGTCCTGGCAGTCACTCCCTGTCACTAGTCTTGCTGCCACATTCTGGATTAGTTATGGTTTCCAAGTCACCTTCAAAGGTTAATTCCACATAGAGCTCATTGCAATAATACAAGCAGGAGATAACCAGACCATGCTCCACTCTGGCAGGTAGTGTTTCAGCCTACATACCAGATGGAGCTGGTAAATAGCCACCCTTAAAAAGCATGGGGGAGAGGTGGAGCCCTGGGGCACCCCACAAGTAAATATCCAGGGGTCCAAACACTCATCTCCCAACACCACTTTCTATTACAGCCCAGGAGGAAGGAGCGGAACCAGTGCCCCTAGCTCCCAGCCCCAGAAGGATACCATGGTCAATTTGATCAAAAGCTGCTGAAAGCTCCAGCAGAAACATCTCTGTCCCTAACCCACTGGAGATCACTGATCAGCATGACCAAGGTGATTTCAGTCCCATGATGGGGCCTAAATCCCGATTGGAAGTGATCCAAATGTTGCACATCCGCCTGGAGTTGTTCAGCGACCACCTTGCCTGGGAATGGAAGATTTGAGACTGGGTGATAATTGGCCATAATAAAGGTAAAGGTAAAGGTACCCCTGCCCGTACGGGCCAGTCTTGACAGACTCTGGGGTTGTGCGCCCATCTCACTTAAGAGGCCAGGGGCCAGCGCTGTCCGGAGACACTTCCGGGTCACGTGGCCAGCGTGACATCGCTGCTCTGGCGAGCCAGAGCCGCACACGGAAATGCCGTTTACCTTCCCGCTGGTAAGCGGTCCCTATTTATCTACTTGCACCCGGAGGTGCTTTCGAACTGCTAGGTTGGCAGGCGCTGGGACCGAGCAGCGGGAGCGCACCCCGCCGCAGGGATTCGAACCGCCGACCTTTCGATTGGCAAGTCCTAGGCGCTGAGGCTTTAACCCACAGCGCCACCTGCGTCCCTATTGGCCATAATAGCTGGGTCCAAATATGGTTTTTTTAAGGGGGTCCGGGACGATTCCACACAGAGGAAGCATTCATCATCCACAGAGCCCATTGCTCAGGCCAGCCTGGTTCGTTTTTATGATCCAGGATGGGCAAGGATCAAGGAGACAGGTGGTTGATTTCACTTACCAAACAGCCTGTCTACTTACACAGAGATAACAAGTTGAAATTGATCCCATACAACTTCACTAGACAGAGCTTTGGCATTCTCCCACCCCACCCCTGCCACCATTATGGAGTCTACCTCTTTCTGAATTTGAGCTATTTTAAGTTAATTCCACACAAGCAATGTAATGTCTTAGGTTCACATTTTGTGTCATATAATCCATTCTGTACAGAGATCCTGATAGTTTATTTTACAAACAAGCTTTAATCTTGTATTCTTTCCCTGCTACCAATTTGCCCTCAGTATTCCTATAATCCCCACAGTATGTGGAATTGTATTCATTCATTTTGCATTTATCCAGATAAAAAGCCCAATGTCATAATACCAATTTTCTTCTTGTCCAACATATTGGAAAACCCTTCTCTGTCCCCCTTGAGCAGAACTCTTTTAGTAGGTCTTGGTTATATTTGACCTTATCTTTAATTTGTCCATTTTGCTTTTATGTTAGGCTTGACCCCTGACCCTTTAAAAATCTGCCACTAGTTTTCTGTGGGAAAATGCCATGGGATAAGGGAACTAGGGATGTCAGAGGAATCTGTTGGAAACAGATTATCAGGCGAGTTTCCTTCTGTCCACCCATTGGACTTCCACTGTGGCACAGATTCTTGATGTGAAAGCTATTTGCTTTCGTTGTCCACAACAAACTTTATTAAAACATGCACACATATGTAAATAGATATGAAAACTGCTTTGCAGTAATGCTAGTAACATAGTTATTAATGTAGAGAGGTGCATTTATTGTTTCTGCAGTACTGTTTGTCACCAAAAGCATCCTATGTGCACTAAGCCTACAATGCTAACCATGTCTATTCAGAAGTAAATGCCATCAAATTGGGTTAATTTTCTTCCAGGAAAGTAGGGTTTGGATTTCAGCCTTTATGTGCTTTCTTATTGTGATTTCCCCCCAAAAAAGAATTGAATGCATTGTTTATTATTGCTGTGTCCACATGGAAATAAATGATCTCTAGTGTTACCTGTGAAACTGATCTCTGCTATTCTGTAATGTGGGGGGAACACCTGGATTTGACTTCCCATTTTTGACCACCCTGAGCTTTCATTTTGAGGTTTGTCTGGTCTGAGGATCTATGAGCCTTTACTCAGGACTGAGCCTTTAGCGTGGCAGGCTCTGTCATGTGGAACTCCCTGCCAGTAGGGGATCAGCAGGAATCTGGAATAAAACCTACCTAATTTTAGATGTCTCCTGGAAATTATGGTTTTTTTTTCAGATGGGCCTTTGAAATATTATTTCCTTTTTCCTAACCGGTGTATAATGATTTTTTATTGCTCTTATTGCAATTTCGTTTGTTATACACCACCTTGCTGTGTCTTTTTTTTAATGAAAAGTGTGGCATTTAAATAAAAATATATCCTCTGTATATACAGGGACACACTTGTAACTTTTGGAAGACATTGTACCAGAGGTAGGGGGCGTTGCTCCTTATCTGATGCTGCTCTGAGCATCTGTGACTGCCTTTTGCCACAGCCCAGATGTACCTGGAGAAAAGGAACGGGTCAGTGGAAAGGTGCTTCATACTACCGAGGAAGGGATTATTAAGCTTTGATTCCTGCTTTTCAGGGGGTTAGACTAGATGGCCCTTGGGGTCCCTTCCAGCTCTTCAATTCTATGATTCTATACATGGCCTTGTCATCCTTTCTTTTGATCAGGGGCAGAGAACCTGTGGCCCTCCAAGTGTTGCTGGATTGCAGCTCTCATCATCCCTGAACACTGGTGAATTGGTTTGTGGTTGAGGGAAGTTGTAGTCCAACAACATTTGGAAGACCACTGGTTCTCCACTCCTGCTATGAACGGATTCTGCTTAGGTTTTAGCTCAGTGCATTTGGGACACATCAGGGGCCCCACAACTGCCTTGCTCCCAAGGGCTGGGGGCCTTTGTGGACTCTACCCTATGCTAGTAGTTCAGTTATCTGGTCATTCATTTCAGGGGACCTTAAGCCTGGATAACTGTTTGGGGCTTGTTGCCCTAAAATTTAGATTTTGTTTGTGATCAGAACAGCGGCACATACTTCCCTAGCTGTGTCTTTTCACGGTTGCCCCCCCATTAGAAACAATGGAGATTTCAGTACTATCACTTTGCAATTATATATGTAACTTCATAGAATCTGAGAAATGCAAAATCCAAGTGTTTCATATCCTGTGGTAATCTGTTGTTGTTGTTCCTCTGTTAATCACACCCACTCATTATGTCCTATCTGAAAAGTTAGGGCAGAATCTCCTAGGGTCTGAGACATTGTCTTGCGTTTTGTTGCCGAGCAAATAGCTTTCCTTTGGGTACCATAAAAGAAATTCATAATATCAATAAACAGCTAGTGGTGTTCTGACTTATTCTTAACATAACAGCACTTGGACTTCCTAAAATTTACACAAGCTTTTAAAAATCTAAGTACTAAACACAAATACTTAATGCACCAATTTCTGCTTTTTTCTGTTTGCCTGAAATAGGAGGTTTCAAGCACCAGTTTTTATTAGCATTGTTATCTAAAACCAGTGGTAGGCAACTTGTGTGTGTGTTCGCTTGTGTGGGGAGAGAGCTTGCTTTCCCTCAGAGGTTATCTGTTGAGGCTCATATACATACTAGTGATGGCTGGGACAGCTCCCTTTTCTCTCTTTCTGCCTCCCTCCTCTATTAGACCCCGGCCCAAAGATTGCTTAGTGCAAATTTAGAAACATTATTTGAAAATGAAGGTTTGGACAAAATTTCCATCAATTGGTTTAGGCTCTAAGACCCCTTCCCCTCACACATGATTTATTCTCATGTTGGTTTTGGTTAGAACAATGGCAACTTATTGTGACAAGGGCGTGGCACATAGAGGAGCCTGAAGTCTAGTCAGATGTTTCAGCAAGGAAGGTCACCACACAAAAAGCCTTGTGGTATCAGAATAAGGAAATGCATGGACAGGCCCCAGCATATACCTATTATTGGTGCAGATCACATTAATATTACTACACCTTGTGTGGCCTCCCTTACCTAGCTTTGCAATTTATTAAACCTGATAACTCTAGTAGAATTGTCCAGAGGAAGCACAATGAGCCTCCTCACTAGTAAATATAACAGCTGGCCTTCTGTTAGCTCCCTGTAGAGATCCCCCAGGCAACAGTTATCAGAAATTTCAAGTGCAAAATAAACTGTTGTGCTTCGGCAGTCAGACAGCACAGCAATGGCTCTGCGGCTGCACTAAGTGGTAATGTATACAAGCACACATGGCAAGCCTTCGATCCAGTTGTAATACTGCTAATGGGTGCTTTAAGAAATGCCAGAGATTTTGGGTGGGAAATGGCTTATAGTTATTTCATTTACCTAAAAGTGTTCTGTAACTGAAGGGCAAACAGCACATTTTGCTGCAAGCCATGTGAAACAAAGTTTTGATGGAAGAAGTGATTTCCCCCAGACAAGGAATCGGAAGGAAGGAAGCGCTTAATCTTCTACCTATTACCATCTTCCCCACCTCCACAAACTCTTCCCTGCTCTCCCTATCAGCCTTTAGTCCTCCTAGTGTTCCAAATCCCTGGCCAATGGGACTTTGCAATGTAATGATTGCAATGCAATGTGCAGCTCACATACAAACACACATCCTGCTTAAAACACATTTTCTTCCAGATAAGTGGGGTTAGGATTTAGCCTTAATCTGTTTCCTATTGTGAGTTTTTAAATAAAAACAATGGAATGCATTGTTCATTATTGTGGTGGTCACATGGAAATAAATGATCTCTTTTGTTACCTGTGGACTTGATCTTTCCTATTCTGTTCAATAAGCAGTTTTTGTGGGGAGAACCATTTAGATTTGACTTCCCCTTTTTGTTCACCCAAAACTTTAATTTTCAAAGGACTCTGCTGTGGTTTTGATCCAGTGATATTTTGAGAAAGGAAATTTTGATTTATGCTTGCTTTCTTACATCTGGGTTTGTGCAGTTAGTTGGTTGTTTGGCAGCCCTTACAGCCCTAAAAACTACTTATGTGGTGGCAATCTCCTTCAATCACATCTTCTTTAATGCAGAGTTGTCTGTGTGTGTCTCCCCTCCCCCTGTCTGCTAATTGCTGGTTTTGATCTTCATTTCTCTAATTGTGTATATGTTACTACCACCCTGTTGGGGCATTTGTTCTCCTTGTGTGCACCAGGGCACACTGCCAAGCCCTACCCCCTCAGTTGTGTCACTGTCACCCACTTTACATATTCATATGAGTTTGAGGGCGAAGGTTTGCTGTGGGAGGTCTCTTCTACTCATCAATGCTCCCATGTGATTTAAAATTCTGAAATCCCACAAAGGAGCTTCATGGAGCCTAACTTCAGACCTTCGTTCTCAAACCTACAGAGGGTTGTAAACCCTATAAAGGTGACAAGGCAGAAAGGGTAGGGCTTGGCAGCAGACCCCACTCTCCTTGGCCCAGTTGTTTACACGTGAGGAATTCCCAAACAGGACTAAAGATTTTGGTGCATGATTAGATTAACACCGTCACACGTGAACAATGACAACAGCAGATGACCTTGCAGGTCTCTGAAAATATTTTTCTGCACTGTGCTTTCACCCAGTCATAAATATTGTCAGTGACGTTTTTGTGACTGTGAATCACTGACATGTGATTCTTTGTTCAAAATGGGGATTGCTGTCAACATTCTCATGTGAATGCTCATACTTGCCGATTTCTGGGCATTAGTAAAATATGCATGCCTGTTTCTTTGGTTCTAAGTCAATGCTCAGACTGCTGATGCTCTTTATGTTTGCTAGATGGCATGAAGGAAGCATAGCTGCAGAACACTGGGCCTGCACATTTGTTTATTTTCATTTTTTTACTTAGGTATCATTCCAGTTCCCTGTTTTGTTTCTGAAAGGTTAGGAGATACTTGCTATTCATAGATACCTCCTATCCTTCCTCCCATTTGAGATCTTAGAATGTCCACAATCTTTAAAAGCAGACTTTTGATAGACATTGCTTTGACAGTATATAGCACATTTCACATTAACCTCCATGCAATGGCAGACATGTATGAGTCCTGGAGGTTCCAAAGGCATTTCAGGTGAAGGCAAAAAAGAAAACAAAAGATTCTTATGAACTGGTATTTTAAATATAACTTTTTCATTTCAATATTTTGATCTGATTTGATTCCTAGCCTCTTCCTAGCCTGGGGCAGTTAATGAAATGTTAATCACAAAACTTAGTCACTATGGTTAAACCTTCATGATTCCTCCAAGGAGGAAACGTTATTTTAAATTTTTTGTTAGGGTATGCTAATTCCATAAACTGAAGAGATTTGCATTTGAACATGTTGCGTGATCCTATTCTTTGCTCTTCTCTTAGGTCATACCAACTGTAGATTTTATTTATTAATTTTATTTAGAGCATTTATTACAGTTTATTTACAGTAAAAATGTAGTAAAATCAGTTTACAATATTAGGTTGGTAAAACTGTTCTTAGATTGTACCACCTTAGACTATACATGTAAGATTTGTAATTGAATGGACTCCCATATAAAAAAGCTCCTTTCGCATATTCAAGGAGGTGTCAAGGAGAACCATTCTTGCCTTGCTTGCTGCATGATTTTCAGTGTTCTGGGTGAACAGTTTTATTTGTTCCCTTTCTTGAGAACCATCCAGACGTGAGGCGCTCAACATGCCGTCTAAAGGGGAAGAGGCCAAGAGCAACCTCATCTTCTCTTTGTGTTGACTGACTGTTGTATGCTGTGCCCAAGGCCTCATTGCTGACCAACCCTGTGCAGGGAGAGCTAGTGGCTCTTTCCAACCTGTAAGCACAGGGGGATCGAACTGCCTTTTCCTTCTGTCTTGCTAGTCCAGGGTCCTACAGACCAGGGAGCTCTCAAATGTCAACGGTGCCAAACAGACCTAGTGGCAGCACCTGTGACAACACAGGTGTGTCAAGACTGGCTGCCATGGCATCCTTTCTCCCTTCTTTTTTTTTTTAAATGGGTTTGTGATTGTATAATACAATATAATTTGATTCTGATTAGGAAGCATAGGAAACTGTGCTATATTAAGTCAGATCCTTGGTCCTTCTAGCTCACCATTGTCTACGCTGCTTGGCAGATGCTTTCTAGGGGTTCAGGTGGCGTGACTCACAGCTCTACCTTGAGATGCTGAATACTGAACCTAAATCCTCTACAGACCTTCTTACATCTATTTTTAAAAATTAAAAATCATAGTCAGAGGATGGTCTGCTGGGCATTCCCTAGTTGTTGATGCTCCTTTTGTTATGCTTACTTTAAATATATATGTTTCTTTTCTATAACAAGTTGACACTTATTTCTGAAGTAAATATGTTTAGTATCAAGGCAGCAGAAGCAAATCAAAGGTCCGGTCCGGTATGATGGAAGTCATAAAACATCTTGAGGATGCCAGGTTAGCTTTGACCAGTTTAGAGTCTGTCAACAGAAAGTACCTGGGAAAGAGAGAAAGAGATGATGGGGAGATGAAGTTCCTAAAGAATGATATGGAGGAGTTTCCCCCACTCCCAAATTTTCTACATTTCCTTCAGGGTGCTATCTATGAATAATATTCCCAACTCACCTGTAGGGTGGCACAGATATTTCAGAAGTCTCTAGGGTTGTGCAGACACCCTGAGAACTTTGACTGATCTAAAACTTCACTCAGACATCCTCCAGGCATTTCTCCCAAGCAGAGGATTCCAAATTTCACTAGTAAAACTTGGTGGAAAATTAATACAAATGCACAGAAATTCGCTACTCTTGCAAAAACTCTCTTTATTGTTTTAGTCAAAATATGCTGTCAACCTGACCTAGAATTGAAGCAATTGTGTGCCATAGGCATCCATTCAGAAATCTGAATTGCTTGTGGCACTGTTTCCATCTTATGCAAACACAACTTCTGAATCAACAGAGTTTCTCTCTCTCAAATTCCCGTTTAGCTGGTTATCATTGTCAGAGATGTTCATTTTAGACAAGGGTATGGAACGAGAGAGGAAAGATCAGCGGCAAAGAGCAGAATCATTTCCTGATGCTTTTAGCTGGGGTCTTTGGTTTTAGAACACTAGAGGGCTGTAGAAGTCTGTAACAGAGTAAGGGTTTATTTTGTGCTGCAAACATACTCAGAAGGTTAGCTATAGAAAGATGCATGTTATGGTATAGAACAGTTTTATCATCTGTTGTTTTTGTCATATACGTTTGCAGCCTTGAATAATATATTTTGTAGCTCTAATTGCTGGAATGCTTTTGCAAGCAATAACTTCTCCATTCCCCCATCCTGCAGCACCCTTTCTTAAAGGAGCGGTTCTAAGTCAGCATTTCCTTTTGCTGTGCACGGACATTGCTAATATATGGTCTTAGGAGTTTGTTTCATCATAGATGGTCTAAAATCCAGGGCTCTCCTTGTCTCAGTCATTTATGTTACTCTGTCATTGATGAGCATTAACGCTTGCTCAAGTACCCCTCTCTCTCTCTGTGTGCGCATGTATTTAATTTATTTCACATGGCATGCCACCAATTCTCCTATGACACACCTGTATACCCTAGTCCTCATTTTGGGAATTAATGGCATACATTGAGAAATCTACTGTGCTATGAGAATTAAATAAAATACTTAAATTGAGTCTAATAGCACAAGCCTATACATGTTTATTCAGAAACAATATCCTCTCAGAATTAAGTTCTGATGGGAGTCATTCCCTAGTGTCTGTTTAGGATTGCTGTGTAGCACCCAGCCATAGAGGATGCTGCTTACTGAATCTTAGCGTGATCCTCTGTTCCGCATTTTTGGCCCTGACTCTGAAAATTGCCCCCCGTGTACCTTAGTGTGTGTGTGTGTGTGTGTGTGTGTAATATTTGACAACTTGGGGGTGACACTTCATGTATCTGATGGAAACATTTATTCTGCAATAAGGCTGTAATCCTGTGCTTAGACTTTCTACTGAGTTGGCATGTATATGTTTGTGCTGTCCATCTGCTAATTTTAAAATGGCTCAAGGGTCTCGTGGATGTGGTTTTTAGATTAGCCTTTGCTCAATTCTGCCATATCTCTGCATTGCAGTGTAACTGCATCATCCCAGTCAGGACTCAGAACAGTGACTCATGCAGGAACAAACAGGGTAGAATTATTTTTACTCAAAACAGGTTTAGAGTGGTGAAAGTGTAACAGGGTGCCTTCTGTTTTCCTCCAGAACAGTTTGCTTTGGCTATAAGCACTCTGCCAAAAATTGCTGTGCACAGATCCAGTCAAGTTCAAACAACAAACAGCTCCCAAAAACATTTGACTGGGTTTACTTAGAGTGCAGGGACGCGGGGGGCGCTGTGGTCTAAACCACAGAGCCTAGGGCTTGCCAATCAGAAGGTCGGCGGTTCGAATCCCTGTGACAGAGTGAGTTCCCGTTGCTCGGTCCCAGCTCCTGCCAACCTAGCAGTTCGAAAGCACGTCAAAGTGCAAGTAGATAAATAGGTACCACTCCTGCGGGAAGGTAAATGGCATTTCTGTGCACTGCTCTGGTTCGCCAGAAGCAGCTTAGTCATGCTGGCCACATGACCCGGAAGCTGTCTGCGGACTAATGCTGGATCCCTCGGCCTTTAGAGTGAGATGAGCGCGCAACACCAGAGTCTTCCGCAACTGGACCTAATGGTCAAGGGTACCTTTACCTTTACTTAGAGTGCCTGCTTATTGCACACTCACCACGTATGGAGAACAGCATGAGGGTTGTAGGCTGGAAACCAACTTGGATAGATGGACACACTGTTTTTTCTTGTATTTATCTGAAGACAGGAAATCCTGCATTGGGAGGTGGTAACATAGGAGCCAACAACTAGGGGCAGAAGGGTCTTTGGAACCCCAGTAAAATATTTGAGGGGGCCATGATCTCCCCAAAGTTGATGGGCAGTTCCATTCAAATGCTGTGCAAGCACTGCATCATGTGACTGATTATGCAGGGTAAGCCCCCCCCCCAGATATTTCATTCAAGTTGGCACCCCTAGACGTTAATGTTGCATATTACAGGTTGTTCTCCTTCCCTACATGCTCATAGGAATAGACATCAACAGTAGGATACTCCTGAAAACCTTTTGCTTGTTTATCCAGAGTTATCAGAAATATATGTGGGGAAAGATTACAAATTTTGTGCATCATTAATTACTTTATTAAGCAAAATCTAAAACAAGTCCTGCAGAGCAGCCTGTAAGATAACCGCTCAACAATCTGGCAAACCTGGATAAAGAAAAGCTTCCAGCAGCTTTTCCTGTGTTTTTCTATAACTGGCAAAGAACAGACTGCTACATGCTTCCTACTTCCCCTAAGGCAGCACTATCAGAGCTGCTGTTATCCATAGAAGCAAAAATGTGTGAGCTTAATTTTTCAGCCTGCAATTTCTCCCCTTCATGGCTAATGGTAACTTTAGGGGTTGCCTTGTAGACCTGCAGGGGGTTGACTAGATGACCCTTGTGGTCCCTTCCAACTCTACAATTCTATGACTCTTTGGGCCCTACTCCACCCATCTGATTTTACAATTACTTTACATAGGGAGCTCTCTGTCATTCACAATTACAGTATTTTGGCTCTGAGAAGGTTATATGGTTGGAGGTCCTCTGTAACAAAACAAACTGCTAATTCTGTATCACAAAAGCCTGGAGCTAATGTAATTGTGCAGGTTTGCTTTGCAGAGAGTTGCACATTTTGTGCAACTTGTTTGTTCTAGAACACTTGAGTTGTCTGTGTCTCAGAATATGAATTTTTCCACAAGAGGCAAAGAAGGAAAAGAGGACATAGGATGTCTGTATATTCTCTACATCAAACTAAGTCGCCAGAAAGTTCAAGGTGCAGGTTTGCCTTCCAGGCTTCAAGAGATTATGCCCAAATATTTTTCAAATGTTTCTATTGGCAATCATGAAAGCCAGTATTTATTTAATTATTTAAAAATATCCTCCTACTCCCAGATACCAGATTTCATAGTGTTTATAACCAGTGCTGAAACATGGATCATTTAGGTTCATTGTTGGTATTTAGACTGCATGGCCATCTGCTGTCTGTGAACTTAATCATTCTATGAGTGTTCCAGCCTTGAGGTCTCCTTGTCAAATAATTATTGTCAGATAATTGAAATGCAATTCACAATTCACAATGGGCAATGAAATGAATTTTTCCTGCTACTCTCTTTTCCCTCTTCAGCTTTTGATGTGTGTAGGGATATGTACCTTTGCAGCAGCAGTAAATTTACAATTCCTAGTATTAACACACTTCTGTGCTTCTCTATGTTTTCCACCCTTGAAAAAACATGCTTTTCCATATTCCTTCATATCGAATTATGAGGGTATGAATGACACACAGTTCTAAAGAAGAAACTTGCAGGCAGATGACTGAAATATTTTCATTTAAACTTTTTCTTTTAAGCTGTTCTGGGGTGGGGGGCAGGGTAGATCAATAAACAATTGGTGGGTCCTCCTTCTGTAGTGTTTTAACATCATACTATCACTTTTCAATTACAAAGACTTCAGTGCCTCTTAGGATTTCCAGCAGTAAACGTGGCTGTCAGCATTGGTAGACAAAGTCCTGTGGACAGGACACAGACAAGAACTGTAGGCCAACATTTTCAGGCTACCCCTGATACTGTTTCCCAGGAAGTCAAAGCTTCATAAAAAAGGATAGTCCAAAATAAGTTTGTTGTTGAAACTGAACTGTATATCCAAGGTGTCTGGAAGTGGCATGAAAAGGATAGCAGACATGGAAACACAGGCTGGAGTCAAACTGCAGCTAGAGGAGAAGAAACCAAGCTAGCTATTTCCAAGGCAAAGACTCAGGGCCTGTGGAGGATATTTCTGCTTTGCTCCCTTTCCACACTTAGGAGTAACTCATCACCACAGCTGCTGTGGGCTACAGGCCCCTTTCTGCTTGGCAGAGGTTGCATTCTAAAATCAAGCGTCCCTCAATAGTTCATCTAATTGACATCCATTTCTTCTCCTGTGTGTTGAGAGTTTTTATGCTTAAGTACAGTGGTCCCTCAGGTTACAGACACCTCAGGTTACATACGCTTCAGGTTATAGACTCCTCAAACCCAGAAATAGTACCTCGGTTTAAGAACTTTACTTCAGGATGAGAACAGAAATGGCGTGGCAGCGGAGGCCCCATTAGCTAAAGTGGTACCTCAGTTTAAGAACAATTTCAGGTTAAGAACAGACCTCCAGAATGAGTTCTTAACCTGAAGTACCACTGTACTTCTGATGATCTCACTGACAGCACTGATGCTACAAATTAGCAAAAGCCATTCTCTATACTGGTGGGTCTTGAATAGGGAAGTTAACAACAGCTTTCAAAGCTGTTCCATACATTACCCTTTTGCATGAACACTGCACGATTACATAGCAAGTTCTGTTTTTCATAACTAGTAATAAAGGGAAGCTAGATATGTACTCAGATGCAGGAAAGAGTTGCATGTTTGTTGCAGTTGTTGCCTGCTTAAAACTCAGATAAACCTGGATGGTCCTGACAACCTTTGGGTGGTATTGTCACTGCAATTTTCTTTCTCCAGCACCTACAAGACCCTGTATCTGGAGCAATGGCCCTGAGGGCAGCCCAAATGAAGCCATACAACATTCTAGACTAGGAGCCGAAAGCAGTTCAAAGATGCAAGGCAGGAAACGCTTCAGAGACACAAAGCCTCCCTTTGATCTCCCTGGCCCTTGATAGAGATACTGTGATTCTTACAAAATTTTGATAGAAGTAGTACTTCATTTATTTATGTGCTACTTTTGTGGTCAAAGACCTGCCTTCCATACATAAGAGCAAAGCACAGCAGCGACCTTGAAGAAGGGATCAGTAGACCAGAAGCTAGGTACATCCTACATGCTTGGAGCAGGCTATTTGAGCAGACAGATTAATGTGCTGAGGCCATCTTCCTTCAATGATAAGTTTACTGCTAGGGCAGGATTGTGACTGAACCCTGGCTTTAACTCTGAATATCTCTGTAATTGTCTGTTGCTCTTGTGCTAGTCAGGCACATCAAATGCTTGTATATTGCAAGGGCAGCCCTAAAACCTGTACGTTAGCATCATCTGTGTTTGTGTCCAGTTAGCTCCAGTCCCTAAACAGAGCACCCATATTTCCAGGTGATTCCGAAAACAGAAACAAAGACTGAGAAAGCCAATAATCAGTATCGGCATCAAACTTTATTTCAGTCACATACCAGCATATACTCTGGTTTCTCTTCAGATCATATAAAAAGCCTATAAAATCTTACTTGTGAGTACACTTAATAGAGTTTTATGTGACTTGTTAGAGCATAACACAGTGAGGTTTCTTCACACGGTTTGTACAAGACTTACCACAAGGATGAATGGTTGAGCCTGTCTGGTTGTGGAGAAATGAATGAGATACTGTATTAAAGTATAGAACACACAGATTTGCACACAAAAAGTAGGTTTCTCAAGTTATACCAAAAACAGATAATGAAAGAGAAAAGCCCTGAGGTTAAGAGGCTGTAATTTTTGAAACTCGCCTGCCTATTGGCTCAGTGTAACATCTCTTCTTACCAGCTTCTGATATGTTTATTGAGGAATGTTTATGAGCATGCCACGTCCTCTGAGGTTTGAAATATGTCAACACGCTAGCTTAATAGAGAGGAAGTAAGCTGCACTGTTAAGTCAACTTTTTGTTTTTGTGTTGATATATGTGTATGTTTATGAATGATATGTAGCTATTGTGCATATTAATACTGCGTATAAAAAGTGGGAATATCCAATTTTAACTGTTCTGTGAGGCATGTTATGCTGATAAAGATATTTGCTTGAGGATTCCTACATATACTAAAGTAGTATATGTTGATGCGCTTTAACCTAAGCCATCTCTCAAACTTACTAGTCTTGTATGTATGCCTGTGTGTTTGGAGGGGGTCATACAGATCTGCAACACTGTGATCTGCTCCCCCCCCCCCCCCGATGAAAATGATACATGCCCTCTCACAAGCTATACCATGTGGCTGTTTTGATTGTGTGCTTAGTCTTGTAAGAGAGGGGGAAAGAAAACTATAGCAAGTCGCCAATAAAGAGTTGGATTCAGCAGCTTTCCAACAGCTCTTTGGTTTTCCAGATGTCAGCAATGATAACGCAGAGCATAAAACAAGCAGCTTAGAAAAAAAGAGAGAGAGAGAACATCCAAAAGGGTTTGCTTTTCTAAATACACTTTGTTGAATAAAGCAAGCACAGAAAAGACAGGTGGAAAATGCGACAAACTTGTGCTACCATCAAAAATAAAAGGAAACAAAATAGTACTGCAACGTAAGGGGAGGGGGGAGAGAGAAGCTACATTATCTTTCCAGAATGTAGGTCACATTTGCAAAGTTGGTTGTACTACAATTGTATATTTTGAAGGATGTCACATTAATGCTAGTTTTGTAATATAATAGAGCAGTCATCCCCCTCCCCTTTTGAATTAATTGTTGTTTGGATTTATCTAAAAAGGAGAACTTCCACATAAGGGTCAAGACTCAGCAGGACGCCTCAGCAGGTATTTACTAGGGAAGAGGTGGAGATATTGATGGGGGGACCACAGGTTCCTCATCCCAGTGGGGATTTTTTTGTCAGAAGGGTTTGCTTTGCACTGAGTCAGTGCCATGCCCAGTGGTACCTTGGGATGTATTCCATTCTATACATTCCATTCCATTTTATCCTAAGGTGGTTTGTTTGTTTATTTGTTTGTTTGTTTGTTTAAAAAAACTCCCTAGCTTTGGCTTTCCAAGATTGGCCAAATACATATCTGGGACCAGCAACAAAATTTGCAGCGTTTCCTCGCATCCTAACAGAAATTCTTTTGGCCATTGTTTTCTTATCCAGGATACCCCACTTTATGCCTCATAGTCCAGTTTTCCGTGTTTTGTGTGTTTCTTCGCCTAATCAGGCTACATAATATTGATAGTTGTTGGGCTCTGCTAAAACTCTGCGGTGTGTGAAAAATTACTTGCTTTTTCTGTCCTGAAAATCCCAACATTCAGTTTCATTGGATGTCCATGATTTCTAGTGTTGTGAGAGTGGAGGAAAAAGCTTTACTCTGTCCCCTTACTCTATAGGGGAGTTGCGCTGTCTCCTTGGATCATTTTGGTTGCCCTTTTCAAAAAGAAGCTTTTCCCACTCCTTTTTGAGGTGAGGCAACCAGAACTGTAAAAAGTATTTGAAATGTGATTACACCATAGATATGTACAGTACAATGGCATTATGATATCAGCAGTTTTATTTCCTGTTCATTTCTTAATGATCCTTAGCATAGAACCTGTCTTTTTTATAACTGCTGCACACTGCTTTTGACATCTTCTTTGAGCTATCTACTATGACCCAACATTAGCACTGAGGCAGCAAGCCAGTAGTCATGCTGGCGTTATCTCACTATAGATCCTTGGGGGGAAATAACAGTCTACCAAATATGAGGCATGAAGAGTACCTCAACTCTAAAACCAACTCATTCACAAGGTCCATTAGTGTCTGGGAGCTGCAGATCACAAGCAGATAATCAGAGTCCCAAAATACATTTTGCACTTGCAAAACCTTGTTGCACTTTTGCAATAAATAAGCCTAGTTTTGAGGGATACCTGTACTGAGGTTTGATTCAACAGAGTGCTTAAAAAAAGTAGTTCTGTTTAATAACATACAGCAAAATTGACACCCTGAAATTAATTACTACTCTTCTTACAGTGATTTTGAGGTTTCTAGATGGAAAATAAAAGTAGCATTTTGCAAACTGCCAATTCTCCACCACCTTGCACTTTGCACAGGTGAATAAATAACTCCACAAAGTTGGAGAAAATCATTTACCTGTCAGTCAGAGTGATGAGGTGTGTCACTTCCTTTCCCTGCAAAAGGCAGCAGAGGACATCATTTCTCCTGCCCTTTCTCATCCTCAGACTACAAACATTAATGATGCTGAGGTTTCATCACTGAAAATCATTATCATATATATTAAAGCAAATTCTTTGCCTCGCACACCTTATTATTGAACACAAGCCTGCACAACTCTAGTAATATAACAATGGTTGTGAGTTGTGTGGCCTGCCATGTGTTTTGCCATTACTAAGTAGAAAAATTGAGGCTTATTGAGCCTCTGCTGAGCTCTCCCAGTCAGGCCTTGTGTAGACCTCCCTAGTATGGCCAACAGCATACTAAACGGATAGAGGTGTCCCCCATTAAGTCCCCCATTAAGCCAAAAGGGACAAAACAAGATTCAGTGAGCATGACAGCTGGAAGAGCAGGCCCCCCATCTTGGGGGTAGCCCCCCAAATCCATCAGAGGGCTGAGTTCCCTTACAATTCCGTGGTGGCTGTGCACACATGCTGCAGAGCATGCTCATGACACACACACAAACCAGGGGGTGTCTGCACGACACATCAGTGTGCCCTGTAGCGTGCTTAAGTGATGTTAGGGGCCTGCTGATGTCATGTGTGTATGCTGCGGGGCATCTGTGCAAATTTTGCTGATGTTGCACAGCCATGGCCCCCTCAGTCACAGGGGCAATGTGACACATGTGTGGGAAAGGATCAAAGTTTGTTTCCCCAAGTAACTTTAGAGCCTGAGGCAGGCTTAGTAGGTGTCCCATATAACACTTCTTTATTTTTCCCATGCAAGTAATTGACTGCAATATATTGCTAAGGAAATAAGTGCTGGAGAAAGGATACCACCACCACCAAAAGTGCCCCTTGAGTGTATATGTGTGTGCACAATGTGATTTAAAATTGCTATGCAGTGTACATGCTGTTCTCCTTATCTTTCTGATCATCTGGAATGAATGTCTCTGTCACTCTTACACTTTCTTGCTTCATGTATCCAACGGGGTATTGTGTAGTGCTGCAGAGAACAGGAGCTAATGACTGGTGACAAGCATGACTTGTCAGTTTAACCATGTAAATTGACATTGTGTCTGGACTAAACTGGTTTCAGGCTGGTGGAGTGAGAGTGCCTGGTGGGCCAGACGTAGTTCTCAACAAATTGGAAGTGTCTTGTAGAGTCATCATCATAGCTGATACAATTCCTCTGGAAGCATGTTGGGTACTAGATCATCAGACACACCCCTGTTATGTAGCATTGCATAGCGGGTTGTTAAGCTGATTATTGAGCTGGCGAAAGCTTTCTCTCCATCTGCTTATTTACACTGGAGTGTTCCTGCATTACACCCAACTCTCTCTCCCCCGCCCCCCATTCCTAGCCAGCGAGAGATATTGCTGCTAAATGTAGTTTCTCTCTAAAACACCTTGTTAAGCTCACACTGTGAACTTTAAACAAAAGTAAAGTAGAGCCAGGACTTTGGGCCTTTTACTCTCTAATGTAGCTTATTTCCCCCATGAAAATAGTGCTGGGCAGATCCTTCCTCATATCTATCCCATTGAGGGCTGCACAGCTTGGGACTGGCCGCAAAATGCAGCCTAGTACCAGCCGTCAGGGCTCCCCTCTTCCTGCCTCAACCCTCCATTCCCAAATTCAGCAGGGTCTCCCTCCCAACTACAGGGGGAGGCTTTCCAGGAGGCTGGTGGCTACTGGGAAGATGAGGGAATGGGAACATCAGCTTCCCTTAGCCCTCCTCTCTGGGCTTTTCTCTTGATCCAGCACATCTTTAATTCCTGTTGTCCAAAGGCTTGCTCATTTGTGCTTTGCAACTCCCATGAAAGAGCCTTATAGAATACACTTGTGGGGACATGATAACTGCTGTTAGTGTCTGTTGAGTCTTTAGACTTTAACAAGCCACTTCAAAGAGTCTTTTATCCTGCCCCCAAACATATAAAGTAGCTTTGTTTTACTGACTATGTGAGTTGAGGGTCATCCTGTCATCAGTTTCGTCACCCAAAATCCATGCAGGAAAGAACGTCATGAAGTGATTGTTCTTCCATAAGTAATGGAGGCAGTGGAAGACAGGAGTGCCTGGCGTGCTCTGGTTCAGGGGGTCACGAAGAGTCGGATACGACTAAACGACTAAACAACAACAAGTACTAAACAAAACAGTGGACAAAGGGGGTTGGTGGAGTTCCTATGGGGATACCAGTCCCTACGGGCAGAGTAACACTTAGCCTGGGTCTTCAAGAGTCAATTATGCATACCAGCAACAATCTCACAACATGCAGGGCATGGTTCTGTACATTTTTTTAAAAAACCCGCCTCACACTGAGTCCATACCACCAGCTTATAGTAACTAAGCACACATTGAAGTAACACATGAACATTTGTGCTCATGGCAGGTTTGTTTGGTTCCATGTACATCAAAAATTGATTAAAAAATGCAAAACAATGTGTAAGCCATCATGGCAGTAATCAACTCTTTCCCTTCCAAAACATTTGGAATAACAGTGAACATTTCTGCTCTGTTTAGCGCTTTCAATGTATAAAATGTAAACAAACAAAAAGCAGTGCATTGTTCCCAGCGTGATTAGACATAACTACCATACATTTTTATTAAAAAGAAAAAAAGTAGTATGAATCCAAAAATTCTACATAACCATAATAATCATGGTGTGTGTGCATAATTAGGAAGCCATAAGCTGCTACTAAAGCTTTATGTAAACAGTTTGCCTTTTAATGCTTCAAGTACCCTATAGTTTGTCCATTATAAACCACAGTAATTAAATTCCATATCAGCCCATTTCATGTGGTGTCGTTTTTTGTTGCTTGAGCTCTGGGGAGATGTGTTGAATTGTGCTGTCATTATGAATGCTGCCTCTGCTTCTGTTTGCTGCCTTTGTTGATTGACACTTGCCCAGAAGAGTCCTTAAGAAACAATGTAATTAGGGTATTTGCATTGCCTGGGATTAGGTGACCTTTGGTGTGCCAGTAATTAGAGTCTCCCTGCTGTACACTGTTAGTAGCTGGTAGGCACTAACCAGGCAGAAGAGGTGATAGAGTGATTCATTTAGTAAGCTGCAAAGAGCTTTTCAATTGTTGGTACAATTAACAGGCGATTATTATTAACAATGCAGTATCATTTCATGATTGTAGCCTGCAGACCAAGCTCTTAACAGACTTAACTTGCTTAGCTGGAAACAAAGGGCACCTAATTTTGGGAGACATGTTCACGTGATGGAAGGAATATGTATGATAAGAATCAACCCACCAATGTTAAAATATGTCTCTCTCTCTCTCTCTGATAAGTCTGCACAGTTTTTGACCCACTAAACCAGATTAACCCCACCAATGACGGTTTGTGGCTTGACAACCTTTTCATTTTCTCAATCCCAGACATACACAGAAAAATGAAAGTTGACCAGTCACTTTGGTAGCTTTGCTTTATATATCTAGAATGCCTTTGAGTTCATGAGCTGTGAGTTGTACATGTCTGGAAGATAGTTGCAGCATAAAGATTGGAATATGTTCCTTTCTTCTGCTCCCCATGCTTTCTGAAACTATAACTGGATATACGGTATTTACTCCAGGTTAGGGATTCTTGAGAATCTTTGTGAATCCCAACATCAAATCACCAAATCCACACCCCCAGAATAAGTGCTGATGGAAATTTAGCTATTCACCAATGTACAATGTTTTGCAGTCAGGTATAGTCATAACTAGGGACACGGGTGGCGCTGTGGGTAAAAGCCTCAGCGCCTAGGGCTTGCCGATCGAAAGGTCGGCGGTTCGAATCCCCGCGGCGGGGTGCGCTCCCGTTGCTCGGTCCCAGCGCCTGCCAACCTAGCAGTTCGAAAGCACCCTCGGGTGCAAGTAGATAAATAGGGACCGCTTACTAGCGGGAAGGTAAACGGCGTTTCCGTGTGCAGCTCTGGCTCGCCAGAGCAGCGATGTCACGCTGGCCACGTGACCCGGAAGTGTCTTCGGACAGCGCTGGCCCCTGGCCTCTTAAGTGAGATGGGCGCACAACCCCAGAGTCTGTCAAGACTGGCCCGTACGGGCAGGGGTACCTTTACCTTTACCTTATAGTCATAACTGGCACATCAGGCTAAGCTGGTGAAAGTGCTCAGTGCAACAAAGGGACAAAGATGCAATTGAAATTATGCATTTGGTTCTTTAGGTGTAATATGACCTGCTCCAAAAGTGGATGAACACATCATTCGCCTGGGCAGACAAAGCACACTTGGTGGCAGTGCCTCTGTTTTGCCTGGATGAAGCTTCCATTTATTGGCCCTCATCTGATCCCTTCCAACACATGGGCAATGGTTTAGCATTTCCTCTGTCTCCCCTAAATTTGATGGAAGTGAGAAAGTTAGGTATCATCTGCATGTTGATGACACCTTGCCCCTGAACTCCGGATGACCTAATATAGATGTTAAAAATAGTAAAGAATAAATTATAGCCCAGTGGGACTCCAAACAAGAGCAGAATCAGTGCCCCACTTTCCAACTCAGACAGCCTGTTGTGTGACGGATAGTTTATGCAGTCCCACAGAATTCCATCAGAGGGCTGGAACCTCTCTCTGATTGGCTACCAGTCAGGCGGGGGGTGGAGTCAGCAGTTTGGGAGAGAAAATAAAAGGAGCTGTTTCTTGAGAGAGTTCAGAGAGGGAAATGGTTTAAGAGAGAGCAGGAGGGAGTGAGAGTTGGTTCGGATCTATGTGTGTAAAATCCACTCTGAGGAAAATATCTGTAGCCAGAGAAGGAAGTCTCTAAGCTTAGATAGAAAGACAGGAGTGAACTGGAGGGCTGAGTTTGACCCAGGAGAAGTAGAAACTGTGAGGACACTGTCTCCTTGGGTACCATCTCCAGTCAGGAGGGGAGAGATCTTCTAGGAAGAGAAGACTCCCAAGCCAGTTAAGAGGGGTGTGGTGACCCCCTGGATCTGTTTGGAAATACCCCAGGAGTGTGAATGTCAAAAGGCTGGGTAACAGACAGAAATACACCTTGTTTAAGAACCTAAGGATTAAGCTGTAACACCTATGCAACACCTAAGCTAAGGAACTGAAGCAGAATAACTGGAAATAAGCTAAGTATTCACCATCTAGTCTAGAAACCTGTAACATCTAACTGCAGAGTAATAACTGAATTAAGCAACCAACATTTAAAAGAAGCTGTGTGTTTACTACCTTGTTTAGAAGCCTTTAACACCCACTAGATTTAGTACAGTTATTAATAAGTTAACTGTTTTCCGAAAGAACATTATCTCCTGACACATCTTTCTTTTATCAGCTTCATTCTGTTAAATAAATATGGCTTATTTGTTCAACTTCTGCCTGAGTCTCCGTCACACAAAAACCATAAGATAACCCGTGGTGGTTATATAGAGTATATGCAGGTGGGAACTGCTGCAATTGGTAGCCAGAGTGGAGGGAGGGGGATCTCTACATTTTGGTGGAAGTGGTGGGATCCGCATCACCTGTCAAGAATGATACCATGGTCAATAGTTTCAAAACCTTGATGCAAAAATGAAATGGAACTGAATTATGGGTAAAAACATGCAATAGTGACATGGACCAGAAATATTTGCTCATCCCTGCTGCAGGAGCTGATTACTAGAATTCTTAGAAGAAGAAGAAAATAATAATAATAACTGGGTACCATGATTTTATTTATGATCTTCTTGGATGAAAGTGTGGCCATTGGGCAACATTCTGGATATGGGAAAAGAAGGAAATGGTAGGTTGCATGTACCTGCAAGCTGTGCTGCCTAATTGTTTTTGACAAATAATAAGGGAATGAGAATTTAGGCTGCAATCCCAACCCCACATACCTAGGAGCAAACATATTTACTTCTGAGTAGGCATGTTAATATTTCTATTACAACAGATACATCAGTATGTTCTCTCTCTCTCTCTCTCTCTCTCTCTCTCTCTGTGTGTGTGTGTGTGTGTGTTTCTCAATTAGCTGTTTGAAGCTTTTCCCAATTAAGCATTTGTAAATAAAAATCTGTGAGGAGAAGAGAAATATTTACCCGCTAAATGTGCTTTTGATGAAACTAGTGCTTGGATAATTGGGTTATGATTCTAGTTTGCTCAGGATTAGATTCTGAAATGAGGCAATGGAATTATTTTGGAGAGTTGCAATTCCAAGGAATCGTATTATTTCATATGTAATGAGAACAATGAATGAATTAGTTTGGCTCTGATCCTCCAAGCATGCAATTGCTGTGTGAGAGCACATTTAAACTGACAAATCTTGTGAGTGGGCTTTTTCTGCCCCTCCTTTCCATTAACTTGAACCATAGTGCTGAAAGTGTTCCAACCAACCAACTACATTTATTTAATAGTAGCAGCAATTTGCTTACTAAATAAATATACCTAGTTTTGACTTAACACTAAAGCATATTTTTTAAAATGTGAATATTAGACTTAGAGAATATATGCTTTCCTGCATTGTCAATATACCTAACAACTTGACAAGTTTATACTTGGCTCAGAAATGCCAATAATCAAAGTAGAGAAAAGGGCAGCTAATACTTGAAGATTTTATGTTCAGATTTGAGGATTGTTTACTTGAACTTTTGGAAGGTAAATTGTGTTGTTATTTTGTCTTGTCAAGTTGATCTGTCTGCTGCTGATTATTTAACTGCAGCTTTTATTGTTCCCGATTGTGTACAAAGGCATAAATGATTTTAATAGATTTTGTTAAGCCATCCTATGGCAGAAAGGGGGCACACAAAAAATGCCCCAGATCCATGCCACACACAACTCCCTCTCTTCCAGAATCCTCCCTTTGAGTCTCAGGTTTGTTTTTTTGTTTGTTTAACCACTTGATTGGAACCCTCTCCTCAACCTCAGAGTGGTTTACAAAAAGATAAAACAATAAAATAGAGCGGGGGGGGGGGGTTCCTTTAAAGCAGGCATCCCCAAACTCGGCCCTCCAGATGTTTTGGCACTACAACTCCCATCATCCCTAGCTAACAGGACCAGTGGTCAGGGATGGTGGGAATTGTAGTCCCAAAACATCTGGAGGGCTGAGTTTGGGGGTGCCTTCTTTAAAGCATACAAAAGTTAAGCTACTTAAACAGATTAAAATTACCTCAACTTTCTAAGTATCTGGGTGAAGGTAAAGGGATTCCTCAACATTAGGTCCAGTTGTTAACCACTCTGGGGTTGCAGCGCTCATCTCGTTTTACTGGCTGAGGGAGCCGGTGTACAGCTTCCAGGTCATGTGGACAGCATGACTAAGCCGCTTCTGGTGAAACCAGGGCAGCGCACGGAAATGCTGTTTACCTTCCCGCCTATTTATCTACTTGAACTTTGACATGCTTTCAAACTGCTAGGTTGGCAGGAGCAGGGACCGAACAATGGGAGCTCACCCCACTGCGGGAATTCGAACCACTGACCTTCTGATCGGCAAGCCCTAGGCAACCCCCAGAGGAAGAAGTTTGAGAGCCAGGGGATTGGTGGTGGGATGACAATGAGTTGTCAGAGAGAGAAGCCTGGGAGGAGGAGGTGTCGGAAGCAGGAGAGGCAACAGGCTTTAGTGAGCATGAAGAGGTGCTGGCAGAGAGCAGTTTAGAATCAGAGGCAGAAGCAGAGGCTGGAAAGGAGGGGAGTCGAGAGGCAGAGTTGAGATAGGGTCCTGAAGAACTTCTCCTGCTGCACCTAGGTCCCCTCCCTCCAGGTCTCCTTGAACATGCAGAGAAATCAAAAGAGCAGAACAGAGATTGGTTGTGTGCAGACACAGTTTGCAATTGCTTGGGAAAGACCCTAGACAGGAGGAGACTCATATGCTGGGACGAGGGGATCCTTCAGTCCTCACAACTGCCTCATTAGGGCAAGACCTATTGAGAAGAGTTGCTGTGATGACTAGACTGTGTTTTTTATTGCTGACCCTTGTGATCTGCAATATACTTGCAATCCTTCAGTCTTTGCAGCTCCAGGCTGACATCAAAACCAGTGAGTTCATCTTGCTACTGGCGCACTGTGGTTGACTTGCAATACAGATTGCAGAAGCCTAGGATTGTGCAATCAATACCACATTTACTATTTTAAAGCAACAACACCTCAGTTGTTAGTATTTCAAATATAGAATTTTAGGCTTTCTGGCATCTTTGCCCTATTTAATATTTAACTGGAGAGGAAATGCCACCTAGTCAAAGAGACAGAATCTGGAAGGTGCAACCACTTCAATCTGTTTCTGCATATATCAGAGAGAATATATTAAAAACAATCCAAAGATTGTGTATTCAACTTTAGCAAGATTGATACATGAGTTGGATAAAATGTCCCCAGACCGTTGGCATCAATAAGGTATTTATATTCATATGTGATGGGAATGTCTGTAAGCCGTGAGTTTGGGGGGAAAGGTACTAAAGGAAATCCATGTCATAACTGGGAATACTATTGTTAAAACACCCAAACTAATGTCGCATTCAATGTTTGTTGTAGAAAAGGTGGAATATAGTATGGTGGAGCTTGATTTGATTTGTGTGTTTTTTCTACTTGTGATAACACAACTATGAAAGAACAATAGGATGCTTATGTTAATATCTGGAACAAGAAACTCTGGGAAACAGTTATTATGTAGAAACCTATGTGGGGCTGGTCCACCCAAGAGCCATGATGAGGTGATTGCCTCAGGTGGCAGGATCCACAGGGGCAGCAAATAACGATGTGATCTCTCTGCCCACCCCTGTCTTTCCACACCCCTTCTTCCCTGGTGGAGAGAGGAGCATCATTTTGGGGTCTGCCTCAGGTGCCAAAATGTCTTCGCCAGCCCTGAACCTATGCATTACATCCATGTTGATGTCATCAAGGGGCTAGCAGAGCAGGACAGGTTTTTTTGCAGAGCAGGTTAATTTTTCCTACGAATAAGACTGACAGAACAAGGACACTTCCAGTCCAATATGTGACAATTTGGAAAAATATTTAATTGGTTGATATTGTCTATGCTGGCTTACGTCCCTCTGATTAGCAAATACAATAGTGGTTATTATCTTCCTCTATATAAGACACATAATGTTAAAAAAATATTATGCTAGTTAATTGCCAGGCTATTGTAGTTGTTGGATTTTTCTCTGGCATGCAGTTTTATTGGTTTGTTGATGTATTTTGTTATATATATATATATATCTGTAACAACAACAACAACAGGAATATCAATACCACTTTTTGAAGAATGGGCGCTGACCTTGATAGGAAAAGTAGCTATATTTATCTTCTTCCTTCAGATTAATGGTCTTGGAAGCATGTTTACCTTTTCACAGAAAAACATAAATTGTATTCACTGGTGGGTAAAAGTGCTAGGAACTAATTTTGCCAGTTCACTTCAAACCTTTTCATTAAACTGGCAGAAGGGAATTATAGTGCTATAGTTTGTTCATCCATAATTTCACACTCCTGCACCCTTGGAAACAGGAGGTAAATCTCAAGGGATTTCTCTGTGCTAAAACAGTTTTAATTAGTAAATAATCCTAGAGCTTTACATTCAGAACAAATCCTTCTTAAGCATGTCACTGTGGAACTTCCATTCACAGGGCTTTCTGATTTCTTAATGACTGTGCTGAAGTATTTCTTTTCCAGAATGATTTTGTTTTCCTTCTTCAGTAAGAATTAGTAGGTCTAGAATGGGCCTCCACAACTTTGTGACTCTCCAAGTCCAACAGTGCAGTCCACTTGCCATGCCTTGCAGCTGCACCCCACCCCTATTTTGCAGTCCCAGGCATTCAGCAAAGCAGGAGTCTTGCCTAAACAATCTCACCTTGATGGACCACAGTACATGGCTGATGGACGATCATTCGTGGACTACAAATTATGCAGACATTAGAAATTCTTGAAGATTTAAATTTGTGCAAATTCCTGTATAAAATGACTTGATCTGTGCTTCTAAAAGTAACATGTCAAAACTTAGCTCTGCACTGGAATTTGACCCTGGAATGTCCCAATATTCCTTTTTCTTTCCCTCCACATATGAGAGAACAATTAAAAGTGGTGTGTTCCTTTGTGTAGGTGCAAAAACAGAGTTCTGTTTATACTGAAAATAAAATACCTACATCAAATGAAGAAAATGCTGAAGCTGGTATACAGAGCCCTTCCTATAATTTTGAAGGAAAATGTCACCAATCCACCTTAAATTGCAGTGCCTCAGCAGCTAGATTTTTAAATGAAACATGTGGGATGTTGATTCCTTTATTGTAAATGGAGCCTTACACTGTCTGCTCAGAAGTCCCACTGTATTCAATGGAGCTTACTCCCAGGTAACTGGGTGAAGACTGGGCAGCCTTACACTGCAGTCCCAAGCATTTTTACTCAGAACTACGGTAGGTCCTACTGAGTTCAATAGGATTTGCTCTCTGGCATGTTCATTATTCTCACGTTTCCTATGTTATTCTGCCTTTTTCCCTGACAGAGACTGAAGGCAGCTACCACCAAAATTTATTGCATTCCCTCTATCTGTAGAAGGTGTTGTCCCTTCACTCACACATTTTTTTCTTTACAACAATCCTGTGGGGTAGGTGAGGCAGAGTGGTTGCAATTGGCTCAAGGTGACAAATGTTGATGCGTCTATGTGATCAAACACATGAGGAGCTTCCTGATGTAGAATAGAACATCTCTATTTTAATCAACTGATTGGTTCAAAATTGGGAAAGGAGTACGACAAGGCTGTATTTTGTCTCCCTGCTTATTCAACTTATATGCAGAATTCATCATGCGAAAGGCTGGGCTGGATGAATCTGAAGCCGGAATTAAGATTGCCGGAAGAAATATCAACAACCTCAGATATGCAGATGACACAACCTTGATGGCAGAAAGTGAGGAGGAATTAAAGAACCTTTTAATGGGGGTGAAAGAGGAGAGCGCAAAATATGGTCTGAAGCTCAACATCAAAAAAACGAAAATCATGGCCACTGGTCCCATCACCTCCTGGCAAATAGAAGGGGAAGAAATGGAGGTAGTGAGAGATTTTACTTTCTTGGGCTCCATGATCACTGCAGATGGTGACAGCAGCCACGAAATTAAAAGACGCCTGCTTCTTGGGAGAAGGGCAATGACAGGCCTAGATAGCATCTTGAGAAGTAGAGACATCACCTTGCCAACAAAGGTTCGTATAGTTAAAGCTATGGTTTTCCCAGTAGTGATGTATGGAAGTGAGAGCTGGACCATAAAGAAGGCTGATCGCCGAAGAATTGATGCTTTTGAATTATGGTGCTGGAGGAGACTCTTGAGAGTCCCATGGACTGCAAGAAGATCAAACCTCTCCATTCTGAAGGAAATCAGCCCTGAGTGCTCACTGGAAGGACAGATTGTGAAGCTGAGGCTCCAATACTTTGGCCACCTCATGAGAAGAGAAGACTCCCTGGAGAAGACCCTGATGTTGGGAAAGATGGAGGGCACAAGGAGAAGGGGGCGACAGAGGACGAGATGGTTGGATAGTGTTTTCGAGGTTACCAGCATGAGTTTGAACAAACTGCGGGAGGCAGTGGAGGACAGAGGTGCCTGGCGTTCTCTGGTCCATGGGGTCACGAAGAGTCGGACACGACTAAACGACTAAACAACAACAACATTTTAATCAGAGAAATATTGGAGGATATGAATTCTGTGCTTTTGATTATTCCATTGGTTCTGATAGCCAGGGTACATAAGCACTAAGGTGAAACAGGGTGATGCCCTGCATTTGTTATGATACAGCAAGCCACAAAAAAACTTCAGTATATTATCTCCAAATACATTTTGTTTAGAATGTCTCTTGGCTCCCCCTCCCCTTTTCTGAAAGGATAGCAGCAAGTTGATTTCTGAGACCTTTGAAGATCAGCAGCGTGGTCCAAACTGATTTCGGTGTTTTGGCATCAGAGTATACCAGCTGTCTATTCAGACGGCTCCATTGGAATCTTACATGTGAAGACACATGAGCTTGCCATCTAGCCTTGGTCAAATTTTTCTGAGTGCAGAGGGGAAATATTTTAGGGTTCTATTAAGTGTCTAAAAGAGAGCATGCCTGTTTCGTCTGGTGAAAGCTATCTCAGCAAATGGGATTGTTTGCCTCCCAAGAAATTCTTCGCTGCCGACATGGTCATTCTCCACCCTTTCGGCATCATTCCTCAATTGTTGCTCCCAGGTCAGAGAGCTTTGAAAGTGCCAGATGATTAAGTTCTGAATATGAGTGCACATGTGTGTGCTCATATACATGTCATCCACATTTCTTTATTTGTATGATGTCCCTTTGGCTAGAAGACAGATAATGGGAAAGGGTGACTGAGATTGGTGGTTTTAGGCAAAGGACAGAGCTGGAACACTGAGCTGAATACATGATAGGCAGGTGCACAGAAATTAGACTGTTATTTGTTGCTGTTCTCGAGCTGTCATCGGTTATCACATCTTATATCCCTTTGGCTTAGAAATGGTGTGAAAACCTTGTGTGGACTAGGCAGTTCGCTTTAATTAAAGTCTCACAGTCAGAACAAATCAGAGTTCTGCTTGTGATGTAACTGAAACTTTGTGCCGTTGAAACTATTCTGATTTTTAAAAGGAAAAGAATGCATTATCACATTGCATTATTTTTTTCTAGATATAAACAAAAACAAAAAAGGAAAATCAGTAACCAGCCTTAAGCTAAATAAGTAAGTAAGCCAGACTAGTCTCTCCTTCTGTTCTGCCAGTTCTAGGAGAAATACGATTCAGATATAAGCTTTCAAACTCTGAAGTTAAAGTCTTCAAATTTCATTGTGTGAAGTCAAATACTGTAAGTGTAACTCTTGCAAATGGGTCAATTGTTCCATGTGGGATGAACTGCAGTTGAAACATCCCTAGTACTTGTCTACTTTGAACATGTCTACCAAGCTCTGCTAGTGTGTGTATTCCAGCTGCTTATGGAAATCTCACCTCTTCTTCCTTTAATTAAGTTGATTCACTCTTGTGTTACAGTTATGTTTTAAACCATTATTGGTCTGTGTGTTTTGTGCTATTTTTTTAAAGTACTCAACACAGAACAGTAGAGAGTACTTTCTGTGGCAACAAAAGCTGATTCCTTTGACCTGAATAAATTAACCAAATTATATATGTGTATTACAGTGGTACTTAGGGTTACATACGCTTCAGGTTACAGACTCCGCTAACCCAGAAATAGTACCTTGGGTTAAGAACTTTGCTTCAGGATGAGAACAGAAAGCATGTGGTGGTGGTGCGGCAGCAGTGGGAGGCCTCATTAGCTAAAGTGGTGCTTCAGGTTAAGTACAGTTTCAGGTTAAGAATGGACCTCCAGAACGAATTAAGTACTTAACCCAAGGTACCAATTTATATATGTGCATCTGATCCAAACTTATTACTGAAGCTCTGCTCAGCCCCTTCTGGCACAAGATGGCTAATCTGTGGTTGTCCTATGCTTTATGGCTCATGGTTTGTCTAGGAGAGCTAAACCATGAGATTCGGTTCAGATGGCATGCTAAGCCAAACCATGCCTGAGCTTATCATTGTGTAGCAGCAACACAACTAGGGAGGTCTGAAGCAGCTGTGATGTTCACACACACTCATGCTTTTGTGCTAATTCATGGTTTAGCTTGGCATGATGCGTGAACCATGTGAAAGACGCTCACTCTTTTTCCAATCCCTAGGAGGCAGCCAACTATATTTACCTTGATGGGCTATGCAAAGACTAGAAATGTGGTGGTGGTAGGCTTGTTTGTTTTCTAAATGGAAATTGTGGCTTTTCTGGATGCAGATTTCTGTACAGAGCTCAAATTTACACATTTGCATGTGCAGTCTCACACTCTGCAATAGCCTGGCTACAAATTGGTTTAATCAGCTGTAGTCAGAGCTTAGGCAGCGGATTCCTGATGAGAATGTTCTCTGGTTTCTGCTTCTTTTCCCCTTCAGAGTCTTAATTTGTTTTGCCAACATGTCTGCTTTTCTGGCACACCTGCCTTCTTCCTCCAAGTGTTAGTTCCTCTCTGAGAATCATTCGTGAGCAGCTTGCAACCAAATGCCTGATTACAAAGTTAGCAGAGCTTGAGCGCAATTACTTCAGCTCTATAGCCCTTGCACATTAAACCCAGTGTTAATTGTTTCCCATTTTTGCAACAATCCTTATAATAGGATAAAAACTGAAGCGATCATTTCTTGTAGTTAAAACAGCAGAAAATAAAGACATTTGCTCTGATTAATCACTGCAATACGAAATTAAAGGCAATCGCAAGGAAACACACTCAGAATGTTTGTTTGATGCCAGCAAAACTTGCCATTTGTACAGTGGTGAAGAATTGATATTGGAGGAATGGCTCAGCACAAACATTTGTCACATCTGCTTTTGCAACTGATGAGGATGTGATGAGTCAGTTTTCTTGCTGGGGGATAGGATGTTGAATCCCATTGTCTTTACTGTGATGTTTTCTGCATTTACTGCTTTTTAGAAGATGCAAAAGTACAGTCTAGATTCTTCGGTACCTGATTTTGAGGCCTTGTTTACTAAAGACAGTAGAGCAGTACAGATGTTCAAAGCACATTCAGCTGAACGTGTCACATGCGTATGTCTGTGGGGGAGTGAAGTTCAATATCCAATGCTCTGGCACAAGGGTACAGTGGTACCTCGGGTTACAGATGCTTCAGGTTACAGACACTTCAGGTTACAGACTCTGCTAACCCAGAAATAGTACCTCGGATTAAGAATTTTGCTTCAGGATGAGAACAGAAATTGCATGGTGGCAGAAGGCCCCATTAGCTAAAGTGGTACCTCAGGTTAAGAACAGTTTCAGGTTAAGAACAGACCTCCAGAATGAATTAAGTTCTTAACCCAAGGTACCACTGTATATGCATATCAATTTCAGTCATGCATGTTGAGTCCATTCAGTCTGTACCCTGCAAAATGGAGAGCATATCTTGAACATAAAGCCAGGTATATTCAGAATGTACAGTTGTAGAAGCGCGTGCAGATGAAATCTTAAAGGCGTGGCTCCAGATATTCATCAGTGCACAATTTGTTTGAACATATCTGCACAGGTTTATGGTTTCAGTTCATAATGCATATTTTTAAAAAGTTTATATAGTTGGTAAGCTGAGCAATTGAAGTATGGACCATGGAGATTATACTAAATTAAGAATTCATTTAAAATATTAATGTGAAAGTAGCTTCTGAAATCTATTCTAGTGTTCTGGAGGGAAAGGGGGAGGAGAAAAGAGAGAGAGGGAGAGAGATTGGTGGTAGGGATAACCAATAACCAACCCAGAGAGGTGATCCAGAAGGATATTGTGGTGTATGGTATCAAAAGCTACAGTGAAGCCTAGAAAAATAAGTAGGCATTTTTTTTACTATTTTTTTTTTTAAAAGTAAACCAGTTTATCAACAGCTTTTTAAAAAATCTGTGTTTCAAGACAGCAGGCCAGGGACTGTTTACTTACACAGGCAGAAGTCAGCTTGGCCACAGTAACTGCAATATGTGGATTAGTTCCTACTGAGGTAGTTTAAGTTAATGGCAGACAACTGGTTGTAGTTAGCAGAAACAGAAGAAGGAGCCTTAGCAAGAACGCAGGTAGCAGAAGAAGATTTTCTTTTATTTTTGTTACAGTCCTTGTTTAATGTTGGGCTCCAGTGTGTAAGAGCACATTGCAATAGTCTAAGGGGTCCAAAGTCCAGGGGTGGTTTTATCCCCTCCTCAACTTGAATTAAGTCGTGATTTGTCTTTCACTGACACTTACTTAATGTCACCCAAGACATTTCTGATGAAGCCAGAGCTCTAACTGCTTGGCCACAATTCCCTGACTTGAGCTTTAATCACACAGCCACCTTTACCTCTGCAGGGGAAAGAAGCTGGACCGACTTGTATTCTTCCGTCTTTGTTAACTCATCTGTCATTTTTTGTTTAGCTTCATCTCAGCATCATAAATTTTTGAAAAGTGCTGCTTGTCTGACCTGGCCCTTGATTTCCATGGTTAAGATTCAGGCTAGCATTCCCATATGGCTCTGCTCAGTTCAAGGGATATGCATGCTGGATCTGGCTGGTCTTCCACTGTTCCCTTGCAGAGTGCCAGCTGTTGGGCATTTGACTTGTTCCTGAGTTCCATGTCAAACTGCACTAGTGAGTAAAATTCTGAGTGGGGGCATAAAAATCTGCATTATTGCTCTGGTGTATAACTTCAGACAATGATGCCAAGCAAGCAGTTTAATCTGTGCACGCTAGTCATCTTTCAAAAAATCAAGAAATTAGAGCACATCTGCCTTCCTCTTTCCTTCCATCTGTCAATTCAGGCCATACACTTGATCATATTTTCCCCTTATTACATGCAAGCGTTTGGATCCTTCATAATGAAATTAACTATGTGGTGTTTGCATCTCAATTGCTGCTATTTTCCTGTTTTCTTTTATAATCCTGCAGCACAAGGGGGGGGGAGTAATATTGCTCATTTGAATTATCACGAAATATGTTTTGTGTTTTCTCAGTGCAGCTCAGTGGTAGAGCACATATTTTGTGCAGGTGCCCCCTGGTTCATAGGAAGGTAGTAGGAACCTGCATTGTTATTATGAGTCAGACCACAGGTCCATCTAATAATACATATGAAAGTGTCTTCTACTCAGTCTCTAGATTGTTGGCTCATTAGTCCAGTATTGTCCACATTGACCAGGTGTCTTACCCAGTGATTAGAGTTATCTGCAATAAAGTGTTCATGTTTTGACCAACAGGTACAGATCTTGATGGAGTTGAGAAATTGAAGTGTTCATACAGTTCCCATTGAAGGAGTCTTCTCTGAAATGCATCAAGCTAAATTAAAATAATTAATTACCAGAATCACCAAAAAAATGCCTCCTTTTTGTTTCTGATTCCTTGGTACTTACTCCGTCTTTCTTCTTGCTGTGCTGACTGGCAAGATCTTCCAGGGGTATCAGTCTTTTGTACCCCTGCCTGTAGGTGCCAAGAGTTAACCTTGGACCTTCTGTAGATGAAACATGTTTCTACAAATAAACAGTCACTTAACATCTTAGTCTACAGTCTCTAACATCTTAGACACAAAATAATCTAGATCTGGAAAACTGCTACCACTCAATGTAGACAGTACTGGGCTCATGAGCCCAATGACCAAGACTAGAGATTCAGAAGAAGACACCTTTTGTATTTGGAACTAAATTTTGAAACATATATATTTCTAAATGCAGAGTACTGCTAATAAAAAATGCTGTATTAAACGGCTGGGCCTCTTCAATTTTAAATGTAGTTTTAAGTTGTTTTCATTTTCTTCATGCACTTCCAAGTTGATTTTTTGGAGTGGTATTGTGGCTCCTACTGGGCAGAACAGTAGGGTAAACTGGAAATAGATCATGTACTGCACTTAATTGTTAACAGAGAAAGTCCCGTCCCCCATCATTTCTTTTTTATTTTTTGGTTTAGAAATAGTTGGGACTGTATAGAAAGGATATATATGATGACAGGTGAGCTCAGAAGGAACAAAGTTGGAGGGGGGAAACTGTACCTCCAAAGGTAAACAAAACAGCCCTAACTCTTTTATAAGTCCATGTAAGCTCGCAGCCTGGCTGTGGCTGTGAACATGGCAGAAACTGAATGGGGTTCTTGATGGTGAAAGTAAGTGGTCTTCAAAAGCTAGACAACGTAAACCCACACTGCACTATGAAGCAAACAAAGGGATGCCTCTCTACTTTTCTCTCAGCAGCAAAATGTCAGGCAGAGAAGGAATGAGAGAACTTACCGTACTGTGTGTTTGTGTGTGAGAAAGAAAGTGATATGCATCATGTAAAGAAGT
The DNA here is from genome assembly GCF_964106915.1 of Podarcis gaigeae. Classification (NCBI taxonomy): domain Eukaryota; kingdom Metazoa; phylum Chordata; class Lepidosauria; order Squamata; family Lacertidae; genus Podarcis; species Podarcis gaigeae. Next base: position 6,385,269 of record NC_139677.1, on the reverse strand, counting down.
GACTTCCTATAAAAATTGATCTAGATATAATTAAATCTGTTCAAACCATCCTAGGACCATCTTGCTGCTGTGTCACCAGGGAGTGATACATAAGCCAGTAGTTATCTAGTGCAGATAATGCAATGGGGAGCTTTTGACACAAATTACTGTGTTGTCAAAGCAATTAATTTGGATTGAATTAATTGTAACTGAAGGTTTGGAGCCACAAAAGGCTGTTTTAAAAGAATGAGGATTTATTGGACTAAAGAATGCACTGGGATCATTTTTGAAGACCTCCCCAACTGAAATTTCCAATGTAAATTTTCCCTCCATTTCCCTGCTTTTTATTCCATATATCTGATTTAAGTGGTTTGTATTATATATTGTAGGGTTACCATGTTTCTCAACCAGGCGAATCATGGGCTGTCCAACTGTTCAATGTCAGTAGAACAAAAGAAGTAGGATCAAAGCAATGATAGGTAGTTTTCTTGTTGCAACATTTTAATTATTTCAAGTATTAAATAGGACAACAAGCAACGTGTACAGTTAAAATAACTTTTTCTTATGCATTTCTTTCAGTAACTAAGTTAAAAAAGGAATAGTACCTTTGTGTCCTTAAGCACCAGTGTGATTGAGAGCCCTGATTGGCTCTGGCTTCCTGAAACAGGAGAAGTGCAGAAGGTCCCAGCACCTGTCATTCATACTTGATGCCTTTGCTGCAGGAAGCAGTGGTGCAATGCTCTTGTACCTGTGCACATGCAGTTGTGGTGTATGAAGCCAGTCTTAGAGAAGAAGAAATGTGATGGCCTCAGTGAACAGTGTTCAGAGCAGAGTCCTCAAATTACTGATCCCAAGAGGATGCTCGTTTTATTGCCATACAATCACTTCAGTCACACAGAGACAGCAAGCTTGTTGTAATCAAGTAAAGCCACATCATGCAGAGTAACTTTGTCTCTCATGCTGTTCATGCTTCAAAGTATTCTAAAGTATTTAAACATTCTAGCTGCCTTTAAAATGGAAGTTGGTAAATGTACAGTTGTGCACTTCTCTCTCTCTCCAATAGCAAAGGTAGACATAGTTGTCTAAATCTTGATTATTCAGTTGAGGCAGGCAGTGTCTGTTTATGCTTCCTGTGCAGAAAAAGGAGTTCTCCTGTTGGGCTACTTCTGAAGCTGATTATGGATACCTGCTCCTTTTCATCATCAGTTATCAACCTGCCTACAGGCCCCATGGAAAATTGCTAAGATTTTCATATCTGTGATCTGTCAAAGTCAAGGATCAAACCAGGAGTCTGACTGCATTTTCTGTGTACTTTGTCAGCCTGTGAAGTCTGAGATAAGATGACTTCTACAAACATTAAGTTCTATGATATATTCCATGGAGAGATAACACCTTAAATCCCAAAGTACTGCCATTTTTATTTGCTTCCATCGTTCAGCCTAAGACATGTTTCAGATCAGAAATCGTTGTGATATGAAAAATATTTGATTTCATCATATTGTAGTTAAGTTGGCGCAAATTTGCTTTAAAATGTTTTGGCATTCCTGCAGCCCAGTGCAGGCAAAATATAATATTGAAAGTTGGGAGGGGTGTGTGTTTGAGGCTTAGGGGGGAAGTATTGTTTCTTTATTAAAGAAACTACACACACCAATCAATTCTGAATCAATCAAAATTCACTTATATTGGGTAGTGTCAGACACAAAATGAATAGCAAGCAAGTATGGCTGGCAGGTCAAAGTCTAGCACTTTGGTCCAAGGGAGGCCAGAGAATTGGAGAATAGCTGTGGAGGGAACAACTTGGTGGTCTCAGTCAGCAACATGTTGGAAGGCAGAGGATCTGGAACGTTTTATGACACTGTGGCTCCAGTTTGTCCTTCTGGTGCCCCCTGATTCCCCAGCTCAGAAGGTTTCTAGCATGTTGTGTGAGAGTCTTCTTTCCTCTGTGGCAGCAAATTTAAAGAAGATCTCTTTGTTTAAGCCCTGATAGGACATTTTAAGACAGCCATTGAGAACCTTGAGGCCAGAGGGCAAATGCGGCCCTACAAGACTCTCTTCTTGGAACTCCCCCCCCCCAAAACACACTCTTCTGATGCAATATGCCCCTCGCTGACCCTGCTTTACACCATGAGGGTGGTGGTTTGCCTTGCTACAGTATATCCTTGAATTCAGATAGTGCCTCTTTGCATGGCTAGATGTAAGGTAGAGATGTGGGTGTCTGCAGAAGCTGGCCTCCTGTGCAAAGATAACATTTGCAGATATTGCAGTGCCTCTGATCCCACCCACCAGACTGTTTTGCCCCTTAAATCATGAGTAGGCAAACTAAGGCTCAGGGGCCGGATCCGGCCCAATCACCTTCTAAATCCGGCCCGCAGGTGGTCCGGGAATCAGCATGTTTTTACATGAGTAGAATGTGTCCTTTTATTTAAAATGCATCTCTGGGTTATTTGTGGGGCATAGAAATTTGTTCATTTCCCCACCCACAAGTTGGAGACTCCCCGTATGATTTGGAACCTACATTTCTGAGGATTCTTTGTTGTTCCTGCAACACAAGGAATGGAGCTTAGCACACGGGTCTTTGCTTTCCTTGCTCACACATAGCATTCACGTACAAGCAGCATTCCCAAATAGAGCTGTAGACTGTTCTTCAATCTCTGTCCAACCCTGTCTCCTTGGCAGTGAATCCTGCAACTTGGGTCCCACAGCAGAAAGAGCCATGCTCCTTGAGAGCAGCAATAAGGCAGAGTCCCATGGATGGCTTGAATGGTCTGTGGAGTTTATCTAAAAATAATACCATTTTCAACTGGAACACACCGGAACTCAGTTCCAGCACCTCTCAGGTGGGGACCATTGCTATTATAAGAGAACGAGGGAGGTGTTCATGGTGAATTCTGGCACCTCTCTGTCTAGAGAAATAGCACGAACTGTATCTAAATAGATGCATCTTCTATTTAGGTGCACATTGTATGCCCCTTGAAGCCAACAAACCAATTTAAATTATGCTTTTGAAATCGCTGGTTTCAATACTAGAGCCAATAGTTTGAGGTAGTTTGGAGTAATGGACTTAAAATATTTGAATTAAGCACTGGGATAAGTCATATGTAGCACATGATGTACTAAGTTAGCCATATTATCTTTGACAATCCATGTCCACTTTCTGCTTTTCAGCCCAGGCTCCATTTATCTAAGCTGACAGCTGTGGTGTCTGTGGCTTTAGTAGATGTATGGCTGCCTTCTAGAATCCTAGCATGTTACAAAAGCTTATCCTCAAAGGGCAATCCTGATGCTGCTGCTACTTTTTTGTGCTCTCAGGAGAAGGCATGACTGATGACTCAGAATTAATTGTAACCCAGCGAGGTGTCAGTGACAGATATCCATTACACGCGCTAGTTCTTGTGAGCAGGAGGCAATTTCCTAATGTGCTATTCCCCCTCCAGCAGCCCTCTATTGAGACTCTGCTTTTAAAAAAGCACACTCTTTTGCACAGGAATGTGTCCGCGCCTCTTATAATATTGTTAAATGTATGCTTAATTAAGGGCTGTGCATAGGAATTTGCACTTGTGCGATTGCTCTTTCTGCATTCTTGCTGCCCCTTGTTCCCCATATGTTCATCTGTTTATTAGACTCTTATTATATAAGTAATCTTGTGCAACAAAGTCTTGCAGTAAAGTGAGGAGACTGAAGATGCAACAAACAAAAAGGGAGATTTTAGCCTAAAGAATGTAGTAAATAAAGAGTGAAGATATTGCCAGGGAAATATGAGAAGATAACGTCAATCCCTCCACCATTCTTATTCTCATTCTTATTTTTATGATAAGATAAACAAAATCAGAAACACCCAAATGAACATATGCACTTCATAAAATCCACGGTTGACACATCAGCTGTTTCTACCGATCTCCAAGATGCACCCCCAAGTATCAATCCCAATAACTTTAAGGTTAACCTTAAAGTTAACAATTTTGTTCTAAACATCTTGTTTAGACTCTTCCCCCACTTCAGCATTATGGGGTTTTGTTGGTACGTATACACACACATAAATATTCATCCATCTTGGCAAATTGTTTGATAGTTAAGCAATTTACAGCAGAATTTTAAGCATGTCTTCTCAGAAAGTCCAATTGAATTCATTATGGGCTTACTTTAAGGTAAATGGGTTTATAAACAACAGGTTTCTTATTTGTTTCATTACGACTGAAATAATAGTTTTTAACTCTTTCCCTTCATAGTGTGTTTCAGGTAAAATATAGTCATAAAACAGGAGAGTTAGGTATCAGACTTTCCTCAAACGTTCATTGGAATTGTTTTTACACTATTATAGTGCTGACCAGAATGTCATAGAGATGGGTGTTTGAATCGGATCACCTAGTTTTGAGTTGCAAAGCAACCTCAGGCAAGAAACAGGTGGGAATTGGTGCAAGGTTGGCTCAGTTAGTGCATGTTTAGTGTATAAATGGACACAAGATGGGAGCAGGGCAGGGAAGAATGCCTGATGAGGAACAATTTGGGATAACCCTTTTCACAAGGCCCTGGGTTCCTTGGATGAACTACAGGCTATCAATGTGATAGGCAGATAATAGCCAATCAAGTACAGCATATTTGGATATTCAACCATGCCACATACCGGTACCTTATCTCTGTAATTCGCACAATTCTCACCTGGAAGGTGAGCCTCTGTTACTGCAGGTTGGGAGATGAAGCTAATGAAATATAGCTCGCTTATGGTCTCCTGATGAATTTTTGGTTGAAGCAAGATTTTAACCAACAGCTTCTGGCTCACTGCTCATCCTCTAACTGTGCAGTGCTATACATGTCTACTCAGAAGTAAGGCCCACTGGGTTCAAGTGAGACTTGCTGCCAGGTCACTGGGTTTAGGATTGCAGCCTTAGCACTATGTTACATTAGCTATTAGTGTATCTCAAAGGGTCTGGAACTAGTAAAATGCTGCAGGGTTTACTAAAGCTCTTCTTATGAAACCTATGCAGTCAAACAGTTTTGTTTGGCAATTAGTTCATTTTTTAAAAAAAAAGAAGTGACATGCAGTACTATGTGGGCTAGCTCTGGTCTTGCTCTGTTAAGCTGGTCTGCTTCAAAAGTTTCAAATGCTTTAAAAAAAGAATAACCAACAAAAAACCCCACAACTCTCTTTAAGTGAACAATTTTGTAAGTCAAGTGTTTGAAACCTGAGGTTAATCATAATGTACAGGGAGGGCCACGTCCCATTAGATAAAAGCTTGCTACTTTTACACAAGGGCCGTGGCCTCCTAGATTGCCAAGGTCATACGCTGTGCTAAAGAAAGCTAACAGAATGGAATACTAAAGGGATTTTCACTGGCTCTTAAAAAAAAAGAATCCCTTAAAGATCAATTGGAAGGTTCCTACCTTCTTATCCCCACATGAACTTTAATCTCAGCTTGTGTGAGTGACACTAAGCAAAGCATAAGTGCAGCCTGTTTTCCAAGTGAATAATTATTTGAAGGGATGCTCTATCAAGCCCCGTTCCTGACATGAGACCGCAGAAGACCTCCGTGTATCTCCTGCATACAAAGCCACTTCCGAACATTCTGTCACATTTTCAAGGGGCAGCAAAACACAACTCAGGACGGGGCTTTATGCCCACCCTGGTCACTCCTGAATGCTGCCCCATCCTGCTCAAGTTTTTTTTCCCCATACACAAGTGGATGCTGTCACATTCTTATTGGAAAACAGAAAGCACAGCCCTTGGGCAGGGGAGGGGAGAGAAAGACAGGGGGTGAAAGCAGAGTAGCATTGGGGAAAGGGAGTGTTAGGATCGTCCTACTCTCATGTAGGACCTTGGCAGAGACACATGCCCAACTGGCAGGTTCTCTCCCTCCTGGTCTGTTGTTCAGGAGCTTCAAAAACTTTCTTCAACCCGAACATCACAGCGACTGATACCAAAAGGCATTAGCACGCTTAGGGATCTGCAGAGTATTCGCAGTTTGTATAACAGAACTCAGTAGCACAGCATTTTGTCTAATCTACTTTTATTTACATATAGTACACACATATAGTACATTCTGACTTAGCTCCTTCCTCTTTCTCATCAGACAGCAAAGAAAGAAAAAACAAAGGACAATAGTCCCACTTCACGGAACACAGTAACAGAAAACATCCTGTCTCCATCACTTCCCACACTGTGGAATGAAAACATACACCGTCATGTGATAGACAACAATCTCATGACTGCAAACACAGAGCAGGAATCTTAACAGGGAGGAGAAGACCTGGCAAGGCAGAGTGAGGAGCCTGCCTTAGGAAGCTGATTTTGGGCATCATGAAGCAGCACTAAAATCTTAAGCAGAAGTAGTAAATGTAGACACTTTTACTGTCAGAGTGACAGGAACTTATTGGATTTTCTGTCTCGGATGCTGGTCTGGTCTTGGGTGCTGTGTATCTTGACTTTGGAGTGGGTGGGTGCAGGAGGAATGGCGCAATGGCTATATTTTCAGCTGTCCCAGTTCAGTTTTCAGAGGGCCTTTTGACAAGAAAACCTCCAGGCTCCCCTCCCTCCATGAATCTACCTCCTGACCACCATTATCACTGGCTGATCTTGTTCCTCCTCTTCATCATCACTGCTGTCACCTGCCAGGCAGGGAACCTGTGAGCATCCATGAGCAGCGGCATCTTCTGTCCCTCCTTCTCACAACTCTTGCTATTTGAACCATAGCAAGAAGCAGGTGAAGAAGCATGCAATGGAGGAACAGGTCCAGGGGCTTGCGTGCTGAGGTGTGGACCCTTCACAGCTGTCCCACCATGCCAACCCTTGCCGTTGGCTCTGTATGCCAGTCATAAATTGGCCTGGCGGATATTGGAGAGAATGGTGAAAGAACAAGCCAGGCGCTGAGAGAAGGAAGCCAGAATGAAATGGCAACAGAGGGGGGAGGAGAAAGAGAATAAAAGAAATATTTCCAGTGAGGGGATGTAGAAGAACATAGGTAAGTGGAAAAGGATGAAGTCCTCCCTCTCCTCCCTTCTTAGGCAATTTCATGGACCTTTCTCTAGTATTTAATATAATTAGCAAACTCCCATTGGCAAGATTTGTAATTTTGCACTGTGACTAATTAAATCGCTATGACCACAATTTGTATTGATAAATATGACTCTCATTACAAATAATGCTACTTTCTACATTTTCTCCATATTGTGACATTTAGAGGCACATAATAAGTTGTTTATAAAACAACATCCAGATTATGAATGTCCCACAGATGGCAAGAAGCAATGGTTGCTCTGAATCTTATCCTCTTGACCTATAAAGATTATTCACTATGGGAAAAATGAATCCCATTTCTTAAAAAAAAAAAAAGTTTCATTTTAGTATCCAACCATAGAGAAAAGCTTATTTTTAACTGACCAGTTAAGTCAAATTATTAGCACAGTTGCTATGAGGGTTTATTTGGCACTGGTGCCCTCGTTATGAAATGCCCTTTCCAAAGAAGCTTGCCTTCTGCCTGTGTGAGGACCTTTTTGTTTTCCCAGGCATTTAAAATGCTTAAGCTATTTTTGATATTTTATCTATGGCTTATTGGTGGTGCCTTTATCTCTTCTATTTTTTATTGTGTCTGTCTCTGCGCCTGTATGTGTTTGCTTTTGCTTGCTTTTTTAAAAAAGACTTTTGTATTATACACTGCCCAGAGGACTTACAGTAAGTTACAAATTCATATATGAGCTGTTGTTGGCTATCAGTAGACATGGAAGGCTCTGTGGAATTTAAATGGGTATCAGTTGTAGCTTTGAGACTTTCTGCTGGGAAATTCCTGGACTGCTTTAATAAGTGGTTGATTGTGAAAGGATGATTGAACCTGAGGCGGAGGTAGGGCACAGTCCAGCTAAAGGGAAGGGTGCTTAATCCCACTGACTCCTTAAGCATACTCCTTAATTCTTTCTCGCTAAAACTGGTGGGACTTAAAAGTCATTAACTTAAGCTGTGCTGTGCTTCAAGTGCCTCACTCCAACAAGGTCAATGCAAGAGAAGTATCACTGTTAGCCAGTGACATTTCGCTGCTTGAAGTGGAGTCTAAGTGGTGCTTTCCCTACAGGGCAAATACTATTGAGACATCAGTTCCTGTCTACATCTGTCCCTCTTCATGCTGTCACCTAAATCAATCCTGTGAAGTATTGTTTGTAAGACTACTTACAGAGCCCCGGCTTCACCGAGCAGGCTTTCCCTGGCTGTTCTCCTGCTAGTGATAAAGGTAAAGGGTAAAGGGACCCCTGACCATTAGGTCCAGTCGTGGCCGACTCTGGGGTTGCAGCGCTAATCTCGCTTTATTGGCCGAGGCAGCCGGCATACAGCTTCCGGGTCATGTGGCCAGCATGACTAAGCCGCTTCTGGTGACCCAGAGCAGCGCACGAAAACGCCGTTGACCTTCCCGCTGGAGCGGTACCTATTTATCTACTTGCACTTTGACGTGCTTTTGAACTGCTAGGTTGGCAGGAGCAGGGACCGAGCAACGGGAGCTCACCCCGTTGCGGGGATTCGAACCGCCGACCTTCTGATCAGCAAGTCCTAGGCTCTGTGGTTTAACCCACAGTGCCACCCGCGTCCCTCCTGCTAGTGGTAACCAGTGCTAAACCCCCAAATGTGGGTGTTTTAAGGGAAACCAAAGCATTCTGAGAATGTCCTATTCATCCAAGTGTCATGGGCCAGGAATTGGCTTTACCTGCTGAGCAACAACCTGAAGGAACAGAAGGCAGAGTGACTCCACCTGTTGCTGATCAGCCTTCTTGCTTCCAACCTCAGTCAGTGGCTAGAAACAACATTTGTTGTTCCTGGCCAGACCTTGCTGGTTCTTGCTTTTCTTGACCTTGGGCTCTCGGCTTTCTTGACCCCTGGACCATCTGACTACGTGAACCGAGATACTCCTGACCTTAGGACTCGACTGAACCTTGCATATGGACTCTGCCTCCAGGCAAGGACCCCCCTGAGCCATGGCTGCTTGGCTGGCCTCTCCCACCACTGAGCTGTGCCATGGCTGGGCAGCACGGGACTATGACACCAAATTACTTCTGCATACTACCACTCTGTGACAGACATTGCACTATGTCACTATGCGCGTAAACCAAGCTAAGTCATTCTATTGTTAGGATGCCCCATGGGTTGTTTGTGCATTTATGAAGGTATGTGCATGCAGAGGTGAATTAGCTTGCCTGGTTTGAAGATCATGGAACTCATACTCTGGGAGAGAGTGAAACCTATATAAAATGGGGCGATCCTAAGTTATACCTGGTTTGGTCCTAAGGTATTAAATTTGAGGGATAACATTGTAGTATAAACCAAAGCGCAGTTCCTAACAGCTGGTGGCTGAACCTCCATTTTCAGGGTCTCATATGTGCGTATTTGTGTGTGAGATGCAGGGTGGCGGGGGCTGCAAAAAATAGTTCCTCCCACTATGTGTAATTTGGTGGACATTTTTCAGCAAATATGAATGTGTGCATGTTATTGTAATGGCTTCTTATAACATTCATGAATCCTTAAATAAAAACCCAAAACAATTAGGGTACCTCAAGCATGAGAGGTAGGGAATGAAATTTCTCAGGTATCAGAGGACATGAACCTAATTTCCAGCTATGCTGCATTGTGAGTAATAGGAACAGGATCCCATTGAATTATGTTTTATCAAAAGTTATCAGTTATGTTAGACTCCTTCAAAATAATCAGCCAGTTAGCTCAAACAACTCTCACACGAATGAAAGAATGAAAACCAGGGTGTTCTATTGCATCCTCACTTTTTCATCATATGGCACAAGTGGTCAGGATCTTACCCATCACTACCTAATGCTAATTTAACCTAAGCATAAGACTGGAATTGATTTCCTAAGCTTCAGACACATTAATTCTTGTTTTAAAAGGCTAAAATGAGGAAATTATTAGCATTAGCTGGCTCCCAGTTGAGTAAGATAAAGCAGGGCGTTAGATTAGATTAAATTGTACCACTTTATTTGCTTGTTAAAGGGAAATTTATTTCACTTTGCAGTTGAGACAAGTGTAGATAGATACTGGGTGTTTTATTAAGGAAGAAAAAAGATGATTTTCTGCTAATTGAATAGCTGGAATAAAATATAAAATATTACTCTCCCTGTCAGTAGCTGTCACCTTTCGATTGGGAATTGTAACACAGTTCAGAGAAGTTTGATGCAAAGAACAAAACTTTTCTCTCTCACACACACAGACAGAAAATGATATCCATTGTTTCTTAATTGTTTAATGTATACCTTTCTCAACTATTGTGGTTTGTGAATGAAACTCAAAGTTTAAATGCTTTATTGTTCATGACTACTTTTGTTATGCAGTAGTTATGGATTTTCCATGTTGTAAGCTGCCTTGAGCAGGGTTTGAACTGTGGAGAGGCAGCATACAAATAAAATTATGTATGTAAGGAGACAAGTAAATGCTTGGCTAAAATGCCAGAACTGGCCTCATGTAGGCAACCCCATGGCCAGGTCAAGCTGCCTAAGTAGATCAAATCCCACCTCCCAATGACCTTTCTTCCTAATAGGATACCTTCGAGGTCCAACCTCACCTTCTCTGGGTTTATTGCTTTAAGTGTGTGTGTGTGTGTGTGTGTGTGTGTGTGTGTGTGTGACTTGGTCTGGCATCTATCTGTCTGTGAATTGTAGGGAACCAGGAATTCTAAGGTCTCTGGGGTTCTGAGCCAGGGTGGAATCACTCAGAAATGACACAGATGGTGGATTATATCTCATCCCAGGACAGTAGTTACCAACATTGAGGGTATAGCAAATAGACATCATTTCCTATGGTGTACACATACATTTTTGTTCTGCTGACACTATAATCTCCAACCCAACAAGCTTTATGTGATTACGTGCAGCAACAAACACAGGTTTACCCATGGGTGCTTAGTTAGGAATCTGCGGCCAAACACTCTGACCTCTACATATGTATGCTTGCAAATGTGTGTTTGTCGCAGGCCCAGATCATATCTCTAGTTGCAATCTAAAAAAATATACAAGATGTGAAGTGATATGAGATAATGGCACATACAAAACTTCATGACCCCTCTTTTGGGGAAAAAAATGGTATGTGAAACCTTACATAGGTTTACATAGAAACCACAATGCTTTCTTCATACAGTCCTAACTTTTTCGAACAATAACACTCCAACTAACAATTGCTTGTCTCCCTCCAGTCTGAGAGTGGATTTTGGTTTGGTCTGCCACTTTTCATGGTTCCAAGTATAGCAAAGAAGATTGCATAGACAATTTGTAAGAAGAGAGAGAGAGAGATTTTATTAATTCTGTGTGTGCAACCAATAAGTGTGACATAACTTGAAGAAGATAAGTTAAGGAGCATCCTTTTAAATATTCACAATAGCTAATAACAAATACCAGTCTTTTCATGAAATCTAATATGCTCTGATAAGTAGAGCATAATAACTCCCTTTTCAAACAATGTTAGCAATATTTTCCAAGAAAAGAGCACACATATACACAATACTACATTAAAAAATGTAAATTTAGACATTTAAGGGAGAAATCCTACTTGTAAACATTTAAGAGAGCAATCTAGTGCACAAGAAGCTGGTGTGAAGGAAGCCCAGCATAAGGTAATCTGGTGAAATGTGCACCAGATAGAAACTCATTCCAGGAGCAGGCCAATGATGCCTGAAGTGACCTAACTCTAGCAGAGGGAAAACATGCTTTTAAAATAATGTTGGGGGATTTTTCACACTTCTGCTTGTCCCATGCCTGGAAATTACAGGTATGGGCAGTTTCCCACTGCTTCTTTCCCAGGGAAAGCCTGGAAAAACCCCAATTTGCTGTTTGCTCCAATTGAACTCTGAAGAGTAGTCTTTCCCTGCTGTAAGCAGCAGGGCAAGAGGAAGTGTGGAGAAGCCTGGAGTGATATCACCCCTTTTGCCATCTTAATTTATGTCAGGTTTCCAGGTCACAAGACTTGGCTGAACAGGATTAGGATCCAGCCTATGTCCTCACCCCATACATGTCTGCTGAGAATTAAGCCCAACTGAGTTCCATTAGGTTTACTCATGAGTAAGAAGGTATAGAATTGTTGATCAAATTTCTTTATCTGCCTGATCTCAATGGTGCATAATCTATAATTATGCTCTTACTTTATCCCTTTTTCCTCAGCCCAATGCAAATAAAGTGACTTACATGGCTTCTGGGAAATGCTTTGGACTATGACTTTGGGAATCTCCAGTGGAAGGATAATCTATTATTGAAGTCCAGCCAAAAAAACACATTTCTGATTTGTCCAATAGATAGCAAAATGAAGGAACATTTTTTTATTTATTGTTATAGCTGTTTTTAATGTGTGCAATGCACTTTCACATACATAATCCCAGTTAATCCTCACCATTGTTCCTGTAAGGTTGGTTAGTATTCTTATCCCCATAGTGCAGATGTGATAAGACTAGGTTCCTACTTTAGGTGAGATTTGAACCAGGGTGCTCCAAGTTCATGGCTCGCACACTGACATGTGATGCTGTGTTTACCACATTTCTAATAGAAAAGCAAGGCAAGAGACTTAAAGGGATTGAGAGCCATTAAGGACGTCGTCTTAGTTCATAAACTCTGTCCAGTCCTACAATGTACACAATCTTCGTGCAAAGTGCATGACTGTGGGCTGGGCTGGTTTGTGGTGTGTGGGCAAATGGCTAAAGGTTCCCCATATCCCACGCATGAGTCTCAGTCTAGACTGGAGACCTGCACCGTTTCTGAAAAAAAAAAATCACTCAAGAGCAAACAACACAGTTAATGTCACATGTCATCTGGCCCTTGGTTCAGCAGGTGGACTAAAAATATTGTCCTCCATACACATGGAATATAAACTTGGTATTTTTTTAAAAAAGGAAAGGGCAGGGAAAGCATCTTAACAGAGTTATCCAACACCCACCCACTCCAATCCAATCCACCATGTTGGAATGGGTTTAGATGGCCAACTCTGCCCTGGCCAACTCTTGCCATCCTCTGCAACTAGAAGCCCTGCTGGTGAGGGGCAACCAAACATGTCTGCCCAAATGGTGGATAGGCAGAAGGTACGATCAGTAGTAGGCTGGGGGAACACCCCAAATGGGCATTTGGGATGATAACAGTGGCACATAGTGGCACATGGCACAGTATCCATTGGATCCTGAGCTGTTGCCCTTGTCTGAGTCCTGGCACAGTGAATGGATTCCCCCCCCACCACCCCGAGTCACCTTCCACCCTGACTAGCACAAGTGACAAGACAGTAGCTGTTTCAGTTTCCACACCAATCCATTAAGCCCTGCTAATGCTGGCCAGGGGTTAGGATTGCAGCCTTCAGGAGTTGGGAAGCCAAAAAGTGACACAAGTCAGTGTTCATAATATGGATATTGCTTCTCTGTACAAAGAAAGTAAGCCAAAGCTTGCTGCGTTTGTGCTGTTTCTTTGCCCCTTGTGATAAGTAAGTTAAATTTGATGCCATATATGTAAGTTTTTCTGACTAAGACTGAAATCCTTGATATTAAGGCCCACTGGGAGTTTCTTTCTTTTTCTTTTTAAAGCTGCCTTTCTGAACTACTAGAATATATCCCAGCAATGACACAATTTATTCTACATATCCTTTAATCCTTCCCATAGTGCCTGGAAAAAACCCAAAACCTAATTTATTCTATGTAATGCTAGTAGAGAATAAGAGGAGCACTTTTATTTGGTTTTTCAAGTAATCTGATCTATCTTGCGCTGTACATCGCAAAGTGGTTTACGTAGTTCTGTCTAGATAGATATCTCCTCTCCTCCAGCAGATTGCAGGCAAATTGCTGTTACATGTGTCTGTTGCGAAGAGTTTTTGAAATATTATGTATTGATGAAATGTTAACTATAAACTAATACTTCCTAGAAGCACATTTTCATGTTTAGATAACCCACATGCATACCTTTAGCCTTGCCATGTCACATTTCATCTTGCTACTCTAAGCTACTAACAATTTCAGAATTTTATTATTGTTGTTTAAAAATAAGGATACACTAGCAAAGTTGTGAGATACGGTTCTCAAATAAGTTGCACAGTATTTGTGCCAGGAAGGCCTGGGCTAAATGTTCCCTCCTTCTGACCCATTCCTATCTGCCCAGGCCATTTCCTTTGGTAGAACATGCCATGCAATTCAAGTTATCCCATTGTAAGAAGCTGGAAAGCTCACTACAGTGGTACCTCGCAAGACGAAATTAATTCGTTCTGCGAGTTTTTTCATCTTGCGAATTTTTCGTCTTGCGAAGCACGGATTCCCATAGGAATGCATTCAATTACGCAAGACGTTTTCGTCTTGCGAAGCAAGCCCATAGGGAAATTCGTCCTGTGAAGCAACTCAAAAAACGAAAAACTCTTTCGTCTTGTGAGTTTTTCGTCTTACGAGGCATTCGTCTTGCGAGGTACCACTGTACCAGATGACGTGCCGCTGAAAGAACGTGGCCAAAAAAGCAGGAAGTTTTCCACAAGGATGCCAGTTCTTGTATATAACCCAGACAGGTGTAGCCGGCAAGTAAAGTTGAATCGGGTTCAGATCCCGTACACTCGAATCTGTCTCATGTGGAGTCAGTCCATTCACTTTTTTTTTGCAAAGCCTGGTCTCCATTGACTGGTAGTGACTCCACAGGCTTTGTGGAAGGAGTCTTTCCACTACCAGCTGTTTTCTGGGGTCAAACAAGGTGCATTTTGAATGAAAAGCAGCTTCTCCTGTAGGGCAGAATTGGGATCCATGATGTAGGTTGTCTCCACCCAAGAAGTTAAAAAAAACTTTTGAGGTGCAAACCTGCCCCTGTTCCATTTCCTGCCTTAGCCACTGGTAGGAGGTTTCTTGGGAGGGGTTTCCACCCTTCTTTTGGTTTCCCCCCATTTGTCTTTGTTTCCTGGATCCCCTTTACGCTCCCTAGCTGCCATCCGTAGCAGGTTTTCCTGGTCTGCCTCCCTCACTCCCTCTCGGGACATAGCTGTCAACTTTTCCCTTTTCTTGCAAGGAATCCTATTCGGAATAAGGGAATTTCCCTTTTAAAAAGGGAAACGGCAGCTATGCTCTTGGATCTGTTTTTCTAGGCTTCTTTTTCTGACCTGCAGCCCTTGGGAGGTCTCTGGGCTTCTGGGCTTGGGAGGGGAGCCTATGGAACGGCTCTGTTCCTTCCGCACTGGCTGCATATGAGCAGGTACTGTCCAGCCAAGGGAGGAGACAGGTACTGTCGAAACTGTTAAGACCAGGTGGAGTCAATAAGTGAAGTTGCCCATGACGACCTGCTTTCTTTCCTTTCCTGGGTTGCAGTAAAGAGGTGATGGTTGGGGAGGGGGGGGGATGACAAAAAGACAATAAGTTATATTTTAAAAGAGAGTTCCAGTAGGTAAAAGAAGAGCACTAATCCAGCGTGTCCTGTGCTCTTCTTTGTAGTCCCAGCGCCGTGTTACGTTTCACCTCCCCGATGGCTCCCAGGAAAGCTGCAGTGACAGTGGTCTAGGAGATCATGAGCCTGTGGGTAGTGGTACCCTGATCTCACACCCTCTCCCTCTGGTTCAGCCGCAGGACGAATTCTACGACCAGGCCTCACCGGACAAGAGGACCGAAGCGGATGGCAACTCCGATCCCAACTCTGGTGAGTTGCATTTTCAAGCCTTCCCTGCCCACCCATCCCAACATGGTTTTTTTGTTTTGCTTTTTCTATATAGGTAGGCCTGCATTGTATTGTTTTCGTGTGTGTCCTCCGTATCTGTGGCGGCATATAAAATGGCACGGAGCATAAGGTATAACGATGATGGCTTGCGCTTCTCAGAGAAATAGGTGGAGTCGCTGCAAAACAAGCAGACATCTAGGAAAGGCAGAGGGAAAGGTGCAGCAACTGTATTTTCATTATTATTGTATCCAGACACAATTATTTTCTGTGGTGTGGTTACTGAAGATCCTTTCACTAGCAACGGTAACACATGCATTTTCTCTCTTTTTAGATTTTCCCCAGCCTAAGAATATGACACGTGGTTCATAATATAGGAAGCAGACTAATTTTAAAGCAAATAGTTTTTCTGATTCCAATCAAAAGCTATGTACTTAGATTAGTAGTGTAAAAAATATAAGTAACTAAAGGGCAATCACTTTACAGTGGTGTTTCCTAAAGGCATTGACATTATTATTGTTACAATTAATTTGCTAATTGCCTTTTAAGACACCATATCCAGGTGATTTACATAAAGCAATTAAAACAATTAAAAATACAAAGATAACCAATAGATTTAAAACAAATGGATACTTGTGGAAAAGACCCATCTATCCAGCTGGGAAAGCCTGTTGTAACAAAAATGTCTTCAGCCATTTCCAGAAAGTGCAGTCTTGGATCTCGACAGGACTGCTATTCCACAGAACAGGGGCAGCCACACTAAAAGCCCTGCTCTCAGTTAGTGCAGAGCAGGCTTAGATATCTTTGGAACTTGCAGGAGAGACTCCTGCAGACCGCCGCTGGGTGTAGAAGGGATAAAGCGCTCTCTAAAGAAACCTAGTCTTGAGCTTTATAGGGACATGTATGTTAGTATCAGCACCTTGAGCTTGGCCTGGTAACATTGGCCTTGATAATATAGAATTGCACATGGCCTGGAATGTGAATAAATAAAATATGCATGTACAAGAGCTCGTATGTGTACTCACTATACATTACTTATTTCCTATATGGCTTCACCTTTTCCTGCTGTTGCACTAGGGAAGAGTTTACTGAAGAGTTTACAAGTTTCCAAAGTAGCATTTTGTGTGGCATGGGGGGGGGGGGGCTACTGTTGTAAGAAGCTGCTTCTTTACTGCAGACATAAAAGCTCCAAAGCTCTTTGATGTTATAGATTTGGCTATCGATTTCAAATGCTCTGGCAGACGTGGAGGTCTGGTTCCTGAGAACAATTGTGGTTTTTGAAACTGTGAAATAATGCACCTAGACACATGGTGAGCATATGGAGAATTAAGATCAATAAGGTGAAAACCTAAGTCTGCAGTCCTAAGCAGACTTACTAAGGAGTAACTGTTGTTCAACTCAGTGGGATTTACATATGATAAACATGTTAATATCCTGCTCCTGAATTCTTGTAGTGTTGTTAAATGGCTTGATAAGACAATTGTTCCTGCAGAATTAGGGCTGGATTTACCATAGGTTTGATGAGGCCCTAAACTATTGAAGGTAATGGGGCCCTTTATACGTCCAGCTGTCCTTTGTCAACAACAAATTGCCGCTGTTTTTTGTGTTGAATATATGCTATATGCAGGGCCCACTAATTACACCATAGGAACCTACACAACACAAAACACTGTTGCTGTATGTAGCTTTTATTTTATTTTATTTGTTTTTATCTTATATTTTAGAAATGTACATCCAGTTTTTTTTCTTTAATTTTTTGGGGGGCCCCAAGAGAGTGAGGCCCTAAGCTATAGTTTGTTTATCTTATAGGCAAATCCGGCACTGTGCAGAATGTGGTCAAGAGTGGGGGATTTTATTTTTCCAATAGGTGGATAACTTGTGGCCCTCAGGATGTTGTCAGACCTCTCTGTCTACTGGGGCTGATAGGAGCTGGGGTCCAACCTGGAGGGGCATAGGTTCCCCACCCTTTGCATGGACAGGCAATGGAGTCCCCCCAACCCCAGGCAACCCCCGAGCAGAATAATGACTCAAGACAACGTGCTATGGGATTAAAATTGGCCACAACTTTATTAAGTTTCAGGTGTAGGGAGACCTTGGCTCAGGCATTGGGCATTTATTCTTCCCAGTCCCCAGCCGGGGATCTGGGAGACTTCAGGGGTATCCAGAATGTTGGGTTGGGCTGGCTCTGAAGAGCATATGTTCAAGCAGAGAGCCTGCCCCCCATTTTGCCACCATTGGAGGGGAGAGCAATGACAACCTCTCAGCGTATGGCCAATGCCTCCCCTCAAGACCCCTTTATCGGGGAACCCTGGGATCACAACTGCAAGGGGGGCATGGGTCACCGCTCTGCCCCCCCCCTATTTAGGTAGATAGACTAAACGATTCTGCCCAAGGCCTGAAACCGCCAAGGTTGTGATGTTTTGCTGCGGGAAAAGCAAAACCTGCCAATGCAGGAAAATTCCTTTCCGGCCCTTCAACAGCGACCCTGACGTAGCAGCACCTGCGTAGCTGTGGAGAAGAGGTTAACCTGCAAAAGAAGACTTAACTGAGGGAGGGGAGGGTGGGAGAAGCTCTGGAGCCGACTGCTGCTTCGCAGGTAAGATTCACCTTCTGTTGTGTGGGCAGGATGGTCCCTCCCCTTACCTGGCCAATCCCCTGGCAACGCCTCCCCAGGCGGGATTGGGCGATTGGCTGAGGTAGGCGGAGACCTCCAGGTATCCAGCCTGGGGAGGATGAAGCCAGCCTGAACTACCAGGAGTCACACTGGGATTTGGGGGGCTGCACGCGGCCACGCAAAAGGCACCCCCATTTGATGTGGGGAGCGGTCATTGTGCAAATTGGCACACGGTGTACAAAAAGGGGCAGCAGCCTTGTGCTAGCAGAAATAAAATCTCTCTTCCCTGTGCCTACCCCCCAGATGCTTCAAGGAAGGGAAAGCTGTGGGTTTTGCAGCTAAAATAAGAGGGCTTCCATTTCAGGTTGAGAGAGAAGAGGATAAGTTGGAGGAGGTACTGTATGATATGGCAAGAACACGTTGGGAAATCTAATGTCTAAACTAGGGTGGAACTCGAGGGTGTGTTTAGTTATGACTATTTTACGTGTATTAATTACCAGAAAACAGAATTTTAAACATTATTTTTATCAAAAGATTGTATGTATACACACCATCACTGCAGCAGACTCCAGAATGTCTCATTCATTCATTCATTCATTCATTTTGGCCATATGTTTGCTTGGCCTCTGACCAGAGTGGTAAAAGCTGGATAATGGCCCACAAACAGTTTCTTTCTTTCTGAGTTACAATTCCACCCTTGGTCTAAACCACCTCTGGATGTTATTAGAATAATAACCCAAGAAAGTGGAAGCAACACTTTCTAAATGGTGGTAACCTTATTTAAATGCAAGTAATTAAATTGCCAGAATGTCAATAAAGTCTATGGATTCCCAGGCAAACCCTATTATCTCTTTAAGCAACTTAGATGGAACAATCCAGTATTTGTGTTTTTATGTACTAGAGGTGACGGTTGAAGTGACAAAAAGACAGTCTTGCAGCGGTGTTACCTGTGTAGACTTTCCCTTTAGCCTTGATGGCACAGAGTTGAGTACTGGCTTTAACACTGTGTGACAAAGCGTGTTCTCCTTCATGGAGAACACGTGTTGCGGTGGGGTCTGCTGAGCCACCCCTCTGTTACCAGGCAGGGTCTCTAAAGATGGCCTGGGGCAGTGATTGGTTCACTGGGATGCTGGGGTAAAAGTTATGTTGCAATTTTGGTGGGAGGGGTAAAATGTTTAAATACTCTGCATGCAGCCTGGAGCTTTCTCTTTGCTGTGTGCAACGGATCACCCGCCCACCCGCCCTTGAGTAAGGGGTTGTTGCATTGACCTTGCTATGCCTGTCATGGGGTCGTCTGCCATTGGGGCAGGGGCCTGGTAGGAATTTTGTC
Source organism: Podarcis gaigeae (assembly GCF_964106915.1). Taxonomy (NCBI): domain Eukaryota; kingdom Metazoa; phylum Chordata; class Lepidosauria; order Squamata; family Lacertidae; genus Podarcis; species Podarcis gaigeae. The sequence goes on along the minus strand of NC_139677.1, from coordinate 6,365,734 downwards.
CATCTGGCTGATTGGCTGGGCCATTTGGTTTTTGCCTACTGCGTAGCAAATCGTCACAACTTGTAAGGTTGCGGTTAGGCATTGGTTATAAATTGGTGGAGGAGGGGTTATGATAGGCTGGGCCTGCCCCTCCATGGTTGCTGCGGAAAGGGAATTCCGTTAAAGGAATCCTGGGGCTTGCCATCTTTTCGTCCAATCCCTGGAATGGGACTAGGGCCGGCAAGCCTTCGGGGAGCAGGCGGGTGAGAGTTGAGGGTCTGTGTCTCAGCTCCAATTCTTCCCCGACTTGCTTTCCCCCGCACTGTCTTTCGGTGGTGCCCGGAAGTCAGTTCTGTCCCCAGGCGGGGGGACAGATAGTCTTAACCAATGCCTAAACAACCACTCACGGTTTTGTATTTAAATAAAGTTGTGGCCAAAATTATGCCAAAAACCTTAAACAAAAATTAAGTGTGCGTTGTGAGTTATTTGGGGGGTGGCTTGGGGACCTCGACACGCAAATCCAGAAATAAATTTGAGTCCTCAGCAAGGAATGGTCCCAATTGCTGTAGTCCTTTTCTGAAGATACTGCATGTGTGAGTACTTCTGCATTAGAGAAAAAATTCCAAATGTGTCATGTAAAATGAATTAGAACATGTAATATTAATCACAAATGATGGACTCTTTGCTAATATAGTTTTGCTAAAAGACTAATCTGAACAGACAGATGCTTTTGACTCACATAAGGATTAGGGAATGGGAGACGTCTAGGCTTTAGGTGTGCTATCTTACTACACAGTGATATCTCAGAAGCAGTACCCACAGGGTGGGGAAGGGCACTATGATTTGTGGATTTTAATGTATATTTAATCTTTGTTGGAAGCCGCCCAGAATGGCTGGGCAAACCCAGCCAGATGGGCGGGGTACAATAAATTATTATTATTATTATTATTATTATTATTATTATTATTATTATTATTATTATTCCTACCATGTTAGCCCTCTAATCTATGTTGACTTCACCATTTTTTTACAATCTGCCACTCAAACTAACTAGAGATTACAGATCACATATTTTGTATCAACGAAAGGTCCAGCGCCGAGGGCCTTCTGGTGGTTCCCTCATTGCGAGAAGCAAAGCTACAGGGAACCAGGCAGAGGGCCTTCTCGGTAGTGGCGCCCACCCTGTGGAACGCCCTTCCAGCAGATGTCAAAGCGATAAACAACTACCTGACATTCAGAAGACATCTTAAGGCAACCCTGTTCAGGGAAGTTTTTAACGTGTGATTTTACTGTATTTTTGGTTTTTATGGAAGCCGCCCAGAGTGGCTGGGGAGGCCCAGCCAGATGGGCGGGGTATAAATAATAAATTATTATTATTATTATTATAACACATCCATGATGCCTCAATAATTTCCATGCCACCATGTCCTTAAAATAAGATGAAAATTAGTGTAACTGTACTCACATTGGTGCTAATATCAGCACAGAAAAAAATGTATGCTGAGGAGCTGGAATAAATTTGAAATTCTGAAATTTCAAATAATTGAATGCAATGTGCTCTTGAAGCAGGACAAAAATTGAAGTTTCATGAATATGCAAGAGGGAGATACTGATTTCATTCATTCATTTATTTTTAAATAGCTGGAATTTGGTTCGTTCTTTTCAATTTCTGAAATGGCATTAGCAAGTCCCCAGCTTGCTGTAAAGGTTCTTCCCTCTTTCTTGAACTCATTTGTGTCAGGAAAGAGTTTCTTTCATCTGACAAAATGGATTCTGGTCCACCAAAATGTATGTCTCTGTGTTGCCCTGATACGGTGATGTTGTTATCTGATGGTATAACCCCTCTGGAATATAATCCAAAGGTCAAAGACCTGCCCGCTTGCTTCTCCCTCTTACTCTATTAAATGCTACTTATACATTTAAGTGGCATTTAACAAAGTACAATGGTTTGTTCTTCAATATATGGAACGATATTTTAATGCTGTGAACTGAGAAGCTTTAAATGGGAAAAGCTATCCAACTTCCACCCTTTTTCTTTTTGTTATTTTCCTGTGCGCTCATTTTTTTGTTTGTTATAGGCAAATTCTATTTCCCCCCTATCTAACAAGCAATCACTCTGCACATTTTCTGTGGCAGATGCTTCAAGGTTTATGTAGGTGTGAGTGTATGTTTTAAGTTGGTATGGAAAAAAATGTTTTCATTTCAGAAACAAAGAACAGGGGCATTACTTTTTATATAAATTTGTTTGTAGCTTTGCAAACATTAAATGCACAGCCGAACTAGCCGTGCTGCCTGCCTTTTAAATGCCAATTCTAATACAATCTCACTTTCATGTATTGTGCTGCGGATGTTCTCCCTTGATTTGAGTGTTTTGCCCCATGGTGAGAACAATTTGGGCCATTTGTTTCCAGGTTCACATGAATCATTGGTTAATAGCTGCGTAGCATCTAGTAGTCGATGCTCCCTGATATTGGTATTTTGCTGCTGATACCAAGTTTAGTATTTAGGTTTCAAAAGCCTACTGTGTTCTAGAATGAGTTAAATGTTCTCCAGGCTTAATGAACCAGTGCGCCAGAGATACATTGTTATATTTTCCAAGTGTTGCCAGCCTGCAAAGAGACAAGAGAGTTATACAATTACCCTAGCCTAATGAAAAGGCATGCACAGTAAGAGAAAATTCATCCAGCTAATCTTAAAGCCAGCAATCATTCATGCTGGGTGAGAGTGCGAGAGCGATTTTCAGCATTAGCTTTATAATCACACACTGCTATCCTGTTTATTAAGATACAGTTCATACTTACCTCAGTTTCTGGAATAATTACATATGACTGTACTCTTGTGATAACATCCTTGGTGGTAACTACTTGGCATAGTACTTAATCCTAATGTGATTGATGTGCAGGGAATCCTGATGGGAGTATAATTTATGCAATTCATGACATGAACTCTGCCACTCTGCTAGAGCAGAACATCACAGGTGAGGTGGGTGGTCCAAACAGAGCCCCAGATGCATATGGTGTAGTGGTTAAGAGCGGTGGACTCGTAATCTGGTGAACTGGGTTCGCTTCCCCCTCCTCCACATGCAGCTGCTGGGTGACCTTGGGCCAGTCACACTTCTCTGAAGCCTCTCAGCCCCACTCACCTCACAGAGTGTTTGTTGTGGGGGAGGAAGGGAAAGGAGAATGTTAGCCGCTTTGAGACTCCTTAGGGTAATGATAAAGCGGGATATCAAATCCAAACTCTTCCTCTTCTTTTCTTTTGCTTAAAAGATCAAAGATCACAAAAACCAGGGCATCATACATACAGGCCTCCTGATGGTTGTACTTGAAAAGCTGTTGTTGTTTATATTTTTATTGTTTAATTTTATTAATTTATGTGGTAGGGGGACAATGATTTGCCACACACAGAGAGAGGGGGGGTTGACATGACACTCTTTCATCCCACTGAGTTTGCAACTAGGTGGGCTTGCCTTGAGACACCTCTATGGTTAGATGCTTTCATGCACTGTATCCCTTGATCTTCCCTCAACAGATGAAAACTGTTGAAAAGCTTAAACCTAACTCTGCAGTGGGCAATGATCACAAAAACAGCAGCAATTATCCTTTTATAAGTTGCTTGCAGTAAACACTGGTGTTTTGCTTTCTTTTGTGTTTTTTCATGCAGTTGTATATCCAAATATACAGTATGGGGCAGAGGGGTGGTTGACTTCATTTCAATTTAGGCCAGGCTCCATTTAGCCTCTGATCCATTCACCATCATAATCACAGCATAAACTATCTGCTAACGAGCTTGATATTTTTTATTTTTTGCATTTACACTTTGAATTAATTGCGGTCAGTTATCAATCATTACCATGAAAGTGACAGAGTTGCTATAAATGAAATCGTCTCCATTAATGAATGCGGACTAATATCAGATGTGGCAAAAGTTTCCCAATGTTTTTGTTGTGTATTTTTGTGCACTTCTTCACTGTATGAACAAGGCAAGAAGTGCAGCCAGCATGACAATATTCATTTCCCAGCTATTGTTTTCATAATTTTCTGGCTTAAAATGTGTAGTTGAGGGCCAACCAAGCGGATGAAAATCAGGCTGGATATTGTTTTTAGTAAAGTGGAGTTTCTTATTAAAGAGATCCTTGACCCTGGTCTTTGACGTCTGAAATTGCTTTTTAAGGGCCCATCCTATTCCTGTGACTGTAATCTGTTTTAACCGTTCTCAATTCTGAATTTTAATTTGTTGCATTTCTGCCCTGGACATTCTGGAAAAGGCTGGGTAATAAATAATATTATTATTACTCCCCCCCCCCCCCGGGGGGTTCAGAGACAGAGAGAGAGAGAGAGAGGGACCATCGTGTCCAGCTTCTAGGTGTACAGCTTATCATTTATGATCACAAAGATTTCCTCTTCTTCTTCTGCTGCTGCTTCATTTCCTTTGTATCTCTGCATTCTTCTACCTAGTCACTTAGCCACTGTTTGGCCCTCAGTCTTTATTGGTCTCAACTTCCCTACAGGTTTGCATTAAGAATTAAAGTTGTGCCAGACTTTTGTTTTGAATTAAATTTGGGTATTTGAGGGAGTTGCAGTGAAGCACAGATGCCTCCAAAAAGGATGCATGCAGAACTTTCTTAGAAATGTTGTGGGACTGGGCAGCAGCAGTGGGTGGTACTGACCATAGGAACTTAGCAAGGTGAGGAAGGGGACTTTCAATTCAAGCATTTTAAGGAAGAATTGCACTTTGAAAATGGGTTTCCAGCCTGACCTCACAGCTTATGTTTTACAACTGGGTGCTGCTTCTTTGTGTGAATCAATCTTTCGAGATGCTTTCTACGTGTAGCTGATGTCCAGCACTAGGTTTCTTTAAGTATGAGGTAGGAAAGAGCTTGGATTGCAGACTTATTTGTGATACAGTAGTATGTTGGTTTTTGGGACACGGGTGGCGCTGTGGGTTAAACCACAGAGCCTAGGACTTGCCGATCAGAAGGTCAGCGGTTCGAATCCCCATGATGGGGTGAGCTCCCGTTGCTCGGTCCCTGCTCCTGCCAACCTAGCAGTTTGAAAGCACGTCAAAGTGCAAGTAGATAAATAGGTACTGCTCCGGCGGGAAGGTAAATGGCGTTTCCGTGTGCTGCTCTGGTGGCCACATGACCCGGAAGCTGTACGCTGGCTCCCTCGGCCAATAAAGCGAGATGAGTGCCGCAACCCCAGAGTGGTTCATGACTGGACCTAAATGGTCCCTTTACTTTTACCTAGGAAAGAAGAGCTTTGATTGCAGACTTATTTGTGGTACAGTGGTACCTTTGTTTACAACCATAATCCATTCTGGAGGTCCGTTTGTAAACCAAAACAGGTTGTAACCCAAGGTGCACTTTCGCCAATGGGGCCTCCAAAAAAAATTGTTCGTAATCCCGCCAAAATGGGTTGTAATCCCAAAAAAGGTTGCAAACTGGGACATGCACTTCCGGGTTTCATGTGTTCGTAATCCAAAATATATGCAAACCAAGGTACCACTGTATTAGGAACACCACACTTATTAAAAACTGTTATAACCACCAGAAGTATATGTGTAGAGTCAGAGGTGCCCAAACTTTTTTCACAGAGGGCCGGATTTGATGAAGTGAACATGTGTGAAGGCCGACCAAAATTGTTGACCTTTTTTTTAGGATTTTACCCGATGTAGACTGCCACAGGGGCCGGATTAAACTGACCAGTGGGCCAGATTAGGCCCCTGAAACAGACTTTTGACATGCCTCGTGTAGACCAATACAGTTAGTTTGGGTATAGGAAATTGCTACACCCAGTCTTTGGTGCCTTTCATCTGGCTTGTGGCCTCTCCTGTTAGGCACCACCCCTTTCTCTAAGTACAGTGGTACCTTGGGTTAAGAACTTACCGGTAATTCGTTCTGGAGGTCCATTCTTAACCTGAAAATGTTCTTAACCTGAGGTACCACTTTAGCTAATGGGGCCTCCTGCCGCCGCCGCATGATTTCTGTTCTCATCCTGAATCAAAGTTCTTAACCCGAGGTACTATTTCTCGGTTAGCAGAGTTTGTAACCTGAAGCGTCTGTAACCCGAGGTACCACTGTAACTGCCTCCCCGGGGTTGGCGCATCCCATTTTCCTACAGCCTGCCACCTCCCCCTTTCTGTCATCCCCTCTTGGTCCTGCCATGCTGCCAGTGCCACACCTCTTTCCCTTTTGTTCTGCGGCTCTGTGCATTCTCACAAGATCTCATGAGACCTCGTGCAGTCTGTGAGATCTTGAAAGATTTCGCCAGAAACTGGTCCCACTGTTGGCACTGGATGCAGTGGAGCAGGCAGTGGAGGCAAGGCAGGCAACCTTCTTGGGCTTCTGCTGCTCAAGGTGGATGCCTCACCTGACCTGCTCCCTCCACAGTAACTCCATTCACAGCAAGCAACCTATCTCTCGTTCTCTCTCTCTCTTTCTTCTCTGCAAAAGTGGTGGCTGCCATTAGGAGAATGACAGATTGGGAGGTAAGCAGGCCTGCAGAGCAACCCAAAGGCCAACCTGTTATTAAGGATCTGAGAGGGGAGGAGTGTATAATTGGTGAGAGTCCAGAAATGGAGCACGTGGCCCCTAACTGTTTAGCCCTACATGAATGTGGCCCTCAACATCAACAATTTCTCCACTCCTGACTTAAAGAGCTACAATCTTATTGAAGTCAAGGTTCTTCTGTTTAGCTAAGTTATGATCAGATTTTAGAAATATTATTCCTGATTGTATTTTCTGTTCAGATCTTAATGGGGGAAATGTTCACAGAAGTTTGACTAATGTTGTGCATTACGTTTCACTATCTCAAATTTGCATGTTCAAAATTGCATAAAATATTAACTGCCTTAGCAAATAGCATGACACCCCATGATTAATTGCTTACTGACAATATGACTTTATTGCATCTGTTCTGCAATTTGTAGCTTCGCATTGTGTTTATGATCTAATGTGCAGAAGACAGAATTATTTTGTTTTACTGCTAAAAGATGTTGGAAATATATACAATTTATTTTGAAGAAGGGCATTCCATATGTATTTGAATAATAAGAAAACTTTCCAGTGGAAATGTTTTCATAGTTACATAGTTAAATTTTCAGGAAAACATTCTAAATTTTCGATATGCTTATTTTTCTGGTTAACAGTAATAATAAAAATATGGTCAGAGTGATGTGATATATGGAATCATCTCAATTTTCCTTGCCCCCAAATTAAATAGTTGTGTCAAATTAATTTGAAATTTAATGGCTGTGCATGACAGTGATATTGCCCCTATCCTTCTTACTCACTGGATGGATTTGTCCTTCCTCTGGGTGTTCCAGCTGAATATAAGTGGTTGTAAAATTTGGCCTGGGCTAGAGCCAGACTTGCCATGTTTGTATTGGGTTCATTGAAATTAAGGGGATTTAAGTTAGACTTAACCAATATGTGTAGGCCTGAAAGTCATGGTCAACTCTCAGGTTGCATATTGGATACTGATCATGCCACTCCAGCCACTCCTCTCCAGTACTTTGAAATAATAATGTGGGTTGGCCCTATGCAAAATTGCATGCGCATTGGGCATCAAGTGGGCCTAGAAGCAGAATGGGTACTGCCAGGCAATAGACATGTGTCTTTCCTAGACGGCCTGAGCCCTGTGTACCTGAAGGAGCATCTCCACCCCCATCATTCGGCCAGGACACCGAGGGCCTTCTGGTAGTTCCCTCACTGTGAGAAGCGAAGTTACAGGGAACCTTCTCAATAGTGGCTCCCGCCCTGTGGAACACCCTCCCATCAGTTGCCAAGAAGATGAAGGGATGTTTTTATATATGTTGGAAGCTATCCAGAGTTGCTGCGACAACCCAGTCAGATGGGCGAGGGTACAAATAACAACAACAACAACAACAATTAGCCAGATGGGTGGGGTACAAATAAATTATTATTATTATTATTATTATTATTATTATTATTATTATTATTCACACATAGCTTTTGTTCACTGAAATGGCCATTTGAAACAATCCAGTGTTATGATTTTACATATCTGGTAATCAAATTAGTGAGGGGAAATCATGTTGAGACCATTATGTGAATAACTTTGGAAATATGCTATTTTAATATCTGTAACCACTTTTAAATCAACATTAGGCTCTCAGTACAGTATCAGAAGCCCGTGTGAAGGATTTTAGCCTAATATTGGTATGTGTGTTGCTTTTTCTCAATTGTGATGTAAGGAAACTGTCTGACAATGGCGGTAAGCTGCAAAACATCTTTTGGTTACACACAATTCAGCTAAGAGTGAAGCAGGCTGGTGTGTGGGGAAAACTTGCCTCCTAGTGTAGAGCTGTGGGAATGTGTACATTCCTCAGCCTGCTTGATGAAATTACGTTTTGATAGCTGCGAGCAGCAGATGTGATTCATTCTTCTTCAAAGAGATAAATAGGAATAGCATATATTTAAAGGAGTGTAGGAACTGCTTTAGGGAGCGAGCCTCCTACCCATGGCAGATGAATATGCACAATAATTCCATTGATGTAAGAGCCAGAAAAGGGGGGGTAGAATTATATTTATGTCCATCAGCGTTTGGATATGAAGCTAAGTAAAGGTTTATCTAACTTCTACTGAGAGTTAGTAAGCAACATAAATAATGGCTGCCATGTTGATGATCAGGCTTGGGAGAAAACCCCAGTTGTCCTTAGAAGGTTGTATCTGGACATCACATTTAAAATGTAGCCTTATTATTCCTTGGTATTAATTTTTAAAACTAAGGAATTTACTGTTGTTACAAATTGTCTTTAATAGTTGTCTAAAATAGCCACCTTCAGGCCACACTGCACCCCCACTACACTACAGATTATTTGAATAAATGTAGCTGCTAAATATCCCACATTTTAATAAACCTAATGCTGTAGTGGTTTAGTGAAATGATGTCAGGGGAGTTAAATCATAATACAATTTCCAGTAATAAGTAGAAATATCTTTGTGGCAGTGGTTTAATTATGATTAAAGTTTGAGAGTGTCTTCTATTACATTGGTCATATGACCTAGCCCCAAAGGGGGAAGTTAATCCTTCCATGCGAATAACTTTGGTTTATATTGTCACTGTCACTAAGCCCAGTGGGTAATGGTGCTTTAACCTTGCTTGCAATTCCCACAGCATGATCATTTATTGCATTTACTGCTCAGAAAACTCTTGAAGGAGCAAGGTCATAACGTTACAGAAAAACTTGGGAAACAGATGCACAAACATTTTCTGCAAGGTCTGTGCAGCTCCTGCAGCTCAGCTGTGGTGGCATCTATGAGTCCAGGAGGTCATCTGAAGCTCCCAGGCCCACACTGATGTTTAGGAAAGGTAGGAAGAGAACAAATATGTGATCTTCCTCCAGAGGCATGTTGCAGTGTCGACAAGTTCAGTCTATGCTACTCTAGTAGCATCTGCAGAGGGGAACTGTATGGTTCAGCTGGTCCTTCCATGTTAGCATCCACTTGAAGCTGATGGACTTAGCACATTGGTCAGTCTGTAGTTTCTATCTTGCAAAATCAGGAGGCCAGCAACAACTAACAAATAAAATAAAAGGTAAAAGTAAACGATGAACACTTTCAGTGTTACACCCTTTCCTCTTTAGTCATCCCCACTGAATGTAAATGGCTGGGATTTGGAGTTGAGCAGCATCTGGAGGCTGCAGGCTCCCCAACCCTGGTATACATTTAGTTGCTGTTGTTTAGTCGTTTAGTCGTGTCCGACTCTTTGTGACCCCCTGGACCAGAGCACGCCAGGCACTCCTGTCTTCCACTGCCTCCCGTAGTTTGATCAAGCTCATGTTAATAGCTTTGAGAACACTGTCCAACCATCTTGTCCTCTGTCGTCCCCTTCTCCTTGTGCCTCCATCTTTCCCAACATCAGGGTCTTTCCCAGGGAGCCTTCTCTTCTCATGAGGTGACCCAAGTATTAGAGCCTCGGCATCAGGATCTGTCATTGAGCACTCAGGGCTGATTTCCTTCAGAATGGATAGGTTTGATCTTCTTGCAGTCCATGGGACTCTCCAGAGTCTCCTCCAGCACCATAATTCAAAAGCATCAATTCTTCGGCGATCAGCCTTCTTTATGGTCCAGCTCTCACTGCCGTACATCACTACTGGGAAAACCATAGCTTTAACTAAACAGACCTTTGTTGGCAAGGTGATGTCTCTGCTTTTTAAGATGCTGTCTAGGTTTGTCATCACTATTCTCCCAAGAAGCAGGCATCTTTTAATTTCGTGGCTGCTGTCACCATCTGCAGTGATCATGGAGCCCAAGAAAGTAAAATCTCTCACTGCCTCCATTTCCTCCCCTTCTATTTGCCAGGAGGTGATGGGACCAGTGGCCATGATCTTCCTTTTTTTGATGTTGAGCTTCAGACCATATTTTGCACTCTCCTTTTTCACCCTCATTAAGAGGTTCTTTAATTCCTCCTCACTTTCTGCCATCAAGGTTGTGTCATCTGCATATCTGAGGTTGTTGATATTTCTTCCAACAATCTTAATTCTGGCTTGGGATTTATCCAGTCCAGCCTTTTGCATGATGAATTCTGCATGTAAGTTAAATAAGCAGGGAGACAATATACAGCCTTGCCGTACTCCTTTCCCAATTTTGAACCAATCAGTTAAGTATATTATATAATGCTGTTTTAACTACTCATTCTGGAAATTGTTATTGCTCTTGGTCTTTTGTGCTAATATAGAGGTTGTATGACTGTTGTCAGGTATGGTGTGTTTGAGATAGGGGTGTACTTTGGATGCTTTCCTTTCACACTGGGACATTTCAGTGGAATGACGGGGTGGGACGGGAGATAGAGATCCATATGCCTATTCCAGACTCAATTCTGCTCAGTAATGTGACCTAGCAAAATGCCAGAAGTTACACTGGCAAAAAGTGTAGCATTATAAAGGCTTGCTTTTCCTCTGCCAGGCTGAGGCCAGCTCAGCCAATAGTAGCCACTGCTGAATGGAATTTGGAATACAGGCAAATTGCATCCAGTGTGCATTTTACCCCAGTGTAAATTACACTGGCTTTCTTGCTATTTGGATTTAAAGTTTATTTTACTCACGTAGTCTATAGCTTTCATAGCAGTCTTGTAAGTGTGTTTTTTTAATAGCCATCATCAAACAACTCCTCCTGTAAGCAGATATTTTTAATCATAAAGAAATCAACAGCACGCCAGTATTTTTAAATAGTGTGACATATTCTTATATTTATGGCTATATATGTGACACTCCTAGAGAAAGCTTGTAGAACAAACTTGCAAATAAATTTCCCTGCTTATCTGAAGTAAAATAAATAAATAAATGGTATCAATCAGTGTTTAAAGCTCTTGGCACTTTTTTTGTTTTAGTTCAGAGGGTTTATTCAAGATTGGAAGAAAAAAATTGAGACCAGTACAGATAATGATGATGATGATAGTAGTAGTAGTAGCAGCAGTAGTATTTTTTAAATGCAACACTAATAATACCAATAAACATGTATTATCTTCTTCAGCTGGAGGTGTGGAGAAAAGGAAGATGGGAATTTCCTCACAAAAACAGTTTGTGGAATGGATGAAATCTGTCTTTTCAGAAGAGTATTTGGTCGCCATACACCGAGATGTTCTCGCTGTAAGGGAATGGCCATGGCTGAGTCTCAGAGTGTCTGTCTTTCCAGAAGAAGGTCCCAGGTTCAGTCCCTGTGACATGGCAACCCATAAATTAAGGTTGCAAAAACTCTGGTGTAATTCCAGAATAATTCCAAAATAGACTCCCTGCCACCCCTCCAGGCTCAGGCTGGCTCAAGCAGCAGTAACCTTGCTCCGGAACAGAGTTTGGATCTGGTATACTTTGTGCTACTTTAACTTTCACCAGGCTTACTTTATGCCTGCTTCTTGTCTATCAGATTGCTCCCTAAACCAGTGTTTGTAATTTTGTGGATTATGACCCACAAGAGTGGGTCTAAAATGGCATTTACCATTAGCATCTGTGCATTTGTTATTTTTGAACTGACGGCAGATGCCCAACTATAAAGTTAGTGGTGCCTAATTTTCATTGAAATTGGTTGTGACAAACCTGTCTCACTGATTTCAGTGAGATGTAAAAACAATGATAATTTTATCTAAATGAAGGCCAGAGTTTGCAGAAGAAAAATAAATCCAAAACAGATACTTACAAGATACAAAGGAAAGAGAGCTCTTTTATCTTGGATTAGTTTTTGTGGAAGAGGTAATTTCAAGAGAGTACACGTTTTCTCACTGTTGCTTGACAAGGTGAGCTTGCCTCAATCCCCACTGCTACACAATTCACATTGGTTGAATCGGGCAGTGCCATCCCTACAGGATAAGGCAGCTTCCCCCAGACAGCAAAAGGCTCATAAAGGCAGAAAATTTTCAATATTGGGTTTCTTACTATACTATTTTCGAACCACCGTTGACTGCAAAATGTCTCAGATCATCCCCTGGGAGTGGTTTGTTTCTGTGCTCTGAGATTCCATGGTGATGGAATGTGTTTATTTTTATGGGGCTGTCAATCTGCATGACGCTTTGCAGCACTAAATGACAGGTTCCTGCCCCAAGGAGCATACAGTCTATAATTCAGCAAATATATATATATATTTCATTTGTTCATACTTAAGTTTAGTTATGGGACATGGGTGGCGCTGTGGGTTAAAACACAGAGCCTAGGACTTGCCGATCAGAAGGTCGGCGGTTTAAATCCCTGCGACGGGGTGAGCTCCCGTTGCTCGGTCCCTGCTCCTGCCAACCTAGCAGTTCGAAGGCATGTCAAAGTGCAAGTAGATAAATAGGTACCGCTCCGGCGGGAAGGTAAATGGCGTTTCCATGTGCTGCTCTGTTTCGCCAGAAGCGGCTTAGTCATGCTGGTCACATGACCCGGAAGCTGTACGCCAGCTCCCTTGACCAATAAAGTGAGATGAGCACCGCAACTCCAGAGTTGGCCACGACTGGACCTAATGGTCAGGGGTCTCTTTACCTTTAAGTTTAGTTACAATAGCGTATGGGGGTTTGTTTGTGGTTTCTGAAGTAAGAATCATTGCTTATTGTTTTCTATCACCATCTTGTGGTATATCTCCCCCACCCCCCGCACGCAAAGCTATACTTGGCAACGAGACATCGCCATCACTGCCACAGTAACTTGGGCTAATTGACTAGTTTTGACATTTAAGCTTTAACTGAGTAATAGTTGTTTCTACCATGCTGCTGAGGTGATAAATCTACTGCTGGTATATCTCTGATTGATTTTTATCTTGAACAAATTTTGAAGTTAGCAGCTCTACATAGGTTAAAGCCTTGTTTGAGGAGGGAGAGTTGAACATAATATGCACAATGCAGTTCCGGAGAAAAAAATAAATTTACTGTGACAAAGCAATGGCCTTAGAAGATAAGGCTAGCATTTTCAATAGAGAAACCAATAAAATTCGAGTGTTGTTTTTTAAGCATATTGGTTTTGCAAACACTGAACAAAAGGAGGTTGGCTCGATCATTACTGACTGCAAAGCCCTTGAAAATCCGGCCACTTTCCAGTCCTTGGGAGCGTGAATGTGATCTGGCAAGTGCAGCTTAGTCATTAACTAATGGATTATAGCTGCAGCCTTTCAATAAAAATGTGTTGGTGGGTGGCTAGTAGAAGAGTCTCAATGTAACCAGCAATTTTAAAGTCAGTTGAAGGTTAGCTTATGAAATTAAAAGTTTGGGTCTTAAGTTTCACCCATCAGTATGTGCTATGTACTGCAGTCTGTATTTTTTTCCCCCTATGACAGCGACGACAACAACAACAAATAAATAATTCAAAATCAATGATTCAGCACTCCTCCAATAACATTCAGATTAAGATAAATCAGCATTTGATGCTTCAATTTTATTGAATGTATCTTTAGATTTTGACATTTAAAAGCTTCTCAGATTAAGAGATGGACTGAGCTTGTTATCTTGGTACCTTTTTAAAAAAGTCTATATATAATCCTACTTCCTCAACCAATTCTGATGTGAGAGAGCTATGGGAACAGAAGCTGAAGTGGTATTGTATTATACTTGCTTAGAGAAACAAACTTCATTACATGGCATGCAAATTACTCTCATATCACAGGCGTCTGGCACAGATTTGCACTTTCACAGGAACTTTCCCAACACAAAGCCTGGGAATGATACTGAACCTTAGCTAAGTGGTAAGGACAAAGAACAGCATCACCTAATGGTTGAAGGCATTGCTTACATTGGGGGTCTGCAACATTTTTTTTGGCTCCAAAGGCTGCATTTGGTGGGTGGCAGTGGGTCTGCAAACTTGCAGGCCTACTCAAACACACCAAAAATGAAAAAAATCTACTGAAATAAACATTCCGACCCCACTTCACACAAACACACATACTCATCACACAGACCTTCCCCTCCTCTCTCTCACACAAACACTGTAGCCTCTCCCTCCCTGTCTTTACTGGGCTCTGGCGCCTGAGTGATGCTCCGCTGTGCTAAAGAGAGACCCACAGATTTCTGTATTTTTGCCGTCAGTGATGTCACTGCCTTGGGACTCAGAGCTTCTAGTATCACCACCCGCGCACAACATGATTTTGAAAGAAAGCTTGAATAGTAGCCACTTGACAGAAGGCATAGGATGAAGGAAGAGGTTGACTTCTAGGGTGTAACATCTACAGGCAGAAATGCACCCCTGGCAGGTTGTGTTTGTAGGCTGCCTTAATGATATAAATGTCAGAAAGGTAGACTATATAGATTGGTTAAATAAATAAAATGAAGGGAAGATCATTTCCCTATATTTGCATTTGTAGATTAACCTCTTTAGTTGGAGAGGTATGTTAGACTGTGCATCTCAGTTTTCTGTTTGGGTGGCATTTGGTGAATAGAAGTTCTTTTGATGTCTGGGAGACATTTTCCTATATGGAAAACCAAGTTAGCTAAGTAATGAAAGTCTTCAATAAATAATAAGGGGTACTGTAACTGCCAAAGTACCTTACCGTTATTATGTTTTATTTACTCTTTGGCTGAAGGGCAAGCAGCTGGCCCCACAATAACTAACATAAATAAATTAAAGCAGTTTATTAAGGCAAGTCACAACATAATACTTACAGGTCTGCAATTTTGGCTTATTTTTAGATGAGCTGATTTTTGTTTTTTAACCATAATCCTCTTAATGGATATTTTCCACTGTCCAAGTCTCTGTTCTTTTTTTATAAAAACAAAACAAAACATTGTAGGTGGAGTAAAGATTATCAAACTGGCATGCCCTCTGCATTTTCTAACCTTGAAAACTCAGGCAAAAACTTGAGAGACTGGGCACATCAGCAGTACCACTACAAAATTGTTCTTGTTCAGGGCTACATTGTCAGCCATTATGGCAGCAGAACAGAAAGTAATTGTTTAAATAAAAACTTAGGTAGCTTGGGATTCCACAAATTTTTAATGCAAGCAAGAACTTCTCAAAATTGTTTCAGACTTTTAACCCCAAGCTGCAACCATTTCAGCCTTTCTTTCATTAGTACTGCATTGTGTCCAGTTTTCACCAAATGTCCTTGCGTCACCCAATAGTACCTTTCACTCCACCATTTTGCATTCACTGGTCTGGTGTTCTCATTACTTACGATACTATGTAGAACTGGGCTCCTGTTTCGCCTTGATACCTTAGACCAGCATTTCTCAGCCTTGCGTCCCCAGATGTTGTTGGACTACATCTCCCATCATCCCTGATTACTGGTCCGACCAGTTGTAGTCCAGCAACATCTGGGGACCCAAGGTTGAGAAACACTGTGTTAGACTGAAATTAAGAGAGCCACCAAAATATTATTGATACATGACATACATGTCTACAAAATCCAAGCTTGGTAAAATGGTTGCAAGTTGGATATATGCAAAATTTAACAGAACGACTTGCCAAAAATCACAGCACTAAAAGAGCCTATAGGCTGAGAGAGGTGACTCCTTTGGTTTAGCACACCCATTTGGACTTCAGCATGCACATTTGTAGCAAAATTACTTGATATGAGATAATGACTGGTATAACGGAATGAAATTTGATATTAATGGGCAGCAGCAGCAGATAGCATGGTAGGTTGCACATCTCACCTGATTTTCTGGCTGTTTTTCTGCAACCTACCAGGTCAGTTTAGCACTCCAACAAACACATTTGCACCACGCCAACCTTGCTGCCACACCCCTCCCCCCTCTGCCCCAGTACACTACAGTGACTAAGCCAAGCTAAGGTCAGGTGTGCGTTGCAGGGACACCCCCCTCCCCACTGTCAGCTGATGATGAGCAAGGCCAAAATCTACATTTCTAGTTCAAATAGAAGCTTGGCCTCTGCACTCTTTCTGAAGTAGAGAGGGAAACGTGTAATGCAATGCAGGATTTTAATATCAAAATGAAAGTTCATGTGTGCATTCAGGACGCTCTTGTGTGTTTTGAGCACAATTGCTTCTGGGGCACCCCACCCCAAAGGTATTTTTTAGGAGGAGCAGAAAAGGATGTAAAACAGAATGCAACGTAGTACGACAGCAGTGTGAGGCAGCACAGCCTCAGTACGTTTTCCACAGCAGGACTGGCAATGTCTTCTATCAAACTTCCTCCACTGTCTCCTGAGACAGACAGATGCCAACAACTTCTATAGGAGTGCTACTTGCCAGTGCTTTAAGCTTGGAGAGTTGGGATACAGGACATGCTGCATTCTTTCATTTTCTGGCAAGGATTTCCTGCAGGATTTCAAAAATCACTAAGGTTTCTGTTGTTTACATTAAACCCATGTTAGTAGGTAAGACAATTGTCCTTATAACAGAATGAGCCTCGCTGGCATGGAAATGGCAGGCTCTGTGCTACATGGTACTTCCATGCTTCCACCATTAGCATCCCACTGTTCTTCCATCTATCTGTGGAAGACGTGGCTGTGGGTTACCCCATTTTATCCTCTTAATTACCTTGTGAGGCAGGATAGGCTCAGATTTCAAAATTCACCGAAACACTGCCAGCTGGCTACTGTTTATAACTGAGCTGCTGGAATGAAAGTTGGTTCATGCATTCAAAGGAGCGTTCTACATTTCCAAAACGAACTCCTCCTCCTCCACCCCTGTTTCCACAGGGTCCATGTAGAACGTAATTTGTTTGTTTATTGAGTTTATAATCCACCCTTTCTCCCAAAGGAGCTCATCTACCCCACACTCTGCAGTGTAACATCTCACTGAAGTACCTGTATTTGTTGTATACATATGACTGCATTTCATCTGACCCTTCTACTTCAATTATTAAGTTTGCTGATGACACAACCATAATGGGTTTAATTACAGGCAGAGACGAATCTGCATACAGGGGGAAGTTCAAAAGGTATCCGCATGGTGCTCAGAGAAGAATCTGCACCTAAACATTGGCAAGACAAAGGAGATGGTGTTGGACTTTCGGAGGAAGAGAGGGGAGCTAGCCCCGTTGTATATCGGGTGGGGGGCTGTGTGGAGAGAGTCTCTTTCTTTAAATTCTTGGGAGTCCATCTTAATGAAGACCTTATTTAGAAGGTCAATACAGCCCAGGTGATTAGGAAGGCCCAACAGAGACTTCATTTCCTTAGGGTCTTGTGAAAGAACAATGTTAGACAGCAACTGATGATTTCCTTCTATTGGTCCATGATAGAAAGTGCTCTCTCATACTGTATTACGGTGTGGTATGCTGGTTTGACATCCATGGACAGAAAGTCCCTACAGAGGGTGGTGAAGACAGCACACGATATCATGGGCTGTCCCCTGAGTCCGCTAGATGTTGTCACAGACCTTTGTCTCAGAAGAGCGAGGAACATTCTCAGGGATAACTCACACCCTGGCAGCACCTTTTTAATTTCCTGCCCTCGGGCAGGAGATATAAAAGCATGATAAGCTGGACCAACAGGTTAAAGAACAGTTTCTACCCGTGGGTTATGAGGCTGCTGAATAGAAGACAGCAACATTGCAGCTGACGTTTGGGGTTGGTGGTCGTACGACAGCACACAGAGTGTAACAAGGACTGAGAGATTGGGGGGAGGGGGCTCATTTAATCCCACTGTAAACAAGTGGTACAGTGACAATAAAGTATTTCTATTCTGTTTCTATTTCTATTCTATTTACAGCTCTCTCTTTGAAGTTTGAATGACTGGTTCATCCACACTGGACTACCAATAGAAATAGAATGCAAAATACATCTCTTAGATGAGAGATTGCTAACCCGTGGCGCTCCATACAGCTTCCATCAGGGGTGCCATCTCCTAGGAGCTGAGCCCTTTATGCCCTGCCCAATACTTTTTGGGATTGGGCCAGCCTCCACAATGTTCAAAAGCAACAGAGGAGGCTTCAATGGCTGCCACCTCCTCCTCCTCCTCCTCTTCCTTCTGCCACAGAGGAGAAGGAGCACAAAAGCATCCCCTGGCTGGTGCTGGCGGCAGGAAGAGGAGGAGCTGCCGGCCATTTCAACCACTCAGCTCCTGTGCAGTTCCACCAACATCCAGATGTCATGCACATAATGCCACGCACTGCACAATGTTGCCCCCCCCTCTCCTTCGGAAGCTGGCACCTCTAGCTTCCATTATCCCTGACTACTGGCCATGCTGGCTGGAGCTGATGGAAGCTGGAGTCTCAACAACAGCTAAAGAACCACAGGGTACCTACTGTGCCACAGATATTGAGAGTGAAACCTGACGTATCCATCTAAGAAACAATGATAAATGCATCTTCCAACTCAAGCTTGATCTTTACACCAAGAGCAAGGAGGTAACAAAGCTTCTTTAACACTGCCCTTTACTAGTTTTTATTCTAGTATATATAGTTTTTGTCTCTCAGTGGAATGTGCAGAGCAGCTCTCTGGCATTTAACAGTACATTCCTATGCAGACCTACCCATTGATTTGAATGGGTCTTACTGTGACCTAAGTGTGCCTAGGATGATGTTTTATTCATTATCAAGTTAAGGTTTAATAATAATAATCTGATGATTCATAGCACTTGATATGTACATTCTCTCAGTAATTCATACCACAGCTTGCAGGGTTATTACTGTTGTTATTACTTTCCTGGAGTTGGACCCTCTCCTCTTCTGCAATTTCTCATCTTCTGTAGTCTCTCCACCGACTGGCTGCTAACTCTAGAATTCTTCATAAGCTTCTTGCCTTTACACTTTAAGCTCTTCACAGTTAGTCTCCTTCCTATCTTTCAGCCTTGGGGTCATGCTAAAGGCCTGGTCTCTCTCCTCCTCATCCTAGGGTGTTTTGTTCTTTATTGCATCTTGGTCCTTCTTCTCTTGCTGCTTGGAATTGTCTTCTGGAACATTTGTGGACTGCCCCCTCTCTCCATATATTATTTTTTTTTCTTGAAAACTTGGCTTTTTCTGAAGCCTTGGTTAGCTGGTTTTATTATGCCTGATAGAATGACTTTTGAAGTGTATATGTTAAACTATTAATTTTTATTGTATTTTCCATTGATTTAGATTGGGTGTCCCTTGGTTTAGCATTTCTTATTTTAATTGTGTACAGAACCATGTGCATAGATAGCACCATATCAATAAATGTTAATCATAACAATACCCTAAATTATATTATTGCTCACAATTGGAGCTTGAGGCTGGGAAAATAGCTTGCCTAAGGCTGCCTGGTGAAGTGAGTGCTTAAATAGGAGACTTCCTGCTCACATGCTTATTTGTTGACTGTGAAACATTGTCTCACAAGTACCGCACCTGACAGGAGACTTTGCTTTTGAAGGCATAAATTGAAGGTGGCTGTATGGAACAGCAAAAGAGGCATCTGATTTTCAAGTGTGAAACCTGTGGAAGGAATGAGTTAACCAGAGAAACTGCATCTCTGAGGGACTTGGCAGCTGTCTGGACAATTCTTGCTTCTCCGGTGAAAAATTGTAGTGCAGCTTGAAAGTCATAAAGTTATTTTATTTATGGCTCAAATATGTCCATGAATCTTTCTGCCAACTGTATGAGTTTGAAAGGAACAGTTGTCCTTAGAAGGCTTCAAAATCTCCATGTTACATGCCGGGGAAGGCTGCAACACAGCCTTGACTGGAAGAAAGGGGAGTTCTGGAAGTCCAACTGCCAGGTTGCTGATGGCATCACCCTTCCATTAAGCTTTTATCAACCTGTTGCCTGTCAAAAGGTGCCTGCACCTTAAATGCAGTTTTTTGTGCTTTACATAAGTTTTGGCTTTAGACTTGTCTTTGATAATTCCACTCTACTAATTCTACCTTAATGTCAGAACATTTCGGTAAAGTAAAAGCATTTCAGTATTGCTTTGTCCATAAGCTGAGCTGTAACTCAATTGTGAGGTGTTTGTACATAAGTCTGTAGGCATGTATATGGGAGTGTCTGGAAGCGGTTGTAGGATGGATGGTGGCTAACAGATTGAGGTTGAATCCTGACAAGACAGAAGTACTGTTTTGGGGGACAGGAGGCGGGCAGGTGTGGAGGACTCCCTGCTCCTGAATGGGGTAACTGTGCCCCTGAAGGACCAGGTACGCAGCCTGGGAGTCATTCTGGACTCACAGCTGTCCATGGAGGCGCAGGAAAATGCTGTGTCCAGGGCAGCTGTTTACCAGCTCCATCTGGTAAGGAGACTGAGGCCCTACCTTCCCGCAGACTGTCTCGCCAGAGTGGTGCATGCTCTAGTTATCTCCCGCTTGGACTACTGCAATGCGCTCTACGTGGGGCTACCTTTGAAGGTGACCCGGAAACTGCAACTAATCCAGAATGCGGCAGCTTGACTGGTGACCACATAACACCGGTCTTGAAAGACCTACACTGGCTCCCAGTACATTTCCGAGCACAATTCAAAGTGTTGGTGCTGACCTTTAAAGCCCTAAACGGCCTCGGTCCAGTATACCTGAAGGAGTGTCTCCACCCCCATCATTCTGCGTGGACACTGAGGTCCATTGCCAAGGGCCTTCTGGCAATTCCCTCGCTGTGAGAAGCCAAGTTACAGGGAACCAGGCAGAGGGCCTTCTTGGTAGTGG
The DNA here is from genome assembly GCF_964106915.1 of Podarcis gaigeae. NCBI lineage: Eukaryota > Metazoa > Chordata > Lepidosauria > Squamata > Lacertidae > Podarcis > Podarcis gaigeae. The sequence goes on along the minus strand of NC_139677.1, from coordinate 6,344,791 downwards.
CACCCGCCCTCTGGAATGCCCTCCCACCAGGTGTCAAAAACAAAAGCAACTACCAGACTTTTAGAAGACATCTGAAGGCAGCCCTGTTTAGGGAAGCTTTTAATGTTTAATATACGATTGTATTTTAATATTCTGTTGAAAGCTGCCCAGAGTGGCTGGGGAAACCCAGCCAGATGGGTGGGTGGGGTATAAATAATAAATTATTATTATTATTATTATTATTATTATTATTATTATTATTATTATTAGAGCTATGCAACAATCTCAATTTCAGTGCAGCCCTAAAATACCTACCCACAGCTGCCAAGGGGGCACACCTTTTGATGGAGAGCTGGTCAGTATAAACACCTGTATTTAATTTCTAAGACTATTGTAAATAAATTCCATCATTCCACATTTTGCCTGCCAAAGTCTCTTCAGCACAGCCACTGATCCTAGTCACCAGCTCCCCACATCTGGTCCTGGACAGTGTTTCATTAACTCTCACCCACCAACTGCTCATCATTCTAGCTTGCTTACCATTTGCTCATCCTTGCTGGACAAAATCCTGTCATCAAAAATCTCCTCATCCTTCCTCTCTGCTGCCCAAAGAAGGCAGTCACTACGAAGATGGAGAGTGGTGGAAGTAGAGGGATTGAGCAGGAATACTCCCCAAGTGCCAGCAGCAACTCTAGAATCCATAGCTATTACAGCTAGCCAGAGGCTTCTGTACATGTGGGGTCTGGTTCACAGACTCCAGTGTGAACTTGTCTGTAATGGAATTCAAGGCATTTCAGTTCACTTGATAAATTAGGAGAGATGTTAACCTTGGAGCAAAAGGCTGCTGCTGGCTAAAGCATCTGCTCCCTCCATGTATCTACAGATACAGTGGTATGACCCTGCACACTTTGCAAGCAGTGCTGCAGTAATTTGCAGAAAGCAAACAAAGCTATGTAAGGAAGCCTTTTAAAAACAACATTTGTCTAAGCTATTGGGAGCAGGTCAGGTTCTGCAGTAAAATACACTGCCAGTCTCTGGGCCACTGTCTGGAGCCTAAAATAGTCTCAAAGTATATGGAAGTTGCCCACCTCTGCTATAATTCAGGAAAATATTGTTTAATTTGGGGGGAGGGACATTGTTCAATTACAAGTTTCAACTTCCCACCCCTTGGACAAGCGCATGATATAAAAATATCCCTGGGCTCATTCACTCCTTTATAGCTTTTTGTACACTTTCCAAATTTTTAGAGAGATATAGTCACAAGTAGAAATGTCTACTTTCCCCATACTGCTGGATTATTTATTCACGAACCCCCTTTTCTGTAATATATTTCCTAGGATTTTTATTTTTTTTTTAGTTCTTGTCAAACAATGTTTTTATAGGAGGGCAAAAAGTCTGTTATATGGTCATAAAATGAAATAAAAATATTAGCATGTCAAAAGCTACATGAAGAGTGTGGCAGCATGTAATTTTCTGGCTTGCTGGGGTGGCACTTGACAGTGGCATTATTTTAAGTGCATAACTGTAGGAGAAGAAGACTTACTATCTGCTTATTTCAGACAAGGAGTGGATGAAGGATTAAATTAAATATCCCTCTTTGTTGATGGAAAGGCGGCGAAACTTGTAGATTTACCATGTACGAGTCTATAATATATTACCATTCTAAGCAGTTTATCTGAATACACACACACACACACACACGCAGATTCATTTTGAATATTAAGTGCTGGTGTATTGCTAAACCTGTAAAGTGCATTTGAACAAAAATCAGTGTAAGGTTTCATTACATTGGAGAGCACATTTTTAACAAAACAACTGCTCTCAATGCAGCTTTAATATATTTTTCAAGAGAGCATAATATTTTCCTCTGAAATCCTGCATGGGAAACAGCTTCAGGAAAGAAATAAAATAAAGATGCATTACCACCCTGAAATGCAGCTGTGTGCATCTTCTAAGAAAAAGCTCTAAACAGCTGTTGCTGAATAGTTTAATGTTTCACTAGTCTTTGCTTGCATGCCATCATTTTCCATAAGTACCATAGGAAATGTTGCTTCTGTTGCCTTTTATACAGAACCTCATTCTCTGCTAAATAGTGTGTGGATCTGTTGTCCCAGGAGTTTTATTATTTCATCCGCTGGATCTATTTTTCGCTTCGCTGAATAGTCAACTATTTAACATGCTTTCAGATAACCTTTGAAAATGGGTTTTCCTCCTGTTTACTATGCAACACGTGTGTTCAGATACAAGATCTGGCAGTCCTGGTAATTTTTATTCATCCCTTTCCCTTTTGCTCATCTAACTCCAGTTCGCATTCTAATCATGAGAAGAGGGAGGGATACAGAGCATGGTTGGAGGTCGTGTGATGCTTTTACATCTTATGCAGTTTCCTTCAATGCTTTGTTGTTGTTTGCTTATTTGTTTGTTTAAAGAAAATAACTGCAACTGAAAGCAAGGGAGGGGCAGTGGTGGTGAGCTGCTGAACTGTTTCCTTTCCTGCTACTCATTTCCTCAGATTTTTCCTCCCTCCTCAGCCTCTTTTTTCATTTATGGAACATTATGTGTTTCCTATAGTTTTTTCCTAATGGAAGAAAAGCAACTGGGTGGATTATTTTGAGTGAATAAGCAGCATGGAGGGAAAGGGTTAAGCAGCTTTCCATAGATTAGTGCTAGGGCTAAATAAGAGCCCCCTTGCCAGTACTATCATAGCCTCATCTACCATTGTGACACCACAGTTCCATTTTATTGTTTACTACAATAGCTATCAAGTCTGTGAAACTATTGCTGTGTTCAGAAATACAGAGACTGAAATGCTTGCACCAATGAAACAACTGGAAGAGCATGATGTTGAATTCCGCCATAACTTTGTTTTGAATGCTGAATATACTGTATTAGTAATTAGTGGATGTTTTGGAGATCAGGCAAATAATTGCATGAGTACTATGGTGATAATATCTGAGAGCATAATAATCTAATGTCTGCAGATGCCTTTTACAGTATGTCCTTCTGCATTTCAATCTCCATTTCAACCCCACTTTAAGCATATATGTTTGTGTTACAATAACCCCCTTCATGCCTTCATCACGTGAAGGGTACTTCATGTGGGTACTACAACATGGGGCGCCATGTGGTGGTTCACCCATATCCTTCCTTGGATCTGATGTTCACACTATCAAGTGGGCGTTCAGGGCAAGGGCTAGCAGGGCAGCCCTACTCTTGACAATCAGTTAATACAAGAAAGGGGCTAATTTGGACTGGCAGAATCCGAGACCAGGGAGAAGAGTCGGCGGAAGAAGATTGGAAGAAATTTAAAGACTATTTACAGAAATATTGCAAAATTAATGAATGTTAGAATGATGTCGGATAGAAATTAAGTGGTTTCCAGCTGTAATGCTTTAAGAGAATATGGAAAAAAAAGGTTTAGAAATAGGTTAAAATTTATTGATAAGGATTTGCTGAACTAACAATTTGAATTGGAATACAAAAAAGGGAGGTATGAGGAGGTCCAGGAAATAAGTTAATGAAAAATAAGTAATGGAAACTTTATGTGTTTTAAAATATTTTTATTTTTGTATTTTTGTTGTTTTTTTGTTTTTTTCTTTTTATTGTATTACTATTGAAAACTTTAATAAATATTCTTTTTAAAAAGAAAGAAAGAAAGAAAGAAAGAAAGAAAGGGGCTAATTTGTAACCTGCAGTTGAAAGGAAAACACCCCAATAAAAGTTAGGTGTGTGTGCTGTTGGGAGGGGACCTCACCCCTTGCAATCTTGGAGCTCCAAGTTTCATGCCTGTCTAGGCAACAGTATGACTCCTAAAAAGAAACCAAGCATCTTTCAAATCTAGCCTGAGAAATGGCCCTGCATTCATCTACCTTCTCAAGCCAACCAAGCTGCTTCCTGGAACAGTGAGTTCCATAGATTGACCATGTGGCATGTGAAGAAGTATTTTCTTTTATCTCTCCTAAATCTTCCTAAACGGAAGTGCAGCTGAGTGAAGGAGTTCTTTCCATACCATGGAGATTTGCAGCCTTTTTAGTCAAGCAAATGTTTGGTTTTTTATTGTCTATCATTTTATTACAAGGTTTTGCCAGCTGCCAAGTCTTCTCCATTAAAACCAAATCCTTCCTAAAGATAGATGGAGGAGTCAGCTAGATTGTGTTGTTTGCATCAGATAAGGAAAATGAAACCTTTCAACAAGTTGCAAGCATAATATTATGGCACATGCCATTGATACGACATAACTTTTTGTGATTGTGGTGGAATGCTGATGTTAAAACAGAACTGCAGACGAGGAAAAGAGATTATAATGCAGAGTACATATTTGGCAAGGTGTCAGAACATAGGTTATTGAGGAGAAAATGGGTCACAGGTTTCCTTCAGCCCAGGTTTCAAATTTTGTCCTCTTGTGTTTTTTTCAGCATATAGATATTCCTGAGGTTTGGCCCTTTGAGTGCAAAATAAAATAAAAAGTAATAACGTTGAAAAGCCGATGGGCAAAAATTGATTCATAAATGAGAAGGTGGCATTCATCTCAACGCTCTTATTGGAAACCTAAATCTCAGTAAATTTGTAGCCTAAGGATACAATGGGCTTAAAGGATTTCTGTCTCTGAAGAAAAATTAGAAGGCCTTTGAGGTACGGTAAATGGAAAAAGGTTGTTTGGGCAAACGTGGTGCTCCAGCACTCTTAAATGTTAAGCACCGTCAGGGGGTACCTCCGTCATTAAGGAGACTGGCATGTTAGAGATTGTTTCAAGCAGGAGAAGAGTTATGGATGACTTTGTGGAGGTGGCACAATGCCACAGGGAAATTATGTCAAGCATGAAAATGACTTTTTTTGTCACTGCTTATTTGACATGGAGTTGCAGTTTGTGTGTGTGAGAGAGAGAGCGAGAGAGAGACAGAGAGAGAGAGAGAGAGAGAGAGAAAGAGACACAGAGAGAGAAGGACATAAATAGTATTCTCCTTTGTACAGCTTCAGCATCTTCTCCCTTTCTCCCAGCATTTAAGTAATCCCTAGTTGCTGTTTTTTATCAACATATGAAGATAATAAATTTAGCTTTGCAGTCCAGTGCACTCAACTTGGTTCCATCCATGTTGCATGCTTGCTGTGTGCTAGCAATTTAGTGGTGAGCATGCTTTCTTCAAATCCGAGTCACTCCTTTTGTTGATTGTCTTGGCAGTGGTTTATAGGCTCTCTCTCTTATTTTTATATATAATTAAAAAGGATCTCTGGGGTTCTTTTAAAAGCCTACAGGGTAAGCTACCTGGTGTCAATGTAATGTGTTGTTGTCTATGGAGGAGAAATTTCAACAGCAGCTTTGGACTCTCATTTCTATTCACTGGCACCTGACAAAAGGCAAATATGTGAAATGTTGCTTCTCTCGTCTCTGCTTGCCACTTCCTTATTATACCATCATATCCTTCTGGCTCCTGTTTCAAAAAGCCCTGAGACAGAGCATTGCAAAAAGCCATATGCATGCTCACAGCTGGAAGTACGTTTCTTTGCTGACCTGTTACATGGATAGTGGGCATTAAGTACCCTGCTGTGTTGCAAATGTGCACCTGCCTTACCTTATTGCCTCTGGGAAAGAACAAGGGTAATTCATAATCTAATTTGAGTTTGATACTTCTCTGCTGTTACCAGTGGTGCATAGTGTCATAATACATGGTTTTGTGGAAGTATTCCTAAATTGGTGTGGGCCTTAATTCCTTTTGGGGGACTAGGCCCCGTTTTCATCACAGTGATCAGGTGCTACTACAAATAGGCAGACATTGCACTGAGCAACACTTTCAGAGGCTTCTCGCACTGATAGGTTTGCATCAATTTGTTAAGACTAAGAAGGTTTCACTTCTTCCTTCCTGCCTGCCATTACCAAACCATTAGCTGCAATCTGATTTTACATTACAGTTACAAATTCTAGAGGAGTTGCCATATTAGTCTGTTGCAGCATAAGCAGCTAAGATTCCCATGGCACTATAAAGTCTAGCAAATGTATTGTCACAAGAAATGTGTTATACTTTAAGATATGCTAGGACTCTTGCTTTTGCCATATGGCAGTTATATATAATATAGATTTTACTCAAGTGGGCATTTTCATAAGTACATAAACATAATAGTAGGCAGCACCAAGTACAGAAACTGAGTTTACAAAGCTGGGGTTAAGTCTCACCAAAGTCATGCACATTAAAGTCCCCCTGAGTTCAATGTACTTAAGATCATCCTTAATATTTCCACTAATAATTTTCACTAATGGGTCTTTCACTTTCCACTAAGATGCTCAGCTTTGGCAGGACAGTTTAGTTTATGATAGCCCTTACTTTGCATGGTAAAATGGATCAGGATGAAATCTAGGGGGCATTTATAAGTTGGCCTAGGTGTGTGGGAGCTAGTTTTCCACCAATGACTCTCATAAAGCTTGGATAAATATGCCACATTCCCATGGGCTGGGGCTGATTGTGCAGGTATCCATCTGTTGACTGCCCATGTCACTGCTCCCTGCCACATTAAAATGAAAAACCTTTCCCCCGGCATTGTGAGAACTACACACAGAAAACTGACTCTCAATAAGCTAGGGCCATACTGTAATTTACTCAAGTGAAGGTGGTGTTCTTAGTCCTGAATGCTGTCTTGTCTTGCTTTGACACATTATTTCCCAGAATTAGGATTAATTTCTGCTGAGTTTCTCTCTAACATCATTACGTCTGATTTTGTTTCAGTGGTAGCTACTGTGGTTCTGTTAACATCAGCATGTTGTGTTATTTCTGATACAATTACTCCCACTTGCATTGTTTCTATCCTTCCCTCGCTTTCATGAGGGGATGGGAATGACTATCTTATGCTCCCTTGCAGTAGATAATAGAGTACAGAGAATGCTGCATTTGCGAAGATTGCACTGGCTAGCCAACTGTTTCAGTCTAGGAGTAACAGAAAGAGTTATCCCAAATCTTGGGACCATCTGTACTGCCGGCTTAATGATAGTTTCTCGGGGATGCTTGGAACTTCTGTTAGATTTTCTAATGATAATTAAATGCAATTTAACACTGATAGGGGAAGTCCAAGTCTTTGATTTTAGGGGAACCTCTGCTGACAGTCCCAGCAATAAAGAATTAATGAGAATGCACCAGACAGAGCAGAGAACCAATGTGCCAGGGCATAGATGGAGCCAAAACTCACCAGTATTAATGGGTTTAGCAAAACTTGAGAGAAAAATGATTTGTGCCTTTGGTACATATTTTATTTTCAGCATTTATACATCACCCACTCAGCAAAGTTATCTGGGCAGTTTACAAAACAATCTAAAATACAATCAAATCACATTACAGATTAAAAACACATTGAAAAGTAGTAACTAAGATGCTAATGAAAATAAAAAAGGTATTCTTCACCTGGCACCTGGAATTCTGGGCACCACTAAGAAGGATGTTGACAAGCTGGAACGTGTGCAGAGGAGGGCAACCAAGATGACCAAGGGTCTGGAAACCAAGCCTTATGAGGGATGGTTGAAGAAGCTGGGTATATTTAGCCTGGAAAAGAGGAGAGTGGGAGGAGATATGATAGCTATCTTCAAATATCTCAAGGGTTGTCACATGGAAGATGGAGCAAGCTTGTTTTCTCCTGCTCTGGAGGGTAAGACTCAAACCAAGGGCTTCAAGTTACAAGAAAGGAGATTGCAGCTAAACATCAGGAAAAAAAATTCTGACAGAGTTGTTTGATAGTGGAATGATCTCCCTTGGGAGGTTGTGGACTGTCCTTCCTTGGAGGTTTTTAAGCAGAGGTTGGAGGGCTATCTGTCATGGATGCTTTAGCTGAGATTCCTGCATTGCAGGGGATTGGACTAGATGTTTGGGTTCCCTTCCAACTCTACAATTCTTTGCTCCTCAAAGCGTTGCTGCTTGGTTTCTCGATGCCCGGGGGGGGGGGGGGGAGCCGAGCAGCAGCCTGGTGCACAGGAACGCCCCAACTCTCGCCAAACATGGTGAGAGCCAGGGCACTCCTCAAAGCATTGTCGCCATGCATCTCCCTCTTGGCATCAGAAGTGGTGGTGTGGGCAGAGCACTGCCTCTTGCACTTCCACCACTTAAGGTGAGCTATTCACCCCATTTCATGGACTCTGCAGTCTAGTACGTAAATATTATGAGCTGTATCCAGTTGTGCTGCACTCCTGGTGGACAGAGGGAAGTTTTCATTCTGTGGGATGGGGAGAAAGGTAATTTTGCAAATTCTCCTCCCCTCTTGAAGCCCCCCAGAACCCCCCAATTCTGTTCCAAAGCATTGGGGAGGTATTTGGAACAGCGTGGGAGGTGGTGACTAGGTTACTCAATGTCTCACTTTATGAGCTCATGTATTAGCACTTAGTATTTAAGAGGTCCAAATACTGTGGAGCAATTTGAGGAGGTGGGAAGGATTACTTTTAAGAACATGTGTTAACTCAGCAAGCCCTCGAGGACGCTGTGGGGCAGTATGGAGCTGGAACATCATTTGTACTTAAACAGTTATTCTGCATGAAGAATGAAAGATAAAAGAAGCAATGAAGGCTTCATTCATAGGCTTGCAGGCTGAGGCTCTAGATGTAATTTGTAGTTTCAGAAAATGTTTAACATCAAACATATTAAGGCTACTTAATTCTGATTGAACTGTGGGAGTTCTGGAGGCTTGCAACGAACAAAGTAATGCTCAAGAGGTGACCATTCCCTTGCTATTAAAAGGAGCAATCACTCAAAATGATATCTGCCAAAGATGAAAGCTGTTCAGTGAAGGCTAACATCCTGTCCCAGGCTGGTATTGCTGTGAAACTTTGCATTAAGCATATAGTACATTAGCCCATTTATCTGGGTAGCAGCAAGCCAAATATCATCAAGAGGCACTTCTGTGCTGACGTTGAAATAAGTGAAAATGTTTGACATCAGCATCGGTAGGGGGAAAAATGTCACTAGGCTGCAGTTATTGATAATAAATAGCAATATAAATGCTATACCACTAATAATGATGCACTATCTGAGTTTAATCTGTGGCCCCCACCCCTCAAAATGTCTTATATTGATTTAAAACTAATTGCTTTAGAACGGGCTTTCATTTACAGTATTTACTACACATGCCAGTATATAAATTGTGATTAATTACTCTATGGCTGGCTACATTCTTTCTATCCATTTTTTCTCATAGCCTTATTTTTAGGTTCTGTCACTAGTATGAAATTCAAAGGCAACACACATGCTATGTAACCATGGCAAATTTTAGTCCACAATTATGAGACATTAGCAACTTTGGGATAGATCTGATTTCTGAAATAGCTATCCATGTTAGTAATAGATGCAATGTGGTAAAACTGGGGAAAGATGTATTTCTGGTTCTTACGAACTATGGTCCTTTTAGCACCACCCTACATATCTGTGGTGACTGCTTTTCACAAGAGAAGATATGAAGTAATGTTATGTAATCAATAAAAGTGGCTGTGATAATATACATCAGGGTGGAATCCCTGGCAATCCGGGGTCTACATCTAGTCTGCTGAACTATCTAGTCACCTAGCTGCCTCCACTGCCTGCCATCACTTACCCAGGGGCAAAACTGGGCTTTATTTCACCCGGGTCAAAGACCCAGTTTGCCCCCCCCCACGGGCATGCGCACATGCACACACACACAGGCTGGGAGCCTCAATGGCACCCCTCTGGAGGCTTCACCCGGGGCAGAAAACCTGGCTAGCCCTGCCCCGCCCCACATAGTGATGACTGTGACTTACCACTGCCATTCTTTCATCGAAGGGTAAGTGAGCTATAGAATAGAGAAGCAAGAGTGCGCTCTGAAGTCCTTATACCTGTGGAAGCAGAGAAATTCCTGTATTCAATACAATATTCACAATCTGCACAGAAAAATATCCTGGTATTCAAAGCCAGGGCATTGAATAGATGTTGCTGCGTGGATAGATGTTTCCCCAGGTGGTGGGGGGTGTGCATGCTACTGCTAGTGTTTGGAAATTAAGAAGCATGACTACTATTCAAGCCAATATCCTATGCTTATCAAGAAGCAACATTCAAGAAAAAGCATACAGTAGACTTTCATAGGCCCTATAGCAACTCTGCTGCAATTGTTCAGTTGTGATATTGCCCAGGGACAGTTACTGTGCTAGTGACTATGCATGAAAAAAATTCAATCAGCAGACAGTACTTTTTGACAATGGGAGTTGTGACTTAGTTGTTTCAAGATGGTGTGAGTGTGGGTGTGGGAGAGAGAGAGAGAGATTTATATATGTGTGTGAAATATATGTGATATATATAAAATGTAGTATTCCTATGACCAACGGCAATAGGTAGAGTTGTTGGCATCTGTCTATCTTGAGAGACATTGGAGTGCGCCTCTGGGGATGAAGTCAAACCACTGCATTAGTGGCAATGAAGTGACCTTGGGGCACAAGCTTGGGCTGTGTGAATGGGCTGCCCAGAAGACCAGATCCCCCTCTCTCGGTCTTAGTGATTTGGTCCAAAGGAAAGTAGAGCAATACATTTGGTGCCAGCTTGGCTGCAGGAGTTGCCAGAAGTAGGCAAACAAGGCACCATCCAATCGTCTTAGGAACTTCACAAGGCAGGTGAGGTTTAGGATCAGAGCTTTCCTTACCTAGATGGGCTACTTTCCTAGGTTGGCAAGCCCCATCTGTCCCCCACTTTCCTCCTACAGAAACTGCCTTCTTGACCATTGGACCCACTGTTGGTCTTGCCTGCTCATAGAATTAGGGACCACAAGGCCCATCTATTCTAGCCCCTGCAATGCCGGAGTCTCAGCTAATGCATCTAGCATGAATGGCCATCCAACCTCTGCTTAAAAACCTCCACAACCGCCCAAGGGGTCTGTTCCACTGTCAAGCAGTTCTTACTGTCAAAAAGTTCTTCTGATGATTGAAATCTCCTTTTTTTGTAACTTGAAGCACTTGGTTTGAGTCCGACCCCCCCAGAGCAGGAGAAAACAAGCTTGCTCCATCTTCCATGTGACAGCCCTTAAGATGGTATCATATCTTAATAGCTCAATCTACCAGAGCCTGTCTTTGCATGCAAGGGAAGTCCCTAACTCACTGAGGGTTTGAAACCCATCAGCTACCGTTGGTTTAACTGGCCAGTCTAAACCATTCGTGGGGTGGGACCACTCTTGCATGCTGACAGCTTCCAGGAGCCACAGGTTAGAGCTGAGTTCAGGGTGGGGACCAAAGGTGAACAAACCACCCCAGAAAGAGCATGTTATGTCTCCCTCCAGAGGCACTATGCTTCCCCTAACACTTTTAACCACTATCAAGTTTTAGGAGCCTTGAGGTGAGATGTTAATTAGTCTTGTGCTGCCAATGGAACAGGAAAGTCGGTTGGGGTCATGGAGAATTCAATGTGTAAGTAAGGCCTCTTAAAGTTTAAACTCAAGTGGAACAGTAAGAAGTAATAAATACAGAAGTAATTCTATCTCTTCTATTTCAGTTGCTATGGAGAAGCACAAGGAAGTTGCAGGTATTAACTCTTACATACTGTGCCTTGTGGGTTCTATAGGTAGACACCGTGAACCTCCAAATCAATGAAACCTAGCTGAGGTTTTTATTCACCCTAGACTTTTCAAATCTTAAAAAACATGAAGCTATTAAAATTTAAGTCACCTTGAAATCGCACACTAGTAATGAATTTCAAGTGTCAATACATGAAAGAACGGTTTATGCTGATCAAGGAAATTTTGCATCAGTGTATTAGAGAGGGGAGGGAGGGAGGGAAAGACTACTCAAGGTGCTACTAAAATTCATGTGCAAAGAGCCAAGGCTGCAGTTCTGCTCAGCTATTCATAGTAAGAACCATTAGGCGCAGTACATTTTGTACATAGGCAACTTTATGTAAGATTTTAATTCAAACTATTCACTTTGCTTAGTGTCTTTCAGGAACATGCAAAACCTTCTCCTTTATTTTCATTATTATTTCTGCCTTCCTGCACACTGGCATCATATTTTGGGGATGCTTATAGTGCAAGAGTATTTGTGCCATTCTCACTGCGTTCAGTGGGCTTATTCCTGTAAGCATCCCAACCATGCGACACTTGTGTGCAGGAAGTTGTTCATTGCTTACTTATTATTAAACACAGTCAGTTTTCTTGTGTATCATGCTGTCCATTCTAAACAGTTGTGCATTACACATGTATTGATATTTACCTTTGAATTGAATTGCTATACAACAGTCTCTTCATCCAGTTGTCCCCCAGACTCACCGATAGGCTGCTGATGGTTCCGATTCAGAACACTTATTCATAATACTGAATGTGTGGCTTCCACACAGGAAGTGGAAAAACAGATATTAATGAAAGGCCTTGTAGAGATAGATTTTAAATACAGTTGTTTAACTAGAATAAAATTAATGATCAAACCCAACATGTTTATATTGGACATGGTGAAAAGTATTGTGGGCAAAGTTTATTTTACTTCCTTTTAGTGAATAAAATTGCTCTTCATGCACACAAGGATTTCCCTTTGCATTTGCACAATTACAGTACCAGTAATCTTTGCTTGTAAAGAACAAAAGAAATAAATCCAAGGGCTAAATTAAAGCCAGATAAAGCCAATGACATTTTAAAATGTTAAAACACAACCCTAGAACAGCTGAAATGCAGGTTTTGGCTTGAGCAAATCTTTCCTAATTTATGGCCAGCTGTTTGATAGAGCTAAATAGCTACTTCAGGTAGCAGATTCTGAGGGGCAAAGAGTGGCAGTTAGATGTTAAATAACAGAGGGCACCTACCCCTTACCTGCTGCCCTCAGGCATGGTGGAATATGCTGTCACTAGTGTTGCAGAAAATCCACCTCTCATCTTGCTTCTGCATGTGTAATGGAAGGGAGGCACCGTCTTTTCCTTTGCCTCAAGAGGAACACATATTGGGCTGGCCCTCCTTTCCTTTACCCAAATTGTTAGTTCATGCTTGCTTGTGCAAATTTCTTGCTACATGATGTCACTGAACCATTCATGAGATAGAGAAATTATACGGAGAAGTGACTTCTGTGAGCTTCTATTTTTAAGGATGCATTCCTGCTATACTTTTCACAATTCTGGTGACACTTTGTGGTGCCACATTGATCTTAGAAATCTTTGAGAGCCTTCTCCAACATGACCCACATGATTATGTGAAAGTCATTCATTAATCTGCAGGAACCAACCCCACAAAACTGCAAATGGTTTACATACCTTAGCATGGGGGGGGGGGGAATCTTCGAACAGTGCAATCCTAAAGTACCGTATTTTTCCTTCTATAACACGCAGATTTTTTCTTCTAAAAAGGAATGGGAAATGTCTGTGCGTGTTATAGAGCGAATGTGTGGTCCCTGGAGCCGAAAAATCATGCAAAAATAAAATCGCGGCGCTGCACGCTGCACTGAGAAGCGAAACCTGAAAAGAGGAAGCGGCTGCTTTCCTGCATTCTGCCTCAGGGTCTTACTGCCCACCCTTCTTTGTTTCGTTGCTGTGTTTGCTGAAACGGAACAAAGAGCAGGGAAAGCCCCTCCCCTCCAGGCAAGCTCCGGTGCTGCTGGGTGAGAGGGAGAGAGAGGGGGGAAGGGACAGAGAGAGGGGGGAGGGGGAGGGAAAGAGAGAGGGGGGAGGGAGAGAGAGAGGGGGAGGGAGGGAGGGAGGGAGAGAGAGAGAGAGAGAGAGAGAGAGAGAGAGAGAGAGAGAGATGGCTGGCTTGGGTGGGGGGAAACTTTTGCCTTTCTTTCTTTCCTCCCTCCCGTTAAATCCCTCTCCTGCATTCTTAGCCAGCTGCTTCTCTGCACACCCCTCTAATGTCCCTTCTTTGTTTTTCCTTCGCTCCCCACTTAAAATGTGGTTACAAAGCATGGATCCTCAGGATCTTTGCATTGGGTCACCCCAAATTCACCATCAGATCACATAGCATGTCCATGGCTACAGCCTGCACCAAAAAAATCACGCACCCACTGTTGCCTGGGGCTGCAATGGTGCAAAAATGTGGTTAAAAAGCATGGATCCACAGGGATTCTCAGGATCCTTGCATTGGGTCACCCCAAATTCACCATCAGATCACATAGCATGTCCATGGCTACAGCCTGCACCAAAAAAATCACGCACCCACTGTTGCCTGGGGCTGCAATGGTGCAAAAATGTGGTTAAAAAGCATGGATCCACAGGAATTCTCAGGATTTTGGCATTGGGTCACCCCAAATTCACCATCAGATCACATAGCATGTCCATGGCTACAGCCTGCCCCCCCCCCCAAATCACATACCCACTGTTGCCTGGGGCTGCAATGGTGCAAAAACGTGGTTACAAACCATGGATCCACATGGATCCTCAGGATCTTTGCATTGGGTCAGCCCAAATTCACCATCAGAGCACATAGCATGTCCATGGCTACAGCCTGCCCCCCAAATATCACGCACCCACTGTTGCCTGGGGCTGCAATGGTGCAAAAACGTGGTTACAAACCATGGATGCACAGGGATTCTCAGGATTTTTGCATTGAGTCAGCCCAAATTCACCATCAGATCACATGTCTGTGGCCACAGCATGAAGCACAAAAATGATACATCCACTGTTTCATTCAGAATGTTTTTTCCCTTGTTTTCCTCCTCTAAAAACGATGTGCGTGTTATGGTCAGGTGCGTGTTATAGAGCGAAAAATACGGTATGTTTCTTTGGAAGGAAGAATTCTGTGGAACTTACTTGCTAGTCAACATGCTTCAAGTGGCAGCCTAGATCAGAAAGTGTGGTTTACAGGCAGACATGGTCCTCTCATTTTAGGAACCAAACATTACGGAAGCTTCAGCATGTTTGTTCTTAACCTAGTGTTCAGGGACTCCTGGCCTCTGGCCCTTATCTTTTTAAGTCTTTTTACTTTACACTAATTTATGTACTTGGTAAAATTCCAAGACCACCTGCTCAGTTTTCTTCCCTACCTCAGTGCTTCCTTGAATTTGTTTGGAAATACTATTGATTTGGCTTTGCTTAGCTCAAGGATATGGAGAGAGAAAGATAATTCAAGAGTTCTGGTAATGGAATCAAATCTTATGTATATAACAATTCATCTTCCCCATCCTCTTCTGTATAAAAACAGGTCAACAGAGTGATCCAAAGAAGTGTGATGTGGGTGAGAGGGATAAATGAATCTTTGCCAGGTGGGCATGATTATTTTGTCTTGGTTTTTCCCCATTCTGTTTTTAAAAAGAAAAGAAAAAAGTCCCCCTACTTTGAGAAATGCTCTGAAATGCTCTGGCCAACATCAGAGAGAAACTGGCTGCAGATCTTTATACAGCTGCAGTGAGAAGGCATCTGATATAGGGCCTCTGTCTCCTAAGGCAGCCCTCTATCTCTTCCATCAAGGATGGAGAGGTGATGGGCCCTATGGCCTTTGGGATTCCTTCCCTGGGACTGTAGGATGGCAGCCCAAGTCTTTTATAATGTTTGCTCATGCAAATGTTTGAGGATTTTCAATGTAATTCTAAGATACATATTTCATGTCTATCTTTAATTATTTTTGTCTTTTTAGCATGTAGAATAGGTTAAATGAAAGTCTTGTGGAGGAAAGGAAGATTATCCCTTTCCTTCCAACCATTTGTCTGCCTGCACTTTGCCCCCGCCCCATCTGCTTTTCTCCCTGAGAGATGAAAAATGTGGAGGTGATCTGAAGACACTTGAGGACACCATGTTTTTGACGCTAAGCAATCTGGGTTGTATGAGTATGGATGCCCACCTTGGAGTCACAGGTATAATGCCTTGGATTCCATCATGGAAGAAAGACGGGATATAAACATAATTTTAAAAAACAGGAAGGGGAAAAGAGGGGGCAATTTAAATGGACAAATGGCTGAGAAGGAAAGGTTAATAGCCCCCTTTCTACTCAGTGGTTCTTTGCTTAAACTTAAACCACCTGCAATTGTGTGGCACAACAAAAGCAAACCACCTGAGGAGAAACTGAGGGAGGCTGCTATCCCAACATCACTTGCCTATTGAATTCAGCAGCAGGCACTTCTGAATAGACGCGAGGACGGTTGGGCTGTTAGTTTTCTGAATTTGTTTCAGGAATCTGAGCAAGAAGAATGCCACAACTGGTATGCCAAAGCCACTAAGCAATGGAGAAACTGAAACAGTTGAGAAGTCTGAAACAAAATTGAAATAAAGTGTGGGGGTGGAGGTGGGGAACCTAGGCAAGATCATGTGTACTGTTCATATATATGGTAAGGTGTTTTCACTGTTATTCCTCATCAGCACAACAATGGAGGCACATGTCTCTAAAACCATAGGAGGAAGCATCCATTGACAGACATATCAGCTAGTGGTCAAGATGGTGGTCCTATATTCTCAGGGTACAAAAGAATACTATAAAACATGCTTAGCATGTGGTGATTATTACCAGGAGAAGCTGTGATACGCTCTCCCTTAGATAGTTTCACCTGGAAATGAGAATTTACAGTCAACTTGAAGTCTGCAATGCAATGTCTATGTTTAGCTGCAGTTTACACCTGAATACTGGATGCTAGGCAGAAACCAGAGGTAACACATATTACCGCTATGCCCTGCTTGTGAGCTTTCAAAGGCATCTGATTGACTATTGTTGGAGATAAAGTGCTGTGTGAGATGTATCCATGGTCTGGCCCAGCAAGGGCATTTCTTATGGTCTTGAGTAAAACATCACATTCAAATTCAAAGGAAATGTAAAACTTTTGGAATAATTCCCATTGCACCATTTTCCTGCATTGCAGGGAGCTGAACTAGATGATTCTTAGGATCCCTTCCCAGTCTATCATTCTATGAAAATATATGGAAACATTTCACTGAAGATGAAGATTCATGTGGACCTTTAAGGAAAGGTTTTCCAGCAGGAATGTCTGGGATCTAGTCTGCTCACATATACACTTTCTGGAAAAAAAATCTATGTGAATTATCCACTTCAATGCGACATTTCAGCAACAAGGGAAATGATTTCAGAAGCGTTCGCCTGGAAGAAAATATTACATCAGAACTGATCCTCGGTGACAGTTGAGCCGTGTTAAATTGATTCATTAATAAAGATCCCATTGCACCATGTATGCTTGAGGAAATGGATGTATGACGACCTATTATTTGCAAGCAATTTCTCAAGTCAATCATTTTCTGCTATTTGTTCTTCTCTTTGGCTGCAGTTCTAGCCACTGCCACATATGGGTAAGCCTAACTGAAGCCAGTGAGCTTTACCCATGCATGATTCTGCAAGGACTGCACTTACACACAACAAATCATAATCTTAAAGTGCATTCAGAACCAACATTAACAAGAAATGTAAGACGGGTTATTTTAACAGTTAAAATAACTTTTGAGTCTCATATTTAGGCTGGTTAGGCCCCATGGTAGGACACTGATGGTCAATCATAATGGTAAGTTGGCAAGTTATGGAGAAACTGTTGAAAGAGAGACAGAGGATCTGCTGTATCTTGGGCAGCTCCAAGGGCAAGCGGACAAAGCACTCTGGTGAACACAAAACCCAAAAATGAAAGCTCCCCCCACCCTCGAGTGAAGGCCCTGTTCCAAACCGTGTTCCACAGTGGAGAATGGCTGCACTCTGGTACAGACTTGCTTTCATTGGCACTCTTCTTGGCATACCTGGCAAAGAGATGGATCAGAAGGGACTGATAAGTTATGGATGTTTGTGTGCAGACTCCCCTGGGGACTAAAGATACTTCCTCGGTTGGTCTGCATTCCTAAGACCAGTCTTCCATCTAAAAGCACACAATCTGCTTCTTCTCCATGAGACCGACTCTCTGCCTCTGTCTCTGAACATTCAGGACTGCTGACATTGCTTCCCTGAGTTCAGTGCATGAGATGCTACTGGGGACCTGGAATATCTTGACATGCAGTGAGCATTTTCACTTGAGAAAATTTAATCTGTCTTCATTTAATAGTTCAAAATGATCTGTGGATATTTAGATTTCTGTCACTAAATTCCACTCCTCTCCTAAACCTACAGAACAAAAGTGAGTTATGTGAGCAATGACACTATAAATTCACATTTTGTATTTCCAGAATATCTTTTCTCCCAGGATATCATGTCATAGAACAATGGGAAATTGAAAAAGAGTGTGAGCTTCTGACAAAATAATGGATGTCCCTTTAGCTTTCCTCCTGGGAATATTCACATTATAGCCTAAATCCTCTTGATTTCAGTCTCACAGCTTAACTTGTCAATATGTAATTATGATTCCAAA
Source organism: Podarcis gaigeae (assembly GCF_964106915.1). Taxonomy (NCBI): domain Eukaryota; kingdom Metazoa; phylum Chordata; class Lepidosauria; order Squamata; family Lacertidae; genus Podarcis; species Podarcis gaigeae. The sequence continues at coordinate 6,326,616 of NC_139677.1, read as the reverse complement.
ACAGAACAGATTACTTTGCAGTTTTGGTCTAGCTGCCTCTGTGCAGACGTGTATGATGGAAAGCAAGAGCCTATTAGTGTTTTCAGTTAATGAGTCACAGATGCTCTGACTGTAACTGTGAATTCTTTTCTAATTCTAAACAAGATTTCCATGGTGTTTCTGTAAACATTCTTAATTTGGATTGTCACTGATATATATAGATATAGATACACACAGACACACATCCTAGCAGTCTCACAAGGAATATTGACCCTCCTATTTGACCTTCTACATCTTTCTTTTTCTTTAGTTTTTGCTGTCCCTCTAAACATAGGATTGCATTCAGCATAGTGATAAGGAGATTGTTCCACCAGTGCAAGCATTTCTGCTTGTCCAGTGGATCAGTCTCTCTTGTCCTCCCCCTGCACGGTGTTCTAGGGGTTCTTCCAACTATCTAGAGCAGATTTGGGAAAAGTGTTGAGGGGGCAAGCCCTGTTGTGCTAGTGGGAATCCTTGCACTGGCTTCTGCTACCATAAGTTAGTTGAATATAGCGTGCACTTTACATCTGTTGAGTCCTTATGCCAATTTGTACATACTCAGATTCAGGTAGGTCACCGTGTTGGTCTGACGCAGTCGAAATAAAAATATAAAATATAAAAAATTGTCTAGTAGCACCTTATAGACCAACTAAGTTTGTTCTGGTATAAGCTTTTGTGCGCATGCGCACTTCTTCAACTGTGTCAGACCAACGTGGCTACCTACCTTAATCTAGAATCATGGAAGGCACCACACTGAGCCACATGAAATGGAAGTCCATCAACCAGTGTATCTGAAGAAGTGTGCATGCACACAAAAGCTTATAGCAGAGCAAACTTAGTTGGTCTCTAAGGTGCTACTAGACAATTATTTATTTATTATATTTATTTGTACATACTCAGGTCTCCTTTCTGCTCCAGGGAAAACCTTCCCATGATATCCTGTTTGGTGAGGAAATTCTGCATGCTCCCTTTCCCTGAAATTGTCTCTGTGTTGTACAGAGCCCAGGCAGAGACTTCCCACATTTGCATGTACTAGGCCTAAGGTACCAGTGCAATGGAAACCACACATATATAATATATATGTATGTGTTCCATGCATTCCCCCCCCCTCCTATGTTTTAACGTATATTGGTCTCTGGAGAACCTAGTGGTCAAATACTCCTATTTCGCTACATTGCCCCAATTGTCAGCCAACTTATTTTGGCTCCTAAGTTTATAGTAGTATTTGCTCATATTGCACGGTCAAGAAGTGAAGAGATTAGATGGTGACCATTACTATTCCTGTGTGATTTCAGGAAATTCACTTTCTTCTCATCAATTCTGAGGTGGTTAAGGAGTAAGTGGAAACTTTCCAAAGCATGTGTGTAGGCTGTTTCTGGGCTATGTGTGACACTGGGTACACTTCCTAATTTTGCTGCTTCTCAGTGGCTATTCTGCTTTTGAAAGAAAAAACACCTTTTTTTTGTATTGCCTTTAGGATGTTATTTTCCCTCTGACTTTGGCCAGTAATCCTGGAATGTCTACAATAGTCACAGCTGCGCTAATCTATACAGCTTTGCATCTCCTCTTTTTAAGCAAATCATCTATCTGGGAGTATGCACCTTTAAAATGAATAGTCTTCTGACAGGATTGCCCTGTAATTTGATCTTGAAAACAAATTGTTCCATTCTTTCATTAATAGCTTTTAATACTCAATAAGGTCTAGAATCTTTTTGAAAAGCTTTATTTTGGTTGAATAGCAACTGCCAAGTAATTAGTGTTATTCATGCAGCAGAATGTGTGGAAGAAACTTAGCCAAAATGTTCTTGAAAAATATTACATTTCAGATGATTAAGGATGCTATTTTTTACTCAGTCTATATAAGGAAGATGTTCGCTTATGAATATTCTATAAGCAGAGTATTCTATAAGTATACATGCCTTTTCCCAAGATATATATAATATGTGTGTGTACACACACACACACACACACACACACACACATAACGACAAGAAAACAAGTGCTGAAACTAAAGGTTGAGAGTTAAATGAGTGTCTTGTTCCTCCTCTTTCTCCCTCAAATGCTACATCAAATAATAGACTGCTGAATTTTGTCATTTTAGCAAATACACTTTTTTATATATAAAAGGAGCATTCTAAACAACACATTTACTCCCTGTGATTACCTTGGCAATTACGTGGTTTCAATTAAATACTAGAACGTTTACTGCAGTTGTTTAGAGTATTTGCTAAGAAAATATGTCGTTTTGAAGATAGGCTTGCCGTGTTAACACTTTATTATTCAGTAATGGCTGATTGCATTGTCATCTATGCAATTTGTCATGTGACATTTTTCCTTTCCAGCTGCTATCCTATACATACTGTCTATTGTGTATATATTCTTGAATTCAGTGGGGCTTACTTCTGAGTAGACATGTGTACGATTATGTGTTTCTCCTTCTTCCTCCACCACATTTCTCTCATTCAGTAGTTGGAAGATGAGGTTTTCTGGAAGGAAACCTCTATGTTGGCATTTAAACCTAACAGCTGGAATTCCATCTAATACTTATATCTCTTAAAGAATATAAGAATGTAAGTCACCAGTTGCTAGGGGCAACCCTGGGTCTTTGGTATGAAAAGGGATGTTAGATAAGCTTCCAGATAACGCGTTGTTCACATCTATGACTGTAAATATTACCACTTTCACTCAGGATTCTATGAAGTCCACAGACTGAGAGATCATTGCCATAAACACATTTGGACAACGGCTTCCGTAGGCACACTAGAAATAGACTCTCTGAACTGGACCAGTGTAGTTGGTGTTAGAATCCTTCTCATGGTAGAAGCCTGGGCCACACCTTGGAGACTCTGCACGCCAAAAGTTTTAATTGTTTAATTCTATCAATGTTTAATTTTTTTTTATAATTGTTTTTTCATCTTGTTTTTAGCTGTTCTTATTTTTATCTGTACGCTGCCTTGAGTCCCTGTCAGGAATAAGGCAGGACATAAATCAATAAATAAACAATGCCACACAAATTAAGTGTAAGCTGGGCAAATTTTGCCTACAATCATATGCTTGCCTGATATGTGCAACCCTTCCCTTCTAAACAGAAGCATCACACTGATCGGGCAACTAATATACATGTTGGTAGCCTGGGTCACACATGTTATTAGTTTAGCTCCCAGCATATGCTCTCCCAAATTTCTATGGGTGATGTTACTGGAGGCTGAAGGTCTGAAAGTGGCACAGTGAAGCTGCATTGCTGTCAGCGGAATTTTGTTTTTTTTAAATGACCATTACTGGATTTCTTTTTTTAATGACCATGTTATTTGCCTTAAGCTTTTGGATGACAGAATGAAGACCATGAGAAAGGATGCACATTTCAAGCTGGTATTTGGCTAATTGATCCAAATTATAAATAGATTAGTCGATGATCCTTTGACTTCTGTCACAGTTAGGAACCTTCCCCTCTCCCCCCATATCAGAAGAATATGCATATAGGGATTCTTCAGGGATTGAATAACTGTGAATTCTACAAAAAGCTGACTTGACCCAGACTATCTGGACTAATGTGCAGTTGAAAACGTACTTATCCAGCAGCATTCACACTTTGGCTCAAGAAACATATTATAAAGCTTTTAAAATTGTGTATCTTGAGAAAAAATGAGCCTAGAATACATAATTGAAAGCAAATTTTCATGTTGCTTTTTTAAAACACAAATTAATTCAGAAATGGTAAAGAAATCACATTTCTGAAAATGCCTTTTTGCATTCAGACTTGTTGAAAAGTTTTCTGCAGTGTTGTATCAAAACCTGCCTGCCAATTTCTTGCAACTTTCCTTCTTTTGTGAAATAGGCTTCTGTTTTTCTGGCTCATACCTGGGTCATTATAGAATTTATTTATGACTTTGGTGGATGCAGGGTTGAGCACAATTATTACCATTATTACAAGTGGTAAGGGTGGTGTGTGTTTTGCTTTCTATTAAATATTTCCCCAGCACTCTGCAGCCCTCCCAGCTGCTTATGACTCGTGATCTGAAAATGCTCCACAGAAGTATTTTAAGTAAAATAATTACTTTTATTTAAAACAACAGCAGCAGCAACAATGACAACAACAGATACTTGCTGGGTGTAGAGTAAACAGTCTCCCTGGTTCCCTGAGCTTAGAAGAATGCCCAGCTGAGGAGGCTGGTGGGGTGGTGTGTCAGGAAATGAATGCCCTCTGGAAGGCTGTAGAGTTCAGAGAGACCACAAGTGAGATGATTTGTAGAATAAAAGAAAGGGCACTCACAAAAGCCCTCAGCCACCTCAGTAGTCAGGTAAGGGCACCCAAATCCCTCCCTTGAAAATATCACTATTAAATTATCCTTTGATAATTCTCAAATGCACTTTCTTTTCTCATTAATAGATGGAGAATGGTTAAAAAAAAAACAATGACAGAAAAACCACTAGTTCTAATTTCCACTTAGATGCTTTATGTGCTTGTCTTAGTGAAAGTTTTATCTCTAATAACAAGTAGAAAATTAAAGCAGGGGCAACAGCAGTGCCAAGCACTCAATTCACTAACTGTTCTCCTCTTATCTTAGCTATAAATTAATATGGATCTTCCTTAATTATTACAGTAAAATTACAATCTCCCCAACAGCAAACAACAATTTCTGTTCAATTGATCTGTTAAATGAGAATCAGGAAATAGCTGCATTGTTCATTGGCAGCATATATGAGCATTTGTGAAGCCTCCTTGATCCTATGGAAGACAGAAATTGATTTCCATCATAATTATAGTAGATTGGGTGCAGATTGTGACTGTTAAAGAAAGTAATAAACCAAGTGTTGATCAAGAGCCACATAAAAGTGCAACTATCTCCTACATCAGGGGTCAGCAAGGTTTATCTTGCCTGGGCCGGATCGGTCCCGCGGAGATCCCTCCATGAGCTGGATCACACGTGTGCCCATGATTTTCAGCGTCTGCATCTGCGCAGACACAATTTTTGGTGCTGCGGAAGTGAGTCCCTGCCCCACACTGCGTCAGTTTAGTGCAGCCTGAGAGCAGGCGGCTCAGTTCGGGGGTGGCTCGGGGGCCGGTCAAATGACCTCTACGGGCCACTTCTGGCCCATGGGCCTTAGGTTGCTGACCCCAGTCCTACATGCAAGGGGTTGGGGGCTAGACGTTCTCCAGCATAATGATCCATGGGAATCTGATTCTAAAATGGAATAGAATCTTGATCACCATTTGAGCACACCAAAATTTCCAAGGCCCCTTCCCCCAACCCTTCGCTTCCTTTACACAAATGGCCCCAGCCAATATAATGTCATGTTCATAGCTTTTACTAGGGATTAAGTCTTACCACACACTCTAATAATTACCGCTAGCAATGGCAGAGAGACATCTGCCAGGGCATTAGGGCAGCCTCTCTAGACTGGGGTTTTAGACACCTCTTTCCCCAAGTGTCAGCCAGTGGTTTCACTCAAGAGCTCTCTGGCCAGCAGTTTCTTGTCTGGAAACTTTATCTCTGCCTTCTCTGGCACCAGTAAGGAGAAGGAAAACCTCTTACTCTCCCCTTCCAGGATAGCCCTACCTCTTTGGGGGCTGAGGCAAAGGAGTCCACTGAATGAGGTCTGCATCAGTGCTTGCCTGCTTCAGGGACTCAGGAGGGCTGCCTTCTTATAGGAAACCTTGGCTTAGACATTGGGCGTGTATCCCTCTCAGCCCCTCGCTGGGGGTCTGAGGCAAGACAGGGTCAATTGGGAATATGGGGACACTGCAAATTGTGTGTTTGCTGGCCCCCTTCCTGTTGCTGAGGGGAGCTTTGTGGCCCACTGCGTGTGTTTGTGGTCAGAGACTCCCCTCAGGACCCCTCTAACATGGAACCCTGATATCGCCACCGCAAAAGGGGTGAGTCACCACACCAGCCCTTCTTTGATTGTTGGACTAAAGGATTCTGCCCAAGGCCTAAAACCGCCACCCAAGTACCATGAGTTGAATGCATGCAGCATGTGTAACATACAATACACACGTGTACCTACATATATGTGTATGCCTGTATACAAACAACACACATAATGTTTAGAATATCTGTCTCCTTCCATAATATTAAAGAGTCAGAGTTGAAAGGGGAGCCTGGGTCATCTAGCCCAACCCCAAGATACACAGATAACTGTATATTACGTTCGCATGCATACACACATATCGAACACTATACATACACACATGCACACGCAAACACGTATAAGCTCACGCATACCCGCATATTCCTAGAGTGTTGAGACTCTCTGTGTCCCTTCTTAAAATTATAGAGTTAGATGGGGCCCCTGGATCATCTAGCCCATCCTCCTGCACACCTTAAGTTGGAAGGGACCCTGAGGATAATCTAGTCCAACCTACTGCAATGCAGGAAATATGCAACTGACCCACACAGGGATTGAACCTGCAGCCTTGGCATTATCAGCCAACTGCGCAAGTCAGGCAGTGTTAAGCTATTTCTGCCTGTAGCGGCAGAAATGATATGTTATCCTATGTGGGTATCAGTAATACCCTGTGTATGGCGTAATTAGTACCATGCTCCAACTGTTGAGCTATCCTGCCTGCAATGTTGGATGTGCGGTTGTTCCATATGGGGAACCACACACCTGTGTTTTGCAAAGGATCATAGAATTGTAGAGTTGGAAGGGACCACAATGGTCGTCTGGTGGCCCAACCCCTTGCAATGCAGGAACCATTTTGCCCAGTGTGGGTCTTGAAGCCACAACTCTGAGATTAAGAGACTCATAATGCCCAGACTGAGCTATCCAAGCACACATGCTAACACCATACAGGTATGCAAGGAGCAGATCAGCACACCTGTCTTTGACCATTGATCTGTGCTGCTAAATGGAGCGCCTTCTATACCAGCAAAATTCACCCATAGATCTCTTGCTAATAACAATGTGCAAACCCCACTCTCGCAGAAAAGCAAGCATTTCCCAACCATATGAGCATCCAATGAATGTACTGCTCTGAAAGAAAACTACTACTAATTATAACTAATGCTGTAAAAGTGCTTATTATAATGCGCCGGCCAAGTGCAAGCAGCACTGATAATTATCTGGGGCACCTCTGGCGATTGCGCCCCTTGCCCAGCACTCCTCCGGAATGTATCTGCTGCAGCCAAAGCGCTAGCCGCTTTCAACTCTTTCGAGGGTTGAATGATCCTGAAGTGGCTAACTCCAGCACTCGGCTCGGGTGAGCTGTGCCTTGCCACTGGTACTCCACTGCCCTTCTGAGGCCACGCTGCCTACTTGTCCCATGACACACCTCTCTCTGGGTCTTCCTCAATGTCCTTCTCCGATGCGTCTCTGGGACTGACTGCGCTGTGGGGACTTCTTCTTTCCATTGTTGGGCTAGCAATATCCGGGCGGCCTGTCATTTCACAACCCTGACCCTTATTTGTCTCATGAAGAACAAATACATAGCCATAATTTGTTTGATCAAGTATGGCTTTGCAGAAATATATTCCAGCTTCTGTTGTATGAATGATTCTATTCCATAACTAGCATAATTGGCATTACTTTGAAATATTTTATTCAGAGCTCTTCTGTTTCAGAGACTCATTATGTCTTATTTCCCCCCTCTAATTAATACATCTTATTCTTCAAGTATTCCCATATGGTGACATATTGTGATAAATGACAAATGAATTTCTAAAATATCATTGCAAAAAATTAATACAAATTTAATTTCCAATGTGTTTGAATATGTGAAGTAAGACAAAGAACTCAAAAAACCATCTTTAGTACTGGTACTCTAAACATCCACCATGTTCTCACCAGCCAAATGCTATACAAAGCATAACAAAACTGAAAGCCAGGTTGCATGCAAAACAGCTTATGTGTTGATTGCTCATTGATGTGATCTTTATACCCTAAACCTAAATATTTGAGCTGGCATGTTTATGTGGCACACCCCTGCAATGCTACCATAAATATCAAAGGCCCTGATATTTGTTCTTGGCTAGGAATGCCTTCTCTCTGACTTAGCTGGGTTCACCTGCTGGTACTATTGTTGATGTCATGTTGAGGTTGGTTTTGAACAACCAAGACCAGTAGTAGTTATAGTTTGAACTGAGACACTAAGACCATTTTCACAGCTTAGCCATAACTACTTGAAATTTCTCAGGAGCCCTCCTGGCAGTTCTAAAAACTGCCATCTGTTTTGGTTATTCTTCAGCACTTTTTGTCCCTTTTCCAGGGACAGTCTTGGAATTATGAAAGACGTCCAAACTCCTGGTTTGATCCCAGAATGCCCCTATTTCCCATGCCAGTGCTACTGCCACCGAGCTCAGGGTGGAGGATGGGCCAACGGTTGTCCTGAGCAGCAGCAGCAGCATCCCATGGCCTCTCCTTGGACTCTCAATGGCCACTGATTCTGGCCTCCTACCCTGGGCAGTTCATAGCAGCTTCTGGAGAGCAAGTGAGGAGGAGGAGAGGCTGTGGCCACGAAGGCCCAACCCCTGTGATGTGCCAGCTCTGAGGGGCAGGCAGAGGGCAGGGTTACCTTGAGCGGGAACAAAGGGGGAGCGGAGCAGAGCACAATGAGTCTTTTTTTTAAAAAAAAAAAGTTTTGTGCATCTGCATCTAATCTTGTCCTTTCTAAAATGTATTCATTTGTGTGTGTTTTTCTTTTTGTAAATATACCAAAAAATAAAATAAAATCAGGATTAAGGGGTTTTCTCAGGGCTGTTTGAGAGTTTGCTGTGTCCCCTTTGTGTGACGATGGTGGCACTTGCCCTTCCTCTGATAGGAAATGCTGGGGGGGGTGTCACAAAAACATGTGGGGTTGAGGAGGGTCAGTTGGAGATGGAGTGAGAAATGTATTTTCACTTGAATAATTTTGGACAGTATGTGTTTACTAGTTCATTGCTGTTGACCTCACTGGTTTCAGCAGGTAACCAAATTTGATTGATTATGAAACTCTGTGATGTCATCTTGTTTGTGAAATGTTCCCTGACCGGGTGTGACTAATCCAGGAATGAAGTAGCAGCAGCAGCCGCCAGGAGAAGCAATGGTAGCGTACCCAATTTTGAATATTTGTTCAAGTTTTGAAGAGAGATGTCTACCCCTTTTGAAACAAGTAGATTATTATTTTTTACCTAACAGTAAAAACATGTCTAGTTTATGCATGTTGCACTTGAATCTTCACTAGCATAGTTAGTGCCTTCTCATTCAGAAGCCCCAGCCTTACTGTTGAGATTGGGGGCAAATAGGGGACACACTATATAGTCTTCCTTTCACAGTAACTTGAAAAGTATTGGAAGAGACATTCTTGTATTACGGCTTACGTTGTGTCCTCATGAAGGGCTGACTTTCCTTTTACAGCACGCTCTGTTTCAGAAGGATAATACACTCAAGGGGTTAACTAAATCTTGTTTCTATGGTGAAGAAAATAATTGCTATTGATTAGCAGTTAGTGCAACTTCACTAGAAAGGTTATGAAGGCCCTAAAGTACAGCTCAATGTGGGAACAAACACACTGTGTACTTCCACCTCTGTCCTACACTATCTGCTCCTGAGCTGGAAATGTCCTCTTGACTTTGCTTACTACTAATCTCTGGAGTTTTGCTACGCTTAGCGAATAGAAAACCTTAAAAATCACTTTCCTACTTAAATTTTGAGAGGAGAGTATGGGGATTGCCAAGAAGGGCAATTTAGAAAGATGTTTCTTTCTGTATGTAGGTGTGTGTCTGTATCCGTCTGCCTGCCTGCCTGTCTAAAACCTGACAGTCTTTTATGCGGCATTATTAACATGTGTAGTTATTAAAGGATGAGAAGAACTGGGCTTCCTGGTACTCTGGAAAACTGCAGGCAATGAAACAGGAAGGTGGAATGTAAGTTGGTGCAGATCTTGATATGAATCTGGCTGAGTGATGGAGTGATGTGGCAATGTTGGCACCAAAGATGATGTACCGTACTTCTCTCCCACCATAGTGTCCTTTGCTCGTCATCCAGCAAGACTTTTGCCAGCAATGAATGGGCTGGATGATGGAGGTTACAGAATCATTAATGACAAATTTGATAAGCCCAGATTCACACAGAATTGGATACCACAGATAGAGCTCATCCTATGGATGTTTCCACAGCACAGTCTATTCAGATCATTTTGGATCAGTTTAAGTTAATTGAGGCTAGAGGAGGTGCTGCTACTGCCACCTGCCTTGGGATTGGTTTCTTTTTCCTTTTGTGTGAATGGTATTTTCACTCAGTGGATAATTTATCATGTAGCTGATGAAGTGGGCTTGAGCCCACAAAAGCTTATGCCATAATAAATTTGTCAGTCTTTAAAGTGCTAGGATGTTTTCAATGAAAGGAGATCTCAGTGGTTTGCATTGACACAAATATGAGTCAGAAAAGAAATAACAATTGAAATTCTAGGCATGTGGGCCACGTGAGTAATGCGAAAATATTTAAGACTTTGATGATTAGATTGAATACAGAGCTGGCCTAGGCAGTTCTACTGTCAGTATTTTGAAAGTGGTTTCATTGTTAGTACACATGCCATAGATCAGGCATAGGCCAACTTGGCCCTCCAGATGTTTTGGGACTACAACTCCCATTATCCCTAGCTAACAGGACCAGTGGTCAGAGATGATGGGAGTTGTAGTCCCAAAACATCTGGAGGACCGAGTTGGCCTATGCCTGCCATAGATTCATTGTGAAACTTAGTTCATGAAGGGCACATTGAAAGTCTGACACAGTGTCATCTTTTGCAACCTGGTTCCTCTGTTCCACAGTAGCTGATCATGGAAAAATATTGTTCTATGCTTACTGGAACTGGTTGGTTGTGGCTGAGAGTGAATTCAACAAAGGCAATGCCATGCCCCTTCAACTGAGCTTTGAGTAGTGAGGCTATGGATTATGAAAAATGGTGGTTTGTGGGATACCTAGTAAGAAAGTAAAGTCTCAAAAAGTTTTACCAGATGGCCATTTAGCATGGAGTGGAGTTTTTTCCAAGGTCATCTAAAGTGTACATTTTCTCATTTATGTAATTGAGATGTTTGCTTGTTTCTGGCTTTTTCTGAAGCTAATTTTGATGGGACTATATATGCATTTATGAGAACAGAATGAAACACAATCTGTTTTCAGAATTCTATCTCTTGTTTCTTTAAACACCTGCTGAAAACAAAATCAATGCATGTGAGTGGTGGGGAAACAGCAGGGAGCTGGAAATTATGAAGTAGTGCAAGATCATATTAGCTGTAGTAAACATACTGTGCCCAAGCAAGGTGTATATTTAAAATGTGGGTTATTCAATTTCTGGACAAATTATGTGGAATTGATTTTTAAAAATCACAATGCAATTATTATTTTGAAACAAACCTGTTGCAAAGAAATAGGGCATCCAAAACTCAGCTTAATTAGTGTTTTCTTTTTAAGTTCCCTTTGGCCAGTGCTTCTTGTCTTTTCCCAGCATTTTCCTCATCTTGTACAATTAAGTCAGTTGTGATACAAACATTCAGATCGGCATTATACTGCTTTGGTCTGTGCTTTAGAATTGGGAATGGCGTATAATTAAGCCAGAGCATAATTAAACCAGAAGCCAATGATTCTGAATGAGTAACATTGAGCAGTTAAGCCAGAAGTCTGTGCTCATGAATGGGTAACAATAAGCATTTAAGCAGAATGGAGAATGATGCATGATTAAGCTGATTGCTCATGCACAATGTTTTGGGAATTGCAAGATTCATATATCTGTATATCCAGCTTACCATGAAAAGTGTCCCAAACATGTGATGCCAGTATTCTGGAAGGCAGAAGCAGCTGCAAAAAATAAAGAGAAAGAAAGATAGCCAGGTTTCACAAATCTTTGCTTGCTCATGATGCAGTGTTTGAATTCCTGAAAAAAACATTTACCATATATCCAGGAGAAAGCTGTAAATTAACTATGGAATTCCATTGCTCTGACTTGAGGCGGGAGCAATGTTTCAATGATTTTTTTATTTATTTATTTAACTTAGTTTGAATTTGTTATTCAATGATAACATATTTAGCAAATAAGCAGAGGCAAGTTCCATTCCATCCCAGGTAGCTGCCTACTACAACCACACAAAGTTGCTGGCCACTGTCACAGCCGCCGTCGCTTCACTTCTGTCCCATTCACTCACTCCCAAGAAAGTGGGGGTGATGCCGGCACTCCTTGCCTCTTTCTGTGGAAGAGGTCCTTCATCCACAGTGTGAGGCATTGTGCGTGAGGTTAACCAGAAAGTGCCTGCAGTGCTGCCGTTTGCTACAAGTGTAGCCTTCTTAGACTGTACTGTACCAACTGGTGGGGTCTGCGTTGATCCCAGGAGGGAGAAAGGATGATGGGTGCAACAGTATGGTGAGGAAAGAGGAGGCTTTGTAGGGGAAGTCATCAGAGAGCGCCCCTGCTGCCACCATCTGATGCAACGGCAGCAAATGACTCTTTCCTTGTGAAGGGGGGAGGAATGGGTTTCTGTGCAGTCAGTCTGAAACGGGACCCAAAATCCTCATTTTTCCTGCTCCAAGGGAGCATTTCTAAAATGCATTAACTTGAGCTCTTTGGTCAATGTATAAACAGAAAGCCAGCTGTATAAACAAGTGCTCAAAGCCCTCTCCTTTATCAGTCCATGACGGCAATGGATGGCCTTGCCAGTTCCAGTGGAGCAGGGATGGCATGTCTGGGTCTTGTCTTACATCCTGACCACAAAGACGCACAGACCTTGTCAGGTCTGACAAGAGACCTGGGAACGGCACCAGGAGTGCTCTTAGAGTTGGTGACCTCCTGCCCAAAGATAAGAGTATAGGAACAGGAATAACCTTTTATGGTCAAGAGTACCGGAACAGGAATATCTGTTTATGGTCATGGATATTAACTTACGTGTATAAGCTGACGTGGTTGGATTCCTGGGGAAGGGGAGAGAGGGTGCCTGGAGGATATATATACTGCATGAAATTTCTCATTTCTTTGGACTTGCCACTGCTTTGTGCAGGATGGTGGGTGCAACAGTGAGGAAGGAGGAGGCTGCTGCAAGAAGACTGTGGGGTGTAGTCGCATGGAAGTGGCAGGGGAGGAACTCTCTGTCTGTCTTGGATGCATTAGCTGAGATTCCTGCATTGCAGAGGGTTGGATTAGATGACTCTCGGGGTCCCTTCCAAAGAACACTGGTATTTTCAGCTCATAACCCATTGCACATATTTATTTATTATTAAATATATATCCCACCTTCAAAAAATGCATCACAGTTGTAATATAAATAAAGACAAGATTCTAGCACTTAATCTAGCTTGTGGATCCAATTTGTTTTATGTCTTAATCCCGGCACATAATTGTAATAATAAGGGTAAAAATTCACAAACTAATATTAATGCCCTCCCCCCACCTCCCTGTACCACACATACCTGTCCACCTACCTGATCACTGCTTATATCTATATAAAATGTCTCATATTTTGGGAGGAGGAAAGGATGAAAATATAAGCAAGCAGCAAGAAGTTACACAATTCATTTTCTTGGGTGGCCAAGTGTTCAGGAAACTGTTTTGTTTTGTTTCTTCTTTATTTACAAATATACAAGCAAAGACTGCTGGAAGTAAGGAGCCTCCTAAGGGTGGGTGAGGAGAGATCCCTAGGGAGCAATTCCTCGAACATCACCCTCCAAGACTGTACTCCCATTGCTTAGTAACTCCACCTCAAAATTCTGCCTCTCCTTATTCCTTTGCTCATGTTCTGAATGTCTGCATGCTAAATTTCTGTGGGATGGAGCAGGATTGCATATGCTATCATCAGTCCTGGTCTGCCTGCCGACTGTGTAAGTATCAACTCATGGAGGTTGAGAATGGGGGCCGCGTTGTGATCCCACTCCCCCCCCCCAACATGTGAGCAGCACACTTTCCATAAATGTGTAAAAAGCTTGCGGTTTCTAAAAGCTACTTAAAGTCCATCTCTTTCTCCCCGGCACAAGCACAAACACTGACCTGCTGTAAGACCCTGTCTCTCCAGGTTAATTGCCCAATCAGGAGACCAGCCACAGTTCTTAAGAAACAATAAAATTATTTTGTCAAGGCCCTGACCACTCATTCACAGTGACCCAGATGGTCAAATTCACTACAGCATTCCTTGATCAACTGTGGTTTAATTATGTAAGTTGCCATAAGGATCATAACCTTTACAATTCGTATATTATTTTTTTAGTTTTCCAAATAAGCAGACTTGTAGAACACAAACATCTTTTGTTGTAGATGGCTGTTTTTCCTCATGCATGTACATTAGTTTGCAATTGATTGTTAGATATTTATTTGTTTATTATTTATTTATTTACCATTTAATTCCAATTATAACTAAGCGGCACACAAGAAACTCAGTACAATAAAATAAAATATGAGTTAGAACTATAAAATCAGAATTCAATTAAGATGCCTGCTGAAATAAAAACATCTTCAGTAGGTGCCAGAAGTTCAACAGAGGGGGAGCTAGTCTGCCCCCACTGGAAGGCAGTTCCATAAAATTGGACCACTAACAGTCACTCTCCCAAATAACTCAGTGATAGGGCAAGGATATACAGTAATAAGATATCAAGTGGTTCCTGTGGTATCCTGAACTCATCATTACAGACCTTATAAATTAATATGGGAGCCTTGAACCAAGCCCAGGAGTTCTGGTGATAGTGTGGTCTTACCAATGATCTAACCACCGTGTTTTGCAACAGCTGGAGCTTCCAAAACAAGATCAAGGGTAACCTCACATAAACTGCAATAATTGGGCCTAGAAGTTAATTTTACCAAATATATACTCTTGTTCAGCATTCTGGAAGATCATTCAGGTAAAATGCTCTGTGTCACTTTGCGGAATGTGACAGTTCATCAGGCTTCACCCTCTCGAAATTTAATCCTCAGTAGACTGACCACCCTATTCCAGCTGCATAGACCCTTCACTGGTACTTTGGTTTCTGCATACTGAAGTATTGTTCCAATACAATGACAACTGAGTGATAAATGAACCTGCTACTGACACGCAAGTGCTGAGTATATTTTGAGCTCCATATTGCAATGAGTTGTCCTTATTCCAACTATTCCTGGCACATATGCCCTTGTCCTTCATGTTCAGGAAGATGACAGATATGGTTATTTACTTGGTGATTATTGTCTTCCAGCTGTCTCCCTCCTTCCATTCTCTGGCATATGGTATAATGGCTATTTTCAATTCGAAATGATTACTATCCACCATATTGTACAATAAATCACATACGTAATACCATGGAATTGTAAGGCTGATTTGGTTGCTAGTGGGGCGGGGAGCGCAGAAATACAAGAATCATTCACTGCAATTAAAGCTGAGAGAAGGAGAGTGTTCAGGGTTGGACCCATGCATTGCTGAGACTCTGCCTCCTAAAGCAGCTGTTCCATTATATCCTTACCTTGCCCTGCAGTGGAGATGGGGTGGTGGCAAGGAGGATGGGTTGAATTATTTTCTGCTTTCCCAACCTTCTATGGATCTAGTTGAACTTGATACTCTACACAGGTGGAAATAATCTTTTTGTGGCATTTGAAGATGCTGACAGCAGCTGAGAACTGCAAAGGCTGGAGAATTGTTCCAACTAGCCGAGAATAGCTGAGAATTGTCGAAAGCTGAGATGCCCTCCTGTCTTCCAGTTTTGAGACTCTCTGCTGCATTCTCATGAGTAGTTTTCATGCAGCATCTTTCAGAGCACTTAGATTGGCACACCAAGCACACTTCCCTGGGGACTTCTCTGCTAGCAATCCATTCATGTTGAGGTACTTAAGAGGCCTAGAGGACCAAAGTGTTTACTAGATATATGTCTGTCCAACCAAGGAGATGGCAAAGTTTTGTCTGCGGTAGCCACGATGAATGGGAAATGTACACATTTTTAGTGAGGAGGAGGTGCTCTCACACCAGAATGAATTCATTTCAATTGTCTCTGACCCTTGCTATCTACTGTAATGTTTCAACCCACCCCGGGACCTGAGGGTGAAGGTGGGTAGTTAAGACTACTATTTATAATAATGTCACTAAAATGCTGAGGTACAGTGCAATAGAATCTTGGTGTATTTCTCTGTTTATTTACATATATGGGAGCAGAGTATCACAACATGCCTTGGCTAGAACTAGGAACTGTTGAATATCTGCACTTCTGCCTTGTTTCAGTGTAAAATAATAGAGCCATGTTTTTGCTTTTGTCTTAACCAAAATATTCTGGGGCATGGATGGATGATGGTGGCCAATGGCCATTGAGAAAAGTAGTGACTAAATGTCAAATTGTTTATCAACCTATCAGTATATCTATCTAGTGACCATTGCCACCACCAAAGTTAAGTCCCTGTACTTCCAAAAATAAAAATGTGGATAATTTCCCCCCCAATGTCCTCTGAATTTCACCTGCCCCTGAATTTTCTGCTGACTGGGAGGAATGATAAAGGTTTCTTTGTTGGGTAGTAGCAATCAGCAGAGGGATCAGCAACCCGAACATGCATCTTGTGGCTGGGTGACCATTACTCTGATTTGGAGCATTGATAATCCAACAATATGATACAGTGCCCGTCATCCCAGTGAAATAATTGAACTTCAGGGATGCTTAACTTCATTTAGGAGTGAAAAGTTAGCTACATGAACCACTCTTAGAGCTCAATGTGTTACTATGCAAGTTAAGCTATCCTCCTTGTTTTGCACATGACTTTCCAGTATAAATGTTGTGGTTTTTCCCTGAGCTAGTAGGACAAATACTGCTGCATTTGATAGTCTGAAACAGGAACCTATTATTGTGTGTGTGTGTCCCCCTCCCCCCCAAAAAAAAACACTGATTGGGGAGAGGATCCCTACAAAACTCCTTGTTTCAACCATAGCAGTGGTTTGTCTGCAAATGTATGCATTATAGCACCACCTAAGGTGTTCTGTAATTGCGCCGAAACCGCGCTGCCTGTTGTGCTTAATGCATAATTAATGCACATATGGATTCTTTAAAGGCTTCTATTTTTGCTGCTGTTATTTTGCTTCTCTTTCCATCTCCTAGCTAAATGTTCTTCATTTCGTTATTGCAAATGATTTTTCCAGCAAACTCACAGTCCCATACCGGCAACTGTGACATGTTGGAACTAGTTCACTCAACGTATCTTATGGGTATTATTAAGGTTAGGCAATGGCTAGAAGAACTTGGCAGTAAATTTAGTATGAATAGTGGCCCGCTTCTCATTATGGGGTGACAAATGAAGAGTCATACAGACACAGCTAATGATTAAGTAATCAAACACATTTGAGCCTGATTGTCATTCAGACTGCCTTAACAATGAAAGAGCTGTCAAGTAAACCTGACTATTTTTAGACGAAAATAACTCAGTGCAATATGTACAAATTATACCTGATAGCTTTGCCAACAACTTATTTCTCCTATAAGACATACATAGATATATATTAAATCAGACAGGTATCAATCTTGACCTTGCTGAGTTTTGATAGATATTCCTGATGAGTGTTACTCTTAAGAGGAATCTCCTTCTTTATATCACAGCTACAGGTCAGAACGAAGCAATACTAAAAGAGAGACAGTGTAGTGTGCTACGTAGATTATTTCACTTGTTCTGTGAGGCCATGTATTAACACCTACTGCTCAGCCATAAAGCTCATTGAGTGGCTGTGGCCATGGATAGGGTTGCTCTGAGGATAAAATGGTATCTAAGCGCCTCTTAAAACTTTTGAGCAGGGAACATGTTGCCCTTCAGATGTTGTTGGGTTCCAGCTCCCAGTTGCCTCAGCCACTGTAGCCAGTGGTCAAGAATCATGAAGGTTGTTGCTGGCATCCATCTGTCTCTAGGGAAATGGAGTGCACCTCTGCGGTGGTTTGAAGTCAAACCACTTGTTAGTAGCACCAATGTGGTCTCTGCAGGGCACAAGCTTGAACAGTGTGTATGGAGGTCCTGGGCTACCCAGACAACAAGACTCCCCTCTTGGCCAAATGATGTGGTCCAAAGAAAAGCAGAGGGTACCATCCAACCGTCTTAGGGACTCCACTCTGGATCTGTGGAGGGTTTCTCCTTCTGAAGATATCCCACAAAGTAGGGGAGGTTTAGGATCAGAGTTTTCCTTCTCTTAGATGGGCTGCCTTCCCAGGTTGACAAGCCCCATCTGCCCACACTTCCTTCTACAGCATGTGTGGAGCCCACCTTCTTGACCGTTGGACCTACTCTTGGTTTCATCCACTCAATCCACTGGAGCCTTCTTCACATTCAAGGGAAGTCCCTAACTCACTGAGAGTTTAGGACCCATCAGTTGCCCTCATCTGGTTTAGCAGGTCACTTGAAGCCGAGGTGCAGCCTCTGCCACAGGCTGACAGCTTCTAGGAGACACAGGCGAGAGCTGAGTGCAGGGTGGAAATCAAAGGTCGATGAACTGCCCCAGAAGGAGCACAACGTGTTCCCCACCAGAGGTACTACCCCTCCCCTAACACCCCATACACCCCAGGGGGGTTGCAGCACAACAGCATCTGGAGGGTACAGGTTCCACCTCCCTGCCCTAGAGGAAGAGCAATGAATCAGTTCAATAAATAAAACATTTTCTCCTGGCTCAATATGTTATTATCATGCTAACTTTTTAAAGGAATTGTTTCTCCTTTGACAGAGATGAGAGCAGAGTCGCTCACTGCTATTAGGGCATTTCAATGAAATTATAAGTGTTTAGGCCGCTGGTTTACCAGATATTTTACTAGGAATGCTGGTAACCTTAACAATCCAGTAATATGAGCAATTTTGGAAAATGGAAGCATTTTATTCATGTAGGAATATTTCTTTCTGGGGTATTTTCTCAAATCATGTAGAAGTGTGCACTTTCCACCACGTTCTGCATCAGACTACATAAGATAGATATATATATATATAGTGTGAAGCACTTCCTCAAAAGTCCATATGGTATTGATTTATTTGATTTATGTCCCGCCTTTCCTCCAAGGAGCTCAAGGTGGCGTACATGGTTTCTACTCTTCTCGTTTAATCCTCGCAACAACCCTGTGAGGTAGGTTAGGCTGAGAGATGGTCACCCAGTGAGTTTCATAGCTGAGTGGGAATTTGAACCCTGGTCTCCCAGGTCCTAATTCTACACACTAACTGCTAGCTATACACAGAAATACCACTATATATTCTGGGGTATCTTTTGAGAGGCTTGCGTAATTGTGATTAGGCTCTGATAATTATAGAAAACAATGAGTGAATCCAAGATAAGCCCTGGCACCAGGTGTTTGTAGATAATTTCAGAATGAACTTAATTCATTTCCCCCAACATAGATTGCAAGCTGTTGTAGTTAAGGACGGAGTGCTGCATTTTGAATATGTTCTCAAGGGGATGTGCAGAGCTAATTGTGCTGGATTATTTGGGTGTTAATGAAAGGTAATAATGGATGAGCCTTTGCAAAAATGCCACCTAAGATTCATGGGTATAATAATGCTGTTTCCCTACAGTGATGCTTCAACAGACACAAACCACCACCACAAAAAAGGGGAGGAAAAGTGAAAGAGACTAGACTAGAGAGCGATTAGGCAAAGCTGCGTAACAAATAAGGTTTTATCTCATTTAAGCAACAGCAATGGGGGGGGGGGAGGATCTGTAAACAGAAGAAGAAAGGTCCCCGCAAAAAGCGATGGATTTACATTGATGTACAACTTAGTGTGCAAAAAAGCAAAAGCAAATACAGTTTACACCTTAATTGAATATCAAATCTCTTCTTGTCTGAACAGTTTTGTTCTAGACAAACAAGGTCATCATGTCTTCTCTGAATGTTCATGTAAAGTAAGAATTGATGTAAAACTGATGTAGTGAAAAGTATTGGTCTTGCACCTTTTTCATACAACTTGGTGCAAGGCCCAGGAAAGACGTCACAGCATTAGCAGAAGAGCAAGACAGGTGGCTAAAAATATATTATTGCCTTTGTTTTATTTAAGGTATTTATATATACCACTTAAGTGCCAAACTCTTTAATCAGTGGACATTAAAAAAAAAATCAATTCAAATTAATCATAAAAGCAGAAAAAGCTAAAATGCCTCCTGAAAATGAAAAGGCTTTGTTAGGGGCCTGAAGTTCAATGGGAAGCGGATGTGCTTAATCTCAGCTGGAAGGAAAGTGGAATGTGGCAATGGGGAGGTAGAGGATGTGAGAAGGTGAGGAGGCCCCAAATCACAGTAGTAGGAAAAAATCATGGTGGGCTGAGAAGTAGGGATCATAAGGAATTATAAGTGGAGGAAGCAGATGGCTAAGAGCAAGAAGAGTGTGGAATGAAGTTGAAGAACCACGGAGAAAGAGGCCTAAGGGCAGAAAATGCTAGTGCTCTTCAGGTGGGAAGTTGGACTGTGCCTCCTGGTTGCATTCCTGTTGCACATTTAGCACAATATTTGCCGAGAGGAAGCCTATGTGCATTGGGTTCCCCAGTCACAAAAGAGTTCCAATCACATTACGCTGTTCACCCATAAGCTTCATCCTCACACACGTTGTGCTCAAGCTGTGACAGCCAGGAGATGGAGCCATGGTCTTGCTCAATATCATCACACTTAACAAAGGTAAAGGACCCCTGACAATTAAGTCCAGTCACGAATGACTCTGGGGTTGCGGCGCTCATCTCACTTTATTGGCCGAGGGAGCCGGCATGCAGCTTCCGGGTCATGTGGCCAGCATGACTAAGCTGCTTCTGGCGAACCAGAACAGAGCATGGAAACGCTATTTACCGTCCCACCAGAGCGGTACCTATTTATCTACTTGCATTTTGCTGTGCTTTCAAACTGCTAGGTGGGCAGGAGCAGGGACTGAGCAACGGGAGATCACCCCGTCGCAGGGATTCAAACCGCCGACCTTCCGATTGGCAAGCCCTAGGCTCAGCCGTTTATACCACACAAGATCTGGAGGGGTCTAGTATATTCTGCTGCTGATAAGGAGTGAATAAGAAAAGAGAGGTAACAAGTATTATGGATGGATTGGGGCTGAAATGAATCAATAGAGGAAATAACAAGTCAAATATTGGGCTGTGGTTCTCTAATGCAGGGCTTTATCCAGGAAAGGGAGTGCCCTAGACAGAAGGCCTTTTCTCCAGGAGCCGATTCCTAGATGTTGAGGTTGCTTTACCCCCCCCCACAAGTTAATGAGCATTGCCATTCAAATGGGTGCGTGTCATGTCATGTGATCGATTATGCAGCCTGCCCCTCAATATTTGGCACCGCTGCCTTTCTCTGTCAGTCAGTCGGGTTGGGCTTACCTGGCAGTGATGAGTAGTGTATCTTTATTTCAATCCATGTTGGGTAGCTAAGTGTAGCCACCGTTTTAATTCTCGTTTTATTATGGGAAATTAAAATACCCATTCTCTGGGCAGCTGAGGACTGGGACCAGTTTTAGGCTTTGCCAGGGTCCCTGGGCCATGGGAGATGCCCAAGGATACCGGGTGCTGATGCTGGCTCTGCTCTCGTGCTAGAATATGCCTGCTTTGTGGATATTAAACACTGTGGGGGTTTGTAATTGCTTTATGACTGAATGGGAGTTATAACAACGAACAAAACACGCAGCAAAAATGCATCATGGCATCGCATAGCAATCAGAGCAACATCTAATCAAGCCTTTTGGCCAGCATGTGGTTATCAATTAAAAAAACATCAGGAGAAAATAGGGCTTGGTTCCAGTGCTGTGTTGGGGAATGAGCCATGGAATTCCCATTACTGGTAATAGAAGCTTCATAGCTAATTCCCAGGGCTGTATACTTTAAACTTTGTGCATCTTTGTGGTAGGTTTAGTTTGTCTCCAAGGGGGGAAAGTAGAAACAAGCACTCCTAGCTATATCATATGGTCCACTGTATCAACAAGTTTCAGTAATGGGACGCTGAGTGTGTGAGGATAAGAGAGGAGAAAGGAGAAGTCTAAATTAAAATTACCAGATTTGGTCAGTATTGCAAGCTGCTACAGTTTGAGATGGTCGTTGCTTGATAGATTCTAGAAAGAAAGAAAGAAAGAAAGAAAGAAAGAAAGAAAGAAAGGAAGGAAGGAAGGAAGGAAGGAAGGAAGGAACGATTATGCCATAAGTATTCTTATGAAGTTTCTAATCTTATGAATATATAACTGTTCTCTGAAATTCTGATGTCTTAGACCTCCAGTAATGAAATGGGGAGCCAGATTGATACACTTATTTGAAACTCATCATTTTGTCTTTAATAAGTTAGTTTTCAAAGCAGTGTTAAAAACACTGAGAAATACTGACAAGCTAAGGTATTGATATTTTGATTCTGAGATTTCAATATGAGATAAACTGTTCTATAATTTATTACTTATATATTATACATCAAGTAGGATATATCTATATTTTAATAACTGAAGTGACATGAGTTACTTGCTTGTCTCCAGCAATGATTTTAAAGGAATGTAGATTTTCAGAAATGAAATACGAAAGAATGAGACTGGAAGAACTTCCATGAAAAGGAGGATGTAAATCAAAATTAAAGACCCCTAAATACTAATGATCCAAAGGTTCCAAACTAATTCCAGATGTACTTTGTTGCATGACTATTGGTTGTAGATTAGACATGTAAATCTGTGCCAAATGCTTTCCTAAGAAGTGATATGAGGGTTTTTTGTCTTGTGTCGTATATTGTGTTAGATCCAGCACATCTCTGAAAGAATTGCCCTGTTTGATTTTAATCTCTTTGTACATGTTTCAACATTTGCTGAAAGCATTTGGGTAGCCTGTTAAAGATTTAACAGGGGATGCTATAATCAACAGCATGGAAAGCCTTTATTTAGCAGTTCATTTTGTGCTTTTGCCTAGCCAGGACTGACCCCCAAACACTAGACGTACTTAGAAGCCACTCTTAGTACCATTGAATGAAGACATTTCCAGGCAGAAAGTGTTCTGAGATTTAGACAGACATCCTGATTCTCCATTTAGCATCTTGAAGGAGTCTATCTTGATCAAAGGTATAATTAGCTGACTAAGTACAAAGCAACAGGATCACTGAGACCGGATCCAACCTGGGATGGGGTGTAACATTTCCCCCTGTACCATTTTCCCAATGCAAATCTGTTCTAGCAAGCTGCTGTTTGTCATCTTAGGGAAAACTCTTGTGGACATAGCCTGTATGTTATGCTTTGCCTAGTGGGGCAAAAAGCAGCTTTGGGGAATGCTTTCCGTCAGGAAAATGGCACAAGCACAAAGGGTTAAATCCTCCTCTTTCAGGACTGTGAGTCAGTAAGATTATCAATGGCTATGAGCTGTGATGGCTATATTATCCTTAATATATCCTTAATATAAGAAATAGTATGTTTCTGGGAAGCATTGTGCTCATGCTGTGGTCTTTCTGTTGGCAACTGGTTGGTCTTGGACTGCTTAAGCCTTTGAGCTTCTTTTGCACATCAGCCCCCTACCCTGCCTTGCTGTTTGTCAAAATTTAGGGAGAAATGAAACCTGATTATTTCTCTTTTATCTTCTTAATCTCATCTAGTTTTGACCCAAGTCTACCAGACTATTGTCCAAGGGATTGTATTTTAGCAGGGTCGGAGAACCATTTCTTTAAAAAACAAACAAACGAGGTATGGAGATCTGCCACAGCTTTTCTAGAGTATATCAAAACATATTGAATTATCTTGCACGGCTATTGAAGAAATGTATTTGGTACAGAGTATTTTCAAGATCTGAAATGGACAATTGATTTCTCTATGTTCCAGTTTTTCTCTCTACAGCTGCCATGTTGCTTCTACTCCCAATTCTCTGTTGTGCTCTCTGCATTCTTTGTCGAATCAAAGCCAGAGCCTCATCTTGGTTAATATTCCAATGACCCAGACATCAATAACCAAAGACTCATTAAAGCAAGCTAATTAAATAAAAACAATAAGCCAAACAATTAAGGCTAAAGTCATGACCTTTAATGATCCCAAGCCCTGTCTTTTGACAAAGAATTAATCTTTAATCACCCCTAATGGCCTTTTGCATTTTTAATGTGTGCTGCAGTTATTTTGCCCCCTCCCCCCAAAGGGAGTCCTGCGTTCCTTTTTCTCCTCTTAGTTGCTCCTGTGGGAATAGAGATTAATTGCTCTTACGAAGGTGAAATGTAGTTAAAGTTTTCAGGCTCTCTCGCTGCTTCCTTTGACAACTGTCATCAATGCAGCTGCCGCACATATACTTTCAAGCGATGTCCTTCGTGGCTTTCCATATAAGATTAGCCTCAAGAGTTTTCTGAAAGTGCTTTAGTGACTGTGTAAGAAATGCCTAATAACTAATTTGCTGATTTTCATTGTTCCGGCAGTGTAGGTTACATTTAATTTAGGTGAATGGAACTGACAGCTTGATATGTGGTTCAGGTCAAATTTAATTTCCAGCTGAAATTACCAACTTTGCAAACACAGCCTTGCCAGGAATTTTGCCCCTAACCTGCCAGTGTTCTTGACATTAACTGTTGGACCTGTTGACTGCATTTATGTTTTTTTTAGTTGGTGAATTTATCATGATATTTATCCTCACTGTTTCCAGGAATAGTATCTTGGAGCGTGTTTTCAAATTGCATTTGTGCTTATATTGAGAATATAAGAAGCCCTTACCAAAAGTCTATTTAGTTCAACATAATTTTTCTATTGCCTCTGCCTTCTTGCAAATGGCAAGTGATATTCTGCCTCTTGACATGGAGCTTCCATTTGACTATGCTGGCTAATACAGTAAGTGTTGAGTTTTCTCTAATCCTTTTATGAAACCTGTCTAAACTCCTGGCTGTGGCCAGACTGTGTTTTAGTTCTTTCTCCAAAGATTCAAGGGAAGATGGTAGTATGATCTGATGTCTACCAAAGAGCACTTTTCATGTAGCAAAATCAGCCCATAATAAATGGAAGAGCTCTAGAGTTCAATTTTATAATGAATAACAGAAATAAGAGGGAAGGAGAGAGGCAAACTGTTGGTCTGTGTTCACATTGATTCCTCCATTTAACTCTCTGGCAACTGTGTGTGTTCAATCTTTTTGTAGAGTTATAGAACTGTAGAGTTTGAAAGCACCACAATGGTCATCTAGTTCAACTGCATTGTGATAATGCAATTATCATATATCAACTGTTTTTGCATATCTTGCTCCATGGGTACCTGTTGAACAAGGGCTGGATGAGTTTTTGTCCTGAGATAGGGCCTAAAGGAACAGCAGTAGTTTTTGATGGACCAACTCTACATGAATGTGTCCAATGCAATTAAAACCCATCCAACCTACTGATATCCATAAGTTATTGTTTGCAGAAGTACCATTGGGGAATCCACATATAAAGGGCATATTTAAAGGGCATAAAATCTGGTTTAAAGAAAAAACAAAACTTTAAAGGGGAGAAAAGGAGCTTTGATATTCTCCAGTAATAATTAGCACCTGGATAGCAGCAGACCATAGTGGAGTGGGGCAATGGTATTGCTGCTGTTTACCAGGGTGGGGCTGAGGAGGGCAGCAGCACAGGTGGAGGAGCCTTGTGGATGCATTGGATTGACAGGACTGTTCCCATTGGTGCATCCATGCAGTTCAGTCTCACCAGAGCCCCAGCCACAATGCCAGTGTCAGGGAGGTGGCTCTATACCACCACACATTCCAGTCCTGGCAGCAGACTAGATACACACGGTGTCTGCAGCTAAGCCTTTAGTGGGCATTATAGGCTTATAGCTCTCGGGATGCTGAACACGGGAAAAAGAAGAATGCTACAGCAAGTAGATGTGACCTGGTGTCACAGGCTCCTGTCCAGGTCCTCCCCGATGTCCATGTGTGCAGAATGAATGACTGTAAAGAGTAGTTATACAAACAAAGGCGTCTGTGGAATCTGGAACCCTGGTTTGTATTTCCAGATCCTGTGGAAGCCTTCCCATGGACAGCTATAGGAACAAGAGCCCCCACTCCCTAAAATAGTTCACACTGCATGTACCAAAGTCTGGAAATGAGTAGGAGATGCTGTGGGTGGTTCATGGCCTCACTCCTTGCTCCTGTATTCATCAACTCAGTAGATACATAGAGTGGCTGACGTATAAATAATAAAATTATTGCTATTATTATATAGCACTTAAACCGGGCGAAAGTGGAGCAGACTCCCTCACTATAGTGTTGTGCGTTTCCCGCTCATCTATACGTATAAAATGGCATGTGCAAATCTGTGTCCTCTTTTGTGGTGATGCATAAGTGACCTTGCGAAGTACAAGCCTCTGTCTGTCTTGAATCTGCTACAAATGAACTTCACGTGGGTAACCTTCAGTTTTTCTACTATGAGAAAGGGGAGGGGGAACCACTTCTCTCTATCTGCCCTTCCCACATTTTTATGAATTTATATACCAGTGTCATGGCCTTATTTGCCTTTCTTTCTAAACGGAAAAACCCTTAGTTAAAGAAGTGTGTGTCTTAATTGATCAGCTGCGATTTCTGCTGTCGCCTGCACTGTACTCCTGAATCTACATCTAGCTGAAAGCACAGTTCACTGAACTCCATGTGAGGAAAAAAACAT